>NC_058082.1:354957707-355661968 GCF_014858855.1 Bufo gargarizans
GATGATGGACCACAGGTTCTCAATGGGGTTCACATCAGGTGAACAATGAGGCCATGTCATTAGATTTTCTTCTTTTATACCCTTTCTTGCCAGCCACGTTGTGGAGTACTTGGATGCGTGTGATGGAGCATTGTCCTGCATGAAAATCATGTTTTTCTTACCTTGCAGACTTCTTCCTGTACCACTGCTTGAAGAAGGTGTCTTCCAGAAACTGGCAGTAGGACTGGGAGTTGAGCTTGACTCCATCCTCAACCCAAAAAGGCCCCACAAGCTCATCTTTGATGATACCAGCCCAAACCAGTACTCCACCTCCACCTTGCTGGCGTCTGAGTCGGACTGGAACTCTCTGCCCTTTACCAATCCAGCCACGGGCCCATCCATCTGGCCCATCAAGACTCACTCTCATTTCATCAGTCCATAAAACCTTAGAAAAATCAGTCTTGAGATATTTCTTGGCCCAGTCTTGACGTTTCAGCTTGTGTGTCTTGTTCAGTGGTGGTCGTCTTTCAGCCTTTCTTACCTTGGCCATGTCTCTGAGTATTGCACACCTTGTGCTTTTGGGCACTCCAGTGATGTTGCAGCTCTGAAATATGGCCAAACTGGTGGCAAGTGGCATCTTGGCAGCTGCACGCTTGACTTTTCTCAGTTCATGGGCAGTTATTTTGCGCCTTGGTTTTTCCACACGCTTCTTGCGACCCTGTTGACTATTTTGAATGAAACGCTTGATTGTTCGATGATCACGCTTCAGAAGCTTTGCAATTTTAAGAGTGCTGCATCCCTCTGCAAGATATCTCACTATTTTTGACTTTTCTGAGCCTGTCAAGTCCTTCTTTTGACCCATTTTGCCAAAGGAAAGGAAGTTGCCTAATAATTATGCACACCTGATATAGGGTGTTGATGTCATTAGACCACACCCCTTCTCATTACAGAGATGCACATCACCTAATATGCTTAATTGGTAGTAGGCTTTCGAGCCTATACAGCTTGGAGTAAGACAACATGCATAAAGAGGATGATGTGGTCAAAATACTCATTTGCCTAATAATTCTGCACGTAGTGTAGGGACCAGGCCTGATGGTGGATGAGGTGCCCTGGATGTTACAGGTATTTTGAGTGCCTGGGGCAAGGTCCCTGTTGGATTCGTGACGCCAGTGCCTTTGGACGGTGGCACGCCGGTTGGTGGTTGGAATGATGGAGGTACACAAGTAGAATAGTGAACCAAACGTAACTTTACTGAACAATCCAACTTTGTACAGCAGGTAGTAGTACAGTCTTTCAATCACAGTTCCACAAGTAGGCTTATTCACACAATGGCAGGTAATATTTATGCAAGATACGCAGAGGGTAAATTCACAAGCACTCAGCAGCAGGTTGTACCTTTCCTCAGAATTAGTGTACACTGTCCTTTCTAGAACTCCTGCTCTGGCTCTATCTCCCAAGGCCCGGATGCCTAAAGGGTGGCTTAAATCCTTGGTTACTATCTTCCTCAGGTATTAGATTCTTGCTGCACTTTCTAGTTTCATCTGCCCATCAGGGTCACTTAGCTTACCCTGGATCGCCCTCTCTTGTAAAGTGGATGACTGTGGGTTTCTCCCAGGAGGTTGGGTCCTGCAACTGGGGTGTCTTCAGAGCTAACTAAGGCTCTCTTGTTCTCAGGCAGGCTGGAGCTTCTCACTAGCCTCCTGGACATCACTAGCAGCCAGGGCTATCCAGCTGCATGTCAGGAGCAGGCTTTTTAACCTCTGTCTTCTCAGACTCCTGACTCTGCACACACTGCACTGCACTAACTCTCCCTGTCTGGGCCTGGACATTTATACTAGGGGCTCCCTATCTCCCTCTAGTGTCTGGGATGTCTAACTACACCCAACTAGGCCTGCTGTTGCATCATACAGGGGTACATTGCATGTAAAAACACATTAGAACATACATTAAATGCACAATTAAATATGACATTTCTGTTCCTTGTGAGTAGGAGTAACGCGCACACCAATTGACCCTTGTGTAGTGCCCACCCCTACCTAGTGGGACACTACATACCCATTTGAGCATCCTGAATGTTAGAGCATGTGTTTATTTACCTGACCAATTATGCCCCTGCTCATTGTTTTAATCATGCTGGATCTTTTGGTCCGCATGATGTGCAGCCATCATGTACACAACATAAGACCACTGTAGCCAAGCTCTCGTCTAGGCATGTCATAGAACAAAGTGCAACATGATAGGTATGCTGTATTCAGAATATAGAGGTGAGCCTATATTCTCAAAAATATGCAATTTGATAAATGTATACAAAAATTGTTTTTGTAATAGAAAATAAAAAGTTTACCATTTACAAATATAACCCAGTTTAGATATAAAAGTTTAATATAAAAAAGCAATTAAAATAAAAAGAAATCACAGGACAAAGATGTCATGAGTGAAATAGGTGGACCTATGGTTATCTCTATAATTCCACCCTTTATGATCTAACCCAGTGTTCCTCAGCTCCAGTCCTCAGAGCCCACCTGCCGGTCATGTTTTCAGGATTTCCATAGTATTGGGCAGGTGATATACAGTGCTGCCCATAATTATTTATACCCCAGGCAAATTTTGACTGAAAGTTACTTTTATTCAACCAACAAGTAATTTTTTGACAGGAAATGACATAGGTGTCTCCAAAAAGATAATAAGACGATGTACAAGAGGCATTATTGTGGAAAAAATAACATTTCTCAGCTTTTATTTACATTTGAGCAAAAAATGTCCAGTCCAAAATTATTCATACCCTTCACAAACTTTCACAGTCTGTGGGAAATTCAAAAGTTCTATACCATTCCAAATAGTCCAAGCTGTTCTAAAGAATCCTAATTACCCTGATTAATTGGGAACAGCTGTTTTAATCAGCTCAACAGGTAAAAAACAGCAGCTCTCTGCAGTTGGTTTGTGGACAGTCATGACTAAGGCCCCATGCACATGGCCGTGGAACCGCGGCCTGGATCCCTCCTGAGAGCAGGAGCGCACGGCGTCACTGGTTGCTATGACGCCGTGCGCTCCCTGCTGCCGCCGCAATACAGTAATACACTGGTATGATCTATACCAGTGTATTACTGTACTGTGCCGGCAGCAGGGAGCGCACGGCGTCATAGCAACCAGTGACGCCGTGCGCTCCTGCTCTCAGGAGGGATCCAGGCCGCGGTTCCACGGCCCGCACACGGCCGTGAAACACGGCCGTGTGCATGGGGCCTAAGACAAAGGAGCTCAGCGAGGACCTGCAGCTGCGCATTGTGGCTGCTCACAAGTCAGGAAAGGGCTACAAGGCCATTTCTAAATGTTTTCAAGTTCCAGTAGCTACAGCGCCAAATATTATTAAAAAATACAAGCTGTTCCGCACTGTGGAAAATCTCAAGGCAGACAATCCAACGGACACTGCACACTGCTGGGTTCCACGGATGCAGACCAAGGAGGACGCCACTTCTCCAGATAAGGCACACAAAAGCTTGCTTGGCCTTTGCAAAAGCTCATCTGGACAAAGAAGAAGACTTCTGGTCTTCTGTGTTGTGGTCAGATGAAACAAAAATGTACCGTATTTTTCGCCCCATAAGACGCACTTTTCTCCCCAAAAAAATCGGGGGGAAATGCCCCTGCGTCTTATGGGGCGAATGCTGACAATTTAACATCGCTGGATGCGATGTAGAGTGAGCGGGGGCCGGGGGAGGGACTGGGAGGAGGAGCTGGGGGCCGGGAATAGCGGCGGGGCGGTGCAATCAATGTACTATAGCCCCGCCCCGCCGCTCCGGTATACTAATATTAAATGTCTTATTCAATTAAAATGTATTAGATATGCCCCCTCACTCCTATATTGCTAATCGTACCTTAAATCCTATTCCTAGGTGCTGTAATGCAGGCCGGGTGGGCGGCAGCGTAACTCCTTGATGTCACGTGCCTGCGCCGCCTACTTTATGAATGAAGCAGGCGGCGCAGGCAAGTGACGTCAGCAAGTGACGCGCCGGCCGCCTGGCCTGCATTACAGAACCTAGGAATAGGATGTAAGGTACTATTAGGAATTTAGGAGTGAGGGGGCATATCTAATACATTTTAATTGAATAAGACATTTAATATTAGTATACTGGGGCGGCGGGGGTGGGGGGGGGGCGGGGGGGAGATCGAGCTGATCCGTGGATGGCACAGTTAAGGGGGGGGGGGGGTCTGTGGATGCCACTGTTATGGGCTGGGGGGCTGTGGATGCCACAGTTATGGGCTGGGGGGCTGTGGATGGCACTGTTATGGGGTGGGGGGTCTGTGGATGGCACACATATAACAGTGCCACCCACAGATCCCCCCTGTAACAATGCCACCCACAGATCCCCCTGTAACAGTGCCATCCACAGATCCCCCCCCTGTAACAGTGCCATCCACAGATCCCCCCTGTAACAGTGTGTCAGTCATCCACAGATCCCCCCCATAACAGTGTCCGTCATCCACAGATCCCCCCATAACAGTGTCCGTCATCCACAGATCCCCCCATAACAGTGTCCGTCATCCACAGATCCCCCATAACAGTGTCCGTCATCCACAGATCCCCCATAACAGTGTCCGTCATCCACAGATCCCCCCATAACAGTGTCCGTCATCCACAGATCCCCCCCATAACAGTGTCCGTCATCCACAGATCCCCCCATAACAGTGTCCGTCATCCACAGATCCCCCATAACAGTGTCCGTCATCCACAGATCCCCCCATAACAGTGTCCGTCATCCACAGATCCCCCCATAACAGTGTCTGTCATCCACAGATCCCCCCATAACAGTGTCCTTCACAGATCCCCAGTAATAGTGCCACCCACAGACCACCATTAGTTCCAAACCCACCAAAAGCACACCTTTTGGTTAAAAATAATTTTTTTCTTATTTTCCTCCCCAAAAACCTAGGTGCGTCTTATGGGCCGGTGCGTCCTATAGGGCGAAAAATACGGTAATTGTTTGGTCACAATGATGTTTCCTTCATTTGGCTTAAAAAACGAGAAGCCTTCAACCCAAAGAACACCATCCCCACTGTCAATCATGGTGGTGGGAACCTAATGCTTTGGGGGTGTTTTTCAGCCAATGGACCAGGGAACCTAATCACAGTAAACGGCACGGAAAAAAGAGCAATACATGAGGATTCTCAATGACAACATCAGGCAGTCTGCAGAGAAACTTGGCCTTGGGCACCAGTGGACATTTCAGCATGACAATGACCCAAAACAAACAGCAAAAGTGGTGAAGAACTGGTTAGCAGGCATTAACATTTTGGAGTGGCCCAGCCAGAGTCCAGACTTGAATCCAATTGAGAATCTGTGGAGGGAGCTAAAGATCAGGGTGATGGCAAGAAGACCCTCCAACCTGAAAGATTTGGAACTCATTACTAAAGATGAATGGGCAAAAATACCTGTGGAGACATGCAAAAGCTGGTCTGCAATTATAGGAAGTGTTTAATTGCTGTAATAGCCAATAAAGGCTTTTCTATTATTGAGAAAGGTATGAATAATTTGGGACTGGACACTTTTTGCTCAAATGTAAATAAAAGCTGAGAAATTGGGTTTTTTCCCCCACAATAATGCATCTTGTACATCGTCTTATTATCTTTTGTGAGACATCTATGTCATTTCCCGTCAAAAAATTACTTGCTGGTTAAATAAAAGTAACTTTAAAGTATAGCTGTCATCTTTTTTTTTGTTGGGAGTATTGGATTGTTGTGGTTAATATCTCCTTGGTGGCCCTATTTCAACTTTTCACTGCGTATTCAATTACCCCTTAATTCCACAGTTTTGTTCCCTGTACTGCTTATTTTTACCTGTGCTTAAAATAGGGTTGCTATGCATGGTCCGTCCTCTGTGTTGAAGGACGGAGGACGCAGCGTGCAGGCTGCTTGCAAGGTCAGATTACTGACAGCCAGGGACTGTAAGTAAATGATTAAAGCCAGGTACTCCCCAGCAGCTGATAACAGTGCCTGGGCTGTGTGCACTTCTCCCTGTCCCTGCGCTTGGCAGACGCTCCCTCACTCAGCAGCTGGAGAATGCAGAGTTGGAGCAGCGCAGAGCAGGGAAGGGAGATCTGCCGTCTGCTCAGTGTATAAATGAAAGCAACATGTGGTAAGAGGACCCCTTTGTGCTGCAGGAGATTAACCCTTTAGGGGAAGGGCTCTGGTTACTGACACTTTTGGGGGGCTATTGTTACTGGCTAGTTAGGGCAGGCGGGATTAGCCTCAGGGTGAGGGCAGTGGCGGCCATCTTAACTGAATAGTGAAATTGCAGTTTTATGCAGACTGGTTGCTAAGGGCTGAATCTTATTAAATATGGTGTAACTCAGTCTAATAGTAACTGATTCTGGAATATCATGTTATTAGTAACTACATATATGAAAATTGAAATTAGGGTCTAAGTGTGACAGTTATCCTTTAAGTCAAAATTTGCCTGGGGTATGAATAATTATGGGCAGCACTGTAATTAGTGTCCATGTATCAGGACTTACCACAGGTATTCATTTTGTGGGATATTCTCAAATCATGACCTGCACGCGGGCCCTGAGGACTGGAGTTGAGGAACACTGGTCTAACCCACTTGAATAATGAAGGGATCTGACAGAGTGGGCTTGGGGTGATGGGGATATAGCAAATTGGGCAAGTCTATGGTAACTTGGCCTGTCTGAGTAAACTGGCTGTAAAGTGTTCTTTGAGAGTGTCGGCTCTGGCTGTGATGGAGATGGAGCTGAGTGTATTGGCATAGGCCACGGGGTGCAGGTGAGGGTTGGTGCTCGCTGCGCCATCCACAAGGTATTGTATCTGAACTGCTCCACAAAGTTAAATACAGTAGCTGCCAAGGATCTGAGAGCCCAGGATAAACTTAAAAAAAATGCCATAAGATGTGTTGGCAGCATATTTGCAGAAGGGCACCAGACTCTGGGTGAAATCTTCCTCTGGTCTTTCTGAGCTGCTGCAATTCTGAAACTCAAGAATCTGCCTATCAGTCAGGGCCCTAGTATCTGGGTGGGATGTCGCAGCAGCCTCCTTCTGTAGCACACAGCTGAATGGGTAGGTGTCAAATCCCTGCCTTCTAAAGATGCTGTCTGTTGAGCTTCTAAATAATTGATATGCTGGAAATTGCTGGTGCTACACCCCACCAGCGAAACATCCACCAGTGCCTGTTGCTGTGTCTCCTCAGACTCCTCCATAGGATCAGCTGGACTGTCCACAGTTCTGAAAAAGTATTAAAGTGCCCAGTAGTTAAAATGCCAGTCTTCCTTTGATGTGCTAAGCCATATGGACTTGACCTGTGGCTCTAAACTGAAAAAAAGACCTGTCCATAGTGCTATCGCTGCTGCGTTGTGGCCTGCTTCCACCTCCCTCCAGAACCAGCCACAGTGCACGTCAGCTTGAAAAGTGAATTACAATAATGATATCCCCTGCCAGCCAATGTGACTATCGAGACCTGTGATTGTCTGCTGCAATCCTTGGACTCAAACACTGTTTTGTGCCATGGGTATTGCTTGCAGCCAATAACGCCAGAACAACAGGGCCCTGAACACGTCGATAAACATACTTATTTGCTGTGAAACAATTCATGGGCATATGGGTTGCAAAAACAAAAAAATTAGGACACATATTTAACCCTTTCATACCTTGATGATTTTCCATTTTAGTTTTTTACAATCTTCCTTCCCATAAAATTTTTCTTTTTCTGTTCACATAGCTATATGAGGGCTTGTTTTTTGCAGGAAAAGTTGTAGTTATGGCACCATTTAATATTGCATAGAATAGTGGAAAGCTGGAAAAAAAAAATCCAAATAAGGTGGAACTGAAAAATAAAAACGCAATTCGGCCACAATTTTATGGGTTTTGTTTTTACAGCATGCCTTATGTGGTCAAACTGACCTGTTACCGTCAATCTCCGAGTACAATTATAATACAAAACAAAAGAGGGGGATTCAGCACATCCCAATGTGCAGGTGCACGTTGCTATGGCTGAAAATAGTACGATTATAATAATTCCACATTTATATGGTTTTTCTTGTGCTTTAATGCTAAAAAAACAAAAACTTTGGGAAATTCATATTTTTTTTTTTTCATTTTTTTTGCCATAATCTGATCCCTATAACTTTTCCCCATAAAGTTGTGTGGGGGCTGTAGTTGACAGGCTGTAGTTTTACTAATACCATTTTGGAGTGTGAATGACTTTTTGACCACTTTTTATTCAATTTTTTTCTCGACGTGAAGTGACGAATAAATATTGAATCGGCCATTTTGATTTTTTCCGTTACTGCGTTCACTTTATGTTTATATTTTACTACTTTGGGTAACCCTGAGTGACTATAAAAAGTTATTATTGAATTGCTTCTCCCTTATATTGCAATAAATTTTCAATTCATTTCAGGTTTGCTATGTTGTTATGGAGCTCTGCCACCTGAAGAGCTTCATAGGAACTACAAATGCAACAGCATGGACTTTTTCACAATTGACCATGGTACCTGAGGGGTTATATGTCTGTGATCGTCATTAATTCCTATCGAAGGCATTAGCCCTAGGTCTCTGCTGTTTAAGACAGCAGAAACCCGATGGCCGTGGTCGGGAAAGGGAAAAGGAAAGGGAAAAGGAAACTATAATCTATCAGGCACCACTGATAGACACTTCTATAAGACACTTATTTCTAGGTAACAATATAAACACCAAACAGTCCCAGCATAGAAGTGTAGTATGCATCACACACGCCATAGGTGCATACCATAGATCCATGAAGGAACTCATGCAGATTTTTCTAAATTCACATCCCCACCCATCCCTTGGTTGAACTTGATGGAGTTCTCTTTTTCCACATTATTAACTATGTAACTATGTAAATACTAAACAGTTCTGGAAGTTCAGCACAGAAGAATATTATGTACAAGCCCAATTCCAAAAGAGTTGGGACACTGTGTAAAATGTAAATAAATATAATGCAAACAATCTAATAGACCCATATTTTTATCCACAAGAGAACACAATAGAACACATATCAGATATTGAAAAAGAAGAACCGATTTATTATTTGATAGCAGCAACGCATCTCAAAAAAGCTGGGACAAGTGCAACAATAGGCTGGAAAAGTAAGTAAAAATCACAGAAGAGAAATACCCCTAAAATTTTACTTTTACTAGATACGTTTGAGATTTAAATACAAAAACCCCAAAATCAATTGTAAATAATTAATCTAAAATCATTCAATCGTGCCCACACAAGGATACAAATGGGTGCACGTATATATCAACAGATAAGCGGAACACAACCAGGCAACAGTATCAAGGTAAAGGATACTTAATCCAAAGCAAGGCAACAGCATTAGCTGAGATCCATAACTCACGGTTACTTGATACCAAACGCTACGATCAGCAGGTCTTCAGGGGTAACAAACAAGATGAGGTGGTAAGGAAGATCATCTGTCCCTAAGGTAACCCTACCACTCGCCCTGCCTAAATGTAGAACAGCCACACAAAGGGGCAATCCCACCTATAGGTAGCTGACACTTGTAATACCCTGGTTATCCCTTCTACAAACTTCACTTCCCGACACGTTTCCCCAGGTGGCAGTATCCACATGGTTCATCAGGGGAATCAGGAGGCAGCAAACGATGATACCCTATGCTGCTCACACATATCCATTATAATCAGATCAGAAGCACATTACATTGTGGGCACCTAGATAGAGAGAGTGCACTTACGCTCAAACTGGTGCCTTCTTTATTGCCAAAGGAATCAATGGCGTCTCACGTGTTTCCGGTCCGAGGATCTGGAGCAGAGAAGGATATCCGGTGTCCTGTGAGACGCATATGTGATGGAACGCATCATGCGTTCTGCAGACCAGATATCCTTCACAAGAGCAGACGAACCCGGTCCTAAAATACAGTGCGCTGGGCAAGATAAGGAGATAAAAGATAGTAAATTACATATATTCCTGATGCTAAGATATACAGATCTAGCTATTCAGAGTGCCCATTTTGAAAGGGTAAATTTATGGAACTATAGATAAACACATAAGATTATTAAAACCCAGATAGTCCCTATTGATAATCATGTATAGTAAAGCCAATCTTGGCCATGATATGTATGCAGGGTCCCCAGCCTTTACATTCAGTAGGGTTCTCCGATGGAAACATCATATAGAAAACACAGGGCTAAAGTATAAGGCTGCAGGAAGCAAGAGAAGGAAATCTGCTCATTAAGACCAAGCAGACTCACAGTTTTTAGATGGCGAATCTACTGGGCCTCCTTACACAGAATCCTTTTGTCCCAATATACACCTCTTCATGAACCACCTCAATCACCTGGAATTGCAGAATTCTAAAATCGCGAAAATGATATTCTGCAACATGTCTCGCTCTCTGTTTTTGTCCCTGCGATTCCTGATATTACCTACATGGTCCCCTACCCTCTGTCTTAGTTGTTACTTGGTCTTTCCCACATGATGGGCATGGACAGGTACACAGATAAATGACACCTTCAGTTCTGCAATTTGCAAAATCCCTCATCGTGTAAGTTATATTCGTGGCACTCGCAAAACTGGTAGATTGAGAGATCAACAAATACAATCTGTCCCACATTTATAAGTCCCATAAGGTTTTTTGCTTCCAAACCACATACCGGTAAGGGGAGGCGCTTGGTAGTGACTACGTACCAGTCGGTCCCTCAGGGACCTACCTCTCCTATATGTAATGAGTGGTCGAGGAGGGACACAATCCCTTATATCTGGGTCTGATCGACCTTTTGAGAATACACAGAATTTTGGGATTCTGGGCATCAAAAGTGACGACAATCCTTGGATGCATTCTCCCTATCCGAGGAGTGTATGTGTGGAATAAGAAAGAGATTGCCTATCTCTTTGTAGAGAGTGCTGGAACGCATCCTTAAGAATTTCAGTCGGGTAGCCTCTTTGGACAAACCTATTTTGCATATCTCTTGCCCGAATACGAAATGACTCGTTGGATGAGCAATTCCTCCGCATTCTCAAATATTGTCCCCTGGGGATGCCCTTTTTAAGACTCAAGGGATGGTGACTGTCCCAACATAGCAAACTGTTGGTAGATGTTGGTTTCCGATAAATGGTGGTATGTAATTCACCATTAATCTTGGAAATCCGAATGTCAAGAAAGGTAATGCTCTCTGATTCAATCTCCGAGGTGAAACAGAGGCCAATGATGTTAGTATTTAGACATTGGACAAAGGACTTAAACAGTTCAACGTCACCATCCCATAAGATCAGGATATCATCATCATCATTGGCTTAAGTATCCTTTACCTTGATACTGTCGCCTGGTTGTTCTGCTTATCTGTTGATATATACTGTACGTGCACCATTTTTATCCTAGTGTGGGCATGATTAAATGATTTTAAATTAATTATTTACAATTGATTTTGGGGTTTTTGTGTTTAAATGTTAAACGTATCTAGTAAAAGTAAAATTTTAGGGGTATTTCTCTTCTGTGATTTTTTTCTGGATTTTTTCCCCTCCTTTATTTATCCTTATTTTCTGTGAGCACTGGAGAAGTAAGTAGTACTAATAAAAAACTGCTGGAGATGCAGTTTGCAACTAAGTCACAAGAGTGGGCACAACAGAGCATGTTAGAGTCTCAGAGTCTCTCCGAAGCAAAGATGGGCAGAGGTTGACCAATCTGCAAAAGACTATGGGGATCAATTATTAAGACCGGCGTTTTAGGCTCTGTAGCTGGCGGTGGATCCACCAAAGTTATGAGGAGGCTCCAGCCTTTACATAACTTCGGCATATCTTGTGCCAGTCTAAATGTAAGGCAGCTTCCTATTCCCTGCCCACGCCATGCCCACTTTTTTTAGACCTGGCGTGAGTGGGTTGTGATCTACAGGCCTTCAGGCAGCACAGCATTAAAAACAGGCATGATTCTGTACTAAAAATCACTGCAGGGCTCTAGAACACTTCCAGAAATCACTGTTAACACAGGTCACCGTGCAATCCACAAATGCAAGCTAAAGCTGTATCATGCAAAAAAATAAATAAAAAAACATATGTGAACATGATCCAGAAACTCGACCGTGTTCTCTGGGCCAAAGCTCATTTAAAATGAACTGAGACAAAGTGTAAAATTGTTCTGTGATCAGATGAAAAAAAGTGAATTTTTTTTTAAACCATAGACGCTGTGTCCTGCAGACTCAAGAGGAGACAGACCATCCAGCTTGTTATCAGTGCACAGTTCAAAGGCCTGCATCTCTCCAGGATTTACAGCAACATATGCTCTCATTCAGACTGTCTCTTTCAGGAAAGGCCTTGCATGTTTTAGCAAGACAATGTTAAACTACATACTTCATTCATCACAACAACACGGCTTTGCAGAAGAAGACTCTGGGTGCTGAACTGGCCGGCCTGCACTCCATACCATTCACCATTAGAAAACATTTGGCACATCATGAAATGAAAAATCCAGAAGACCCAGAACTGTTGGGCAGCGAGAATCTTACGTCAGACAAGAATAGGACAACATTCCTCTCCCAGAACTCCAGCAATAGGTCTTCTCACTTCCCAGATGTTTACAGACTCTTGTTAAAAGAGGAGGGGATGTTAAATCCATGGTAGACATGGCCCTGTTCCAACTTTTTGGAGAAGAATTGCTGCTATCAAGCTATAAATGAGTTACCATATTTTTCGCCCTATAAGACCCACCTGCTCATAAGACTAACACCTAAGGTTTAGAGGAGGAAAATAAGAAAAATACATTTTTTCATTAGACTTTAGATCAGACCACCAATCAGACCCCAAATGTTAATCAGATCTCAGCTTAGTCAAATATCTCATATTAATCAGACCACGGGTCAGAATCCCTATGTTAATGTCACAGATGTTCCCACGACAGGTGGGAGGAGATCAGTGAGACTGGCAACACGTGGTTTGATCTGACATGTTTTCCGTTTGGATCTAATGACATCTGTGTTGTTTCTGGTGCTTGCCACACATTTTTTCCCCAGGTGTGGCTATTATGGTCTTTCTCTATTTAGTCTTGTTTCTCCCACTATGCTATGCGGTTTATAGCTTCTGTTAGAGTTGTGGATAGCTGGTGTGTGGATCTCAGCTGAGTTCCTGGTGCTGCCATAGCCACTTGAAGTTAAGTGTTTTCTTTCCCTTTTGTTTGGGTTATTTTGTGTGTTGCATTTCCCTGTCATTTGTATTAAGGCCTGAGGGAGACTCCTGTTCATCCTTCCTTTTGGAGGAACAGATTGTCTCAGTCCTGACATTAGTACCAGGGTCCTATAGGGTGAGTTAGGACACTAGGTATTCCGGTGTATGAACTCACCTACCACTGGGGTCTGTTAATACTGGTAGTTAGTCAGGAGTTTGATTAGGGTTTTACTAGGAGGTGTCCATCTTCTTTCCCTAGTTTCCAGGTCTTATTCCCTCACCCCTTTCTCTCCTATGTTCAGTGCAGTATTTCCCTCCCACACCCGAACGTGACAGTTAATAAGGCCCCAACAGACCCTCAATATTACAAACCGGATTCCCAAAAAGTTGGGACACTAAACAAATTGTGAATAAAAACTGAATGCAATGATGTGGAGATAGCAAATGTCAATATTTTATTTGTAATAGAACGTAGATGACAGATCAAACGTTTAAGCCGAGTAAATGTATCATTTTAAAGGAAAAATACGTTGATTCAAATTTTCACGGTGTCAACAAATCCCAAAAAAGTTGGGACAAGTAGCAATAAGAGGCTGGAAAAGGTAAATGTGAGCATAACGAAGAGCCGGAAGACCAATTAACACTAATTAGGTCAATTGGCAACATGATTGCGTATAAAAAGAGCTTCTCCGAGTGGCAGTGTCTCTCAGAAGCCAAGATGGGTAGAGGATCACCAATTCCCACAATGTTGCGCAGAAAGATAGTGGAGCAACATCAGAAAGGTGTTACCCAGCGAAAAATTGCAAAGACTTTGCATCTATCATCATCAACTGTGCATAACATCATCCGAAGATTCAGAGAATCTGGAATAATCTCTGTGCGTATGGGTCAAGGCCGTAAAACCATACTGGATGCCCGTGATCTCCGGGCCCTTAAACGACACTGCACCACAAACAGGAATGCTACTGTAAAGGAAATCACAGAATGGGCTCAGGAATACTTCCAGAAACCATTGTCAGTGAACACAATCCACCGTGCCATCTGCCGTTGCCAGCTGAAACTCTACAGTGCAAAGAAGAAGCCATTTCTAAGCAAGAGCCACAAGCTCAGGCGTTTTCACTGGGTCAGGGATCATTTAAAATGGAGTGTGGCAAAATGGAAGACTGTTCTGTGGTCAGACGAGTCACGATTCGAAGTTCTTTTTGGAAATCTGGGACGCCATGTCATCCGGACCAAAGAGGACAAGGACAACCCAAGTTGTTATCAACGCTCAGTTGAGAAGCCTGCATCTCTGATGGTATGGGGTTGCATAAGTACGTGTGGCATGGGCAGCTTGCATGTCTGGAAACGCACCACCAATGCAGAAAAATATATTCAGGTTCTAGAACAACATGTGCTCCCATCCAGACGTCATCTCTTTCAGGGAAGACCCTGCATTTTTCAACAAGATAATGCCAGACCACATTCTGCATCAATCACAACAACATGGCTGCGTAGGAGAAGGATCCGGGTACTGAAATGGCCAGTCTGCAGTCCAGATCTTTCACCTATAGAGAACATTTGGCGCATCATAAAGAGGAAGGTGCAACAAAGAAGGCCCAAGACGATTGAACAGTTAGAGGCCTGTGTTAGACAAGAATGGGAGAGCATTCCTATTTCTAAACTTGAGAAACTGGTCTCCTCGGTCCCCAGACGTCTGTTGAGTGTTGTAAGAAGAAGGGAAGATGCTACACAGTGGTGAAAATGGCCTTGTCCCAACTTTTGGGGGATTTGTTGACACCATGAAATTCTGATTCAACATATTTTTCCCTTAAAATGGTACATTTTCTCAGTTTAAACTTTTGTTCCATGATTTATGTTCTATTCTGAATAAAATATTAGAAGTTGGCACCTCCACATCATTGCATTCAGTTTTTATTCATGATTTGTATAGTGTCCCAACTTTTTGGGAATCCGGTTTGTAATAATAATCCAAATCAGACCTCAGATCAGACCTCCAATGTTAATAAGACCCCAATCAGACCTTAGACCAGACCCCCAATGTTGCTAAGACCTCAGTTTAGAGCCCCAATCAAACCACCAATATTATTTAGACCACGGGTCAGACTCCCAAAGTTAATAAGATCCCAATCAGACATCAGACCAGACCCCAATGTTAATTAGACCCCATACCAGACACCCATACGGACTTCAGATCAGACCCCTAATGTGAATGACCCTTAATCAGACTTCAGATCAGTGCCCTAATGTGAATAAGGCCCCCCATTCAGACCTCAGATCAGACCCTCAATGTGAATGACTCACAATCAGACCTCAAATCAGAACCCCAATGCGAATAAGACCCCTCCATTCTGACCTCAGATCAGACCCTAATGTTAATTAGAGCAGACAAAAAAGAAATAAATCAACTTACCTCTCCTGCTCTGGATGTCGCCACCGCTTCTGAGATTCAGCAGTCTTCCTGGTCTTCTTGTGTGATGTCACACAAAATGAGGTCAAAGAGCACAGCCAATGTCCTCATGCTGTGCGCAGGTCACAGCACAGCGTGCGGAGTCCTGCAAGAGAAGACCAGGAAGCGGTGTATTCACCATTCCCCAGTCCTCCTGTCCATAATGGAAGCACTCATTAGTATTCAACCGATAAGACTCACTGACAGGGGAAAAAAGGGTGTCTTATAGGGCAAAAAATATGATAATTTTTTCCCATTAAATGGTAAAATGTCTATTTCAACATCTCATATGTTTTCTATGATTTATTGTGAATAAAATATGAGTCTATGGGATTTGCAAATCATTGCATTATGTTTTTATTTAAATTTATTTATGCATTTGGAAAGTCTTCAGACCTTTTCACTGTTTTCATATTGTGTTATGTTGCGGCGTTGTGCTAAAATTAAACAAAATTTTAGTTGTATTATTCTGCATTCAATATACCATGATCACAACGTAAAAACAGAATGTTCAAAATGTTTTATAATTGATTGCAAAGGAAAAACTAAAATATTCATTGACATAAGTATTCAGACCTTTTACTCAGCACTTAGCTGAAGCACCTTTGGCAGCGATTACAGCCTCCAGTCTTCTTGGGTATGATGCCACAAGGTTTGCACACCTGAATTTGGGGATTTTCTGCTATTCTTCTCCGTAGATCATCTCAAACTCTGTCAGGTTCAATGGGGACTATTGGTGGACAGCCATTCACAGGTTTCTCTAGAGATGTTCAATTGGTTTCAAATCAGGGGTCTGGCTGGGCCACTCATGGACATTCACGGATGTGTCCCTAGGAAACTCCTGTGTTGTCTTGTCTATGTGCTTAGGGTCATTGTCTTGCTGGAAGGTGAACATTCACCCAGTCTTAGGTCCAGAGCATTAAGAATATCTCTGCTGTACTTTGCTCCATTCAGCTTTCCCTCAACCCTGACCAGTCACTCTGTCCCAACTTCTGAAAAACACCCCCACAGCATCATGCTGCCACTACAATGTTTCACTGTAGGGATGGTATTGGGCAGGTGATCAGTAGTGTCTGGTTTCCTTCAGTGATGCTTAGAATTGAGGCCAAAAAGTTCAGTCTTGGCTTCAGAGAATAAGGTTTGTCTTTTAATGAGGAAAGGCTTCCTTCTGTCCCTTCTGCCATAAAGCCCTGATTTGTGGATTACTGCATTGATGGTTGACCTTCTGAAAGTCTCTCCCATGTGCACACAGAATCTTTGGCGCTTGCCCAGAGTGACCACTGGGTCCTTGGTCAACTCTCTTACTAAGGCCCCTCCCACCGATTACTTAGTTTGGTAGGGCGGCCAGCTCTAGAAAGAGTCCTGGTTTTTCCAAACTTCCATTTTAAGGAGGCCACTGTGCTTTTGGGAACTTTCAGTGTAGTAGAAATTTTTTGTACCCTTCTCCAGATCCATGCCTCCACACAATTGTACAGTATCTCTGACCTCTACAGGCAGTTATTTTCTCTTCATGGCTTGGTTTTTGCTCTGATAGGCATTGATCTGCAACTGTGAGACCTTATATAGACACAAGTGTATTTTCAAATCATGTCCAATCAACTGAATTTACCACAGGTGGACACTGGTCAAGGTGTAGAGACATCTCAAAGATGATTAAGTGAAATAGGAGGCCCCCAGAGCTAAATTTCAAGTGTTATAGCAAAGGGTCCAAATACTTATGTCTACGTGAAATTTTCATTTTTCCATTTTTAATACATTTGCAAAAATGTTTAAAAAAAATCTGAATATTAAGTGCAGAATAAAGCACTTAATACCTAAATGTGAAAACAGCTTTCCCAAAGCATATACATTATTTTTGGATGTTTATATTCTTTTACTTATGTAAGATTATTTTTCCAATAAATAGTTTTTGAAACGTAAAAACTTGGTGTAAAACCAGCCTGATACCCATCATTTATACCATTGAGTTTCATGAGATCATCTTCAGAGCAGGCGTTTGTTTTATAACCTTGAATGCAACTGCAGTACCCCAGACCTGGGGGTTTCTGCATTTGTTTAATGTTATGTTTGGCTGTTCTGTTGAAATGCCGTCCATTTGATTTTTTAAGATGAATCCATTAATGGATCCATAGGTTTTCAATAGGGTTCCCGTCCAAAGTATTTGTTTTGTCTTCATTTGACAAGTTTCCATTAGGATCCATTTTCTTAATTTGACAGACACATGGAGACTGTCTCATTTTTCTGTTGGATCCACCTGCTTTTTGCAAGTCTATAGAAAAAGGATGCTACAGGATAGGTATCTCTTTGAGTCATCGATTCTGAAGTGTGATTTATAAACCTTCAATTTCCATGAACAACTTTGAAAATTATGGTTTAGAAGGAAATACGGTGGCTCTCCTGTATGGACAATATGCAAGGTGCACGTGTCTGAACTGACTCACCCTAGTCAGAAGAGGCAGGCGTATAGGAAACTAGGAAGACAGGCACTCTATATCAGGTCACCAGAAGATATCAACAAAGGACAGGGATAGTATAGGTATGTTGAAAAAAACAATATTTATTTTTATAGTAGTAATGATAAAAAAATAAAAATAAACGTATTTCAATAGAGGTCACTCCCAATGTACAGGGAGAGGGGAATGGTAGTGAAAAATTGGATAAAAAGGTAAGAATTAAATGGGGATAGGAAAAAAGATAAAAAAAGAGGGGGTTGTAAAAAAGTGGTGATGTTAAAATTATATTTAAATTATATTTAAAACACCCTGTATTGGGCTATATGTCCCCAAAAAAATAAAAATAATAATAATAATCAAATATTGTATAAGTATTGTATCCTGCATCAGCCTTCTCCCGCTTGGCTGCCCTGCTGAATCACTGATGCCGGCGTCTTCCACCTCCTCCTGCTGTCTCCTGGGTCGGTGTCTCTTCCGGGTTGGTGTCCGCGTGCCCCGACTGTGGGCTCAAATGGACTGAGCAGCGGCGGTGATCCGGCATCAGCCTTCTCCCCTCAGCTTCTCCCGCTGAGCGCTACCTTACTGCTGTGCTGCACCATATGAGCTCGCTCCTGTGGTCAGCGGTGTTCTGGGAAGGCTCCTGCTGCCGTATGTTCCTGCTGCCGAAGGTTCCTATGCCGTTGTGACATCAGGGGGTGTGAGTGGTACCTTTGACTCTCTGGTCTTCTGGATCCCTCCGTCTGGTTCTTGCCTGTTGCCCTCCGTGCCTGTCTGCAGTATGTGACCTTCAGAGGAGCGTCCCTCTCCCCTCTACGTTTGGGTGCCTGGGTATCATCATGCTGGTGACGAAGATTGGTGAGATTGTTCCTTTATTCTCCCCCTCTACTAATATGAACTAACTGAACAACGCAACTGAGCAACCAGTTAACTGTTTATTTACCAGCTAACTCGCTAACTCACTAACTATCTGGTAAAGGATGGTGATGTGTTTTTTTTTTTGCATACTGCACCAATAATATACAGGTAGTATACTGTTAAGATCTAGAAGCAAGTCGAGATAAGAACGGGGCCATGCTAACATACTTTTCCAGCTACTGTGAGTGACTACATGCAGAAAATGTGACTATATACAGGGTCTTATTAATATACTCTCTCAGCTATTCCACTTGAATATACACAGGAATATCTTTGATTGGCGGGTTTTATGTGAAGAACCGGGCCATATGATACATGGTTCTGATTTTGGAGGTGCAAGGAACGAGGGCTGAGCTAAGAGAGAACGGAGTTTTTCGCATCCTGGTGCCCGGGAGTGAAACGGGAAGAAGAGAGGAGAAGAGGATCAGGAGCTGAACTTTTTTTTTTTTTTCTCTCTCCCTGCATTGCTGGACTTTTTATTTATTTATTTTTGCTGCTGACTGTAAGAGCGCATGGGGATTGTAGGGTGGCACTGTATTTTATTGCAGTGGTTTGGTGAAGTGCTTGAACTGTGTCTTCCTTGGTACTACTTTCTGGGGAGGTCGCAGTAATGCCCCCAAAGGGTGTAAACAGAAAGTCTGTAGGTACCTCCTCGCCGGGAGGAGGAAAGGGTAACACTACTGTAACCGGTTTAGAAAAATACCTTAAATCCCCACCAAAAATTAAGAGCTCGTTACGGGGGAATAAGGAAAGCCAGAAGGAGGTGGGTGACCCACCGGTCTCTGTGGACCAAGGGGGGATGGATAGGAGGTTAGGTAGTGGAGAAGGGATGGAGGAGAGAATAAATATAGTAGATGGGAAGTTGCTAGAAATTTTGGAAGCGGTGCAAAAATCGAATCATAGCCTAGAGGAGCTGACCCTCAAGATTGCGTCAGTACAGGTGGATCTCTCCTTTATAAAAGAGGATATGAATAAAGTCAGAGATAAGGTTAAAGAGCTGCAGATATCTGCTGGAAGTATGAAAAAGGATCTAGAAGGAGTTAAAAAAAGAGTGGAAGGGCTGGATGGGGAAGAAAAAGACCCTTCTAGATAGAATTACTACAATGGAAGACTTGTCTAGGAGATCAAACATTAGGTTAGTGGGATTCTCTGAGGGGGTGGAGGGAGAGGACCCTTCATCAGTGGCTACAGGATACTTTTAAAAATGAGGGTTTATCTCAATGGTTTGTAGTAGAAAGAGCACATAGAAGTCCGGGGAGAACTCCCCCAAAAGGGAACCCACCTAGGGCAATTCTGGCTAAAATACAAAGCGGTAGGGATAGAGATGTAATAATGAAAACTAAAAGGAAGATGCAATTAATTGAGTTTAACGGAAACAACATTGAGATATATCCAGACTATTCCAGAGCAACACAGATAAAAAGGCGTGAGTTTAAGGAAGTTAAGAAGAGATTAGCGGCGGCTCAGATACAATACGCCCTGATATACCCTACTAAGCTTCACGTTATATATCGCAACCAGGTTAGTTTTTTGGGGTCTCCGGAGGAGGCAGTGGAGTGGCTGGACGCCAAAGGTATAGGAACATGAAAGAAAAGGAATAAGCAGGGCGTCGGATGGGTTATGGGGAGGAGGGGTAAGGGCAGGAAGGGGCTGAGTGTAAGAGGTGGGGGAAATGCTCTATTTCTACCGACCAGATGGGGAGGGGATAGGATAGGGGGGGGGGCAAGGGAGAGGGAAAGGGAGGGAAGGAGGATGGGTAATGGGAGGGAATGGTTGTCTTGTGGGGTTTGGTGATGATGAAAAACAAGAATCCACAGGTGGGAGGTACTCATGAGTAGGATTATCACATGGAACGTACGTGGACTGGGAGATAAGGTCAAAAGGGTTATGGTATTTGATATGGTTACTAGACATCTCCCGGCCATTGTGGGATTAACGGAGACACACAATACAAAGGATAAGATAAATTTACTTATGAGGAAATGGGCAAAGTACCAATATCATTCATGTTTTTCTACCTACTCATGTGGGGTCAGTGTATATATCCATCATAAAGTAGATTACCTCCCACTAGATCAGAAGATTGATGACAGGGGCAGATACGTATTCCTCCACTGTCAGTGGAACGGAATAGTTTGTGTTCTAGCCTTCGTGTATATACCACCAGCATTCTCCCTATGTGTTATTCACCGTCTAGTGGAGTTCGCAGACTCCCGAGGTAAATGTCCCATACTAGTAATGGGAGATTTCAACAGTGTGATGAATAGTAAGCTAGATAGATACTCAGTGACATCAAATGATAAATATGACATAAGTCAGCCAACACTTCTTAAAAGAATAACTCAGGAACTATTACTGATAAATGTTTGGAGGTATCTTTATGATGACAAGCGAGTATACTCATGTTTTAGTCATGGGAGTAAAACAATGTCAAGAATAGATATGGCACTAGTTAGCCCAGAATTGATAGGCCAGATCTCAAAAATGAAGTATGAGGTTAATAGTATCTCAGACCACTCCCCGGTGAGCTTGACATTTAAAACTAATGTTAGGTCTAAAAGAAGAGAGTTTCGGTTGAATCCGCACTGGTTAAACTTGATAAATAAAGATGATGGTATTATTGCAGATACAGAGGAGTATTGGCAAATTAATTTAGGATCCACACAAATAGGGTATGTATGGGATGCATTTAAAGCATACCTACGGGGTATCCTCGTGGGTAGAATCAAGGGCCTAAAAATTTAATTCGCTAAAAAGGAGAAAGAGCTGGGGGATAAAATAAAGAAAATAGAAGAGGATCTTCTGGAAAATAAATCCTCCGAAATGGTGGCTCAGTTAGAAGAGGCCAAAACCCTATTAAAAAATTATCTGGTAGATAAGGCACAGAGTGTTTTTTGAGGGGGCCCAATATTTCAGGGAATCCGGGAGGCCGGGGAGACTGCTGGCCACACTTATACACAATCAAAAGGGGGAGAATAGAATCAAATGTGTTGAGAGGAGAGATGGGGGGATAACATCCGACCAGGGAGAAATTGAGCAGGAATTTGTTAAATATTATAAGGACCTGTACTCCTCGGAGGGAGTAGGGGGGTGTGAGGATATAAAACTCTTCTTGGAGGATGTGCAGCTCCCCAGGCTCTCCGAGGAGGACAGGCAATTATTGAATGGACCTATAGAACTAGACAAACTTCAGGATACTTTGAAATCTATAAAGGGCAATACTAGCCCTGGGTTGGATGGTCTCCCTTTCGAGATATATAGAAGGTATGGAGACATTATTCTCCCAGTTCTTCTGCAAGTTCTAAACGAAGCAATGGACAAGGGTGAACTTCCAGCCTCCCTTTCGGAGGCTGTAATAACTCTGATAGGAAAAAAGGGGAAGGACGAGAGAAGGGTGATTATAAATTTTCTGTTATATACTGTTGATATGAGAAAAGAAACAAAATAAAGATAGGGATAGATTCTCGATAGGAATAAGGATAAATAGACATTAAATGCCTGTGAACGTTCTTGAATCTGTCGATGCGTATGTTATCTGTTCTTTCTTTTGTGTTTTCTGGAACTTTTTGTATGATGAAAATAAAAAATAAAATAATAATAATAATAATAATAATAAAATATTGTATAAGTATAGTCAATGCTCTGGGATGAGTTCAATGGAAAAAAGTGCAGCAGCAGCCTTCCAGACCCAATGTCTAAGTATATGCAGCTATGCAAAAGTGATTTTCATTTATGCGAAAATAGCCTTTATTTATGCGAAAATAATTTTCAGCGAACCAGTGCCTGGTGGCGTCCCACCGAAAATTGGCTCACTGGTCACTGTTACCTTTCCTCGAAGATCGCAGGTTCTTTTCTGCGTAGGATCCTCTGTGTGCTGTGGGTACTTGGTGCGGCTGGCAGCGCGATTGCAGGAGATTGCGATGATCGCGCAAAGCTTCTGTTTGCGGAGCGGACCGTCAATACGAATGTTGCGCTCTTTTTCCTACGATTAGAGGGTTGTTGGCTGTGTCTGACGTTCTTGCCACGTGCGGCAATTTATGCGCGCGCTTTTTTCACGCACTTTTAGTTCCCGGTATCGTTGGTGGGTGGAGGCAGCCTGATGGTGCAGAGCAGTTTGGAAGCGCTTCCTAGGGCTTGAGAAACCATACGCATTTCGAAGGATTGCAGCCTTCTTCATCAGTGGTACCACTGATGAAGAAGGCTGCAGTCCTTCGAAACGCGTATGGTTTCTCAAGCCCTGGGAAGCGCTTCCAAACTGCTCTGCACCATCAGGTTTCGACACACACACACAGTTTTTTCAGAAAACTTGAAAATAGGGAATGCTGCTTTTATCTGATACAATTGTATCTAGTCTAAACAATCTACTAGTAGCTAGTATGGTCCCATAGAGCGGAAAACCACGTTGACACTGTAGTTTGGCACAGTGTTCAAATTCATTGTTAAAAATTGATTGTTCATTGAAGGCGAACTATTTGTGTAGTACTAGTATTTTCAGGGGGACTATCTGTTTCTGCAGTATACTGTAGTATGTGGAGGCATTGGCGAGCATGATGGGCACAGTATTGGGGGGACACCAGGATGGGAAGTTTGTGTTGAGAAGGTTGGAAGGATGATGTAAACGTTAGGAACTTAAAGAGGACCTTTCACCAGAATTAAACTTCTAAAGTAACTATACAGGCATGTAGAGCGGCGCCCAGGGACCCCCCTGCACTTACTGTTATACCTGGGTGCCGCTCCGTTCTCCCGTAATTGCCTCCAGTATTTACAGTTAGGCTCCACCCAGGGGAACCTGCCGGCACCTCCTTCTCCCATGCTCTAGCGCTGACCAATCACAGCGCTCAGCTCATAGCCTGAGAGGCTTTTTTCTCTCTCAGGCTATGAGCTGAGTGCTGTTATTGGCCAGCGCTACAGCCTGGGAGAATGAGCCGACGGCAGGTTCCCCTGGGTGGAGCCTAACTATGAAGATACCAGAGGCAATTACGGGAGAACGGAGCGGCGCCCAGGTATAATAGTAAGTGCAGGGGGGTCCCTGGGCGCCGCTCTACATGCCTGTATAGTTACTTTAGAAGTTTCATTCTGGAGAAAGGTCCTCTTTAAGATGTATGTGTACAAACTTAGCAGAGGGAAGACAAGATTGGAAGTAGTCAACATGATGGATTGGGCCGAATGGAGAACATGAGGAAAGAGAATGTGAACAATCAGAGGAGATGTCACCTGTATGTCATTGGATGTAATAAGTGTCTATTTCTGCATTCTACTGTATGTTTGGTAATGCTAAATGTAATTTAAAAAGTAATGTCCATTCATCATGGGTTCAAATGTGTTCAAATGTGGTCCTATGTCAACAGTAAAATTTGCACTCCATGCTATTCTTTCCGTCAAACTGAAGTAACTGCTGGTGGAGGCTCAAAACAGAGCCTCTGACAGTGGTGTGACCATTGTTTTGTTAACATTTATTACTGATCGCTTCAGTTGGAACGTCTTGTCACTAGGGAATACTCGGTGTGAACAATTAAGAAACACTGGCCTAAACCACATACAAAATATGATTTCCTTGTGATTAGTTCATGTTTTTCTGTAAACATACTCTACTGCATAAATGCGTGATGAGTTAAAATAATGTAAAAGAGATGAAATGAGACAGTGAAGGAGACAGATGGGTATTGTGTTAGAGTGGGTGTTGGTTACTGAATACTTAAAAGACTGTGCAGGGAGTTTTTCATGTCCTAGGAAATAGAATATGTTTGATCTCTGATAATTTACGTCTGAAAACAGTGGGCAAGAGGAAAGTAAAAAGATGTAATGGTGCAATTATTATTAGCTGAATAGGGCATTTTCTTACTTGAATGTGCTTACTGTATTAATTCTACATATATGGGATGTTTACATTCTCTCATTTGTAACCTACCATGTGACTATATTTGCTGCTTCCTCCTTTGCCAAAAGCTGGGATAGATATCAGTATAGGTAAGGAAAATATTTCCATATTTCCCTTATCTGCCTTTCAAACTGCTTCCCATCATGTATGATTGATGTTGCCCCTCTCCCCCACAGCAAGATCACTAGAGCAGTTTATTTGCTATGTCAGGTCCCAGGAAGTTAAAATAGATTTTAAATATATATTAAAAATATTCAAAATTAAAATTATCCCCATTAGGAAGTACATTTAGTCCTGCAAACAACAAGGGTATGGATCAATCATACAAAAGTCTCAAATGTTTGTGCAAGTGATATTTTTGCACAACATTAGCTTTTTGCTTACTTTTTGGAATTTTCCACTGCACACAGCTTGTTTTTGGACAGTGGGTGGGACTTAGTGGAATGGGGGGCTCCTCCCCAGGACATTTATTATAATTTATGCCAGAAAACTGGTGTAAATTATACCTGAAATCTATGCCAGCCCATAGTTGTTGTAGGTTTCAGTTTGGGCACGTGGACAGCCCAAACGTGCTTCTTAATAAATTCAACACATCCTATTCCATCTGACTTTATGAAACACCAGTCTTAGTAAATCTGCTGCTTGCTGTAGCATTTACTTTATATAGCTCATTTTTTCAACCTCACTCTTTAAAGGGTTTGGGTGTTTTGCAGTGTACAGTCATTGATGCTGCCTGGAGTCAGTGAAGTAGACATACTCATCTGTCATCCTCTGCTTCTATTTGCTTCACTCAGTACTTCCCATTTTGGCAAAAAAAACACGTGGTAACACAACAGCAAATTGCCACAACTTTGTGAACTGATTTTCAGATGCGTGACATCATGGCATTGCATTTTGGGGGGGCTTTTTATACTCTCGGATAACCCCTTTAAATTCTCTTGCTTAGATAACCACACTCCTAACTAGTCACCTGTGCAACACACTAGAGACTGAACTACTGAGCAAACCAATATGCTATAAATGCAAAAATGTACCCCACAGTATACTCTTATCTGCTATGCAATAAACCTGACAGCAAAACAAGTTACAGTGTATAAGCTATACTACACTGCTCTGACTTAGTATAAAATACAATAAAGTCAGGAACAGACACACTCAGCAATGCACACAGATAATTTAATATGCCTCAAAGATACTCCTTCACTTATCTTGTCTCACACTTGCACAGTCGCAAACTCGTGTTTTTAGTAGGTTTATATAGCTGCTCCTCTCAGACAACTCCAAACCAGATTGCTGTTTTTTTTCCCTCTGCATATAGTCATCTTTATTATTTCACAATTAAAATACTTAAAAAAATAATAATATAGACCCACACCCACATGAAAACTTCCTCTGAGGAAGCAGGTTGTTCCGGCTATACGCGTGGGGCGTTATACCTCTATACCTACCATGTCTGCCTATTTCTACATTTGATGAGTATTTGTACAATTTTGATGTTATATTTATTATATATCATGAATTTTGTACTTTTTTGGCGGCCTACATGTGTCCCTATTTAGGACTTGGTGATTATAGGTATGTGTGTTGGACGTATTGTCGGTCCTAACACAGTGTTGTAATTGTATACAGTACAATGTTTTTAATTCTGGGCTTTGTGTATCTAAATAAATTAAAGATAATTGCTTTCCATTCTAAAGTCCAGTCGACAGGACTTTCTTTTCTGTCCTGCATAACGGAAACTAGACGGATTGTTATGCTTGCCCACAGACCTCTATTATGACGGATCAAAACGGAATGCCTCTAAAGGTTTGTTTTGAATTCAATCTTACGGTTGCCATTATTTTCCGTTATAACCATGTTAATGCAATTCATAACGCAGATAAGAATCCGCCCTTAGTCTACTCGAAGAAGCTGAAGACAACCAGATATTGACAAAAAAAAAGTCTGGCACTGTTTTACCGCCTAACCAAGGTGCATAAAGTCGTCCAAAATGCAACTGGGAGACCAATCATCTCCGGTATCTCCTCCCTAACTTGTAATCTATTGCATTATGTAAATATTCTAGGAAGAAAAATCGTCATAAGGATACTTATAGGCCATACATGCTCCGCAAGGAGAGCTAGTACCCCGTAAATATTCTACAAATATGTCATCCAATTACCGTCGTATTTAAAGGACTTAAGTTTGATCACTTTACTCAAAGAATTAAAATGGTGGGATTCCTACATTTGGTTAACACTAGACCTATCAACTCTTTAATCTAACATTCCACATGATGCAGAAAGAGAAATGGTACAATATTAACTTGAACGAGACCATACGATGCCCTCACTTCAAAGAAAATTTGTATTAAATGCCATCGACTTCATACTTAAACACAACACATTCACCTTTGAAGGAAAGGTATATACTTTTTTTTTTTTATATATAAATATATAAACAAACCAAAGGGACCGCAATGGGCACAAGTTTTGCGCCTAGTTTAGCAAATTTCTATATGGTATGTTACGAAGAACAATATAACTATGGTGATTAACCGCTGTCTAGGAATATCATATTCTACAGATGCTACATAGATGACCTGCTACTGATTTGTAATGGTACTATAGAAGCGGGTATCCAATTTCCATCATATTTAAATCATAACGCATTTAGCCTCTCATTCACAGCTAATTATTTAAGTACAGCTGTTGAATATCTCGATCTGGTACTATCTTCCAAAATAAATCCATAGAAAGAAAAACCTTTAAAAAAAAAAAAAAAAAGATGTTAATAGTTAATTGGATTATCGCACCATAGGAAAAGGAAAAACAACGTACCATTCAGTCAGTTTAAAAGTATCAGCAGGAACTGTACCAACAATGAAGATGTTGATGCCCAGAGCCGGATTCTCAAATCCCGAAGGTGTAGGGTAAAAAATATACATAAACCTCTTAATTGTATGTATACTAATGCCAGAAACCTAACAAATAAAACTGGGGAGCTGGAATTAGTGATGTGTGAGGAGAACTATAACATAGTGGGAATAACTGAAACATAGCTAGATGATAGCTATGATTGGGCATTTAACGCACAGTGTTACAGTCTGCTTAGAAAGGATCGTCAAAACCGGAGGGGGAGGGGTCTGCCTTTATGTAAAGTCCTGTCTAAAGCCCCCAGTCCGAGAAGATATAAGTGAGGGACATAAACATGTGGAGTCACTGTGGGTAGAAATACATGCAGGCAAAAACAATAATAAAATACTAATAGGAGTTTATTATATGCCACCTAATATACCAGAGTCCACAGAAAATCTACTTCTAAACTAAATAGACCAGGCGGCAAATCATAATGAGGTCGTTATTAGTGATGGACGAACATTGGCCGGGACAGTTTGCGAACGCGAATGCGCGTTCGGGCTAAAATGTTCGCGAACCGTGTGTTCGCAGCGTGCCCCATAGACTTGAATGGCAGGCAAACCTGAAAAACCTTCAGGTCATATTTGCAGCCACTGAATAATACAAATAATGCACAAATACTCCCACAACATGGACAGTGACATACCAGATGTATTATTTGAATTTGCGATCTCCATTCATTATTTTTTCCATTCATTATTCAATGCAAAATAGCGGCCTACTACAGCAACTAGTTTCCACCAGACCGAAGTTGGATGCGATCAGAAAAGATGGTTGGCAACAATGTAATTTTCACATATGCGCATGCGCAAAATAGGCGCGGCCTACTACAGCAACTGGTTTCCACCAGACCGAAGTTGAGGAAGGACTTCTCACTGTAAGTAATTTGACATTAAAGCAGTGTATTTGATTACATTTCACATGCATGTTAGAACAATCGCTGTATATGCAGATTGAGTGTTTTAAAAAAAAGCGCCATTGCGAAATCCCTAATGATGCAACAAAAAAAAATCGCGGTACATACAACTTCACATTTTATAAGGTCTCATGAGATATAAGTGATTGGTGCACTAAGTATTGTTGTGAGAACTTGCCAGTACAGGCCCCAAAAATTAGCCAATAGGCATTCACCTGACAGCAAACAACTTTGTAGGATTCTGTAGCTGGAGGGATATTAGGCGGTCACAGGATAAAAATTTAACTGTCGGCCAGTACAGGCCACAAAAATTAGGCATTCACCTGATTTAAAAGGCGTTTTATGCCGCTGTATTTACCTAAGACCGGGACCATGATTTGTTCTGGGTGGTGGCGGATATTGCTGTTAACCTGATATAGTCGGACACCTGTCGGTCTAGGCGTTCACTGAGGCTGGATCCGGAGGGCGGCTTTCGATGGGTTAGCTGCAAGAATGATCTCATATCCGAAGTGACCAATACATCTTCAAACCACCCTCTTCTTGCATGCGCTGTTGGTACCTGCAACTGTTTCTCTGAGAGTGGAAATTCCTCTGCCAGTGCCTGCAAAAGCAGAATGCAGCATTTCTTGAAGCAAGGCCTGGAACTGCTGCATTCTGACAGCCCTCTGCGATGGTGGTAACATGTCCGCCATTTTGTGTTTGTACCGGGGGTCTAAGTACGTTGCCACCCAGTACTGGTCCTTTCCCTTTATGCTTTCTATATGGGAATCCCTCTTCAAATACTGCAGCATGAAGGCCCCCATTTGCACTAAACTGGAAGCGGTGGAGTAGCCTGGCTTCTGCTTATCATCCAGGATAATTTCGTCCTCATTCTCCTCCCCCCATCCACAGACAACAACATGCTTCCCAGAAAAGTTTAAAGCATGCTCTTATTGCTCCGCCTCCGCCCCGGCACCATCCTCCTCTGACTCCTCTTTAGACTCCTGTTGTTGACTTGCCTCAGATGGAGTAGCCCCCCCTGGAAATTCTTCCAGCATTGCGACTTCCTTATCTTCCTGCTCCTTGACGGCTTGAACAATGACACAACGCAATGCACGCTCCAGAAAGAAGGTGTAATGTACGATGTCACTGATGGTGTCCTGGCTGCGACTGACCAGTTTGGTGATCTCATCAAATGGCCGCATAAGTCTGCATGTGTTACGCATGAGCAGCCACTGGTGAAAAAACACCAATCTCCCCAGAACCTGTACTGCCTCAGAGTTTGTACAGGTAGTCGTTAACTGCACGTTTCTGCTGGAGCAGTTTATCAGGCATATACAAGGTAGAGTTCCATCGCGTCGGGCAGTCACAAATTAGACGTCTGACGGGCATGTGGTGCCGCCGCTGAATGTCAGCAAGGCGAGCCATGGCCGTGTAAGATCTTCTAAAATGGCCAGAGATTTTCCTGGCCTGTCGCAAGACGTCCTGGACCCTGGGGTATTTGGCAATGAATTGCTGCACGACTAAGTTCAGGACGTGTGTCATTTTGCCCTTTTTCAGCGCGCTCAGCAGATTGGCACCGTTGTCGCACACCACTTTACCAACTGTCAAATTGAGCGGGGTTAACCACTGATCGGCCTGTGACCGCAAAGCTGAAAGGAGTGCAGGACCAGTGTGGCTCTTGGCTTCCAGGCACAACAGACGCAGCACAGCATGGCAACGTCTCTCTTGGCACGTCGAATAGGTTCTAGGGAGCTTGGGGGGCGCAGCGGAAAAGACTGGTAGCAGCGGAAAAGGAGGAGTCAGCCAAGGAGGAGAGGGAGGATGTTGTAGGAGGAGAAGAAGAGGCAGGCCTGCTTGCAATCCGTGGCGGTAACACCAAATCTACACGGGTGCTGCGGTTTGCATGCTTGACGGTCGTCAGAAGGTTCACCCAGTGGCAGTAAAAGTTATGTACCTTCCCTGCCCGTGTTTGCTAGACCACGTGTCTGTGGTCAGATGTATCTTGGCACCGACACTGTGTGCCAGAGATACATTCAATTGCCACTGAACAAGGCCATATAGCTCTGGGTTGCCCTTCTGGGAGAAATATTTCCTTCCGGCGAAATTCCATTGCGGTGTGCCAATGGCCACAAATTTTCCAAAGGCCTCCAAGTCCCCCAGTTTATATGGCAGTAGTTGGCGGGCTAGCAGTTCTGACAAGCCATCGGTCAGACATTGGGCAAGAGGGTTATCCGGCGTCATCATCTTTTCTCGCTCGAACATTTGGGGCAAGGAAGCCTGCCTTTTGCCAGATGAAAGCGACGACAGCACGGTATAAGGTGGAGTGGAGGACAACTGGGAGGAGAAGGAGAAGAGGCAGGATGGGGAGCGCTGGGAGTGTGGATATGTGGGTTCTGACGGTGTTGCTCTCACTGGGCTCGGTGATGGGAGGCCAGGTGCCTTCTTAAGGAGGTCATCCCTAGGTGAGTGTTGGGCTTACCGCGATTTATGCATTGACAGCACAGGCTGCAGATGAGCAGCGTACACATTAAAAAAGCCCACACTGTGGAGCCATGTGTTGGCGTCCTGGGAGCGCCAGATGTGACCGTGCATGGTGGATGGTTCATTCCAGATACATTAGCAGTCTGCTTTTTGCCTCCTGTGCACTGTAAGTTCTGCCTACTTTTCCTCCTTCTCCTCCTTATCTGTTGCTCCATCTCTCCCTCTGAACTCCCCTCCTCTTCCTCTCTTGTGGGCACCCACGTGACGTTTATTGATACGTCATCATCGTCACCTTCACCACCACTGACATTAGAAATCTCGGAGTAGGCAGCAACAGCGGGGACCACCCTCCTCAGGCTGATCTGGGTACTGTCGTCAGACTGCTGGGTGGCGACCGATGATACCTCCTCCTCCTGATCCGATGCCAATAATGGCTGTGCATCGGTAAGGTCTGACTCGAGCAGAGAGGATATGGTGGTGGTGTCTTTGAGGGTGCACACAGCAGAGAGTGAAGAGGATGCAGATAGAGAGGATGAGGAGGGTGCAGAAGCGGAAGTCTGGTGCATCCTTTGATGTAATCGCATGCACCTTCTGCAACTTCCCACTTAGGCTCTGGACTGGTGCACCTGCCCAACCCCTACTACCCCTGCGGAATGGCCTGCCTCTTTCTCTGCCTGTCATTTTCAAAATTACCCTGTGACAAAAGTCCCTATAGAAGAGCAGTATTTGTAGAAGAAGGTATATCACACCCCTGCCTCAATCACTTTTTTGGGGGGGCAATTGGTATATCACACCAGTAGAAGTTGTTTCATTGTGTAGATGCGGTAATGCAGCAAAACCACAAACAAATGCTGCACTTCCTAAATGCACTATATAGAAAGTATATTATTGGTATATAACACCCCTGCTTCAATACATTTTTTGGGGGGCAACTGGTAAATCACACAAGTAGAAATTATTTATTCCAATAGTGTTTGTCACTCTGTGTAGATGCGGTAACGCAGCAAAACCGCAAACAAATGCTGCACTACCCAAATGCACTATATAGAAAGTATATAATTGGTATATAACACCCCTGCCTTAATCAGTTTTTTGGGGGGCAACTGGTAAATCACACCAGTAGAAATTATTTGGTCCAATAGCGTTTGGCACTCTGTGTGGCTGCAGTATCACAGTAGAACCGAACACAAATGCTGTACAATACAATTGCACTATAATATACTTTCTATGTTAAAAAGTATATTATAAGTATATTACACCCCTCAGTAAGTCACACCTATCGATAGCACACCTATACCAGTCCTTAAAAAGTATTTTGTGGCCCTATTAGCTAGCGTTTGGTGTCCCTATCAGTCTGTCCCTGCTCCACACAACAACCTCTCCCTACACTGGCAAATGACTGAATGTAAAATGGCGGCCAGATCAGGTTTATTTATAATATAGGGGGTATGTCCATGTGCTGAAACGTCTCAATTGGCTGTCCTATACCACCTGATAGATGTGTCATGGGTCAAAGTTCTTCACTATGTAAAAGAATATGGCGGGTGCGAATATCGCCATATGTTTGCATGTTCAGTGAATTGCGAGCGCGCAAAGTTCGCCGGGCGAACCGCAAGGCCACCTCTAGTCATTATTATGGGGACTTCAACTACCCAGATATACACTGGGAAACTGAAACCTGTACATCTCATAAAGGAAACAGATTCTTGGCAATAACCAAAGACAATTACCTTTCCCAACTGGTTTAGGACCCGACGAGAGGGACGGCCATACTAGACTTACTACTAACCAATGAACCTGACAGAACAACAGATGTGCAGGTCGGGGGACACCTGGGAAATAGTGACCATAAAGTAATAACCTTCCAATTGTCATTCAAAAGAGCACTTCAACAGGGAGGAACAAAAATACCAAACTTCAAAAAAGCTTAATTTAGCCAACTAAGAGAGGCCATAGGCCTAACTAACCGGGACAAAGTCCTCAAAAATAAAAATACAGCCACAAAATGGGATATTTTTAAAAGCTTTCTAAAATCTAATTGTGAGATGTACATACCTTATGGGAATAAAAGGTTAAGGAACAAGAAAAAAAAAAACGATGTGGATGAGCGTTTCTAAATGTTCATTGTGTTACCCTAAACATATAAATTACACTTTTAATTTTATTTGCAGACAAATTCAATAAGTATTATGCAGTTTTTTACATACTTCCTGCCTTTTATGCAAATTAACCTGAGAGGAGTCAAAGCATGAAAATGTGACTCTTCTCTGGTCACACAAGTAAGATATGACTCTTTTATGTTAATTTGCATATGTATCAAATAGGTTTTTTTTACACAATAAAAGCACAGAGAGCTATGGGGACAGGGTATTGCGGATGTGCTAGCAGGCCATCTAGCAACCCATGTCCTCAGCTCTATACCCAAAATCCAGGTGACAGGTTCACTTTAAATCACTAAAACACGAGGGTAGCGAGGAAGTATTTAAAAACTATAAGGAAAAAAATTGATCATGTAAAAGGCAAATAAAAGCAGCCAAACTCGAGACCGAGAGATTAATTGCCAATGAGAGTAAAACTAGCCCTAAAATGTTCTTCAATTATATAAATGGTAAAAAGTATAAATCTGAAGGTGTCGGCCCTTTACAGAGTGATGAGGGGGGAGTTGCAGAGAGCGATGAGGAGAAAGCAAAGCTGTTAAATATTTTTTTCTTCACAGTTTTCAATGTAGAAAATAGACTGTCAGATGAAATTCAGAATGTAAAAGTAAATTCCCCATTAAAAGTGTCCTTTCTGACCCAGGAAGAAGTACAGCGGCATCTTACACAGATTAAAATAGACAAATCGCCAGGACCAGATAACATACATCCCCGTATCCCAAGAGCATTAAGTAATGTCATAGCCAGACCCTTATTTCTCATATTTAAGGACTCTATACTGACAGGGAGAAAACGTATTTATGTGGGTAAGTAACTGGCTGAGTGATAGAAAACAGAGGGTGGTTATTAATGGTTCACACTCAGATTGGGTCACTGTCACTAGTGGAGTCGCTCAAGGGTCAGTATTGGGCCCTATTCTCTTCAATATATTTATTAATAATCTTGTAGAAGGCTTGCATAGTAAAGTATCAATTTTTGCAGATGACACTAAACTGTGTAAAGTAATTAATACTGAAGAGGACAGTATACTGCTACAGAGGGATCTTGATAGATTGGGCCTTGGCCAGAGAAGTAGCATATGAGGTTTAACAATGACAAATGTAAAGTTCTGCACATGGGAAGGAAAAATACAAGTCACCAGTACATACTGAATGGTAAAACACTGGGTAACACTAGAAAAGGACCTAGGAATTTTAGTGAACAGCAAACTAAGCTGTAGAAACCAGTGTCAGGCAGCTGCTGGCCAGGCCAATAAGATAATGGAAAAATAGGTTGGACTGGCACTCATATAAGGAATAACATGGTTTATTACATATAAATAAAAATGTGAAATGTGATTTTCTTCACCTGTCACAAATAAGATGTCAATAAAATACAATGAATACACTATTCAAACCTAAAAGCTTATTAAATCACAAGAAAATAAAATTGCAGGAACCGCAGGCACCAACCGTTCACAGAATTCAATGGTTCTGATTGTTATCCAATGATCAATGGTGCCACCGGTTGCCGCAAACCCATATGGTATTAAAACAACAGTTTCGTTTCCATGTATTATTCCGACTTCAAAATTCCACAAATTAGGAAAGTTCAGAGCTTTCAATATATTGATAATAGTATTTGAAAGGTATAGCAACTTTTCGATGTAATAACGTGTCTTTATCTTCAATGTTGCAAGACAACGTTTAATAGTCAGTGTTTGAGATGAATCAATAGTTCCTGCACAGCAACTTTTCAGGAAAACAGTGTAGCAATTTCCACAGCTGACACTGTTCAAACAAAATGTCGGCTATTTGTGGTTACCCGCAGAAAGATTTTCTTTAGGTGGGAAGCTGTTATTTAATCCACTGTATAATGCGGTTCTATTCTTTTCCTGATATAGTAGCGGCAATGATCGCTGTGGTAGATGTCACTTCGGTAAAAGAATTGTAAGTTTCCCCACAGGTGTGGGCTTACCTCCGCCTGCGCTCTGCTCAATGGGACTAATAGATGGTCTCTTTAGGCCGCTCGGTGTGCCGGCGTCCCGGCTGCGGTATTCGCGTCCCTCGTGTCTCTTCACTGCTGCTTCTCACGTGATGTTCTTACGTGAGGTATGCAGTCGCTTGTTTCTGAGCGCTAGCGGGATGACGTAGCCACTCTTTTCCGATGCGTGTCCAGGAAGTTTTTCTCTTTATATAAGTGCACTTATTCTCCAAGATAGGATTCGGGGTCTTTAGTCTGGGGTATTACCCAGATGCTCACCAAACGCGTTTCGGGGAGACGCTGTCCCCTTCCTCAGTGGTATCGCCCCGATTCTATTATCCCTGCATTTTATAGTTGCTATTGGTATTATTGAAAGTCCGTCCTGGATCCCATTTTCAGCCAAAATCTGGTCTGGATCTCCAAGGTTGCATATTAATCGCCTCTATTGGAATAAATTGTGATACGAGTTTTTTTATGCGAATTTTTTGCGCTAAGTTTCTTCGTATGTGTATAGCGGACAATACAATATAATATATTAAAACAATCTATATATTCCTGCATTTTTATACTATTGTGTTTTCATACCATTAAATTCCTAAAATTTCTAAAATTTATGCTCTTCACATGGGTAGGGTTACTAACCATGTAAATCCAACATATATGTTGTGTCAAACACTATAAAAATATAAATATATATATTGTGCAGGTCATAAATTTTCACGGATCCCTCATGTTGATATGGCTGCAATTTTATCACATCAAATTACAACCAACAAAAAACTAAATAGACTTTATTTGGGTGCCTCCGGACATATTACTTTTGGATCTAGTTTCCTTAATATTTTTGTCAATCTTTTTTGCAAGTGAATGTAGAAAATGATGTGGAGAGGGGGGCACGTGTGGGGTAGAGGCAGAGTTGCAGTGCTGACAAACAGCCTGACATGCAACTCGGCGTCGACACCCAAACGTACCACCCTATATGAACCCGAATATTTCTAGCTCGGCATTTAAGCCTCTTGGTAGGAGACTTCCAAATTCATATATTTTCCTAGATTCGGCTCGTGATAATCTCTCAATTTGATTCCCTCCTCGCCAATGTTTCTCTACCCTCTCCAGTGCCATGAACGAAAGACCCTTAGGGTCTTGATTATATACCTCCTTGAAATGCCTGGATAGCGAATGTTTATCATAGCCCTTGGCTATGTTATTCAGATGTTCTGCTATCCTGACTTTCAAGGTACGTTTTGTTCTTCCTATGTACTGCTTCGAACATGGACACTGGATTAGGTAGATAACATCGGTGGAATCACAAGTGAGAAAATTTTTGATGGTCATAGAGTGAGAGTTTTGCGTTGATGTGGCCGTTGTGGTTTTCCTAGGGAATTTGGTTTTTCTACAGCCCAGACATTTGCCACATCTATAAAAGCCTTTTAATTGAAGCCAATTTTGTGTCTGGCCTCCCTTGTGTTGTTTTTTTACTGATGGGGCTATTTGGATCCCCAAATTTGGAGCCCTCGAATAAATAATTCTGGGGGTTGAAGGTAGAAGCATCCCTATTACCTTATCATTATGTAGGTGATGCCAATGTGCTTTAATGATGGACTCTACTTGCTTTGTCTGGGTATTGTATGGGAGAATAATCCTAAATTCTGAATTATCTCCTTGTTTAGATTTTGATGTTTGTTCAAATTTATTGTCTTCTGTACAGTTTCGCTTCAATCTGCGAAACTGTCCGAAGGGTACATTTATCAGCCACCGTGGAAGGTGTCAACTTGAGAATGGAATATACCCATTTCTAGCCGTAGGCTTTTGGAATGTATTACAAGTATATTTGTTGTTTTTTCGTACAATCTGGATGTCCAAAAATTCCACCTTCTCCTCTCCAATGCTGGAGGTAAACTTTAAATTATTTTTGTTGTCATTAATTTTGACAATGAATTTATCCAAATTTTCTTGTGATCCATTCCAAATAAAAATGATATCATCATCATGGATATATGGAATTACATGGAAACCAAACAGCTTAAGGCTGAAACTTATAATTTTGAGTACATAGAAGGAGGAAATGAGATTAGAATAGAAGAAAAATCTCTGGCGGATACCTTCTGAAACTTTGAAGATTTACTACACAAAAAACTTAGGCAGATTTGGGAAATACGCTCACTTCAGCTGTATTTAAATCACAATAAAATCCCAAAAGGCTTACAAATATTTAAGATTCCCGCCCAAGATCTAATGGGAGATGAATTCAATAATGAATGGGAGGAATTACTATACACACAATCGAGAGCCCTTATTGAACTTATTATCAAAAGGAGAAACATAATTTTGGATAAATTATCTGAAAAAATAACGAAATTAAAAACAACACTAGATAAATTCCCAAAAGATCAAATTTATGACATGTGGCAAGAGAGGATACAAAAGAGTTTAGACAAAACAGAACAAGAAATTATAGCCAAAAAAACAAAAAAACATAGGAATGTAAATAGAAGAGAAGATAGAAAAGAAAAAGAAAAAGAAAAAGAAAATGGAGAAGAACAACAATCGCAAATAAATGATAATTCCTATTCTAAACATGAAGGACAAAGAGAAACAAAAAGATATAACATACCAACTCAAAATAGGTATGAAACTCTGGCCAATCACTCTTTTTTAGACCAAACTCCCCCTCACCATTCCCCACGATTGAAACAAAGACAACCACAATCACCAGAACACAGAAGGACAACACCAGATCACAGAAGGACAACAGCTCACACACAGAGAACACCATACAACTTGAGACACAGGGTACCACAAGTAGAAAGGAACCAGACATATCCAAGATTAGATCAGGACAGATACAAAACTTGGACATCAGAAACACAGACCAATCAATATATAAAGGATTCACGGGAGACACATTACAGGGAAAATCCTCAAAAAAGAGGAAGACACGGAGATCCCAAAGAAAGAGGGGAATACAGAAAACACCACCAGTAACCACAGATAATATTATTAATTTGAGTAAAATAAAGTTAACGAATACACAGATTACACTGAATAAGGGTTTGAAGTTTGCTCCCTCATCTTCACTGAATAAATTTGACACTTATATAGGCATTCAGAAGTTCATTCGTAAAATTCACCTTTTATAGATGTGGCAAATGTCTGGGCTGTAGAAAAACCAAATTCCCTAGGAAAACCACAACGGCCACATCAACGCAAAACTCTCACTCTATGACCATCAAAAATTTTCTCACTTGTGATTCCACCGATGTTATCTACCTAATCCAGTGTCCATGTTCGAAGCAGTACATAGGAAGAACAAAACGTACCTTGAAAGTCAGGATAGCAGAACATCTGAATAACATAGCCAAGGGCTATGATAAACATTCGCTATCCAGGCATTTCAAGGAGGTACATAATCAAGACCCTAAGGGTCTTTCGTTCATGGCACTGGAGAGGGTAGAGAAACATTGGCGAGGAGGGAATCAAATTGAGAGATTATCACGAGCCGAATCTAGGAAAATATATGAATTTGGAAGTCTCCTACCAAGAGGCTTAAATGCCGAGCTAGAAATATTCGGGTTCATATAGGGTGGTACGTTTGGGTGTCGACGCCGAGTTGCATGTCAGGCTGTTTGTCAGCACTGCAACTCTGCCTCTACCCCACACGTGCCCCCCTCTCCACATCATTTTCTACATTCACTTGCAAAAAAGATTGACAAAAATATTAAGGAAACTAGATCCAAAAGTAATATGTCCGGAGGCACCCAAATAAAGTCTATTTAGTTTTTTGTTGGTTGTAATTTGATGTGATAAAATTGCAGCCATATCAACATGAGGGATCCGTGAAAATTTATGGCCTGCACAATATATATATTTATATTTTTATAGTGTTTGACACAACATATATGTTGGATTTACATGGTTAGTAACCCTACCCATGTGAAGAGCATAAATTTTAGAAATTTTAGGAATTTAATGGTATGAAAACACAATAGTATAAAAATGCAGGAATATATAGATTGTTTTAATATATTATATTGTATTGTCCGCTATACACATACGAAGAAACTTAGCGCAAAAAATTCGCATAAAAAAACTCGTATCACAATTTATTCCAATAGAGGCGATTAATATGCAACCTTGGAGATCCAGACCAGATTTTGGCTGAAAATGGGATCCAGGACGGACTTTCAATAATACCAATAGCAACTATAAAATGCAGGGATAATAGAATCGGGGCGATACCACTGAGGAAGGGGACAGCGTCTCCCCGAAACGCGTTTGGTGAGCATCTGGGTAATACCCCAGACTAAAGACCCCGAATCCTATCTTGGAGAATAAGTGCACTTATATAAAGAGAAAAACTTCCTGGACACGCATCGGAAAAGAGTGGCTACGTCATCCCGCTAGCGCTCAGAAACAAGCGACTGCATACCTCACGTAAGAACATCACGTGAGAAGCAGCAGTGAAGAGACACGAGGGACGCGAATACCGCAGCCGGGACGCCGGCACACCGAGCGGCCTAAAGAGACCATCTATTAGTCCCATTGAGCAGAGCGCAGGCGGAGGTAAGCCCACACCTGTGGGGAAACTTACAATTCTTTTACCGAAGTGACATCTACCACAGCGATCATTGCCGCTACTATATCAGGAAAAGAATAGAACCGCATTATACAGTGGATTAAATAACAGCTTCCCACCTAAAGAAAATCTTTCTGCGGGTAACCACAAATAGCCGACATTTTGTTTGAACAGTGTCAGCTGTGGAAATTGCTACACTGTTTTCCTGAAAAGTTGCTGTGCAGGAACTATTGATTCATCTCAAACACTGACTATTAAACGTTGTCTTGCAACATTGAAGATAAAGACACGTTATTACATCGAAAAGTTGCTATACCTTTCAAATACTATTATCAATATATTGAAAGCTCTGAACTTTCCTAATTTGTGGAATTTTGAAGTTGGAATAATACATGGAAACGAAACTGTTGTTTTAATACCATATGGGTTTGCGGCAACCGGTGGCACCATTGATCATTGGATAACAATCAGAACCATTGAATTCTGTGAACGGTTGGTGCCTGCGGTTCCTGCAATTTTATTTTCTTGTGATTTAATAAGCTTTTAGGTTTGAATAGTGTATTCATTGTATTTTATTGACATCTTATTTGTGACAGGTGAAGAAAATCACATTTCACATTTTTATTTATATGTAATAAACCATGTTATTCCTTATATGAGTGCCAGTCCAACCTATTTTTCTATTAACAATTTTCTTTGAGGGGTGTCTCAATTTTTGGACTAGAGCACCTGCCCTGAGGGGACAAAGGTGAGCGGACCCTATTTACTTCTGGACAATAAGATAATGGGTTGCATCAAAATGGGTATAGATGCCCGTGATGAGAACATACAGTAGTCCTGCCACTTTACAAATCACTAGTTCAGTCTGGGCTCCTGTGAACAAGACAGACATAGTAGAGCTGGAGAGGGTTCAGAGGAGGGCAACTAAAATAATAACTGGAATGGGTAGACTACAGTACACAGAAAGATTATCAAAATTAGAGTTATTCACTTTAGAAAATAGACGACTCAGGGGAGATCTAATAACTATGTATAAATATATCAGAGGTCAGTACAGAGATCTCTTCCATCATCTATTTATCCCCAGGACTGTGACTGTGACGAGAGGACATCCTCTGCGTCTGGAGGAAAGAAGGTTTGTACACAAACATAGAAGAGGATTCTTTACGGTAAGAGCAGTGAGACTATGGAACTCTCTGCCTGAGGAGGTGGTGATGGTGAGTACAATAAAGGAATTCAAGAGGGGCCTGGATGTAATTCTGGAGTGTAATAATATTACAGGCTATAGCTACTAGAGAGGGGTCTGGATGCATTTCTGGAGTGTATTTCTGGAGAGATGGGTCGTTGATCCACGGAGTTATTCCGATTGCTTGATTGGAGTCGGGAAGTGTTTTTCCCCTTCCTCTGGATCATCTTGCAGGATAACAGGCCGAACTGGATGGACAGATGTTTTTTTTTGAGTCTTATAAACTATGTAACTATGTTACTAGGAGTCCCCAGAAAAACCTAAAAGTTTTAAATCTACATTCATAACTATATACAATAGTAATTGCAATACCTTCAGAATTACCCTACCAAACATTGGCCAATCTTGCAAGGAAATCCCTAATAGAAGAAACACAATTTAATTTAAGCCTCAGATTTTTTGAAGATCCCGGACACTCCAGAACTTCAACACCCCTGCTGGAAAACATTTTACAGCATCCATTCAGCAACTTTATTCCCCAGACCGTGCTGTAGTTTTAAATGCGACCATCCACTATGTAAGTGTTGTGTTAACATCCCCTTACGTCAATCCCACTTTCGCAGTAACACGACGGGCGAATATTTTGAGATTAAGTCCTTCCTGAACTGCTCTTTGGCCTAGGTTATTTATTTATTATGCACCTGCAGACTCTAATATATAGGCCACACCACACTCAGCTTAAGAGAAAGAACAAATAAGCACCGATGGAACATAGTCAATGGTTTCACCAAACACGGTGTCTCGAGATATTTTGCACAGATTCACAATAAGGACCCCAATACATTTACCATAACCCCAATAGAACAAATACCAGCAATACACCCTGACCATTTACAGAAACTTAGAAGAAGAGAAATGTCCTGGATTTTTAAGATGCAGACCTTGGAACCCTATGAACTCTACAAATCACTAGAAAGTTAATGTTTTTAGTTTTGTTTTTGCACACGTCATAATATTTAATTTCGTACTGTATATACCCGTATATTGTAATCTCAAATCCATACATCATATATACAGTTAAATCTCCCTATCCTTTCAATCCCACTCATCATGTACTTGCTGATTACAAGTGACATTCATTAATCTATACACCACAGTCCTCTTCAATCACATACCTTTATTATCGTCATTTATCTGCATACATCATCAGACACATATTACAACTATCTCACACATCCTATACCTCTAAATGTCATCACCATACACCAGTTGCCCACTATATTATTGACATCAGATTTACACACATCACAGTTCTGTTCCACTCACACAATCCATAATGCCCTAATCTACTTCTTACTAACAACCAGGACATAGCCATCACACCCGTCATCTATGTTTAATAATGATATTAGATAATATATATCATTTCATCAACACCTTCCATTCTCAAAAACCAATCTTATGTACCGCATTTATTCATTCTAGTCTATGTAATCAAAATATTCCCAACTCTCAACGTGCAATCTTTTTAGTCATCCATCTCCTGTATCTACCACATCATTTCTTTCATGCAGTCATGGGCATGTGTGCAGGTTAAAGGAGTTGTCTGGGCTTTTAATATTGATGACTTATCTTCAGGATGGGTCCTCAATATCAGATCAGCGGGGGTCTTACACCCTGCACCCCCGCCGATCAGCTGTATGAGGAGATGGTGCATTATATCTAGGGAAGGGCAAATCGAGCCTTATATCCAATTTGCCCAAAACTTTGTTTTAATGCTGTACGGAGATCCGTCTCCGTACAGCATTAAAATATATGGGCTCTGGTGAGGGAAATTCATTATCCCCGAAGTCTTGCGGGACTTCGGTATATAATTTCAGGATTTGATTTTTAACTTGAAAACCATTTTAAAACTTGGATCTGAAGTCAGATTCGGTACCGAGGTATACTGAAATCTACTTCAGATTCCAGTTTTAAAATAATTTTCAATTTTAAAAATCGAATGCCAAAATTATTCTCATTACCTCATTTCAACTCCCCGGAACCCATACATTTGAACACTATATGGAGACCAATCTCTGTACAGTATTCAAAGAAGGTTTTGACCGATTGACTTAGGATCTAGGATCCAAAGCTCGCTTCGCTCATCATAAGTGATATCATTACAGGCAGAATTAGAATGATAAGACAGGATCCACATCTTTCCTTGCACAATGACCTCTGCACAGGTCACAGAGCATGTAATAGAAGTAAATGAGGTCTCCTCCTGACCTTTGTGTCAATGGCTGCCATAAAGCAATTTTCTTAATAATTTCTAAACGCTGTTAAGAATTGCTTAGGCAAGATGGCCGCCCCCATAATCATGTTCAGAAATAGAATAAAAAAAATCTGCAATCAGAAACTAAAAACATTAGAAAAAAGGATTTGTGCTACTATCTAGTTTTAACTGGCAGAAAAGATTATTGGTGACATTTCTTTTGAAGCCACAGTGCTGCTTAATTTTTTCAACTTTGCCATCTCTCAATATAAGTGTACCATGATTATGCTGAATAAATAAATAGCGTATAGCATCAAAATGTATATACCTATAAGAATTCATATCAAAAGTAGATCAAATCAAAACCACATGTTAATAACACCAAATACCTCACACATCCACTCCTGCCCCCACAATATTAAATTATACTGTGCCCCACAAAATGTCCTTATGATGCCCAATAATAACTCTAAACAGCTCATCCCTATATGAACGGTCTTCACTAAAAAGAAAAGAATAAATAATTAAAACCCCATTAAAATAACTGTGGATCCTAGACAAGAGGAAACGCAATCAAAAATAGCCATATGGACCACATAACCAACAATGTACCCCTGTCTATGCAACAGACTAAGATGTAAAATGTTGATTCCTTCATTGAATCCCTTTGGAGTGACTGTATCCAAAGTATAAATCCACCTGATCTCTTTGTGGGCAAGCAGCCTCTTCCAGTTATCACCTCTGGGAGATATCAAGGCCCCATCAATACTTTTGAATCAACATTATGATGCATCACAATTGGGTACTGTCTTAAAATGTCATGGAATTGTTTTGAAATCTGAAACATCATGTTCATCTTTAGCAGCCTTGATACCTAATAAATTCTCCCTTACACTTCTTTTCAGTAGCTCCCTCATCATCATACCAATGTAAATGAGGCCACAAGGACATTCTGTGAATTGAATTATATAACACCCGAGGTGGTACAGGTGATTATATTCTTTGATGCTTTTTTAATCCCCAACAAGTAGTGGCCCAATCTATGCTCCATGCCACCCACTTACCACAGAGAAAATTCCCTCAATGAAGTTATTTAGAGCTAAATAGTCTTTCTATGTTGACCCGAATTATGACTTCTCACTAATACTGTATGTCCTTAACCCGTAGAGCACCCGCGCCATACATGTACAGCGCAGATGTCCGTGACTTAAGCATGTGCAATGTCCGTGCAGAGATTCCATCGGGTTCCCGTGCTGCTGTGACGGGGACCCGATGGCAGGGAAGGCAGCCCGATGCCTTCCTTAGGCATCGTGGCTGCCTTCCGGGAGAGCCTGTGAGATCCAGCTGCCTGCCCCCTACAGCCAATGCATCACAATATCGACCGACTCTATAAAAATATCACATGACCTAACCCCTCAGATGAACACCGTCAAAAAAATAAAATAAAAACGGTGCTAAAAAAAACATTTTTTGTCACCATACATCACTAAAAGTGTAACACTAAGCGATCAAAAAGGCGTATGCCCCCCAAAATCATACCAATCTAACCGTATCCTCATCCCACAAAAAATTAGCCCCTACCTAAGACAATCGCCTAAAAAAATAAAAAAAAATATGGCTCTCAAACTATAGAGACACTAAAATATTATGTTTTTGGTTTAAAAAATGTTTTTATTGTGTTAGATGTAAGAAATAAAATAAAAAAAGTAGACAAATTAGGTATCGCAGCATCCGTAACAACCTGCTCTATAAAAATACCACAGACCTAACCCCTCAAGTAAACACCGTAAAACAATAAAATAAAAACGGTGTAAAAAAAAGTGTAATAGTAAGCGATCAAAAAGTCATATGCACCCCAAAATAGTGCCAATCAAACCGTCATCTCATCCCACAAAAATGATACCCTACTTGAGACAATCACCCAAAACATAAAAAAAAACTATGGCTCTCAGACTAAAACATGATTTTTTTTGTTTAAAAATGAAATCATTGTGTAAAAATTAAATAAATAAAAATGTACATATTAGGTATTGCCACGTCTGTAATGACCTGCTCTATAAAAAATATCACATGACCTAACCCCTCAGGTGAACACCGTAAAAAATTAAAATAAAAAAAGGTGTCAAAAAAGCCATTTTTTGTCACCTTACATCACAAAAAGTGTAATACCAAGCGATCAAAAAGTCCTATGCACCCTAAAATAGTACCAATCAAATCGTCATCTCATAGTAGTCATATTTGGTATTGTCGCATCCATAACAACCTGCTCTACAAAAAAAGCACATGATCTAACCTGTCAGATACTGTAATTAAAAAAAATAAAAACGGTGCCAAAACAGCTATTTTTTTGTTACCTTGCCTCACAAAAAGTGTAATATAGAGCAACCAAAAATCATATGTACCCTAAAATACTACAAACAGAACTGCCACCTTATCCCGTAGTTTCCAAAATGGGGTCACTTTCTTGGGAGTTTCTACTCTAGGGGTGCATCAGGGGGTGTTCAAATGTGACATGGTGTCAAAAAAACAGTCCAGCAAAATCTGCCTTTCAACAACCATATGGCGTTCCTTTCCTTCTGCGTCCTGCTGTGTGCCGTTACAGCAGTTTACGACCACATATGGGGTCCCTTGCTTTGTTACTGGAAAAAAATGGATTCAAATGGAAAATCTGCCAAAAAAGTGAAATTCTGAGATTTAATCTCCATTTTCCATTAATTCTTGTGGAACACCTAAAGGGTTAACAATGTTTGCCAAATCAGTTTTGAATACCTTGAGGGGTGTAGTTTGTAAAATGGGGTCATTTTGGGGTGTTTTCTATTATGTAAGCCTCACAAAGTGACTTCAAACCTGAACTGGTCCTTAAAAAGCGGGTTTTGGAAATTTTCTGAAAAATTTCAAGATTTGCTTCTAAACTTCTAAGCCTTCTAATGTCCCCAAAAATAAAATAGCATTCACAAAATGATCCAAACATGAAGTAGACATATGGGGAAAGTAAAGTAATAACTATATATATAATATTATAACTATATTATAAAAGTAGAGAAATTTTAATTTGCTAAATTTGCTAAATTTGGGGTAAATTTGGTATTTTTTATAAATTAAAATGAAATATTTTGATTCAAATTTACCACTGTCATGAAGTACAATATGTGATGAGAAAACAATCTCAGAATGGCTTGGATAAGAAAAAGCGTTTTAAAGTTATCACCACATAAAGTGACACATGTAAGATTTACAACAAATGGCCTGGTCCTTAAGGTGAAAAATAGCAGGGTCCTGAAGGCGTTAATATTTTTAGATCTTCTATACACAATTTTTGGCTGAGATGAGAGATGCTTTGATATTACCGAATCCATTGACCTGATAAACTTTATTTTGTCTATTATAGGTAGTAATAAATCTCACCTGTGTATCATCAAGCTTCTCTTTCCTTTTCATTCCAAGTTATTGTTCATGATTTACCATTTTATTCCTTGTATATCCAGCTTGTATTGCACTTCTCCCATAGCCTCTGTCATTAAATCTCTGACGTAGTTACATAGTAACATAGTACATAAGGCCGAAAAAAGAGATTTGTCCATCCAGTTCGGCCTGTCATCCTGCAAGTTGATCCAGAGGAAGGCAAAAAAAGAAACCCTGTGAGGTAGAAGCCAATTTTCCCCACTTTAGGGGAATAAAAAATTCCTTCCCAACTCTAATCAGGCAATCAGAATAACTCACTGGATCAACGACCCCTCTCTAGTAGTTCTTCATATGCTTGTTTTTGAAAATGGCGCTTAAGTAGAGCAGATGAGCTTGGCTTCCAAAAAATGTAAATAAATCTTGTAGGATGTTGTTAATTTGCATGAAGTAAAGTGTTGACAGATGTCTCCTTCATATACAGATCTGAGTCCCAGTGTAAATTTATTATAAAAAAAAATCCAACTCCTCCTGGCTGATCTTATGCATAAGGTTGATATTCAAAATGTTCCTATTCAGTCCTTGAATAAATTCCTGGAAATCATCTACAGAACCCTGTCAAACAATGATCGCATCGTCAATATACCTCCCCTGCATTTGTACTTCTCTATCAGAGGGGCCGGTTCCATGAGGAATTTCCTCCTCTCCCATTGCCTGAGGAATAAATTAGTATATAAGGGCACAGAAGCCGCCCCATAGCTGTCCCCCAGAGTTGTATATACAGGACCTCCTTACAGAGGAAAAAATGACGTGTGCGTACAAATAAAAAAAAAATGATGATGAACTCACCCCACTCTTGTTCACATCAGATGTAATCAGGACAAAACGGCATGTCAGATTCTGCTGCAGGTTGTACTCATGGTTGCAAACTTTGCAGTGCAAGTGCAAGGTTGAAAACAGCAGAAGACCTGCTGCAATACGGCCCCTTAAGATGGTAGGTGATTTTTGCGATGTGTGATTTCAGATGTAGGAGATTTGCTGTAGATTTGTGGTGCAGATTCTGTTTTGCAAATCTGCAGCAAATAAAAGTTCAACATGTGGATAGTGTTTTGGAAATTCCATAAACGCATAGTAGAAACAAGGCAGACCATGCAACTGCTGTGTGGTCCGGAGGGAGAGGGGGCTCGGCATTGATCTTTTCATGCAGCCGCCACTAGGGGGAGCTCAGTGCAAAGAGATTATTTCAGCTTCCATTCCATTGATAATTGTATAAATTCCTATGAACTGAGATCTTCCTAGTGGCGGCTGCAGGCAGCCAGCTTGGTAATGGAAGGGAAGCAGATTTATGAATGTAATTTTGGAAGTAATCTGGTGTAAATACATTGAGAAATTCTCAGCCTAACTCCTTCTCTCCAGTCCTAATGTTAAAGGCATACTTGGAAAACATTACATACAAAACATACAGGGTAATACAGCTCCACATACCTCTTACATCCAGTAATGTCTCCTCTGATATAGACCGCCATGATGATTTGTTTCACCCATCTCTTGTCTCTGCAGAGTTTGACAAACAGACATCTTAGTTTCCTACTTTTTTTATCATCCTTCCGGCCTTCTCAACACCCCCTCCTGCTACTCACGATACTGTGCCCACTGTGCACCTTACCATCCTGGTATGATAAAGGTGCACCTTACCATACCATGATGCCCATATCATTTTGCAACTATCCAGAATAATGCCTATGACTATTGGATTACTTACCTTGATGAACCAGCTCTACTGACACTGGCGAAACGAGTTGGAACAAGCATTTGTCATATCCACCGGCAGGGTTACAGTAGGTGACAGCGAGGGCTTAGCCACCGAGAGGTGGGGTCGCCCCTTTCGGGACGGGTGCTCTGCCTGTAGGCAGGGGTAGCCTTTAGGTATACATCAGGGAATATTTCCCCTACCCCCTGTCCTGATCTCACTTCTTGTATACTAATTATCCAAGTCCTCGGTCTCCAAACTGTAAGTTGTTGCATCTTTATTTATTTGGATGGTATTATCCTGGACACGTCCAAAGTAAGGCTTTGCCTGTTTATCTGGCACAGTATGTTATTATATTTTCTACAATGTGTGGGGTATTATTTTAATATCTAGAAGTAAAAGTTAAGTTTTATATGAAAAGTAATTTTTCTCTGTGATAGTTATTTTGGTACTTTTCAACCTTATAGTTTTTGTCAGTGATAGCCCTTAGTGTTAACAGTGCCCTCAATAGTAATAATGCTCTCATTGTGCCCATACTAATAATCATGTTTTCCATAGTCCCCCAGTAGTAATAATTCTCCTTATAATGTCTGCAGGTACAAAAACACCCTATAATAATAATGTGTGCCAGTACAAAATACCCCCTTATAATCTGCGCCAGTATTAAAAAATGCTCCCTTATAATGTGCACAGTTAAAAAATACCTCCTTATAATGTGCACAGTTTAAAAAATACCCCCTTTTAATGTGCACCAGTGCAAAAAATACCCCTCTTACAATGTGCAAGTACAAAATGCCACTATTTAGTGCCCCCAGTAGATCCCTCCCCCCTCATGGTGGTCCAACAGCATGGTGCCAAATAAAAAGCAATAAACTCAAATATTTACCTCCATTCAGCTGTCAGTGTAGCGATGCAGGCCTCTTATGGCTGTTTCCTGAGCTGTATGGCTGCCTGGCTTAGGTTGCACAAGGATGATTACTTCATTGTGTCGCCTGTGCCGGTCTCTGATAGGCTATAGGCACTAGACTGAACCCTATCAGAGGGAAAGGCGGGGCAGGGAGAAATTGCTCCCATGTCCCACCGCAGCATTTAACTGTATCACTGACCTGAGGATGGCGATACATTATTGGCAATGCACCACTGGCAAGAGGGGCCCTGTGGGCCCCTCTGGCTTAAGGGCTGAGTTGCAATTTTGACTGCTGCGACCCCTATAACTACGCCCCTGCCTATAGTGAATCTGGAGTGAATATGCAGCAAAATCAATACACAGATTTTACTTTGGAATTGTAGTGTATTCACAGCAAGATCTGCAAAGTATGGATTTATCCTAATAAGCCATTAAACAGAGAGCTTACTATGGACTGCTAGCATGTCTTATTTTCAATTGTAAAGCGGACTATGTTGGGGGAATATAAAGAAATAGTGCTTGTTCTTATGTGGCTGCCCAGCAGTCCTGCTTCTTGCCTGACATTTAGCAAGGGAAGTCTTTGTAGTCTGAAGGGGCCAAATCAGGTGAGTAGACCAGATGTTCCAGATCTGCCAATTTCTGGTGTGTAATGCCTGCCTTGTGAGGTGTGGCAAGGTCTTGAAGAAACAAGATTCCTTACAAAAAAAATTCTCAGCGGTTGGAAAACGATTACTGCTTTTGTTTGTTGAGAAGTGCAATATAGTACTTTTGGTTGCTAATTTCCTGGTAATCTACTGGCTACTGTAAAATCGATTTTTGTCCCACAAGAAGGTCACCAACACCTCATTTGTTGACCTTTTTGCCTTGAAATTTTTTGGACTTGTGGAACTGTGCTGTCCCATCTATGGCTTCCCAACTACTGCTTCTCCATTCTCCAGACCTGAATTCCATTGAAAATCTATGGGATCAGCTGAGTCGCCGTGTAAAGTCTCATAACTCTGTACCCCAGAACCAGAATGACCTGAAGGCCGTCCTTCAAGAAGAGTGGGATACCATGCCTCAGCAGACAATAAGTCACCTTGTCAACAGTATGAGACGTCGTTGTCAAGCTGTAATTTGATGCTCAAGGCCACGTGACAAGTTGCCATTTTTTGTGGGGGTATACTCACCACTGTTAGCTTTTCTTTAAATAAATTGTTTGAGATGAGGAACTCACCATTGCATGCTTCTACTTAAATATTCTACTTTCATGATATAATATCACTGTAGCATGAACTTTTTACATTTTCTATAAATTTCACCCGAAAGCCAAATATTTCTAACTCTTTGTGAGTAGTGTATATTTTTGGATATTCCCATATCATGGGAAAAATTATTTGGGGGTAGTGCAAAAGTGGGACACATGTTAATGTGAAGTAAGAAATGTACTTTTTACAGATTATTGAAATTGATATTACTGTGTATTTCAGTACTACTGTTACATCATATCTGTTGCTGTAAACATCAGTGACATCACATCACAAGTGGGTTTCAGACAGCTTACTGTAACATCACAACTGTGCTTCACCTAAGCTGCTGTGACATCATAGTCAGATTAGCTATTGTGATAACATAAGTACATTTTTACCCAGGAAAGTTATTGTGACATCATAAGTAAGTTTCAGCTAGGCAAACAGGTGTGACATCACAACCGTTTTGGTCATGAAAGCTACTGTGAATAGTAGTCAGGTGAGCTTCTGTAAAATCAAAAGTGACGCCAAAAAATTGAACCATAATCTTCACAAAGTGAAAATCGATAAGCTTTATTGATAACACATAACTAGAGTTGAGCGGACACCTATTTAGGCCCAGGCAACCAGGCAGAGGAGAGAGGTCCCGTAACAGAGAATCTGGCTTCATGTCAGCAGAGAATCAGTCTGCATGTCATAGCACAGAATCAGGCTTCACGTCAGCCACCACTGTAACAATCCATTGTCATATATTTAGGCCCAGCACCCAGGCAGAGGAGAGAGGTCCCGTAACAGAGAAACTGGCTTCATGTCAGCAGAGAATCAGTCTGCATGTCATAGCAGAGAATCAGGCTTCACGTCAGCCACCACTGTAACAGTCCATTGTCATATATTTAGGCCCAGGCACCCAGCCAGAGGAGAGAGGTCCCGTAACAGAGAATCTGGCTTCATGTCAGCAGAGAATCAGTCTGCATGTCATAGCAGAGAATCAGGCTTCACGTCAGCTACCACTGCAACAGTCCATTGTCATATATTTAGGCCCAGCACCCAGGCAGAGGAGAGAGGTCCCGTAACAGAGAATCTGGCTTCATGTCAGCATAGAATCAGTCTGCATGTCATAGCAGAGAATCAGGCTTCACGTCAGCCACCACTGCAACAGTCCATTGTCATATATTTAGGCCCAGCACCCAGGCAGAGGAGAGAGGTCCCGTAACAGAGAATCTGGCTTCATGTCAGCAGAGAATTAGTCTGCATGTCATAGCAGAGAATCAGGCTTCACGTCACCCAACATTGGAACAGTCCATTGGCATATATTTAGGCCCCGGCACCCAGACAGAGGAGAGGTTCATTCAACTTTGGGTAGCCTCGCAATATAATGGTAAAATGAAAATAAAAAATAGGATTGAATGAGGAAGTGCCCTGGAGTACAATAATATATGGTTAAGGGGAGGTAGTTAATGTCTAATCTGCACAAGGGATGGACAGGTCCTGTGGGATCCATGCCTGGTTCATTTTTATGAACGTCAGCTTGTCCACATTGGCTGTAGACAGGCGGCTGCGTTTGTCTGTAATGACGCCCCCTGCCGTGCTGAATACACGTTCAGACAAAACGCTGGCCGCCTGAGGCAGGCCAGCACCTCCAAGGCATAAAAGGCTAGCTCTGGCCACGTGGACAATTTAGAGACCCAGAAGTTGAATAGGGCCGAACCATCAGTCAGTACGTGGAGGGGTGTGCACACGTACTGTTCCACCATGTTAGTGAAATGTTGCCTCCTGCTAACACGTTGCGTATCAGGTGGTGGTTCAGTTAGCTGTGGCGTGTTGACAAAACTTTTCCACATCTCTTCCATGCTAACCCTGCCCTCAGAGGAGCTGGCCGTGACACAGCTGCCTGGCGACCTCTTGCTCCTCCTCTGCCTTGGGCTTCCACTTGTTCCCCTGTGACATTTGGGAATGCTCTCAGTAGCACGTCTACCAACGTGCGCTTGTACTCGCGCATCTTCCTATCACGCTCCAGTGCAGGAAATAAGGTGGGCACATTGTCTTTGTACCGTGGATCCAGCAGGGTGGCAACCCAGTAGTCCGCACACGTTAAAATGTGGGCAACTCTGCTGTCATTGCGCAGGCACTGCAGCATGTAGTCGCTCATGTGTGCCAGGCTGCCCAGGGGTAAGGACAAGCTGTCCTCTGTGGGAGGCGTATCGTCATCGTCCTGCCTTTCCCCCCAGCCACGCACCAGTGATGGGCCTGAGCTGCGTTGGGTGACACCCCGCTGTGACCATGCTTCATCCTCATCCTCCTCCACCTCCTCCTCATCCTCGTCCTCCTCGTCCTCCAGTAGTGGGCCCTGGCTGGCCACATTTGTACCTGGCCTCTGCTGTTGCAAAAAACCTCCCTCTGAGTCACTTCGAAGAGACTGGCCTGAAAGTGCTAAAAATGACCGCTCTTCCTCCTCCTCCTCCTCCTGGGCCACCTCCTCTTCCATCATCGCCCTAAGTGTTTTCTCAAGGAGACATAGAAGTGGTATTGTAACCCTGATAACGGCGTCATCGCCACTGGCCATGTTGTTGGAGTACTCAAAACAGCGCAACAGGGCACACAGGTCTCGCATGGAGGCCCAGTCATTGGTGGTGAAGTGGTGCTGTTCCGTAGTGCGACTGACCCGTGCATGCTGCAGCTGACACTCCACTATGGCCTGCTGCTGCTCGCACAGTCTGTCCAGCATGTGCAAGGTGGAGTTCCACCTGGTGGGCACGTCGCATATGAGGCGGTGAGCGGGAACGCCGAAGTTACGCTGTAGCGCAGACAGGCGAGCAGCGGCAGGATGTGAACGCCGGAAGCGCGAACAGACGGCCCGCACTTTATGCAGCAGCTCTGACATGTCGGGGTAGTTGTGAATGAACTTCTGCACCACCAAATTCAGCACATGCGCCAACCACAGGCCGGGCTTGAGGCAAACATATGAGTTTCAGAATGGCCTGCTGACGTTTACCCCGGGCTGTGCTGAAGTTGGTGGTGAAGGTGTGTGGCTGACTGGATGAGCAGGTGGAAGAAGAGGAGGAGGAAGCTGAGTAGGAGGAGGTGGCAACAGGAGGCAAAGAATCTTGCCCTGCGATCCTTGGTGGCGGAAGGACGTGCGCCAAACAGCTCTCCGCCTGGGGCCCAGCTGCCACTACATTTACCCAGTGTGCAGTTAGGGAGATATAGCGTCCCTGGCCGTGCTTACTGGTCCACGTATCTGTGGTTAGGTGGACCTTGCTACAGATGGCGTTGCGCAGTGCACACTTGATTTTATCGGATACTTGGTTGTGCAGGGAAGGCACGGCTCTCTTGGAGAAGTAGTGCCGGCTAGGAACAACATCCTGTGGGACAGCAAGCGACATGAGCTGTTTGAAGCTGTCTGTGTCCACCAGCCTAAATGACAGCATTTCATAGGCCAGTAGTTTAGAAATGCTGGCATTCAGGGCCAGGGATCGAGGGTGGCTAGGTGGGAATTTACGCTTTCTCTCAAATGTTTGTGATGGAGAGCTGAACGCTGCCGTGTGACATTGTTGAGATGCTTGGTGACGGAGGTGGTGGTGTTGGTGGTACATCCCCTGTTTGCTGGGCGGCAGTTGCCAACATTTCTCCAGAGGCGGAGGAAGAGGCCGAGGCGGCAGCAGTAGAAGAGGCCGAGGCGGCAGCAGCAGAAGAGGCCGAGGCCGCAGCAGCAGAAGAGGCCGAGGCGGCAGCAGCAGAAGAGGCCGAGGCGGCAGCAGCAGAAGAGGTAGCAGGGGGAGCCTGAGTGACTTCCTTGTTTTTAAGGTGTTTACTCCACTGCAGTTCATGCTTTGCATGCAGGTTGTGCTAAGGTTCAGAACGTTAATGCCTCGCTTCAGGCTCTGATGGCACAGCGTGCAAACCACTCGGGTCTTGTCGTCAGCACATTGTTTGAAGAAGTGCCATGCCAGGGAACTCCTTGAAGCTGCCTTTGGGGTGCTCGGTCCCAGATGGCGGCGGTCAGTAGCAGGCGGAGTCTCTTGGCGGCGGGTGTTCTGCTTTTGCCCACTGCTCCCTCTTTTGCTACGCTGTTGGCTCAGTCTCACCACTGCCTCTTCCTCCGAACTGCGAAAGTCAGTGGCACGACCTTCATTCCATGTGGGGTCTAGGACCTCATCGTCCCCTGCATCGTCTTCCACCCAGTCTTGATCCCTGACCTCCTGTTCAGTCTGCACACTGCAGAAAGACGCAGCAGTTGGCACCTGTGTTTCGTCATCATCAGAGACATGCTGAGGTGGTATTCCCATGTCCTCATCATCAGGAAACATAAGTGGTTGTGCGTCAGTGCATTCTATGTCTTCCACCGCTGGGGAAGGGCTAGGTGGATGCCCTTGGGAAACCCTGCCAGCGGAGTCTTCAAACAGCATAAGAGACTGCTGCATAACTTGCGGCTCAGACAGTTTCCCTGGTATGCATGGGGGTGATGTGACTTGGTTTTCAGGCGCCATCTGTGCGCTTTCTGCAGAAGACTGGGTGGGAGATAATGTGAACGTGCTGGATCCACTGTCGGCCACCCAATTGACTAATGCCTGTACCTGCTCAGGCCTTACCATCCTTAGAACGGCATTGGGCCCCACCAAATATCGCTGTAAATTATGGCGGCTACTGGGACCTGAGGTAGTTGGTACACTAGGACATGTGGCTGTGGCAGAACGGCCACGTCCTCTCCCAGCACCAGAGGGTCCACTAACACCACCACGACCATGTCCGCGTCCCTTACTAGATGTTTTCCTCATTGTTACCGTTCACCACAATAAGAAAAATATTATTTGGCCCAATGTATAGAATTCAAATTCAGGCCTTTTTTACAGACACCTAACACTATCTGGCTATCTATTTAGGTACCGTATTACACTAATACAGGCACAGCAGTAACGACAGGTTTAGCTGGATATAAATTTGAGGCCTATTATTTAGGCGCTGGGTGACAGGTATAGGTTTACTGACAGAATTAGACTTGGAAATGCACAGTAGCGTGTGTGTGAAGTTATTCAGAATGACCCTATGTGCACCTTGAATCTTATATACCCTTTTAGGGATAGATTTAAAATAGCTCTGATACAGCAGAAACCACTAAATTAGGAAATTGCTTAATTGGGAATTGTATTTCAACCCAGAACAAAAACTGTGCTTTGACGGACACTAAATAACTTGACCAGCCACAGCAGTACAGCAGAAACGACAGATTTAGCTGGATATAAATTTGAGGCCTAGTATTTAGGCGTTGGGTGACAGGTATAGGTTTACTGACAGAATTAGACTTGGAAATGCACAGTAGCGTGTGTGTGAAGTTATTCAGAATGACCCTATGTGCACCTTGAATCTAATATACCCTTTTAGGGATAGATTTAAAATAGATGTGATACAGCAGAAACCAGTAAATTAGGAAATTGCTAAATTGGGAATTGTATTTCAACCCAGAACAAAAAATGTGCTTTGACGGACACTAAATAACTTGACCAGCCACAGCAGTACAGCAGTAACGACAGATTTAGCTGGATATAAATTTGAGGCCTAGTATTTAGGCGCTGGGTGACAGGTATAGGTTTACTGACAGAATTAGACTTGGAAATGCACAGTAGCGTGTGTGTGAAGTTATTCAGAATGACCCTATGTGCACCTTGAATCTTATATACCCTTTTAGGGATAGATTTAAAATAGCTCTGATACAGCAGAAACCACTAAATTAGGAAATTGCTAAATTGGGAATTGTATTTCAACCCAGAACAAAAAATGTGCTTTGACGGACACTAAATAACTTGACCAGCCACAGCAGTACAGCAGTAACGACAGATTTAGCTGGATATAAATTTGAGGCCTAGTATTTAGGCGCTGGGTGACAGGTATAGGTTTACTGACAGAATTAGACTTGGAAATGCACAGTAGCGTGTGTGTGAAGTTATTCAGAATGACCCTATGTGCACCTTGAATCTTATATACCCTTTTAGGGATAGATTTAAAATAGCTCTGATACAGCAGAAACCACTAAATTAGGAAATTGCTAAATTGGGAATTGTATTTCAACCCAGAACAAAAAATGTGCTTTGACGGACACTAAATAACTTGACCAGCCACAGCAGTAACGACAGATTTAGCTGGATATAAATTTGAGGCCTAGTATTTAGGCGCTGGGTGACAGGTATACGTTTACTGACAGAATTAGACTGGGATATGGCCAAAAAATAACCACACTATTGATGGTTAAATGCACTTGGTGTGACAGCTTGACCAACCACCCTATTGAGGGTTAAATGCACTTAGTGACAGGCTCAGCTTGCCCCTGATGTAGTATATGGCCAAAAAATAACCAGACTATTGATGGTTAAATGCACTTGGTGTGACAGCTTGACCCTGACGTAGGATTTAGCCAAAAAACAACCACACCATTGAGGGTTAAATGCACTTAGTAACAGGCTCAGCTTGCCCCTGATGTAGTATATGGCCAAAAAATAACCACACTATTGCTGGTTAAATGCACTTGGTGTGACAGCTTAACCCTGATGTAGGATTTAGCCAAAAAACAACCACACCATTGAGGGTTAAATGCACTTGGTGACAGGCTCAGCTTGCCCCTGATGTAGTATATGGCCAAAAAATAACCACACTATTGCTGGTTAAATGCACTTGGTGTGACAGCTTGACTCTGATGTAGGATTTAGCCAAAAAACAACCACACCATTGAGGGTTAAATGCACTTGGTGACAGGCTCAGCTTGCCCCTGATGTAGTATATGGCCAAAAAATAACCACACTATTGCTGGTTAAATGCACTTGGTGTGACAGCTTGACCCTGATGTAGGATTTAGCCAAAAAACAACCACACCATTAAGGGTTAAATGCACTTGGTGACAGGCTCAGCTTGCCCCTGATGTAGTATATGGCCAAAAAATAACCACACTATTGCTGGTTAAATGCACTTGGTGTGACAGCTTGACCCTGATGTAGGATTTAGCCAAAAAACAACCACACCATTGAGGGTTAAATGCACTTGGTGGCAGCTTGTGCTGGCACACCACAAGACACAAAATGGCCGCCGATCACCCCAGAAAAAAGTGACTGAAAAACGCTCTGGGCAGCCTAAAAACAGTGAGCAATTCAATAGCAGCCGTTCAATCATCCTCAGCTGCAGATCGATCTCTGAATGAAGTCTTTTGGAGGAGTTAATCACTGCCTAATCTCGCCCTAACGTCGCGGCTGCAACCTCTCCCTATGCTGATCAGAGCAGAGTGACGGGCGGCGCTATGTGACTCCAGCTTAAATAGAGGCTGGGTCACATGGTGCTCTGGCCAATCACAGCCATGCCAATAGTAGGCATGGCTGTGACGGCCTCTTGGGGCAAGTAGTATGACGCTTGTTGATTGGCTGCTTTGCAGCCTTTCAAAAAGCGCCAAGAAAGCGACGAACACCGAACCCGAACCCGGACTTTTACGAAAATGTCCGGGTTCGGGTCCGTGTCATGGACACCCCAAAATTCGGTACGAACCCGAACTATACAGTTCGGGTTCGCTCATCCCTACACATAACAAATACATACATGATGGTAAAAGGTAGCACAAAGGTGGAACACAAAGATGAGGAACAGGACCCAAGGGGGGGCCGAGAGGTCAGCACACCAACAAGCAGGGAAAAGAATACAAGATGGTAAACACCAAGACACCTCAGAATAATAAGCCCCAAACAATGCTGCAATGGAGGCAAATATGAGGATAAAAAGACTTGGTGATTAAAAAAGATAATAAGCATACCCTGAATGGTGTGTCGAACTCTCAGCCACCTCCTGACCCAACACCGTTTCGCCAGTAAACTGGCTTCTTCCGGGGATATGGAACAATGGACAAATCCTCCCCTATTATAGTGCTCACACAGGTGTGTAGAGAGATGATTAAAAACCTAAATAACACCTCCACCAATGGATATGGAGCTTCAAGTATTTTGGACCAATCAGCAGTATTACATGCACAGGGTGGAGGTGGGGCCAGAATGATGCGGCAGTCACGTGACCCGACACATGACCGCAGCATCAGAGAGGCATCACTAACGCCGCCCCTGCTACGGAGGAATAGCCAGTCTGCAGTCTGTAAGGGCATGCAAAGGGAGGAGCCAGTGTGATGTAGATGTCATGTGACGAACCACACGACCACGGCATCACAACCCGGAAAAACCACACCTCACTACAGGCCATGTAAGAACACCAAGGGCGGAACAAGTATGATGCGGTGGCCACGTGACAGAGCACATGACCGCAGCACCAGATGCACATAACGGCCACCGCCTCCACCCTGCACAAACGACCAATCAGCAACACACAAGGGAGCACCAGGGGCGGAGCGGTTGTGACAAAGCGGTCATGTGATGCAACACATGACCGCAATGCACAAACACACCCAGACTATGCCTCCCACCAAATGTTTACAAGTAATGTATAAAATATAAGATATAAAATATAGCCAATCAAGGAAAATTATAATAATAAAGGACTGCATGGTTAAAAGTCCAAATCATGATTTTTCACACATTAAGCTGATAGACATAAACAGCAAAATAGAAATAAAAGGTTACTATGTCAATCACATGAAAAAAGACCTTATTATAAAAAAGTGCAGTTATAGAGTCAATGCAACCATAAATATGAAAAAATATGAAAATGAAAAAATAAATACAATTAAAAAAAAAAATATGAAAAACGAAGACAAGAAGGTGCCAATGCATTAGATCAAAGGCACTGTTGACATAAAGTGCAGTGTGCAATCACATGTTTATAAAAAACTATTATGTATTGTCTATATCAAAAACATGAAACAAAGAGCTTAACATTGTATATGCAAAGCTGCAAGACATTTACAATTGATAATTCGGTGCATAATATAATATGATATTACATAATCATAAAATGTGATAAGTATGATTGAGAATAAGAGACAGAATGAGGAAAGGGAAGTGAAACAGGGTGAAAGGGTGCACGGTGCAGTGAAAGGAACAATAGATAAAGAACAAATAATAATTGCATATAATCAATCATGTTTCGGAGAGACATGTACACCAAACGAATTCATAAGCTGTCAAGATTATTTTATGGTCGCATAGCCAAGAGGGGTCACAATATTGTTCGGTCCGAGATGGATTTTGAACAAGGGAATTTCCAAAGGAGGTTATATACAACACTACTTCCACTGATATGGACCACCGCTCCAGAAGGTGTCATAGGTAATACTAAATGTGAATGAAAAGAACACAAGTTAAAAACAGGGGAATAAAAGAGGAAAAAATTTAAATGAAAAACAAGGGACCCAGGATGCGCAAAGGTACCCCAAGAGAACTCAAAGTAGATATATAAACTCATCTATTAAAGAAAAAGGGCAAAGGACATGTCCTCATTCAATCCCCTGGGTGTCATACAATCTAACCCATAAATCCAACGCACTTCTTTTTGTGCCAAGATCTTTTTCCAATTACCACCACGTAATGTGATGTACACCTTATCAATGCCACTAATTCTAAATAGAGTGTTATCACAGTCGTGAAACAGTTTAAAATGTTTGGGAATGGTTTTTAGCAGAGTGATGTCATTTTCATCCTTGGCAGCCTCAATACCTAAAATGTGTTCGCGTGTCCTCCTCTTTAGTTCTCTAGAGGTTAGCCCCACATAGATACGTTGGCACGGGCACATCCCCAGGTATATCACACCTGGTGTATTACACGTATTGTTTACTGTTCGTAAATGGGTTACCAAAAGTGGAGACCCTATCAATATTGGCGCAAGCCACACATTTCCCAATATGGGGAACATCCCCATTTGGGACCTTTTGAGTCGGGATTCAACTTTGTCTGATGACCTGGATGATAGCTATTCACCAGAAGATCTTTTTAGTTTTTTGTGCGTCTGTACGTAATGGACGGACGTGTAGGTAGTATTTTTGCCAGGGTAGAATCTAGTTGTAAAATCTCCCAATGTTTTGCTAGTGTATTCCGAATTAGTTTCCACTGTGGGTTATAGGAAGTAATAAACCATACCTTGTCAGCTTGACTATGTCGTTTACGGTTATATACCAGTAGTGGATCTCTTTGTGCCTGTTTGGCCTTTTGATGACATTGTACAATATTCGCCTCTGAATAGCCACGATCAGAAAACCTTTGGTGCAGGTCCCGGGACTGTCTATTAAATGCTTTGTCTGTGGAGCAAATTCTCCTGGCCCTCAAAAACTGGCCATATGGAATGCTTCGGATGAGGCTGTGTGGGTTACAAGAGTGCGCATGTAGGACCGAATTTGTGGATGTCAAGGCGACATCCACAAATTCGATCCTACATGTCACCCACGGAACAAATCGGTAGATATCTTCCCAGAATCCTCTACCAGAATCTGTACATCAAGAAAATCAAGATGGGTCTTATCAATCCTGGACGTCAATGTAATATTCCGGTTATTGCAATTTAATAGTCCCACCAGCTCGGTGAATCCAGACTGTGGGCTCTGCCACACGACAAAAATATCGTCAATGTAGCGGGCCCACCCACATCTGGACCCCACCGATGTCACTATACACCTTATGGCAACCCACAATTAATTAGAATATGTGTATAGAAATGTATCTAAAAGTTATATTAGGATAATAAGCTTAGCAGCACTTCATAATCTTATGTTTCTGGCTCACTAGCCTGTCAGACAGGACGCCACAAAAAATGTCTCCTTGTAGTGAAGTTCATGCACGCATGCAAAATAGGTACATTCTAGTGAGCTTAGTTCTGGCCAACATAAGGCCGAGTCATTGATAGAACAGGGTGACCTTATGGCAAAAAACATTCTCTTTTAGATGAGATTAATAAAAAAAAAGATAAAAAATTACACATTTGAGATATTTCCACACCAATAGTATAAAAAATTGGCAAAAATATGAAATGTCATTTCTTTGTCTAATCAGCTTGTCTTCAAGTTGGTTGGAAAGCTTGTGTATGTGACCTTAAGATATAACTCATGGGCCATAACTCGTGGCAATATTACTGCCTGATCGGACATGTATGTCAGGAGCAGTGGGCAGTCAAAGTAGACCCTTAACGGTCAGTTGTCAATTTTTTGGCCTATTTTGATGGCATGTAGAAATTGAGTCAAGCCTTCTTAAGGCACCAAACTTTGCAAGACTTAGACTAAGTAGTTTGACTAACCTGCAAAATTTCAGTCTCCTAGCTTAACTACTTCTTAAGATAATGTACCTTGACAAAGTTGCCATTTTGGGTTACGCAGCAAGCAGCGCATTGCAGCTGGTCCATCATCAGCTGCCTGTAACTCTGGAACCAACAGAGGTCCAGATGAAAAAATATGTAAGATTTCATTTAGGACCCTAGGGAATATCTGTGCAAAATGTTATTCAATTTGGAGAGGGTCGGATTTCTAGGTTGGTCCACTTGACATGGAATGACCCATAAGTCAGTTCGCTTCACTGCAGCACATACATTTTAATGCTGTATGGAGACAGAGCCCCATACAGCATTAAAACGAAGTTAGAGCGAAGCTCGCTTCGCTCATCTTTAGTTATCACACTCTAATCAGTTTTCAAAAGTAAATTTTACATGGCTGGACAAACCCTTCTTAACACAGAGCTCAGATGGGACCCCAAAATTTATAGACTTCCACACAAGGCCCCAAAATTAATACAGACCTCCAGAAAAAAAAATAATAATTAATACAGACTTCCAGACAAACCCCCAAATTAATAGAGATCCCCAAACAAACCCAAAAATTTATAAAGATCTCCAAACCAGACCAAACCAGAAATTAATAGATCTCCAAGCCAGACCCCAAAATTAATAGATACCTCCACACCCCAAAATTATTACAGACCTCCAGGCAAATCCCCAAATTAATACAGATCTCCACACCAGTCCCCAAAGTTAAAACAGATCTCCAAACTAGACCCCAGGATTAATACATACCTCCAGACCAGATCTTAAAATTAATCCAGATACTGTGAGGGATGGGGGTGCTCAGTGTATGAGGGGAAATACTGTGAGGGATGGAGGTGCTCAGTGTATTTCCCCTCATACACTGAGCACCCTCATCCTCCACAGTATCTCCCCTCATACACTGAGCACCTCCATCCTTCACATTATCTCCGCTCATACACTGAGTACCTCCATCCCTCACAGTATCTGCCCTTATACACTGAGCACCCCCATCCTCCACAGTATCTACCCTCATACACTGAGCACCCCCATCCTCCACAGTATCTCTCCTCATACACTGAGCACCCCCATCCCTCACAGTATCTACCCTCATACACTGAGCACCCCCATCCATCACAGCACCCCCAGACACACAGTATCTCCCCTCACACACTGAGCACCTACATCCTTCACAGTATCTCCCCTCATACACTGAGCACCCCCATCCCTCACAGCACCCCCACCCCACAGTATCTCCCCTCATACACTGAGCATCCCCCACACAGTGTCTCCCCTCACACACTGAGCACCTACATCCTTCATAGTATCCCCCTCATACACTGAGCACCCCCATCCCTCACAGCAGCCCCGCATAGTATCTCCCCTTATACACTGAGCACCCCCATCCCTCACAGTATCTCCCCTCATACACTGAGCACCCCCCACAGTATCTCCTCTCACACACTGAGCACCCACGGCCTCAACAGTATCTACCCTCATACACTGAGCACCTCCCACAGTATCTCCCCTCATACACTGAGCACCCACATCCCTCACAGTATCTTCCCTCATACACTGATCACCCACATCCTCCACAGTATCTGCCCACATACACTGAGCACCCCAATCCTCCACAGTATCTCCCCTCACACACTGAGCACCTACATCCTCCACAGTATCTTTCCTCATACACTGAGCACCCCCATACCCCACAGTATCTCTCCTCATACACTGAGCACCCCCATCCTCCACAGTATCTCCCCTCATACACTGAGCACTCCCATCCCTCATAGTATCTTCCCTCATACACTTAGCACCCCCATCCCCCACAGTAGCTCTCATACACTGAGCACCTGCAACGGGCACCTCCCCCCATTGCCCTCTATATAACGTGCCCCAGGTGTAGGAAATCCCGAGTGGTATGTTGCGGCCTAAAATGTCTCTTTATGTGTGTCACGGTGCTCCTACCTGGATACCACTGGACCTCAGTCTTTGGCTCCAAAGCAATAAATAGGGGGAATAATTGAGGAATAAGAGAATAACTGGAGTCCAGACCTTGAGATAAAGTTTAGCTTTACTTTGAAAAAACTGGTTTACAGGTTTTGTCTTGGTTCCAGCAGGCTTTAGCATTAGACTGGCAGGCAAACTAAACTCTGCTATATCTCTATTTCTCTCTTACTCTGCTCTACTGACAGGCTGGCGGTATAACTAAGCTTCTTCTGTATGCTGCATTTCTTCTCTTTAGTCGGACTTAACTTCAGCCGAGGAACTAATCTCCTGGCTCCTGAGGCTTCTATGCTTCAGCCTCCATGGCCAGGAGAGCTTAAGGTGCTTTGGCTGGCATGGACACATCAAGCAGAGACATGTCCCTGCACACCCTTCCCCTTACAGGGGGTAGACTGGAACTAACTAGAACTGGTTCCCACCCTTCCTGCAGGAAGTAGGGACAAGCCAACTTCTCTCCAGAGGGGGGTTAGAATGGAATAGTAAGTTCCATTCTATCTAAGTACAGCTCTTCTATATTTGCTGCCACCTGCTGGTGAACCAGGCACATTACATGAACAGTTACATAACATTATTATAAATGCACAGTATTTTGGGACCTGGAAATAAATATACAGATGGCATTGGTACTAGCCCATAAAGATAGTAGCAGGGTGCAGGAGTGGTAACACCACTCTGTGGTGTTACACCCCCCCATCCTCCACAGTTTCTCTCCTCATACACTGAGCACCCCCATACCGCACAGTATCTCCCCTCATACACTGAGTACCCACATCCTCCACAGTATCCCCCCTCATACACTGAGCACCCTATCCCCAACAGTATCTCCCCTCATACACTGAGCACCCCTCATGCAGAAGCTCCAGCACATTCCTCACAGGTCAGCTGTCATCTTCTATCTTCTTTTTGGATGAATCCTCGCCAGATAAGCCCCTCCTCCTATCCTTATGCCAGTCCACACAGCCCTCAGCCTATCCTCTTCTTCTCACAGTGCTTCACACAGGCCCCTCCTCCTTCCCTGACATGCTCCATCAGGCACCTCCTCCTCCCGCACAGGGCTCTGCACAGGCTGCTCTATGCCCAGAAATACTTCAGCACAGGATAAGAGGACCAGCGGTGAGTACAGCTAGCGCCGTACTCGCTGTTCCTTGAGTCTCCTGTACCAATTAGCACTTCCACAATGTAAGCGTTCATTTTTTACTTGCGTCCTACCTTATGGGTAGCAAAGTGGCACCCTAGGCGAGCGCCTACCCGTCCTCCCGGCCCTGCTCATTGGTCAGCTGTAGATGCCAACGGTGCCCCCTCCTACTTGCAGAAGTGATGCGCCCAAGGCGGTAGCACCCCTCTACCGGCTCTAGAAACGTCCCTGTAAGGAGGTTATGTCTGAATATGTCACTCATACAAATAGCCTATTTATTATTGGAAAATTTCAGCATTTCTAAAGCTATACACATGAAATTACTTAAATTCATAATTTAAGAAAATATAATGTCTAATTACCTGTAGCTTTAAAGTCTATCTTCTAGAAAACCTAATGTTCACATGAAAAATTTTGCCTCTGCCAAATCTGCTGTGTTCACACGGCTAAAGGCTGCAGCAGTGGAAAACAGTGGTTTTCTACGGCTAGATCCACATTCACAAGTCCCTTTTGACTTTAACCCCTTAAGGACCCCCGCCGTATATGTACGGCGGAAGTCTGGTCCTCAAACATGGCACGTGCAGCAGGCGCTGGGCGCCAATGCTTCCGGGTTCCTGCTATTTTAAATAGCAGAGACCTGCGGCACATGTATGCGATCAGCCATAAGGCAGATTGCATAAATTTTCCCTTTCAGATGACCATTGCATTTTTGCACTCTGGAAGCAGAAGTCGCGCACTTCCACTTCAGTAACAGTGTTCCCCGACTGAGATTGGGGAACCTGCTATATCTATGAAGTAGCCCGAAGCCTCAAAGCAGGCTTCGGAGCTCATTTCAGGACTATACCAATACAGGCCACTAGGTGGCAGCATTGTATTGGTATAGTGCAAATGGAGTCTTCAATGATGGCTATATAGCCATCAATGAACACAATGGGCAATCTAATGATTGCCAGTTGTTGTCACCAAAGGTGACTTAAAAAAAGTGAAAAAAAAGTTTTTACAAATATACAGGTCCTTCTAAAAAAAATTGCATATTGTGATAAAGTTCATTATTTTCTGTAATGTACTGATAAACATTAGACTTTCATATATTTTAGATTCATTACACACAACTGAAGTAGTTCAAGCCTTTTATTGTTTTAATATTGATGATTTTGGCATACAGCTCATGAAAACCCCAAATTCCTATCTAAAAAAATTTGCATATCATGAAAAGGTTCTCTAAACGAGCTATTAACCTAATCATCTGATTCAACTAATTAACTCTAAACACCTGCAAAAGATTCCTGAGGCTTTTAAAAACTCCCAGCCTGGTTCATTACTCAAAACCGCAATCATGGGTAAGACTGCCGACCTGACTGCTGTCCAGAAGGCCATCATTGACACCCTCAAGCAAGAGGGTAAGGCACAGAAAGAAATTTCTGAATGCATAGGCTGTTCCCAGAGTGCTGTATCAAGGGAGTCTGTGGGAAGGAAAAAGTGTGGCAGAAAACGCTGCACAACGAGAAGAGGCGACCGGACCCTGAGGAAGATTGTGGAGAAGGACCGATTCCAGACCTTGGGGGACCTGCGGAAGCAGTGGACTGAGTCTGGAGTAGAAACATCCAGAGCCACCGTGTACAGGCGTGTGCAGGAAATGGGCTACAGGTGCCGCATTCCCCAGGTCAAGCCACTTTTGAACCAGAAACAGCGGCAGAAGCTCCTGACCTGGGCTACAGAGAAGCAGCACTGGACTGTTGCTCAGTGGTCCAAAGTACTTTTTTCGGATGAAAGCAAATTTGGAGTCTGGAGGAAGACTGGGGAGAGGGAAATGCCAAAATGCCTGAAGTCCAGTGTCAAGTACCCACAGTCAGTGATGGTCTGGGGTGCCATGTCAGCTGCTGGTGTTGGTCCACTGTGTTTTATCAAGGGCAGGGTCAATGCAGCTAGCTATCAGGAGATTTTGGAGCATGTCATGCTTCCATATGCTGAAAAGCTTTATGGAGATGAAGATTTCATTTTTCAGCACGGCCTGGCACCTGCTCACAGTGCCAAAACCACTGGTAAATGGTTTACTGACCATGGTATTACTGTGCTCAATTGGCCTGCCAACTCTCCTGACCTGAACCCCATAGAGAATCTGTGGGATATTGGGAAGAGAAAGTTGAGAGACGCAAGACCCAACACTCTGGATGAGCTTAAGGCCGCTATCGAAGCATCCTGGGCCTCCATAACACCTCAGCAGTGCCACAGGCTGATTGCCTCCATGCCACGCCGCATTGAAGCAGTCATTTCTGCAAAAGGATTCCCGACCAAGTATTGAGTGCATAACTGAACATAATTATTTGAAGGTTGACTTTTTTTGTATTAAAAACACTTTTCTTTTATTGGTCAGATGAAATATGCAAATTTTTTTAGATAGGAATTTGGGGTTTTCATGAGCTGTATGCCAAAATCATCAATATTAAAACAATAAAAGGCTTGAACTACTTCAGTTGGTGTGTAATGAATCTAACATATATGAAAGTCTAATGTTTATCAGTACATTACAGAAAATAATGAACTTTATCACAATATGCAATTTTTTTTAGAAGGACCTGTATATACAAAAAAAAAGTTCAAATCAACCCCCTTTCCTTAAAATAAAAATACTTAAACAATAAAAAAATAAACATCATGGGCATTGCCATGTGCAAAAATGCCCATACAATTAAAATATAACAATATATATGGCAAATGGCGTAATGGAAAAAAAAAAGCCAATTTGCAAATTTTTGTCACTTCAATTATCCAATAATTTTTTTATAAAAAGTGATCAAAAAGTCACACACACTTCAAATTGGTTCTAAAAAGAACAGATCGTCCCGCAGTAAATGAGCCCTCACACAGCCCCGTACACATAACTACCAAAAAGTTATAGGGGTCAGAATATGGTTATACATTTTTTTTTCAGTATTAAAACACAATAAAAATTATACAAGTGTGGTATCGTTGTAACCGTACTTACCTGGAGAATGTAGATAACAGGTCAATTTTACCGCATATTGTACAGTGTAAAAAGAAAATAACTTTATTAGAATTTGTGTTTTTTCCCAATTCTACCCCATTTGCAATGTTTTTTCCGCTTCTTACTACATGGTATGCAACCGTAAATGGTGCCATTAGAAAGTACAACTTGTCCCGCAAAAAATAAGCCCTCATAATGCTATGTGAATGGAAAAATAAAGAAGTTAGGACTATGGGAAGGCGGGGAGTGAAAAATTAAAATGCAAAAATGGAAAATCTCAGGATCCTTAAGGGGTTAAAGGGGTTGTCTACTTTTTTTTATATTGATCAGCTATCCTCAGGATAGATCATCAATATCAGATCGGCAGGGGTCCGACTTCTTTCAACCCTGCCCTGCCGATCAGCTGTTTGAAGAGACTGCAGCGCTCATACGAGCACAGCTTTCTCTTCTCTGTTTACCTGCTTGCCGTTGTAACTACAACGGTGAACCGGTGTAATTACAACTATATCGTCCCATTCACTTTAATGGGATGACTCTATCCTATTTACTTGAAGCTGGAGCCGTCTTATTGAAGTGAATGGGATGGCATAGTTGGAATTACACCTGCTCACTGCTGGTGCTGCAACACTGAGCAGGTAAACAGTAAGACCCCTTTCACACCGGCGAGTTTTCCGCGCGGGTGAAATGCGTGAGGTGAACGCATTGCACCCGCACTAAATCTGGACCCATTCATTTCTATGAGGCTGTGCACATGAGCAGTGATTTTCACGCATCACTTGTGCGTTGTGTGAAAATCGCAGCATGCTCTATATTGTGCGTTTTTCACGCAACGCAGGCCCCATAGAAGTGAATGGGGCTGCATGAAAATCGCAAGCATCTGCAAGCAAGTGCGGGTCGGGGTGCGATTTGCACGCATGGTTTCTAGGTGACGATCGGGGTGGGAACCTGATCATTATTATTTTCCCTTATAACATGGTTATAAGGGAAAATAATAGCATTCTTAGTACAGAATGCTAAGTAAATTAGGGATGGAGGGGTTACATTTTTTTTTTTATTAAACTCCCCTCATCCACTTGTTCACGCTGCCCGGCTCGTCTTGTTTCTTCTTCTTTGATGACCTGGGAGGGAAAGAACCTTTGGTGACGTCACTGCGCTCATCACATGGTCCATCACCATGGTGATGAACCATGTGATGACCGCAGTGACGAAATCCGGGTTTGGGTACCACATTCAGTTTTTTCTCACGCGCGTGCAAAATGTATTGCACTCGCGAGGAGAAAACTGAAGGACACAATGCAATAGCATACAAAACTAACCCCACTTGCAGGCAAAATCGCACGATTTTCCCGCGACACAGCCGCATCCCCGAAGCCCGTGTGAAAGAGGCCTAAAAAGAAGGCAGCACTCATATGAGGTCTCTTCAAATATCTGATAGGCTGGGGTGTCGGGTGTTGGACCTCCACCGATCTGATATTGATGACCTATGCTGAGGATATGTAAGTCGTGTACCGGGGTGGGCTCCCCAGGATACAGTGAAGTCACGAACGAGGAAAGCAACCCCAACACCAGCTTTTACCAAAACAGAATTTTACTTAAATGTGGCAATAGACACAACCACAAATGCTGAGAACATACAATCAATTTACATACACCCAGTAGGAAGGCTGAGACCCTTGTGCTGCACAGCACGGCACCCTCCGATGTATGCAGGAGGAAAGGGCAGTAATTTACCTACCGGCGGGCACAACTAAACTGCCACACCTTATCTGTTATTACCCTAAAAGAAAAAGAATCACTGTTGAGTGTATGGTACGGGCTGGCCTGCGGTGCAGCACAACAGCTTACAATCTTACACAGATCTACAGTATTCCCCCTCCCATAACTGGTCCTGTAGCACGTGTCTGAGTATTCCTTCTGAGCAAAACGTCAGCCTGGCTTGAGTTTGTGGGGATTTATCAGCTCTCCAAGGTAAAATGTCCCTTTAAGTTATGGAGTCCTTGCAATGAATAGTATCAACACTTGTGGCCAAACACAAACAGAGAGCCTAATTAACTAACTACAAACCTGGTCTCAGTCTCTAGGTGCCAACACTGTGATAAGGTGCGTGCACGATCTTACCGACCCGGGTCTGCTTTGTATTCATTGGTGACTCTGAACAGAACAAACGTCTCTCCAACAAGCATGCGGTACCGCAGTGTATGTTGCTTTGCTCTTCTGCTCTTATCAGCGTTCCTGGCAGCAATCTTCTTTCCTCTGGACAGGATCAACTTCACTTAGCTGCATCTCTGATCACTCTAACACCTGGATTCCGTCGGATTCACTGCTCACACAGTTCCTCAGTGTCTCTCACAGCCTCCTTCTAAGATGGCTGCTGGCTTAATCTCCAGACTTGTAACTCCACCCATCTCATGAATATGGAGATATATGTACAGTCTGTAGCTGTGTTAGGAAACAGCGGCCAAACTTGTGGCCAAACAGCAGAATGTCAGTCCAGAACATTTAGTTTAATCACACAAACAGCGTTCAGACAAGAAGAGCTGTTTCCCTATCTCACAGATAGGTCATTCACAGAAAAAAGTGGACAACCCCTTTAATGTAACAAAAAAGCATGTAACTTCTTAGGGCTTGTTCACACGACCGTTGGTGTCCCGCGCCGTGTACCGCAAATTCCGAGGGGCAGGCACATGGGGATCGCAGACCCATTCACTTGAATGGGTCCACGATCCCTCCGTTCCGTAAAAAGATAGAGCATGTTCTATCTTTTTGTGGTGCGGAGGCACGGAACCCCAAAAAGCACTCCGTAGTGCTTCCATAGTGTTCCATTCCGTGCTTCCGTTCCGCCTCTTCGGATTTGTGAACCCACTGAAATTAATGGGTCTGCATCTGTGATGTGGAATGACAACAGAACAGTGCCCGTGTATTGTGGATCTGCAAATGCGGTCCGTTATATGGGAACGGAACACCAACGGTGGCATATACAGTAAACATTATTACATTAAAAAAATTGGGCTGGGCATAAAATTTTCAATAGATGGTTCTGCAAAAACGGAACAGATACGGAAGACATACAGAAAAAACATTTGTGTGAACGAGCCCTTATAGTGCAGGATCTATCTCTACCTCTTGAGTTCTGTGGGTTAAAAGAAGTTAGAGATAGAAGTGCTTTAATACATAGAAGCCTACTGAAAAATATATCCCGTGTTATATGGGGATGGAGATAGGCATACGCAGATAGTGTGGACTCTCTACGCCATACACCCTGAGCAAGTTTATTTAAAGGGGTTGTCCGAGTTATGAAAAAAAATAATATAGCACTGAAAATCTGATGGGCAGCAATATATAACTGAGCTAAGCAAGTTTTATGCAAAAAAAAAATATATATACAGTGTATTTCCTCATTTCCCTGGTTCTTTTCTGGCCCTTTGTTTACATGCAATAAAAACAATCTCTGCCCCTCCCCCTGCTCTGCTAAGGGAGTGAATACAAGAGCTGCCCTGAGTGACATGTCTGCCTGCTGGGAGACTCAGCAGCATGTTGTATGTGTAGAACTACAAGTTCCAGCTGTATAATGACACTGCTAATACACACAGGAGCTTCCCCCTACCTTCTTGTGCAATGCTCTCTCTAGTCTGTCAGATCCTGTTACCAGAATTGTCACTGCTGCAGCTAGCCAGTATGTGCAGCAGAAGGGGTTAAGAATCATAGGAGAGAGAGAGCAGAGGGTAGTGAAGGGGGGCGTGGCCAGCACAGTAAACAACCTTTATCAGAGCAGGGAGAGAAGCTGACATCACAGGTTATGTGACCCTCAGTGAAATCTGAGAAACCAGTCACTTGAGACAAAGTGAGTTAATTGGAAAGCTGTTATATTTACCCAGTTAGGAACATAGAAAGAACAAAAAAATAACTCGGACAACCCCTTTAAAGAGGTTGTCCGGGTTCAAAGCTGAACCCGGACATATGCCCATTTTCACCCAGGCAGCCCCCCTGACTTGAACATCCACCCAGCAGTGAGCCCGGTGACTGTCACAGGCACTGATGGGAGGGTTTTAGGCTGCCCTAGCCTGTAAAACGGCTAGGGCAGTGCTAGAGCCCATCCATCAGAGCCAGTGACGTCACTGAACACTGTTGGATGGAAGCCTCCGCCCGGCAGTGTGTTATTGTAAATAAAAGAGCCCCTCCCTGTGCGATCCAGCGCAGGGCAAGGAAGCGCATCGGAGAATGAACTGCTCCGATGCTAACATCAGGGGGACTGCCTGGGTGAAATTATGAGTATGTCCGGGTTCAGCTCTGAACTCCGACAACCCCTTTAAGAGGCAGATAGGCTAGCCATCTTATTTTTAAATGTGAGTTAATAAAGTGCTTTTGTTTTCTCATTTTGAGTGCCATCCAATACTATCGTTAACAGATTTATTTGAAAATGACATAAATTCCACGCCTCTGCACATCTAAGGCCTCGTTCACATTTCCGTTTTTTCCTAATGCATTTTCCACAGACAGCACACGTACCTATTGAGTACCATTGGATACCCATTGTTTGTTCACACATCTGTATTTTTTTACTGACCATCAGTCAGTGAAAAAAACACAGTGACATGCCTGTAGGAGGCCTAGTTCACACGAACGTATGTTTTTTTTGCAGTCCGTTTTTCACGGATCTGTTCCGTTTTTTGTTTTCGTTGTGTTTCTGTTTCTGTTCCATTCTGTTTTTCCATATGGCATATACAGTATACAGTAATTACATAGAAAAACTTGGGCTGGGCATAAAATTTTCAATAGATGATTCCGCAAAAACGGAATGGATACGGAAGACATACAGAGTACATTCCGCATTTTTTTTGCAGACCCATTGACTTGAATGGAGCCACGGAACGTGATTTGCGGGCAATAATAGGACATGTTCTATCCTTGAACGGAATGGAAATACGAAAACGGAATGCATACAGAGTTTTTGCGTAACCATTGAAATGAATGGTTCCGTATACGGACCGTATACGGAACACAAAAAAAGGCCAATACACTCGCAAAAAAAAAAACGATCGTGTGAACTAGGCCTTAGTCCGTGATGCTGACCAAACACGCTTATTGAAATCTATGGATCCCTGAAAACTACTGACACAGCACGAATGGCATCCATATTTGGTCCGTGTTTTTTTTTTTACTGACCATTAGGGCTCATGCACACAACTGTATGGCTTTTTCAGTGTTTTGCGGTCCGTTTTTTACGGATCCGTTGTTCCGTTTTTTGTTTCCGTTTCCTTTCTGTATGCCACATACAGTATACAGTTATTACATAGAATAAATTGGGCTGGGCATAACATTTTCAATAGATGGTTTAGCAAAAACAGAACAGATATGCATTTCCGTATGTGTTCCGTTTTTTTTGTGGACCCATTGACTTGAATGGAGCCAAGCATCGTGATTTGCGGACAAGAATGGGACATGTTCTATCTTTTCACGGTACGGAAATACTGAAACGGAATGCACACGGAGACACTTCATTTTTTTTTGCTGAACCATTGAAATGAATGGTTCAGCATATGTACCGCATACTGAACTTAAAAAACGGCCAGTATACTGAACGCAAAATACTGTCGTGTGCATGAGCCCTTAGGCCTCCTGCACACGACCGTTCTTTTTCCCCATTTACTGGCCGTTTTTTGCGTTCCATATACGGAACCATTCATTTCAATGGTTCCGCAAAAAAAACGGAATGTACTCCGTATACATTCAGTTTCCGTATTTCCGTTTTTCCGTTCCGTTCAAAGATAGAACATGTCCTATTATTGCCCTCAAATCATGTTCCGTAGCTCCATTCAAGTCAATGGGTCCGCAAAAAAACGGAACGCATCCGTATGTCTTCGGTTTCCGTTCCGTTTTTTGCGGAACCATCTATTAAAAATGTTATGCCCAGCCCAATTTCATCTATGTAATTACTGTATACTGTATATGCGATACGGAAAAACGGAACAGAAACGGAAACAAAAAACGAAACAACGGATCCGTGAAAACAGACCGCAAAACACTGAAAAAGCCATACGGTCGTGTGCAGGAGGCCTAAATAAGATTATGCTTTGGAAAGTAGTTTTCAGCTGAGCAGTGTCTGGGGAATTTAGATGACTCATGGAGGGCAAAAAACAGACACACGGAACACAGATATCTTCATGGACATCTTCAAGTTTTTTCACAGACGTCAAACGGAAATGTAAACGAGGCCTTAAGCTAGATTCATATAACGTTTTTACCTATGTTTAATGTATATATTGGGTAAAAAAAGGTTGAAAAAAAGCCCCGACGACGGAACTCTATGCCGGAAAAGAACAACGTAAGTGTGAAAGAGCCCTTAAACATGATTTTTTTTTGTTTAAAAAATGCTGTTATTGTGTAAAACGTAAATAAATTAAAAGAATTTGTAAGAACCTGCTGTATAAAAATATCACATTAACTAACCCCTCAGGTTAAAAAAAATAAAAACATGTAGAAAAAGCTATTTTTTTTGTCACCTTACATCACAAAAAGTGTAATAGCAAGCGATCAAAAAGTAATACGCACACCAAAATAATACCAATCAAACCATAATCTTATCCCACAAAAAATAAGACACTAACTCAGACAATCTCCCAAAAAATAAAAAACTATGGCACTCATAATTTGGAGACACTAAAACATGATATGTTTTGTTTAAAAAATGCTGTTATTGTGTAAAACGTAAATAAATTAAAAAAGTATACATATTAGGTATCGCCGCATCTGTAAGAACCTGCAGTATAAAAATATCACATGAACTAACTCCTCAGGTAAAAAAAATAAAACATGTAAAAAAAAAGCCATTTTTTGTCACCTTACATCACAAAAAGTGTACTACCAAGTGATTAAAAAGTCATATGCACCCCAAAATCATAAAAATCAAACCGTCATATCATTCCACAAAAAATAGGACCCTACTTAAAACAATCGCCCAAAAAATAAAAAAACCTATGGCTCTCAGAATATGGAGACACTAAAACATCTTTTTGGGGGTTTTAAAAAAATGCTGTTGTTGTGTAAAACTGAAATAAATAAAAAAGTAGACATATTAGGTATCTTTGCGTCCTTAAGAACCTGCTGTATGAAAATATCACATGACGTAACCCCTCAGATGAACACCGTAAAAAAAAAAAAAGTGTGTCAAAAAAGCAATTTTTGTCACCTTACATCACTAAAAGTGTAATACCAAGCGATCAAAAAGTCATATGCACCCAAAAATAGTACCAATCAAACCGTCATCTCATACCGAAAAAAAATTGCCCCTACATAAGACAGTCGCCCATAAAAAAAAAAAAAAATATGGCTTTCAGAATATCTAGATCTTACCTGTCAGATAAACATTGTAAATAAAAAATAAAAACGGTGCCAAAACAGCTATTTTTTGTTACCTTGCCTCACAAAAAGTATAATGTAGAACAACAAAAAATCATATGTACCCTAAACTAGTACCAACAAAACTGCCACTTTATGCCATAGTTTCCAAAATGGGGTCTTTTTTGGGGGGTTTCTCTTCTAGGGGTGCATCAGGGGGTCTTCAAATGTGACATAGCAGCTTAAAATTATCCCAGTGAAATCTGCCTTCCAAAAACCATATGGCGTTCCTTTCCTTCTGCGCAATGCCATGTGCCCGTACAGCAGTTTACGACCACATATGGGGTGTTTCTGTAAACTACAGAATCAGGGCAATAAATATTGAGTTTTGTTTGGCCGTTAACACTTGCTTTGTTTCTGGGAAAAAGTGAAGTAAAATGGAAAATCTGCCAAAAAAGCGAAATTCTGCAATTTCATCTACATTTTCCTTTAATTATTGTAGAACACCTAAAGGGTTAACAAAGTTTGTAAAATCAGTTTTGAATATCTTTAGGGGTGTAGTTTCTAAAATGGGGTCATTTTTGGGCTGTTTCTATTATGTAAGCCTCACAAGGTAACTTCAGACTTGAACTGGTCCTTAGGCCTCATGCACACGACCGTAGTTTTGGTCCAGATTCGAGCCACAGTTTTTGCGGCTCCGGTGCGGACACATTCACTTCAATGGGGCCACAAAAGATGCGGACAGCACTTGTACTGTACGCATCCGTTGCTCCATTCCGCACACACCTAAAAAAAAATATAGCATGTCCTATTCTTGTCCGTTTTGCGGAGAAGAATAGGCATTTCTACAATGGGCCGCCTGTTCCGGTCTGCAACTAGCGGAAGGCACACGGACGGCTTCCGTGTTTTGCGGATCCGCAATTTGCAGACCGCAAAAAACGGTCGTGTGCATGAGGCCTTAAAAAGTGGGTTTTGGAACTTTTCTGAAAATTTCAAGATTTACTTCTAAACTTAAGCCTTCTAATGTCCACAAAAAATAAAATGGCATTCACAAAATGATCCAAACATGAAGTAGACATATGGGGAATGTAAATTAATAACTATTTTTAGAGGTATCACTATCTATTATAAAAGTAGAGAAATTGAAATTTGCTAATTGTTCTAAATTTTTAGTAAATTTGGTATTTTTTTTAATAAATAAAAATGAAATATTTTGACTCAATTTTACCAGTGTCATGAAGTACAATATGTGATGACAAAACAATCTCATAATGGCTTGGATAAGTAAAAGCGTTTTAAAGTTATCACCACATAAAACGACACTGGTCAGATTTGCAGAAAATGGCCTGGTCCTTAAGGTATAAAATGGCTGGGTCCTTAAGGGGTTAACAGACTGAGGGAAAGGACGCTGCTGACGTGAGCTTACAATCTACAGTCGAGGCCAAAAGTTTTGAGAATGACACAAATATTAGTTTTCACAAAGTTTGCTGCTAAACTGCTTTTAGAACTTTGTTTCAGTTGTTTCTGTGATGTAGTGAAATATAATTACACGCACTTCATACGTTTCCAAGGCTTTTATCGACAATTACATGACATTTATGCAAAGAGTTAATATTTGCAGTGTTGGCCCTTCTTTTTCAGGACCTCTGCAATTCGACTGGGCATGCTCTCAATCAACTTCTGGGCCAATTCCTGACTGATAGCAACCCATTCTTTCATAATCACTTCTTGGAGTTTGTCAGAATTAGTGGGTTTTTGTTTGTCCACCCGCCTCTTGAGGATTGACCACAAGTTCTCAATGGGATTAAGATCTGGGGAGTTTCCAGGCCATGGACCTAAAATGTCAACGTTTTGGTCCCGAGCCACTTAGTTATCACTTTTGCCTTATGGCACGGTGCTCCATCGTGCTGGAAAATGCATTGTTCTTCACCAAACTGTTGTTGGATTGTTGGAAGAAGTTGCTGTTGGAGGGTATTTTGGTACCATTCTTTATTCATGGCTATTCATGGCAAAATTGTGAGTGAGCCCACTCCCTTGGATGAGAAGCAACCCCACACATGAATGGTCTCAGGATGCTTTACTGTTGGCATGACACAGGACTGATGGTAGCGCTCACCTTTTGTTCTCCGGACAAGCCTTTTTCCTGATGCCCCAAACAATCGGAAAGAGGCTTCATCGGAGAATATGACTTTGCCCCAGTCCTCAGCAGTCCATTCACCATATTTTCTGCAGAAGATCAATCTGTCCCCGATGTTTTTTTGGAGAGAAGTGGCTTATTTGCTGCCCTTCTTGACACCAGGTCATCTTCCAAAAGTCTTCGCCTCACTGTGCGTGCAGATGCGCTCACACCTGCCTGCTGCCATTCCTGAGCAAGCTCTGCACTGGTGGCACTCAGATCCCGCAGCTGAATCCTCTTTAGGAGACGATCCTGGCGCTTGCTGGACTTTCTTGGACGCCCTGAAGCCTTCTTAACAAGAATTGAACCTCTTTCTTTGAAGTTCTTGATGATCCTATAAATTGTTGATGGAGGTGCAATCTTAGTAGCCACAATATCCTTGCCTGCGAAGCCATTTTTATGCAACGCAATGATGGCTGAACGCGTTTCTTTGCAGGTCACCATGGTTAACAATGGAAGAACAATGATTTCAAGCATCACCCTCCTTTTAACAGGTCAAGTCTGCCATTTTAACCCAATCAGCCTGACATAATGATCTCCAGCCTTGTGCTCGTCAACATTCTCACCTGAGTTAACAAGACGATTACTGAAATGATCTCAGCAGGTCCTTTAATGACAGCAATGAAATGCAGTGAAAAGTTTTTTGGGGGATTACGTTAATTTTCATGGCAAAGAAGGACTATGCAATTCATCTGATCACTCTTTATAACATTCTGGAGTATATGCAAATTTCTATTATAAAAACGTAAGCAGCAACTTTTCCAATATTTATGTAATTCTCGAAACTTTTGGCCACGACTGTACATTATTCACACAGACTTTTTGATCACAAGACTGTGTGAAGCCTTTGCCTGTGCTGTGGACCGCAAATTGCGGTCCGCTAAGCACTGGCACCTGCCGTGTGGCAGCCGCATAGGGATCACGGCCCCATTCACTTGAATGGGGCCGTGATCCCTACGTTCCGCAAAAAGTAGGGAAGCACGGAACGGAACCTCAGAAAGCACGCCGCAGTGCTTCCGTAGTGTTCTGTTCCGTGGTTCCGTTCCGCATCTCCGGATTTGCGGACCCCTAAAGGGGTTCTCTAGGTTTTGGTGGTTTTGTCCTCATGCACACAACCGTTCCGCTTTTTGTGGTCCGCAAATTGCGGATCTGCAAAACACGGAATCCACCCGTGTGCTTCCGCAATTTACGGAATGGAACAGGCGGCCCATTGTAGAAATGCCTATTCTTGTCCGCAAAACAGACAAGAATAGGACATGTTATAATTTTTTTGGAGTGAATGGGTCCGCACCCGAGCTGCAAAAACTGCGGCTTGGATGTGGACCCGAACAACGGTCGTGTGCATGAGGCTTAATAGTTCATTCATAAATGTGCTCATTTTTATAGACGGAGAACCTTTTTACAAATTTACAAAATCCATCTTCTAATTATGGCTACTTTCACATCTGCGCTTTCCCTTTCCACTGTTTAGATCCCTCATAGGATCTCAATAGCGGATGATAACGCTTCAGTTTTGTCCCCATTCATTGTCAATGAGGACAAAACTGAAGTGAACGGAATGCATCAGAATGCGTTCCGTTCCATTTCATTGTGTTCCCATGATGCACACAAAAGCGCTGATGCGGAGCAAGACGGATCTCACAATGTAAGTCAATGGAGACGGATCCATTTTCTCTGACACAAAATAAAACTATCTATTATCAATTTATTTATGTATCTATCTATCAATCATCTATCTAATATCTATCTATCTATCACCTATCTATCTGTCACGAGGGTATCGAGAACCACGCCTGACTCCGTTATACCCGGGGTCATGAAGTCGCAGCGGTTGGCTGCACGCTCTATTTAAGATAGGGCTGTTTTCCTTATGGTAGCTTTCTGGGTTTGCTTTGCAAACCCTTTTGGCTCACTCAGGGATCCGTAGCTCCTTCTCCTCAGCTGTTCCTTGTCCTCAGCTGTTCCTTGTCCAGCACTCCCAAACCTCCTTATATTCCTCTCTCACACTTCTCTGGTTGCCAGAGATAGAGCTTCCTGCCTGGACATCTATCCTGACCCACTGGAGCTGTGTTGCTGCGTTCTCTGACTGTTGATTCAGAACGCTACCCTCCAGATCCCTGTTGGAACTTTGTGGACAGTTGTTGTTGTCCACCTGGGTGTTTGTGTTTGTCTGTGTTTGTCTGTCCTCTCCCTGGTGTTTCCCTCTTAGTGCAGTGGTGAGGACTAGCGATCCCACCGGCCCGTTCACTATCTAGGGCTCATTTCAGGGAAAGCCAGGGTTTAGGCACGTGATCGCCGCACGGGTGAGGAACCCGTCTAGGGACGTCAGGGCAGTCAGGTGCCAGCCGCAAGGTGAGTTAGGGGTCACCACCTTTCCCTCTCCCATAGGCAGGGCTTTCCCTGTTTTCCTCCCTGTGCGTGACACCGGTCATTACACTATCTATCTATCTATTATCTATCACCTATCTAATATCTATCTATTATCTATCTCATATCTATCTATCTCCTATTCATCTATCTCCTATCTATCTAATATCTATCTACCTAATATCTATCTAATATATATCTGTCACATATCTATCTATCTACAGTATAATACAGATAAAGCAGCAGCACAGTTAGACGGTGTGAACAGGGTGCAAATCCTCAGGGAAGGCAGGCGTCTCTTCCACTGTATCATAAATCCAAAGAACAAGGCAGCACTCCAACTTCAGGTGAAAAGGTGATGACCCAGTTTGCCTGGGAAATAAATTGGGTCATCACCTTTTCACCTGAAGTTGGAGTGCTGCCTTGTTCTTTGGATTTATCTATCTACCTAATATACACTCACCTAAAGAATTATTAGGAACACCTGTTCTATTTCTCATTAATGCGATTATCTAGTCAACTAATCACATGGCAGTTGCTTCAATGCATGTAAGGTTGTGGTCCTGGTCAAGACAATCTCCTGAACTCCAAACTGAATGTCAGAATGGGAAAGAAAGGCGATTTAAGCAATTTTTAGTGTGGCATGGTTGTTGGTGCCAGACGGGCCGGTCTGAGTATTTCACAATCTGCTCAGTTACTGGGATTTTCACGCACAACCATTTCTAGGGTTTACAAAGAATGGTGTGAAAAGGGAAAAACATCCAGTATGTGGCAGTCCTGTGGGCGAAAATGCCTTGTTGATGCTAGAGGTCAGAGGAGAATGGGCCGTCTGATTCAAGCTGATAGAAGAGCAACGTTGACTGAAATAACCACTTGTTACAACCGAGGTATGCAGCAAAGCATTTGTGAAGCCACAACACGCACAACCTTGAGGCGGATGGGCTACAACAGCAGAAGACCCCACTGGGTACTACTCATCTCCACTACAAATAGGAAAAAGAGGCTACAATTTGCACAAGCTCACCAAAATTAGACTGTTGAAGACTGGAAAAATGTTGCCTGGTCTGATGAGTATCGATTTCTGTTGAAACATTCAAATGGTAGAGTCCGAATTTGGCATAAACAGAATGAGAACATGTATCCATCATGCCTTGTTACCAGGCTGGTGGTGGTGGTGGTGTAATGGTGTGGGGGATGTTTTCTGGGCACACTTTAGGCCCCTTAGTGCCAATTGGCCATCGTTTAAATGCCACGGGCTACCTGAGCATTGTTTCTGACCATGTCCATCCCTTCATGACCACCATGTACCCATCCTCTGATGGCTACTTCCAGCAGGATAATGCACCATGTCACAAAGCTCGAATCATTTCAAATTGGTTTCTTGAACATAACAATGAGTTCACTGTACTAAAATGGCCCCCACAGTCACCAGATCTCAACCCAATAGAGCATCTTTGGGATGTGGTGGAACGGGAGCTTCGTGCCCTGGATGTGCATCCCTCAAATCTCCATCAACTGCAAGATGCTATCCTATCAATATGGGCCAACATTTCTAAAGAATGTTATCAGCACCTTGTTGAATCAATGCCACGTAGAATTAAGGCAGTTCTGAAGACAAAAGGGGGTCCAACACCATATTAGCATGGTGTTCCTAATAATTCTTTAGGTGAGTGTATATCTATTTATCTATAACATATCTATCTATCTATCTCACATCTATCTATCTATCTTATATCTTTATCTATCTATCTCACATCTATCTATCTCATATCTATCTATCATGTATTGATCTATTATCTATCTCTCTATCTCCTATCTAATATCTATCACATATCTATCTATGTATCACCTATCTAATCTCAAATCAAATCAGATTTATTGGCAGAACTAAATACATTTTAGCATTGCCAAAGCAAGTGGGAAATAATTCGATAGGGTTGGGGGTCGGGACATGTCCAGGGTAGGGGTATAGGAGTCCATGGTATAGCAGGCTCCTCTCAGTCTATGGCATGCAGTAATATATTGTGCTGCTATGGCCGTTGTGTTCTCCTCTTCCCCCAGCAGTATGGAGAGTCTCTCTTCCTCCTCCATGGAGGTGAAGTCTGGGCAGAGATCAGACAGTCTCCTGAAGTGAGTCTCCCTCACTGCTGAGTATTTGGGGCACCGCAGCAGGAAATGAGCCTATCTAATATCTATCTATTTATCTATCTCCTATCTAATATCTATAACATATCTATCTATCTCACATCTATCTATCTATCTATCTCATATCTATCTATCATGTATTGATCTATTATCTATCTATCTATCTCATATCTATCTATCAAATCAAATCGAATCAGCTTTATTGGCAGGACTAAATACATTTTAGCATTTGGGGCAGCAGGACATGAGTCTCATCCTCCACGGTCTCCTGGTCGCACTGCTGGCACAGTCTGCTCTCCCTGGGCATGTACCTCTGTCGATGACGCCCGGATTCAATGAGCAGGCTGTGAGCGCTCAGTCTGTACCGGCTTAGGATCTGTCGGTCTTTTGGATTGGGGAGTTTCTCCAGATATGGGGCCAGTTTGTACTCCCTCTGCAGGTTCTGGTATACTGTCAGCTTCTGGGATGGTCTTATGTCGTTTTTCCAGACGCTAATATACTCCTCTTTGTACTTGTGTATCGTCCTCTGGATTTTGCCCTTTGTCAGACTATATTGGTTGGTGGCTTGGGCAGGCTGGGTTTGGGTGACTTGTTGCAGGGTGCTTTGTTTTTCTGGGGCTTCTTGGTGTAGCAAGGCTTTGTGATGGTAGGAGCTGGGACTGCTGCTATGAAGATGGGATCTGAATGATAGCGCCCTCTACTGTACAGCAAAGTAGAGTGGGAATCTGCCCAGTTCTGCTCGACAGGCGCTGTTTGAGGTGCCCCTGTGGACCTGGAGAAAGTGTTTGCAGAGTTCTAGGTTGAATAGTTCTGTTGGCCCACAGTCCCACTTTGCCCAGTCTGGGTATATGTCTGGGCCCCAGACTTCGCTGCCATACAGGAGGATTGGGGCTGGTGCTTTAAGGTGATACAGACGCCTTCTGATAGAAGGTTTTGCTCGCCTTGTCTTTCAGTATTTCCATGGCTTTCTTAAAACTCCCTGATTGGCTGATTTCTAGGCCCAGGTAGGTGTAGCTGTCTGTTTCTGAAATTGGACAGTTGTTTAGCAGGAAGGGAGGACATCAGGCTGCTTTTCGATTTCTTTTCTGGAACACCATGATGTTGGTTTTCTTTGGATTGATGGGCAGTACCCACGTGTTACTGAACTTCTCCAGGATTTTCAGGTTATCATGGAGACCTTTCTCAGTTGGCGATAGTAGCAGAAGATCATTTGCATAAAGGAGAAATTTCACCTCAGTGTCATGGAGGGTGAGACCAGGTCCTGTGGAGGACTCCATAGCCGCCGCCAGCTCATTGATGTAGATATTAAACAGGGTTGGACTGAGGCTGCAGCCCTGTGAGGCTGCAGCCCTGTCTGACTCCTCGGCTCTGCTGGAAATAAGCCGTTCTCCTCCCATTTACCTTCACGCTGCATCTGTTCTCAGTGTAGGAGCGTCTGATGACATCATGTTTTTCCTCCTATTCCGCTTTCAAGAAGTTTCAGGAATAGGCCCGGATGCCACACTGAGTCAAAGGCCTTCTTAAAGTCCACAAAGCAGGCATAGATCTTTCCATGCTTTGTATTGTGGTCATGGCTCTTGATGAGGCTCTGCAGGGTATAGATGTGGTCCGTGGTGCGGTGGTTTGGTATGAAGCTTGCTTGGCTTTTGCTGAGGATGTTGTGCTGGGTGAGGAAGCTGAGGATCCTCTTATTCAGGATCCTATCTATCTCCTATCTATCTATCTATCTATCTATCTAGCTATCTATCTATCTCCAATCTAATATCTATCACATATCTATCTATCTATCTATCTATCTATCTCCTATCTAATATCTATCACATATCTATCAATCTATCTCCTATCTATCACCTATCTAATATCTATCTATCACCTATCTAATATCTATCATATACAGACGTGGACAAAATTGTTGGTACCCTTTGGTCAATGAAAGAAAAAGTCACAATGGTCACAGAAATAACTTTAATCTGACAAAAGTAATAATAAATTAAAATTCTATAAATGTTAACCAATGAAAGTCAGACATTGTTTTTCAACCATGCTTCAACAGAATTATGTAAAAAAATAAACTCATGAAACAGGCATGGACAAAAATGATGGTACCCCTAGAAAACACAGAACATAATGTGACCAAAGGGACATGTTAATTCAAGGTGTGTCCACTAATTAGCATCACAGGTGTCTACAACCTTGTAATCAGCCATTGGGCCTATATATATGGCTCCAGGTAATCACTGTGTTGTTTGGTGATATGGTGTGTACCACACTCGACATGGACCAGAGGAAGCAAAGGAAAGAGCTGTCTCAAGAGATCAGAAAGAAAATTATAGACAAGCATGTTAAAGGTAAAGGCTATAAGACCATCTCCAAGCAACTAGATGTTCCTGTGAGTACAGTTGCACATATTATTCATAAGTTTAAGATCCATGGGACTGTAGCCAACCTCCCTGGACGTGGCCGCAGGAGGAAAATTGATGACAAATCTAAGAGACGGATAATCCGAATGGTAACAAAAGAGCCTAGAAAGACTTCTAAAGAGATTCAAGGTGAACTTCATGCTCAAGGAACATCAGTGTCAGATCGCACCATCCGTCGTTGTTTGAGCCAAAGTGGACTACATGGGAGACGACCAAGGAGGACACCATTGTTGAAAACGAATCATAAAAAAGCAAGACTGGAATATGCCAAACTACATGTTGACAAGCCACAAAGCTTCTGGGAGAATGTCCTGTGGACAGATGAGACAAAAATCGAAGTTTTTGCCAAGGCACATCAGCTGTATGTTCACAGACGAAAAAATGAAGCATATCAAGAAAAGAACACTGTCCCTACTGTGAAACATGGAGGAGGCTCTGTTATGTTCTGGGGCTGCTTTGCTGCGTCTGGCACAGGGTGTCTTGAATCTGTGCAGGGTACAATGAAATCTCAAGACTATCAAGGAATTCTAGAGAGAAATGTACTAGCCAGTGTCAGAAAGCTTGGTCTCAGTCGCAGGTCATGGGTCTTGCAACAGGACAATGACCCAAAACACACCGCTAAAAACACCCAAGAATGGCGAAGAGGAAAAAATTGGACTATTCTAAAGTGGCCTTCTATGAGCCCTGACCTCAATCCTATTGAGCATCTTTGGAAGGAGCTGAAACATGCAGTCTGGAAAAGGCACCCTTCAAACCGGACACAACTGGAGCAGTTTGCTCATGAGGAGTGGGCCAAAATACCTGCTGAGAGGTGCAGATGTCTCATTGACAGTTACAGGAAGCGTTTGATTGCAGTGATTGCCTCAAAAGGTTGCGCAACAAAATATTAAGTTAGGGGTACCATCATTTTTGTCCATGCCTGTTTCATGAGTTTATTTTTTTACATAATTCTGTTGAAGCATGGTTGAAAAACAATGTCTGACTTTCATTGGTTAACATTTATAGAATTTTAATTTATTATTACTTTTGTCAGATTAAAGTTATTTCTGTGACCATTGTGACTTTTTCTTTCATTGACCAAAGGGTACCAACAATTTTGTCCACGTCTGTATCTATCTATCTATCTATCTATCTATCACCTATCTAATATCTATCACATATCTATCTATCTCCTAGCTAATATCTATCACATATCTATCTATCTCATATCTGTCTATCTCCTATCTATCTATCTATCTATCTATCTATCTATCTATCTATCTATCTAATATCTGTCTATTTATCTATCTCCTATCTATAACATATATATCTATCTATCGCCTATCTATCTATCAAATCAAATCAAATCAGCTTTATTGGCAGGACTAAATACATTTTAGCATTTGGGGCAGCAGGACATGAGTCTCATCCTCCACGGTCTCCTGGTCGCACTGCTATCACATATCTATCTATCTACCATCTACAATTTTGTGGAAGGGTGCAGACCCATTCATTTCAATAGGGCCGCAAAAGATGCAGACAGCCGTTGCTCCGTTCTGTGGCACCGCAAGAAAGATAGAACATACCCGCAATACGGATAAGTATAGACATTTCTATAACGGGCGGCCCGTTACGCAAAGTGGAGAACGCACACAGGCAGCATCTGTGTTTTGCAGATCCCCAACTTGCACACCACAAAACACAGCGCGGTCGTGTGACTGAGTCCTTAATATAATAAAACTGGGTCCTACAGAGGTACCGCACTGCACTGGCATATCACGGAATTTCGTGGCGATCCTCTGGGAGATTCTCCTCTATTACACCTATATAACCTACTGTATTTAATAAAGATGAGTCATTTGTATTAATATTTGTTATTTTGTATGTAAAGAAATTGCATAAACCTTTAGGGTACTTTCATACTTGTGTTGTTGGATTCCGGCAGGCAGTTCCGTTGCCGGAACCGACAATCTGTATTCAAGCGGATACCATTTGTAGACAGATCCCGTCTCACAAATGCATTGCAATACGCAATTCGTCTCTCCAGTTGTCATCTGGAAAAATGGATGCAGTATTTATATTTTTCACATTTTTAAAGGTCTGCGTAAGTGTTCCGTAATTTAGCTGCAGTATTTTCTCAGTCCAAAAACCGTACAGTGACTGAACTGAAGACATCCTAAACAGATTGCTCTCCATTGAGAATGCATTAGGATAAAACTGATCAGTTCATTTCCGATATAGAGCCCCTGGGACGGAACTCAATACCAGAAAAGTTTAACGCAAGTGTGAAAGTGCCCTTGTACATTTCACATTTAGCACAGATTTTCAGTACGCGATTATCTACTACATTGTACATATTACAGTTAGGGTTTATCGAACTTGATATTTTGTGTTGGGGTATATGCTGAATTGCGTTATGGATTCCGTTACCACGGACCATAATGCCATCCCATGATGGAATGCATAACGGAGTGCCTTTAGAGGCAGTCCATGGCCTGCATAACGGATCCGTCCGGTTTCCGTTATGCAGGATGCTGGCCATATGCTTCTATTATGACGGAATGCCTCTATGCATTCCGTTATGGGATTGCGTTATGGTCCGTGGTAACGGATTCCATAACGCAATTCAGCATATAACCTAAAAAATGTAGTTGGCTCATCCCTAATTGTATGTGTATGTACAGTATAAGGCTAGTGTACAGCAGACATTCGTCCTGTCACTGCCTGTAGGCCCCTGCTTCCTTCCACAGCAGCCTGGCCACTGAACATGAAATGCCATATTAAGCAGCCTGATTCCCTTGAGGAACACGCTTCTCTATATCCCGGGGATGAGGTCAACCTTGTGAGGGACAGGTATTGTATCACGATGACTAATGGCGCGCATCCCTTCCAGTGCAATACCGGCGCGTGGCCACAAGATGGCGCCTAGGATGCCTCGCCTCTTCTCCTTTTACCTTCTTCACATTGATTGCTAGGGAAAGAGGGAGGGGAGACATTTCCTGCTGAACGGTAAAGAGAAGAAGAACGAGGAGAGGGAGAAAAACCGTGGCGGGTGGGAGAAGGCGAACAAAATACTGAAGGGCAAGGAGAGCTAGAGGAGGAGAGGGAGAAGAGGCTAAGGGAGAGGGCTGAGAAAGCAGGAGGAGAGGAGAACTGAGGCGAAGGGTTTGTCATAGTGAAGGCGCTATCCTGCCCCATGGAGGAATAATAGGGAGCTGATAGCACAGCACAAGGACGACTAGACAACCGACTCTTCGTAGGCAGCTGCTCAGGCACAAGGAGGATGCATTTTGCCTTTGGAATTATACATGGCGCAGGGCTGCTGCTCCTCATCTCACAGGCTGCTCTGGTGAGTAACATCACATCGGTGCCCATCCATCACCCCCCACCCCATTAACCCCTTCATGACATTCCGAAGTCTTACATGCCATTGTATCATCCTCCTCATGTATTGTACAGTGCTTTACCATTTGTGTGCGTGGAATGTGCATGTCATCATGTTTTACCTCATGTCCCCATTTCCATGGTATCCATACTGAACGCCTGTCAGTGTCTCCGGGTGCTGGTGGGCTTCCTGACAAGATGGATTCCTGTAAAGTACTGGGATATTTAAGATACCGCTTTCAGGTCTGCGGATACAAAATTGCAACCTTAATAGCGTGTATACTGGGAATATGAATTATTAAGGTAAAGGCGGATAAATGTGGCCTCACGCGGCCCGGGCGTAACTATCAGTCATAGGGCTCCGTTGCAAAATTTAGATGGGGCCCCCACCACCTAGAGTAAGAAAATTAAAACAGCAGCCTACAGTAAGTGCCAGGTATGTATAATGGCGCCATAAATTAGAAAGCACACATTATAGCCGCCGATCCCTATAATAAGGTACATTGGTCTTGCATCAGATTGGGCCCCCTAACCTCAGGGCCCCATAGCAAGTGCCATGGCAGCTATGCTAGTTACGCCCATGCCTCATGGTACACCATAGAAAATGGTCTAAATGGAAGACAGCTAGGGAGCGGTCTTACATTTAGAAGTGGTGGTGGATCTGCCGACGTTATGGAGAGACCGGTGCTTCTACATAACTGCGGCGGATCCACCAGCTAAAACACCGGTGTTAATAAATGTGCTCCTATATCCACAAAATGGAGACCACACACCCAATGAAAATAATGGATCTGCAAATAATATGCGGACGGCACGCGTCTGCATCCGAATTTGCCGATGCGCGATTTGTGAACCACAAAACAGATACGGTCGTGTCCATGTGGCCTGTGACCTCATGCGCTCGACTGTATGTATTTTACAGTCCACAATAGATGGATAGGATGATGTCCAGGTTGCATCCTGTTTTTTTATGGACCCATAGACTTCGGTGGGTCCATGGTCCACATTTTGTGGCCAAGCATGGGACATATGAATGTGGAAAGCACAAAGTGAGCGTTATAATACACACCACATTTGTCAGAGCTGAAGCCGTAGGATGATTGGAGTTATAATCAGCACATAAAAAGAAAGATACTGACCACTCGGTTTAAATATACCGTGCAGCAACACCACCGGTCCACTCCCCAACGCACGTTTTCGCATACAGCTTTTTCAAGGGGTACTGGAAAGCTGTACGCGAAACGTGCGTTGGGGAGTTGACCAGTGGTGTTGCTGCACGGTATAGTTAAACCAACTGGTCAGTATTTCTTTTATTATGTGCTGAGTATAACTCCAATCATCCTACTGTTTCAGCTTTGACAAATGTGGTGTGTATTATCACACTCACTTTGTGACAAATTCTGATGTATAATATATGTAGGTATCTTTTTGGTAGTTTATCAGCCATAGTTTGTGAATATTATATATCCTATAATTGATGACCAATTGGTAATATTTATGCACATGCACTTTATATATATGTATCGACAGCTCACCATCGGTCCTCTTGGTTTTTAATGTGTATTGTAACCTGTGTTTATTGTTTTTTTGTGACCATGTGCTGATCATGTGTCCTTTTGTGATTTTCAAATAAATTATGTGACTTTTGGACTATTTTAGTATTATTAGATTTATTCGCATTATACTTGTCTCACTCCTTTTGGTTGGTTATATAAATTATACCTATGGCAGAGGGTCATGGTTTCTTCACGTCAAAAGAGAAGAAGATAAGGTTCCCACACTTGGACTCTGGTCATGATTAGTGAATGAGTATTAATGGAGTAAATTTATCAGAATTTGCACAGTGTTTATTAACATTTGGTACTAATTTCCTCCTCATACCTATAAGGCCTTATTCACACGTCCGCAATTTTCCTTACGGTCCCTATTTTGCGGATCCGTGTTTACGTAAAAACCTTCAGTTTTTTACAAAAGTGCATCCACATCCATTCCGTGTTTCCGCAGAAATAAAAAAGGAAGGAGGAATACATGCTGCTAGGGTAATGCGGATGATATGCGGATGACATTTGGTGTCTTTCCGCATGTCATCCGCTTTTTTGCGGACCCATTGAGTACAATGGGTCCGCGGACTGCATTTGCGGGCAAAAGTAGGACATGCTTCATTTTTTTTGCGGAACCGCATCACAGAAGTGCTGATGCGGACAGCAATTATTCCCCCATTGAAATGAATGGATCCGCATCTGTTCCGCAAAATTGCGGAACAGATGCGGAAGGAAAATTGCGGACGTGTGAATGGAGCCTAAGGGGGCACGGCTAAGGAGCGCCAGTAAGGCATGACGTTTACGCCTCCATTATATGGGCCAAAAAGGGCATACAGGTGGCACCAGGTAGACCTTCTCCTAACTTTTTAAAGAGGTATTGTACAAATCAGGTGAAGAGCCCACAAAAAAGTGAGGGCCCATTGCAATATACTCACTTTATGAATTCTGTGCGGTTCCCACACACCGGTACTTAGTCCTCTTGTGCCACTCCTGAACTTGTAACATTGACATTGCAACTACTCGGGAGTAGACTTTGGCACCATTCAAACACATGCTGGGGGCCTCAGGGATCAGGGGGCCCATTGCCGCTTACATGTTACTGGCTGAAAAAATAAAAAATAAAACTAAACCAGGGGTGGACATCCCCCCTGTGCAACTGGTTGAACTGTACATGGGCCCAGTGGGGGAGGGGGCCCTTCCCAGCTATAGAGAATCAGCAGAGGTGCCCAGTCTGCACTGCTGAGCTGAGAGTAAAGCTTAGCGGACTGGTGGGGGCGGAGCTTAGTGGTGTGACAGAGCAAAGCGTAGCGGAACAGGGTGGAGCTTCTCAGGGTCATATAGGACTGGGGATGTAGGAGTGGCAGCAGGGGAATGTTATAAGGTGGGTACAGTATATTGGGAAGCTTTTTTTTATTTTTCTATGAGCTTTATGGAAATTCTTGCAGTTCTTTTTTTTTCCACACAACATTTTTATGGAAAAAATTAAAGGGCCAGGCTTGGATTTGTGCCACGTAAAATACACACCACATTTGAAGCAGTTGTGTGAACATAGCCTTAGGCAGGTTTTACACATGTGCTAGAGGTATAGGCAGGCTGTTCTGGCAGAGGATATGGCCGCTCACCGTCAGAGCCCGTTAACTATATTGGGGTATGGTGCGGATTCGGCTGGTTTCCATCATAAGTGCTGAGTTTCAGCCGTACCAAAAAAAAAAAACTGGTGCATTCACCATTTTTTGTCCAGCACGTATGTGAAACTGTAAACACAATATTTTTGACAGCCGTCACACTGCCGTTTTCAGAACCATTTCAATCTATGGGGATATTTACATGGTGTTTGAATAGGACATGTTCTATTTTTTTGCGGAGCCACGGAATGGACACACGGATGCAGATAGCACACAGTTTGCTGTCCGCATCTTATGCCACCCCATTGAAGTGAATGGGTCCGCATTTCTGGTGGATCGGATGCGGAAAAAAAATATGTTCTTGTGCATGAGCCCTAACGCTGAAACAAATGTATGATCTGGAAAGAGACATTTTAAACAGTTTTGTGGTTCCACAAGGAGAATTAAGTACATGGAAGATATACTATATACCTGTGTTCAGGTTAAATTGCCGTATTGGCGATAAATAAGTGGGTTTTGGGTTGCAGTTTGGGCACTCGGTCTCTAAAAGGTTCCCCATTACTGGTCTAAATTGTGCCTAAAGGCTAGAAGATGTAGTACTTTCACCTATATAAGACATGCTTATATTGTAAGGTTGTAATGCATCAGTAGGAAATATGTTTTCTAGATTTCCAGTGGATATTTAGAGGGCCAGCTGCATAGAGAATGACATAGAACTACTGTAAACTGGATGGACAAAACAAGTCACCATATTAGGGTCCATTCACACGTCCGCACTTTGGGTCCAGATCCATTCAGAAATTATGCGGAACGGGTGCAGACCCATTCATTTTCGGTCCGCGGCTCTGAACTTCCGTTCCGCGGCTCCTCAAAAAAACAGAACATGTCCTATTCTTGTCCGCAGCTGTGGACAAGAATAGGCATTTCTATTGGGGTGCCAGCCCGGTGTTTTGCGGATCCGCAAAACACTGTGGATGTGTGAATGGATCCTTATGGAAATGTTTTAGAATTTTCCATGCAATTTACAGAACATTTAAAACCAGGTTAATGGCATAATGTATTCTATCTATCTATCTATCTATCTATCTATCTATCAATCTAATATCTGTCTATCCCCAGATTGGTGGAGGACCGACTCTTTGCAACCCTGCCGATCAGTTTAACGGGGCTGTAGCGTTAGTCGCTTCAGTCAGTCAGTGTTTACTTGCACGACATCTACACTGTAGTGGTGAGGCAGTGTAATTACACCTTCCTCTCCTAGTCACTTGATCGAGAAGAATAGCTGTAATCACCCTGTAGACAGCATGCAGGTAAACATTGACATGGATACAGCACTGGTGCTAGAGCCACAGCCCCTTTAAACCAGGGCTGTGGAGTTGGAGTCGAGAAGTCGGAGTTGGAGGCATGCTAGAGCCACAGCCCCCTTAAACCAGAGCTGTGGAGTCGAGGAGTCGGAGGCAATTTTGGGTACCTGGAGTCGGAGTTGGCAAAAATGAACCAACTCCTACTCCGACTCCTACTAAATTTAAATTGTAATAAAATAAAAAAAAGCAAGTTTAAATGTCCCAATTCACAAAAAGTTATAATTAATTACTTCTCTACTGTAAGAATAATGCCCAATGCATGCAGTGCGTCACGTTACCGCAAAACGAACACGTTAAGTGACCGTGGAGAAGCATGCTTTTCATATGCTTCACTATATGGCACGCAACGCACCGTTAAGGAGCGGCAATACTTATACTTTCCATTGCGTTGTGTTCCGCTGTTACAGGCCCATGGTTAACCTAGCCTCTCACTGATAACTGATTAAGTAAATATGTTTTTTGCAGGACTAGAGACACTTGGATAAGTGAAGGGAATGGATAGTCAATAGTTTAAGACTGAAGCTGTAAACCATTTGAAAAACTGCTGTCATTCAGCTAAGGCTATAAAAACTTGTAAACTCAGATTGTTAGCTTAAACTTTAAACATGACTATGGGATTCTACTAGACTGTCATCCAATCCCTCTCTTCTCCTTCCCAACATCATCTTTCGGGGGAGAGTCAGTAGCTCCCTACACACAGTAGACTGTCGCCCAGTCCCGCTCTATTCTTTCCCAATCTTATCTGTCAGGGGAGAGTCGGGGGCTCCCCACATACAGTAGACTGTCCTCCAACCCTGCTGTTCACTTCCCCAACATCATCTGTCTGGGGAGAGTCGAGAGCTCCCCATACACAGTAGACTGTCATCGAGCCCCCTGTTCTCTTCTCCAACATGATCTGTCGGGGGATAGTTGGGAGCTTCCCACACACAGTAGACTGTCATCCGAGCCCCCGTTCTCTTCTCCAACATGATCTGTCGGGGGATAGTTGGGAGCTTCCCACATACAGTAGACTGTCATCCGAGCCCCCGTTCTCTTCTCCAACATTTTCTGTCGGGGGAGAGTTGGGGGCTCGACAAACACAGTAGTTGTTTTTTTCGCTTCCAACCATTTCTGAATCTCCCAAGCGAAAACTAACTGTCTAGTGCTGCGATTTAGGATACTATCTAGAAGATGATGTGCCTTTCACAATATAGGTGGGTGACACTTGACATACATGTACAGCCATACACCTTAGGTTACACCCACTGATTTCTAAGCAACCATCTAATTTCTGTGAAGGTTCCTGACTTTCTGCCAGGGTAAAAAGGGTCAGGCTCAAGCGTTCCTAGGAACTTTTGTTCCCTATAATTGCCTTGATCTTCTGGCCATATAAAACCCTTTGTTTTTGGAAATCTGTGGGGATTCAAGCTCACTAATGTCATTTTCTAACTTGTAGCTAGACCTCATGAACACGACCATATGTATCTTCGGTCTGAAAATCTTGGATCTGCAAAATACTTTGCCGTCCGCATTTTTTGTTGTGGACCTATTGACTTCAATGGGTCTGTGGTTCGAATTCTATAGCCAAATACAGGACATGTGCTTTCCCCATCCGTATGTTTGTTCCGCAAAAACATAGATTATGTCCACAAAATGTGGACCACAGACGCATTGAAGTCCATGGGTGAGCAAAAAATCCAGATAACACATGGACAGCTTCTGTGTTTTGTGGATCAGCGATTTGCGGACCGCAAAACTGACATGGTGGTGTGCATGAGGCCTTAGTAGAATATTGGGTTATATAGTGACAGACCTTTTTATCATTCCTTCTAATCTATAGTATATTGTTATAGTGTGCACCTCTTACCTTGCAGTGAGAGAGCGGTGGGCAGCATGTGAGGAGGATGGGAGTAGCTGCTCTAAGCCCTGTAATAGGTGATAGATGTTTGCCGACCACTCTTCGAATAGCTTATAAGACCTTTACAAGGTAAACTTGTAATATCCTGTTCTAAAAACGTCCTCTCAAAGTACATCATCCAAGACCTCTAGAAGGGTTCTCCATGTGATTGACTTTGGACCGGCCCCAGGCTTCATTCATTATGTAGGCATGAATAGAGGGTTGTTCTTTTTCAGATGACCACATGCCATCATTTATCTCATTATACTAATGTATTCATCTTAATGTATTGGTCGCCAACACCAAAGATGGAAGCACATTTCTCTTATAACTTCCGCCCTTCTCTCCTCCTTTGGGTTGTCTTAAAGTTTTGACACTTGTTAATCCAACTATTCATAATGGGTAATTATCTGTAATTATTTCCCGGAACATTTTCTATGTCTTTTGGTAAAACTAATAGAGATCATTTTACTAGACGGGGTATTATAGCTATAACTTCCTATTTATTCCTAACAAATGTTTCCTTCTCACAAGGGTTCATAGACAGGCATTACTGATAAAACAGGAGATTTCTTTAGATTTACTGTATATTTTATTGTTTCTGACTTTATGTATAAAGTATGAGTTACCTGTGGGTGGATGGTATACTTGCAGAGGAAGCCTCTTGCTGTCCATACTCTCGGGTGGCTTATGACAGCTGCGTCTCAAGTGCAATGAAAGGAAGACAGTGCAGAATTTTCTTATACTCTGTCCCCCTGACTTAAAGCACTAAGTTGTCTTAAGGTGGCCATACACATTAAACAGAAGTACGTTAATAGTTGAACAACCATTGGTGAGCGATTTCACCGATACAGCCATACACATCTTATGGTGGCCATACACATTAGTCTAAAGTTAAAACACAATTTTAACCAGAACGAGCATTGATCGGTTGAAATTTAGAGCATATCAAACAGAAGTCGGCCATGTTTTGATATTTTAATTCAAAGAAAGAAAGATCATTCATGAATGAAGGATCTTTTGTTGAAAGAATTTTAGCAGAAAGATCTTTCGTCCATGGACTGGTCTCATTGAACTTGTATGGGCAATTTGAACAACTGCAAAGGCTAATATGGACTAAGGTGTGTACGGCCATGTCTGTGAAACGAATATTCACCTGCTGTTCAGCCATCAACCTACTTCTGTCTAATGTGTGCGGCCACCTTCAGTCCACCATCGTTTAGACTAGCCATCCAGGAAGGAGTAGTGACAAATTTGTTTCCAGAGGATGGCAGACTGTCATTGGTTGAATGAAACAATCGATTTTTGGTGAATTTGAAAAACTATCGACTAATGTGTATGGGCACCTTTAGACATTTGACAAGATGTCTAAAGGTGCAGGGAGGGTTGTGGGACACACTTCTGTACAAGTGAACCCCGTGAAGCAGGAATTCCTGTACACTGTAGGTGTTATATGGAGATAGATGTAGAAGTAAACCTGGATCTGACCATCTGGATTTTAGGCCATCTGATGCTTTGTTTCCGCAGGAGAGAAGCAGCTTCAGATGTGTCTGCTTATCTCTAAGGAGAGGTTCATTAAATAACTGCTCACATGAAAGTCTCTTCCTTCATGAGGATAAGGCTATGGCTACACAGTTAAATGTGTTGTGCGACTTTAGGTCTCAGGAAAGTCGCGCAACCGAAAACAATTTGTGTGACTTTTTGCTGTCATATGACTATTTGGACTGTAAGGATACTTTCACACTAGCATTAGAAGAATCCGGCAGACAGTTCCGTCTGCCTGCCAGATCCGGAAATCCGCATGCAAACGGAGATCATTTGTTTCCGGATCCGGAAATCCACATGGAAACGGAGATCATTTGTTTCCGTATCCGGATGCGGATCCGTCTGACAAATACATTGAAATACCGGATCCGTCTCTCCGGTGTCATCCGGTATTTATATTTTTTCACATTTTTAAAGGTCTGTGCATGCCATATTTGCAGAAAAGTTGCAAGCAAGTCATAGTTGAATGCCAGTTGCATTATGGTCTGTGATGGCAAAGGCTTGCGTGAGTGTTGGATTTTTTTGTTACTATCGCAGTCGCGGCTCGTTCTCCATTGACAATCATTCAATGTAATATGTCATCTTTATTTTTCGTCCCACATGTAGCCCCAGAACCTACATACATTTTAATATATATCCTCAAGTAATATCCTTGTATTCTACAAAGGGAAAATGACACTGAAGAAAGCTCCACTGAGGTGAGAAAGGAAGGTGATGGCCTCATGTTCCTTGTGATACAATAGTCAGAGAAGTTGCTATTGTGCTCGCTTCCAGCCCGGCGGAAATTGGACGTCAGCACAAAAGACCCCCGATCCTCTGTGTTTTTATACCTGTACGCTCGCTAGCTCTCGCCTCTAATGAAGGGATTTATAGAGAAAATAATAGTTGGCTTTAGACTTGAAATGTATGGAATGTATCCTGTGTAAACGTCCTGTTGCAGACAGTATGGAAATCTGATCCCGCAGCCGTCTGTACACCACAGATATGGCATCCATACAGATTTGATCTGTGTGCTATTAGTAATGACTATTTCTAGTGCTAAGATCAAAACAGTCCGCCTCAAACAATACAAGAGGATCAATAGTGCGATGGTTGCATGGTAGACTTTTATCATATGTATCGTGCATAGGAGAGACGGGTAATTACCGTGAGTCAACATTCGACATAATGACAGGAGAGGAGGCTCACTAAAGGTGACAGCTGAGAGCATATGATCCTCTGTAATTGCTTCATTGTGTGGCAGAGAGCAAACATAAGCAAGGCTGCAAGTAATATGGGCGCGTGAAACTGGATCCCATTAACCCCTTGTGCTTCGTGTCGGACTGAGAGTAGAATGATGGCCCACATTTACCGTCCATGCATCAGACTTACGTTTTTCTCCAGGCTCCTCCTTATTGAGGCTCTTTTGGTTTGGAGACAGCTTAATATGTAGCCCTATGTAAGGACAGCACATTACAGCTACAGGCCATTCTAGTAGCAGCCAAAACGGCTAATAGGAGTAATAACGCTGGGTTCACACCTGAGCGTTTTACAGCGCGTTCCTACGCGCTGTAAAACGCACAACAGGCAAGAACCAATGATTCCCTATGGGAAGGGTTCACACCTGGGCGTTTTACAGCGCGTACGATCGCGCTGTAAAACGCCCGACGCTCAAACAAGTACAGGAGCTTTTTTTGTCGCGTTTGACGCGCGTTTGGGCCATAGACTCTTTGGACAACACTGCTGTCAATCACCCAAACGCGCGTTCACTATGAAAAAAACGCGCATAAAACGCGCGACAAAAACGCGCATAGAAACGCGCGTTTGACAAACGCCTAGGTGTGAACCCAGCGTAAAAGAATATGCTAAACACATAGAGGGGAGATTTATCAACCTGCGCCAAATAAGTAGTGGAAAATGCACCAAAATTACAGGCCATCTAATTTGCATCAAATTTATCACATACTACCGACGTCAGTATTCACTCCATAAAGAAGGATTCGCGCCAAAATAGAAAGCTGCTGAGAAAAGTGGGCGTGGTTAACAAAGTGGCGTTATGACCATCACATTTAGGACAAGGCGCAAATATAGACAATGTTGTAAGCATACCCCTGACAAGCGTACACTCATGAAAAGTCGCACACAGCAAATGAAAAAGTCCCACAAACTGGCAGAAATATGTTGCAATTTCCATCGAAATGTTGCAACTTTGAACTATCTCTTATTTATTATGCTCGGTACGGGAAAAACAGCCAAGTGGTTAGGAGAACTAGATGTAATTTGGCTTCTGTAGCCATACATTGTATTTTCAGGTTATATTCCTTTTCTTAGTGGGATCTATGTTGTGCAGACATGTGCTATGGCGTCTCATTTGTCCTATTTGGTAAAAGTGATGGCGCCTATGTATGACACAGAAGGGCAGAACGATTGGTATGGATAGGTTAGGGGGAGATTCTGTCTGCGCTGGGCTCTGGGGGATCTGTATTTTAGGGCTTCTTAGGACTCATGCACACCAGCGTGTGTGCCCCATGCCCGTATTGTGGACCGGCCGTGTGTACTCCGTATCATGGATATGGACCAATGGACTTGAATGTGTCTGCACTCCTCAAGCGGAGCGGAGGCACGGATTGGAAGCCCACGGAAGGGCTTCATAATGTCTCCACACCGCAAAAAATCAGGACATGTCCTATTTTTTAGGGATGCGTACTGTCTCTTGCGGATCACGGACACATTCAAGTCAGTGGGTCTGCATCTGCAAACAGCGTGCACACGGACAGGGCCCAGCAGGGGACACACACGCTTGTGTACATGAGCCTTTACATACCAGTACATTTACTGTTGCAAATACAGCAAAATTCCGGAACAGAGACCATGTACCACATTTTGTCTTTCATTTACCCATCTGCCATCAAAGGGGTGTGAGGTTGGCATGGCTTAGAGGAGGAGGGGGTGTGACTTTAGTTGTGGCAAAATTCAGGCACATGATTCTTGCCCAAAGTAAATCACCTAATTGATGGTAAACGCTTAGGGCTCATGCACACAAACGTATTTTCTTTCAGTGTCCGTTCCGTCTTTTTTTGCGGACCATATGTGGAACCATTCACTTCAATGGGTCTGCAAAAAAACTCGGATGTTACTCCATGTGCATTCCGTTTCTGTATGTCCATATTTCCGCTTCGCAAAAAAATTGAATATGTCCTATTATTGTCCGCATTACGGACAAGGATAGTACTGTTCTATCAGGGGCCAGCTGTCCTGTTCTGCAAAATACGGAATGTCATCCGTATTTTTTGCGGATCCGTTTTTTGCGGACTGCAAAATACATGCATTTGTGTGCATGAGCCCTTAGAGTGAGATATATCAGTTTGTGCATTCCAGAATTCAGGCTTCAGAAGTCGCAAGCCAGGGCTTTATGACTTTTTGGGCTTATTTGCACATAACTTTTTACGACATTCTGCATTTTAGACCACTCACTCCAGTTTTGAAGTGGAGTGGATGGAGCAGAGGGTGTGGTTATACTTATGATAATTCGTTTCACTCCAGATTTATTAAAGGGGTTCTTTCTATTGATGACCTATCCTCAGGATACGTCATCAATATCAGAACAGCTGTTTGAAGACACGGCGCACACAGTGCGTGGTTGCTGTCTCCTGTCTCTCTTCATGCTCACTGATGTATCCAACGGTAAAGTAAAAAAAAAAAGGCGCAATCTTACTTCGGTAGGGGCGTAGCCTACAGAAACTGAAGGAACTTATCTAGACTAAAGCATTATGTTTAAGGCCACCTGCACACAGGTGTAGGTGAACGCACATAAGATCCGCACGAATTTACGTGTGGATTTATGTGCATTTTTTTCAGCGTATCCATGCCAAAATTCACAATTTCTAAATTATTGCTTTTGCTTTGTATTGGATGCGGTTTTGCCACAGATCTCCCCCTTCCATTTAAAAGGGTTAAATCCATGGCTAAAACCACAAACATATTTGACATCCTGTAGATTTGGAAATCCGCACAGCAGATCAATTTCCACACAGAAAAAAATCGGCATTTGTGTAATCTCGTACACTTTGCTGGTACTGTACTTCGCTGTGGTTGTTCTGCACGGGAATCCTGTGCAACGAGTGCCAGTGGCCTAAAGGTGCACCAGATTTAGGGAGCTGGCCTAGATTTAATCTTATTGAATGGCCGCCTGATCATGCGCCTAAGTTATGTAGAGGCCGGTGCACATAAAGCGCCAGCGGACATGGACTGAGACCTCGCTTAGTAAATGTCCCCCATAGTATATAATTTGGGAGATTTTCCAGGCAAAGATGTTAACAGTACTCACCCTAATAAAATCAAATAAAAGGAGAGTTGCTGACCTGCTGTGACTGTACCAAGACGTGCGCCAACATTGACTATTTGTATTATTTTACATTGCTTTACTGCTAGATTTAGTTTAGTTTTATTTGATGTGCTGCACATTTTGATCAACGGCCATTATGGGTCTGAAGTATCATTATTTTTAGCCAGTTTTCCAGTGTGTTTGTAACTTTTTAAACACCACTTGTGCAGAACTTGTTGCACAAGTGGTGTTTCTCCCCCAATTTTGCCATATTCCCAAGAAGGGGGCATGATGGGGTCAGCAGCCCTGCCACTTTTGTCTTCTTTTACGTTAGTTTTCTGGCACAGATTTCAGTTTAGGCGCGTGGACTGCTGAACACCTTGTCATAACTTAGGTGCAGCGCACGGGGTATCATAGACGTCTACAACAGAAGACTCGCCTCTCTTGGCCTTGGATCTAGAAAATGTATTCAGGGTGTGTCAGAACTGGCTTCTGCGCTAAAGAAAAACTTGACAGATGGGAGGAGTGCATGGCCAAGATGGAGACAGTCACCACCCAGGTTAAGCTAGCCATACACATTATATACACTTCAGCCAAACGTGCTGTTTTCGGTTGGACTTGCCAATCATCTGATGTCTATGGGGGCCTCCTGACGTCTGATGAGGGATTTCAGCTACCTGATCCTCCTGTTCTTGGAAGGCACCGTCTCCCTGTTGGGTTAAGTCATTCTTGAGTGGACTATGTTGCTGGTTAAGTTATTATGTTTATTAGATATGGATAATTTGATTGGTTAGTTATATTTTATAATGGGTAACATTAAGCCCCGTTGTTCGCGCAGCCCTGCTTCTCTTCTTTCTTCTTCTTTGATGACCAGGAGGAAAAGGACTTGTGGTGACGTCACTGCGCTCATCACATGGTCCATCACATAATCCATCACCATGGTGATGGACCATGTGATGAGTGCAGTGACGTCACCACAGCTCCTTTACCTCCTGGTCATCAAAGAAGAAGAAAGAAGAGAAGCAGGGCTGCGCGAACAAGTGGATGAGGTGAGTTAAAATATTTTTAATTTTTTTTAACCCCTCCAGCCCTATTGTACTATGCATTCTGTATTAAGAATGCTATTATTTTCCCTTATAACCATGTTAAAAAAAATGCACCGCATCCGCACTTGCTTGCGGATGCTTGCGATTTTCACGCAGCCCTGTTCACTTCTATGGGGCCTGCGTTGCGTGAAAAACGCACAATATTGAGCATGCTGCGATTTTCACGCAACGCACAAGTGATGCGTGAAAATCACCGCACATGTGCACAGCCCCATGGAAATGAATGGGTCCGGATTCAGTGCGGATGCAATGCGTTCACCTCACGCATTGCACCCGTGCGGAAATCTCGCCCCTGTAAAAGAGGCCTAAGAGAAGGAGAAAGACAGCTGCGTACGCACGTAAGTGGCAGCGAAGAAACCCCCTCCCTCCCCCCTATTTTATTAATTTAATACATAATGTCACAGTGCAGAGAATGTTGGTTAAGTTATTATGTTTATTGGATATGGATAATTTAATTGGTTAGTTGTATTATATAATGGGTAACATTAAGCACCGTGGCCAATATCTTTCCACTTAAAAAAGATAAAAAAAAATTAAGGTGGTTAATCATTATTTACTAACGGCTAATAGTTTATAGTCACAATTGGAATCTATGACACCATGGGATTTCAGCTACCTGATCCTTCTGTTCTTGGGAAGCTCATGTATGCTCTGCATGTATTTGACTAATGTGTGGCCGGGCTTGGTCAGCACCTCTCCGTAAGGCTGAGTTCACACGGGTGAGTATTCCGTGCGGGTGCAATGCGGGAGGTGAACCCATTGCACCCGCACTGAATCTGGACCCATTCATTTCTATGGGGCTGTGCACATGAGCGGTGATTTTCACGCATAACTTGTGCGTTGCCTGAAAATCGCAGCATGCTCTATATTGTGCGTTTATCATGCAACGCAGGCCCCATAGAAGTGAATAGGGCTGTGTGAAAATTGCAAGCATCCGCAAGCAAGTGCGTATGCGGTGCGATTTTCACGCACGGTTGCTAGGAGACGATCGGGATGGAGACCCGATCATTATTATTTTCCCTTATAACATGGTTATAAGGTAAAATAATAGCATTCTGAATACAGAATGCATAGTACAATAGGGCTGGAGTTTTTTTTTTTTTTTTTAAACTCACCTTAATCCACTTGCTCGCGCAGCCGGCATCTCTTCTGTCTTCTTCTTTGCTGTGTGCAGGAAAAGGACCTGTGGTGACGTCACTCCGGTCATCACATGGTCCATCACATGATCTTTTACTATGGTGATGGGTCATGTGATGGACCATGTGATGACCGGAGTGACATCACCACAGGTCCTTTTCCTGCACACAGCAAAAAAGAAGACAGAAGAGATGCCGGGCTGCGCGAGCAAGTGGATTAAGGTGAGTTAAATTATTATTTTTTAACCCTTCCAGCGCTATTGTACTATGCATTCTGTATTCAGAATGCAATTATTTTACCTTATAACCATGTTATAAGGGAAAATAATACAATATACCCAGCACCTAACCCAAACCCGAACTTCTGTGAAGAAGTTCGGGTTTGGGTACCAAACATGACGATTTTTCCCGCAACGCACCCGCACCTTTTCCCGCAACGCCCGTATGAACTCAGCCTAAATCTCCAGATCATCTGTCAGAAACTGATACAAGCATTGCAAAGACTTCACATATCAACAGATTTCTTAAAAGTGCGCAAAGTTGTTTTTTTTGGATGCTTGCGAATATCAGTTGTTGCATGGTTGACACACTGTGGAATGACAAATGGAGAAGTTGTCACATTAAAGGTATTGTGCCATTAGTGGATTTTTTTTTTAACTTTTATGACCTGTCAGATAGATTGATGGTACAAGATAGGTGGGTCTGACATCTGGGACCCCCACCATTATTGAGATTGACAGACCCTGATGACCGTTTGCAGGTATAGATATGTGAGCTCTCACATGCAGCTTTTTCTGGTTCGCTCTCCTACACTGCTCTCTTTTTTTGTAGCTGTCACTGCTTGATGCTGTTGGTCTGGTTTGTGATACCCTTTGATAGCGCTATTTAAAATGTGGCATTTATACTGTTCTACAGCCATTGAATTTAAAAGGAAAGGGTTAATATTCATCCAACCACTTGTTGAAAGCATTCCTTGTTGCAGATGCGCACGACTATTACATTAGGGAATTCCATATCGGCAGTTCGCTAATATACTGGATCTGGTGCGACAACAGGGAAGCCATGGGGAAATCAAACTCCCTGTGGTTCTCCTGAAGCCTATCAACAGCTTACAGGCTGTTTCACCACAGCCTGCAGCCCATAGACAGTGATGCAGGCCAATAAAAATATCATTTGAACACCTTTGGCTCCTTAGTCTTAAACATGAGAAGCTAAGTGATATTTTTTAGTTGCCGGATTAAAAATGTGCATTGTTACATATAAAATAATGAAATTATTTATACCAGACTGTAAATTGACTGGCACTACCGTTTACACTGCGCGTTTGGACCGATCACAACATTTACACTACACTGTGCACTGATTGACCACACTAGATTTTGGACTGATTGATGACAACATTTACACTAAGTGCATCACACATAACACTATCCAATGCAACTCTGTTCTGTGGATATTTTTATCTAGGCCTATCAAGAGAACAATAGAGCTGTTATCTGTCAACTCTGCCCCTATTGTTATCATGAGGAGTGCCCTCCAGATAATATCTTTACAGCAGCAGTAAACTGACAATGGATTACTTCTATATAGGAGGCTGTATCATTTGTGTTGACTGCTATGGAAGGACAGTATTTTTTTTTTTTTTTTTTTTTTTTTTAACTCGCTTTATTGAAGAATAGCAAGCAAGGTATGTAATAGATCATTCAGAAAAGTATTCAGTGAATTACACATCTTATAATACAGATCAGAATTCTACAACATCATAAGTAAGAGCAAAGATACATCAATAACACAATATGCCAATAAAACTTCCATGTTAACAGTCCCACATTGTGTTGTGACTCCTTTAAATGAACACCTTACTATATTCCGGAATACTGAGTGGAAAGATACACAGGGTTGCTAAACCATAGAGTGTAGATGGGCCGTCGTGACAGTCAGTGGAGAAGCACACCACGGTCCCCATATCTTTTGGAATTTCTGAGGGCATCCCATGCGGGAATAGATAATCCTCTCAAAGGGAATGATGTTATTAACTAGGACCTTCCATTGGCCAACGGTGTGGGGCCTGTCCGCCATCCATTTGAGAGCAATAGCCTTTCTGGCTAGAAAAAGAGCCTCCCTGGTAAAAGTGAGTGTTTAGCGTGAGTGCAAATCATCTTTAAGAATTCCTAGGAGACAAGCTTTGGGGCATACCTCTAGAGTATCTGGGATCAAGGTGGAAATGACATCAACTACCGCCCTCCAGAATGGGCGAATGTGACTACAGTCCCACACGAGATGCCAAAAATCCGCGCCCAACTGCGCACACCTGTGGCATCCTGTATGGGGCCTCCTACCCATTTTAAAAAGTCTAGTCGGGGTGAGGTAACATCTATGTAATATAAAAAGTTGTATCAGTCTGTTAATGAGGGATGGAGATACAACTACTGGAGCCTCTAAGGCCTCGCTCCACTCTTCATCCAATAAAGTAGGTATGTTTCCTCTCCATTTGCACTCCGCACCCAAGGGAGAAGCAGAGAATTGGAGATTGAGCAGATGAGTATAAAGGGCAGCTATCAGGCCCCTGAGTTCTAAAAACCCCAATGAGTGGATATGCTGAGATCGGCCCTTTAAGAGCCCGTATCTGGGCCTGGAGGGCATGTCTCAACTGCAAATATCTAAAGAAATGTGATCTCAAAATTCCCGCTTTGATCTGTAACTGAGAGAAGGAAAATAGAATACCATTTTCATATAAATCTTTCAAATAATGTACCACATATCCTTTCCACATAATTTCCCCTTCACAATGTAACAGATGAGGAAGTAGTGGATTATTCCACAGTGGAATATCATCCGGTAGGTCATTGTATTGCTGCATCTCTCCACACCTGGTGCGCAAGTCTATGGATCTGTAAAAGCGAACCTGATACAGATGTAAGGCCTTCAAGAACGGGCCATTGAGTGGAGAGCCACAAGTACTCCTGCAAATAATATTCAGAATTAGGAAGCGCATCCCGGGTCACCTATGGCACCAAATATCGCAGTTGACCAGCAAGGAAATACAAAAATAGGTCTGGCAAAGCCGTCCCACCTTTATCCCAGCTCCTCTGTAGGGACTTAATGGCTAGTTTCCGCCTGTTCCTGCCCCATATGAATGTCGCCATGATCGAGTGCAATCTGTCAAAAAATGCGCGCGGGATAGGTATACAGGCATGTTCCAGCAGATATAGAGCTTTGGGTTGGAGAATCATTTTGATTAGGTTTATCCGACCCATGGTGGACAGCGGTAAAGTGTTCCAGGATTTAAATTTATCCACGAAAAATGACACCAAGGGGATCGTGATAATAACACCTAAATACTTAAATCTATCTACTACCATCAAATTATGACACACTGACAGCCAGTCCGAGGCCGATAAAGGCATGATGGCCGATTTTGCCCAGTTTATACATAGTCCAGAGAGGGAACCAAACTGCTCAATAAGGGTAATTGCCCTGGGCAATGTAGATTCCACTGAGTCCATGTATAAAATGAGGTCATCAGCATATAAGCCTAACCGATCCTCCCTATTTCCCAGAGCTATACCTTTGAAAGTAACATCCTGGCGGATCCTCAGTGCCAAATGCTCAATAGTTACCGCAAATAAAAGGGGAGACAGAGGGCATCCCTGTCTGGTTCCTCTGTTTAAATGTTGATGACAGGGATCCATTAATCATGATATTCGCTGATGGGGAACTGTAAAGGATATTAATCCAGCTGATGAATGTGGGACCGAAGCCAAAATACCTGAGGACCTGTACCAAGTAAGGCCATTCTACTAAGTCAAACGCCTTGGCAGTGTCTAACGCAGCCAAAGCCCATAATTTCCGGTCCGCACATCAAAGCCGAGCAATAACCTGTGACCTTCGTATGTTACTGGAAGTGGAACGACCAGGGATAAAGCCAGACTGGTTTTTGTGTATGATAGGTGATATAACTCTATTCAGTCTGTTCGCTAATAATTTGGTGAGAATTTTGTAGTCTAAGTTTACCAGCGAAATAAGACTATACGACCCGCACTCTAAGGGGTCCTTATCGGGCTTTAGCAGGACTACAATGGAGGCCTCATACAATGATTCCGGGAGCGCACCACCATCTAGGGACGCTTTATACATGCGCAGGAGCTGCTGTCCTAGGATGTCCACATATCTGGAATACACCTCCAGCGGGATCCCAACTGGTCCCGGGGCCTTGCCCATATTTAACCCTCGTTTACCTCCTCCAATGTAATCTCCCCATCCAACAGCTCTCTATCCGGTGCAGATAACTGTGGATAGGAAACCTCCTGGAGGTATTCCTCCAATGCATGAGTAGAATACTGGGCACGAGAACTATATAATTCCTTTTAAAATTCCCTAAAATGGTCTAATATACCTTCAGGTTCAGATATCACTACCCCACTATTGGCTGCAATGCGTAGTATCGGTGGAGACATATTATTCCTACGTACTACCTGTGCCAACACTTTACCCACTCTACTACCCTGTTCAAAGGTTTGCTGCTGCAAGAATAGCATCTTGCGATCACTTTTTTCCTGTAAGTGGTTCATATAATGTCTGCCCTTCAGCATCCAGTGCATCCTGTTCTCTTCTGTAGGATTAGTGACGTATGCAAGTTCTGCATTCCTGCACTGCGTGCCCAAATCCTCCTCCCTACGACGGGAGAATTTCTTAATATAAGAAATGGAAGATTTAAGGCATCCTCGCAGGAAGGCCTTCAGAGTCTCCCACAGCAAGGCCGGGTCGGTGTCAGCTAAGTTAATTGCAAGAAAGGTATGGAGCTGGTCAGGTACCCGATCATTTAGAGACATTAAAGATAGCCAAAACGGGTGTATGCGTTGCTTGGGGATGCGAGCAACAGTGTAGGGGTTATTGATCAAGACCGTTATAGATGCATGGTCAGACAGACCCTGAGGCCCATAATGTATCTCCTGCATTGCCATGAAGGTGCCAGGGGTGCTTAGGAGGTAATCAATCCTAGATAGAGCTCCCCTATAGGGAGTGAAGCAAGAGAATTTGATTTGATCCGGATATCTCTCCCTCCATATGTCAATACATCCCAGCTCAGACAGTAGGCGCGACAGAGCCGTTTTAGCTGACCGACGGATAGACCTATTGGACGGGTTGCGGAATCTGTGCCTTGATTCGTCCAGGGGCAGATTAAGATCTCCCATGCCGAGAATCCCGGCTGATGGGAATTGTGCCGCAAACCCCGCCGCTGTCTGGAGCAGCTAGAGACTAGCCGGAGGAGGGTTATACATATTTAGTATCACATGCGGTATTCCATTAATATGAGCATATACAAAAACATATTTTCCCTCTGGGTCAATACTCGTGTGATGTGGTTCCCACCAAACTGCCCGGTGTATCAATAATGACACCCCTTTAGAGTATGAGTTACCATACGCACTTTCCACCCACTGAGCCCAGGGCTTCCTGACTCTCCCTCCCGTTTCCGTGCTAAGGTGTGTTTCCTGCAGCCCTAGGATATGTGGAGCATACCTACGGACATGTGTAAACACAGCCATTCGCTTCCTGGGCCCTCCCAAACCTCTCACATTCCAGGACATCACTTTAGGATCCGCCATAGTGAAATCCAGGCAAAGTAATAAGGATAGACACCCAGCCACTGAGGTTCACTATGGCGAGGAAGGTACATGTAATCTTGAACACTCATTACTTGATTACTAGACATTTCAATAATAGCGTGTAACATAAGATATACTCTCAACCACCCAAACATTGGGTTAACTGTTAGAACATAAGCACGGCTAGAATAACAAATGGCCATGTGCATGGGGGACCTGCACGGTGTATACAGGTGGAATCCCAGTGTAGGTGAAGTAGCTGGCTCCCCCCATTCACAGTGATACTTGCCGGTTTCATGGGTACCTTCAAAGTTGAACGGCAAATAATTAACCCTCAGTGTCCCTGAGTCCGCATAGAAATATAATGCAATACGTTACCGCACCATGAACCAGGGTAACCGTTTGGTCATAGTGCAGTCCTTGCAGGAACTTTTTCATCTCCCTCATGCATATCAATGGAGGCCTCATCTTCAAGCTCGATCACTTGGAAGGGGAATTGTGGGGTCTCCCAGATAGCCAGTCCTCCGCCTCAGCAGGGTTGGAGAAGAAAAGTGACTTGTCGCCGTCTATGACACATAAGCGTGCCGGATACGCCATTGAATACTTGAAATTCAGCTCTCTGAAGCGTCGTTTAATGGAGACGAAGGTAGCTCGTTTCTTCTGCAGGTCAGCGGAAAAATCCGGATACAGAGAGATTCGCCGATCCTAGCGAAATGGTTTGTGTGACTAACTTGCGCCAGAATAAGATCTCTGTCGCGCCAATTTTGCATGCGGGCTAGAAGAGGCATTGGAGGAGCACCAGGAGGAAGTGGTCTGGCTGGAACTCGGTGTGCCCTTTCAACTGTGTATGCAGATGAGAAAACAGCATTAGGGAACACTGCCTTAAACCATCCTTCCAGGAAAGCTGCTGGCTCTGGCATGCCGATGATGCGCACATTGTCACATTTTTGGCGGTACAGTTCCACAGACGCCTCCACGGCAGCAAGCCTTGCTGGTAACGGGCTGGTCAGGTCCTCCAGGTCAGATACTCGCGTCTCGATGAGCCTAACTCTTTCGCGCAGTTGTTGTACGTCCTGGCGTAGGAGGCCCATGTCCACCCTAACCTCTTCTATCTTCCCTGTCAGGGAGACCTGGCACCCGGTTATGGTCGCCATTAGTTGTTAGTGTGAGGTTTGCAGGGTAAACTCTGGTTCAGGCTCTGCATCGGAATGTGGCTGCTGTGCCGCCTGGCTCAGGGTGGCTCAGGGTTGCTGATGGGAGCCGGAGCTTCTCTTAGATGCGTCCAGCCATAAAGGCAGTTGCCCCCCCCCCCCCAGTATTTTGTATTTAATTTTCAGTGACATAGTACTGCCGAAATGAAAAAGGAAAAACAGCCAAAAATTGTAAAATAAATATTCACATATGCCGTTGTATATCTTAATATATGTGAATAGATTATTAAAATTTACCAGAAATTATCAGAGAATCCTAATTTATCAAAACTTTTTCCAGTCTGGAAAATTTTCAGGCAGAATTGATAAAAAATGTCAGTAATTAAAAAGTAAGTAAATGGACTTTCATGCTTGATATAGTCAGCTAGTTTATACTGGTGTATTATTATAATGGGCTATTATTATACTGGGCTATTATTATATGTTATGATAATTTCTCTAAATATAGTTTATTTATTCCTTAGTATTAAAGAGTCAGGGGCGTGGCCTAACCTTCATGGAGTGAGGACGTGCTTCCCTTCAGCTCCGGCTCCATCCGTGTGATATCCTGGGCATCCTGGTCCACCGTGAAGACTTCTGGAGAGCGGTGGGTCCCTCCGGTGGCCGTCCATCTCCGGAGCTGTTCTGGGCCTCGTTCGTCTTCATCCTCCCCGGTGGCTGGCGGTGCGGCCTAGGTCCTCGGCTGCGGCGGTGAGCGGGCGCCATCTTGGGAGCGGGACTGGCCTGCAGAGGAAGCCGACGGAGCGGTGGGTCACTTACCTGGCCGGGGTCCCTGCGGCGTCTTCGGTGAGTCGGCCTGTGTCTCTCCAGGGCAGGGCGGCCCTCTCTGTTCCGGTGGTCGGCAGGTCGGGGGCGGGCGCTCAGCTCTGCAGCTCTCCGGCTCTTCTCCCATCACTGGACTCCTGCGGCTGTGGCTCTGGCTCCTTTGCTGTGAATTAAAGAGGGATCCCACCTGAAGCTCTGGAAGAGAATAACCCCAGGAACTCACCGATAAGGTACTGCTGTGACGCCCTGTGCCATACTCCAGGGTTCAGTACTCAGGGGGACTCTTCCTTAGCTGGAAAGGGCGCCTGGATTAACCCTTCGGGGCTCTGCCTGCCTTCAGTGTGCCACTGGGCCTTACCCCTTTATACACCATTTAAGGGGACCCTCCTTTAGCCCAGCGCGGGGGGGGTGCCGGGATTAACTCCTTCTGTACTCCATCTGTTCCCTGTTCCACCTGGAGAACCTGCATCAGAACCCTATAGGCCTTATAACTACTACTCTTCATGGGCCGGAAAACCGGGGGTGCTGGTAACCCGCAACTGGTTAAATTGTCTGCTGACGCAATGAGCCAGACGGAGGAAAAGGGGGTGGGGAACAACCCTGAAAGAGAACAGGTTGATTTGAGTAAAATAATGGCGGCCATTACAACCTGCCAATCCACACTCACGATCAAAATTGACCATTTGCAGTCTGATATCACCTGCCTTAGACAGGACATTGACAAGATCCGTGAGAGGACCACAGAAGTAGAAAGGCGACTAGGTGAGGTGGAAGATGTGGCCCATTCCGGCAGCAATATGGTGCGTACCCTGCAGCAGCAGGTCAAATCACTGATGGCGAAAGTAGATGATGCCGAAAACCGCAATAGAAGGAATAATATCCGTATACTGGGAATCCCTGAAAAGGCAGAAGGGACAACACCAGAACTTTTTGCTGAGCAATTCATCAAGAAATGTCTTGACCCTATTCAACTCTCCTCGACGTTTGTGGTGGAACGTGCCCACAGGATCCCTACCAGATCTCCGCCTCCAGGAGCTCCTCCGCGTCCTTTTATCCTGAAAGTCTTGAATTATCGGGACCGTGATACAATTTTGGCGACAGCGCGGAGAATGCAGGAGATTCGATTTGAGAACTCCAGATTGTCCTTCTATCCGGACTTCTCCTCTGAGGTTCAGCGGCAGAGAAGGCAATTTACGGCAGTGAGGGCCCGCCTGAGGGGCAAAGAAATCCGGTATGCCATGCTCTACCCGGCAAAGCTGCGTGTGCAGGATGGGGAATCCGTCCGATTCTTTACAACGGCGGAGGAGGCTTCGGAGTGGTTGGACGGTCTGGGATGAACTAGGCCTGCTAAAAGTGGGGTCCAGCTTTAGTGACTTCACGGATGCCGGTTCTTTCCTTGGTTTATAATGGCCGGAGCTGGGGCGCTTAGTCCCTTATCTCATCTCTGGCTCTGTTGCACTTGAAGTGCGTTTTCGAGACTGTTCCACGTCTCTAATTTAGCAACGGACTGCTACTGTTAGTTAGTTGGGGATCTGGGCTCAGATAGGTTGGGTGGTCTGGGCAGGGAGGGGGAATGTTGTTGAAGGGGCTTTATTACCAGTTAGTGGGTTACCTAATTGAACCTGCTTTTTCAATGTTTCTGTTTGTATGTTTTGTCTTGTGGTGTGTATGTGAGCATGATTGGCCCTGTGGTCCTGGTCGCCCTCCGCCGCCCGAGGTAGGTTCTGTCACGTGATGGCTAACTGTACTTTTATCTCCTGGAATGTGCGAGGGCTCAATGATAAGGTCAAACGCTCTCTCGTTTTTAACTTTCTTAGGAAATTTTCTCCAGATGTATTATTGTTACAGGAGACGCACCTGATGGGACAGAAAACCTTGGCGTTGAAGAAGCCGTGGATTGGCTGGTCATACCACGCGGTATATAGCAACCGGGCAAGGGGGGTGTCGCTATTGGTGGCTAGATCTGTTCCCTTTCAGTTACATGCGGTCCAGACTGACCCTCTGGGGAGGTATGTCATTGTGCATGCGTCTATCAGAGGTAAGGACTATATTGTGGCTGGGGTTTATGTCCCTCCTCCGTTTCAGAGAAGTTTTTTGGACGACCTGATGGGCAAGATTGCGACCTTTCCTGTTGCTCCCTTGCTCATTATGGGCGACTTTAACTCAGTCCTGGATCCTTTGTTGGACAGACTGTACCCCCACGCTTCGCATAGTAATGCGTTGGCTCAATGGGCGGAAGGAAACGCTCTCTCTGAGGTCTGGAGACACCTACATCCCGGGGTTCGCCAATTTTCATGCCATTCAGCTTCTTATGACTCATTGTCTAGGATTGACCTTGTTTTTGTGGACAGGAATTTGTTGCCGTGGATGTCTAAGGTGGAATATCTTCCCAGGGGTATATCTGACCATGCCCCGCTGTTGGTGTCCCTGAGAATCCCGGTTGGGCTTCCCTTTAAACTCTGGCGTCTTAATCCGCGCTGGCTGGAGGTACTTCCGGTGTCTTGGGCCGCTACGGAAGGGGCAAAGGAATACTGGGAGACTAATGGGGGGTCCTCAGACCCGCTGACTGAATGGGACGCTTTCAAGGCGGTTCAAAGGGGAGTTATAGTGCAGGCAATTGCGACACATAGAAAGGAGCTGGTGGCTACTAGGAATAAGCTAGAAAACGAGGTGACATCTGCTGAAATGGTTTTCTCTCAGGATCCCAAGTCTGATAATCGTACTAGATGGGAGGAGGCGCAGCGTAATCTCCGTCTTCACCTAGTTGAGTTTACTCAAAAGAGGTTACTGTGTCAGAGGCAGGTAGTATTTGCTGAGGGAGACAAGAATGGGAGAACTTTAGCCTTCCTGGCCAGAACTGAGGCCCCACAGACGGTGGTGACTTGTATTGTTAATGACGAGGGGGAGTCCTTTTCTCGACCGGAGGATGTTTGTTCGCAGTTTGCTAGGTACTACACGGACTTGTATGACAGTAAACTGGCCTTGGGTGAAGGAGATATAAGGGATTACTTAAGGAAGATTAAGGTCACTCCTCTTTCACCGACGGACAAGGCCTATTTGGACATGCCCCTGGATGTGCTGGAAGTTAAGGCAGCGATTGAGAGTATGTCAGTGGGCAGATCGCCTGGGCCAGATGGGCTTCCGGTGGAATGGTATAAGTTGGATCTGGAAAAGCAGAGTGAGAGGTTGTATAAGCTCTTCGCACATGCTTTCGAATGTAATAAATTGCCTGACTCCATGATGGAAGCCACGATTGTGGTTATACATAAATCGGGGCGTCCACCGGAAAGCTGCAGCTCGTACAGACCGATCTCCCTGCTTAACGTGGATGTAAAAGTACTAGCTAAGCTTCTGGCGAGAAGATTGAGGGAGGTTATCTTGTCTGTAATTGACCCGGACCAGTCGGGGTTTATGCCTGGGAAAACGACGGACATTAACCTACGGAGACTCTTTACTAATCTACAGGTTACTCATGACAATGCAGGGTCTCGAGCTATCGCCTCTCTAGACAATGAGAAAGCGTTTGACTCGGTTGAATGGCACTTTATATGGCAGACGCTCGACCATTTGGGGTTCCCGTCCTCCTTTGTTAAATGGATTAAGTTGTTATATCAGGCCCCGAAGGCCCGAGTGCGGGTGAACGGGTATTTATCGGAATCCTTTGCCCTTCATAGGGGGACCAGACAAGGGTGTCCTCTATCCCCAATGCTGTTTGCTCTAGTTATGGAGCCCCTGACGAGACTAGTAAATGCCTCTCAGCTAATAGAAGGGTGGACAATTGCGGGGATAGAGGAGAAGATATCGCTATATGCGGATGACCTTTTAGTGTACCTGGCGGATACGGGTCCCTCCTTGGAAGCCCTGTTGGACATTATAGATGGGTTTGGGAGGTTCTCCGGTCTCAGAGTGAACTGGGGTAAGTCCAGCCTCTGTCTGGTTGATGAGGAAGCGGGGGAGGGGATTTCTCCGCTGTCGAGTCTGAGGGTGGTGGAACAATTTGTCTACCTGGGTGTGAGAGTCCATCGAGATACAAACAGATTCTACCAACTGAATATTATGCCGGCGGTCCAGCAAGTATCCCGAAAGCTGGATGTGTGGACTAGTCTCCCTCTCACTTTGATGGGCAGGGTGAATTTGGTAAAGATGTCTGTGTTACCCAAGCTTCTATACCTCTATAGGGCGGCCCCGGTGACATTGCCGCAATCTCACTTTGACCATTTGGACAGATTGATCTCTCCCTTCTTGTGGGGTGGCCGACCTCCTAGACTGGCGAGACGGACACTGAAGACCCTGTACACGCGGGGAGGCCTGAGACTCCCAGACTTCCGGGTATACTATGCTGCTGCACAGTTGGTGTATGCTGCATGGTGGATAAGAGCAGACGCGAATAACCCAGCGGTGGTACTGGAGGCTGCCTTGGCGGGATCTTACGAGTCTCTGGCCAATCTGGTGTATAGGGGGGGAGGTGACTTGGTCCTATACTATACTAAAGCTATGGCGGTGGTGGTGTCTATATGGAAACGATGGGTGGTGACGCATTGGGAAAAGGATGAGGGAGAAGTCTGGTCTCCATATATGCCTTTGTGGAAGAATAACCGTTTGAAGGAGCTATTTCATTTGTCGGACTTCGAGTTCTGGGCCAAGGCGGGTCTTAAGTATCTCACCCAGTTGTATGTTAATGGGGTCTTTAGCGACTTTGTGGCCTTAAGGAGACAGTTCAACCTGCCAAATACGTGTTTTTATAGATATCTCCAGTTGAGACATGCATGCACTATTCAATTCCGGTCTCTGACTCTTGCTCTACAGTGCGGCCCGCTGGAATCTGTGGCTAGAAGGGTACATTTGCTTAAGCCCATTTCCTTATTCTATTTAGAAATAATGACAATGCAGGAATCTCCGCTCTCTCGCTCGTTTGAGCACTGGAGGGCTGATATTCCGGAGCTCGAAGCGGTGCACTTGGAGGAACTGTCGGGGACATGGAAATCCGCTGTGATAAGCGCGAGGGACCAGGTAATCCAGTTGAAGTGGATGCACAGGGTATATCTTACCCCGGTGCGGTTGTACCGTATGGCTCAACTTCCAGACCCCTCTTGCACCAGATGCGGGGTGGAAAGGGGCACCTTCTTTCACATGGTCTGGGAATGCCCAATTATATATTGCTTTTGGCAGAAAGTTTGTGATTTTATGGTGTCCAGGCTGGGGCTCCCCGGGATTCTGTCTCCATCAGTGTGTTTGCTGGGATTGGTGCGGGACGCCGACCCATCTAAATATGGAAGAATGCTTCTGCGTCTACTAATGTTTTATGGACGGAAAACTATCCTTCTACACTGGAAGCCTCCTAAGGTTCCCTCCTTGGATTCCTGGGTGCAATTGATTAATGCAGATCTCCAGTTTTACAAATTGACCTACGCAGCCAGAGGGGTTCCGGGACGGTTTGACCTTATTTGGGGGCTATGGATTCAGGCACAGGCGACCACTTGAGACTCCTGGCTTTGGAAAAGGGGGGGGGGGGGATTCTGGTATCACAGGGTGAGTGAATGTGTGTGTGAGTGTGTTCTCTCAGTCAAACATATATGTGGAAGATATCACTTGATCCTTGGAATATGCTAAAGTACGTTTTGCATTCGCGGAAATGTATTCCCCGCATATTGGAATTGTATACTGTAATTCTTCTAATGCACTGAGATGAGTCTGTATCTATTGTGGTTTGGTCTTTTCTAATGTTCTGTTATGACCTTTAAAACTGCATAAATAAACACTTTTAAAAAAAGTATTAAAGAGTAACTAAACGTTTACTCAAGTTTTTTTTAAAATATCCTAAATGCCCTAAAATAATTTTTCTTTCATACAAGATCAGTTGCATGTTTCTAGCTGCTACCATTAAGGAGATATCAGCTGCTAAAACAGCCCTCCCCCTCCACTTTCGGAGGACAAGAGAGGAGGAAGCAAGGGCCGGTGCATGCCGTGAATAAATTAAATGTCGTAGTGGGGAGGGGGCGGCGCCGTAGGCCAAGAGAGGAGGAAGCAAAGGCAATGCAGTGAATAAATTAAATGACATAGTGGAGGGGGCGGTGCCGTAGGCAAAGAGAGGAGGGAGCACAGTCGATGCAGTGAATAAATTAAATGACGTAGTGGAGGGGGCGGCGCCGTAGGCAAAGAGAGGAGGGAGCACAGACGATGCAGTGAATAAATTAAATTACGTAATGGAGGGGGCGGCGCAGCTCGGCAAGTATGTGGGAGTACATTTATTTCTTAGGAGGCGTGCTGGGCTTGGAAGAAAGGCGGGCTGGGCACTGCAGGGGGGCGTTACTGGGCACTAGAGCAGAGTAATAACGCCCCTCTGGGCACCTTGAGACTTCATTTGCATATCAGACAAATCGCTTTTTAATAAGAATGAAAAGTTGAATAAAAGAAAGAAGACACATGTAGGTAAGAAGGTACTTTATTGCACATTGCTATGTTAACGGTTTTATATGGTCAAAATAGGTGACAGATTCCCTTTAAGTACTTTCCCCAATGCCGTAGCTGAGCTCAGGCAGCAGGGCCGTCTTTACCAAGGGGCAAAAGGGGCAGCTGCCCCAGGCCCAGTTGCTCCTGGGGGGCCCAAGGCACCTGCCTCTTGAGCCCTGCTAGCTACTGCCCCGGGTGTCAAGCTGTCTGTGTACTTTAACGTTGTGATCTAGGACCTTAGATGACATCATCACCATGTGACCAGTAACCTAGCAATTACTGGTCACATGGCTATGAGGTCATCACAGGTCCTATCAGGAGTGTTGCAGAAGTTAACTGGAGCTTTTTTGTGTGAAGATTACATCAGAAAAAGGTGACAGGGGCTGTTATGCTAATATACTGTAAACTACTGTATAGTGGGGTGCTGTATATTGTGGGGGGGCCTTATACTGTGTGTTGGGCTGTATATTGTGTGCGGGCCTGTATACTGTGGGGGTGCCTTATACTGTGTGATGGGCTGTATACTGTGTGGGGCTGTATACTGTGGGGGGCCTGTATACTGTGGGAGGGCTGTATACTGTGTGGTGGGCTGTATACTGTGTGGGGGTCTGTATACTGTGGGGGGTGGGGGGCTGTATACTGTGTGGTGGGCTGTATACTGTGTGGTGGTCTGTATATTGTGTGGGGGGTGTATACTGTGTGGTGGGCTGTATACTGTGTGGGGGCCTGTATACTGTGGGGGGGCCCTTATACTGTGTGGTGGGCTGTATACTGTGTGGTGGGCTGTATGCTGTGTGTGGGGGGCTGTATACTGTGTGTGGGGCTGTATACTGTGTGGGGGCCTGTATACTGTGGGGGGGCTGTATACTGTGTGTGGGGCTGTATACTGTGTGGGGGCCTGTATACTGTGTGGTGAGCTGTATACTGTGTTGTGGGCTGTATACTGTGTGGGGGCCTGTATACTGTGGGGGGCCTTATACTGTGTGGTGGGCTGTATACTGTGTGGTGGGCTGTATACTGTGTGTGGGGGGGGGGGGCTGTATACTGTGTGGTGGACTGTATACTTTGTGGGGGGACTGTATACTGTGTAGGGGGGCTGTATACTGTGTGGGGGGCCTGTATACTTTGTAGGGGCCTGTATACTGTGTGGGGGGCTGTATACTGTGTGGGAGGGCTGTATATTGTGTGGGGGGGGAGCTGTATACTGTGTGGGGGCCTGTATACTGTGTGGGGGGCTGTATACTGTGTGGGGGCCTGTATACTGTGTGGGGGCCGTATACTGTGGGGGTCTGTATACTGTGGGGGGGCCTGTATAGTGTGGGGGGGGGGGCCTGTATAGTGTGCGGGGGGCCTGTATTGTGTGGGGGGCTGTATATTGTGGAGTGCTATACTGCTGTACTGTATACTGTGGGGGTCTGTATACTGTATACTGTGGGTGGCTATACTGCTGTACTGTATAGAGTGGGGGCTGTATCGTGTATAGTTTGGGGTGCTGTATACAGTGAGGTGTTGTATACTGTGAGGTGTTGTATACTGTGGGGTGCTGTATACTGTAGGCTGCTATATTGCTCTACTATGTACTGTGGGGTACTGTATAGTGTGGGGTGCTATACTGCATACTGTGTGGTGCTGTATACTATGGGGTGCTATACTGCATACTGTGGGGTGCACTGTAACACTAGGGTGAGCCCGAGCCCTGGTCTCCTTCCTGCAGAGCGGTGCCGACTTCCAGCCTGAGCCCAGCTGCCCAGAACACTGATCCTGAGCCGCTGGAGTCTTCAGAACTGGAGGTATTTACAGTAATTCACTGTACTCTACCAGATGTGTGGATTTTTGTGTGTGTTGTGGTGGAGGGCGTGATTGCCTGCTAAGGTGTGGGAAGGCGGGATCCAGGGGCCCCAAGTAAATTTTTGCCCAGGGTCCAATCAATATTAAAGACGGCCCTGTCGGGCAGAACAGTTAAGTACTTTCCCCAATGCTGGAGCTGAGCTCGGGCAGAACACTTAAGTACTTTCCCCAATGCCGGAGCTGAGCTTGGGCAGAACAGTTAAGTACTTTCCCCAATGCTGGAGCTGAGCTCAGGCAGAACCGCTAAGTACTTTCCCCAATGCTGGAGCTGAGCTCGGGCAGAACCATTAAGTATTTCCCCAATGCTGGAGCTGAGCTCGGGCAGAACACTTAAGTACTTTTCCCCAATGCTGGAGCTGAGCTCGGGCAGAACAGTTAAGTACTTTCCCCAATGCCGGAGCTGAGCTCGGGCAGAACAGTTAAGTACTTTCCCCAATGCTGGAGCTGAGCTCGGGCAGAACACTTAAGTACTTTCCCCAATGCTGGAGCTGAGCTCGGGCAGAACCGTTAAGTATTTCCCCAATGCTGGAGCTGAGCTCGGGCAGAACACTTAAGTACTTTTCCCCAATGCTGGAGCTGAGCTCGGGCAGAACAGTTAAGTACTTTCCCCAATGCCGGAACTGAGCTCGGGCAGAACAGTTAAGTACTTTCCCCAATGCCGGAGCTGAGCTCGGGCAGAACAGTTAAGTACTTTCCCCAATGCTGGAGCTGAGCTCGGGCAGAACACTTAAGTACTTTCCCCAATGCTGGAGCTGAGCTCGGGCAGAACAGTTAAGTACTTTCCCCAATGCTGGAGCTGAGCTCGGGCAGAACACTTAAGTACTTTCCCCAATGCTGGAGCTGAGCTCGGGCAGAACACTTAAGTACTTTCCCCAATGCTGGAGCTGAGCTCGGGCAGAACAGTTAGGTGGTTAAGTGTCTGTACAAATTCCCCAAGGTGTATAATAAGCCTCCACCACACAAGACACATGGGCACACGTGAGCCCAAAAGTGTAACTAGTTCTGGAAAAATGTTTTCAATCTCACATACTCATAAAGATATGCAAGCGAATGTTGGCGTTGAGTGATTGATGTGAGTGCTTTAAGAATCTGTCACACACTGGATGTAATATTGGAACAGGAAATCACGGGTTTGTAAATGTATATTGACTGTCAGCTATCCACCAGATTATCAATATAGCACACATCAATACAACTCCCATGCACCTTCAGAGAGGATCAGCCACTAAAGCCCAATGCTAGCCTTCCTTCATAAAGGCTGATAGATTTCTTGCTGTCCGGCTGACATGCTGTGATCAATGCTGAATTCATCAACAAATGTATGGATTGCCTTGGAATTTTACTGGATATTGAGCGACGCGTTTTCAATTGTCTTCCAATTTTCTTATCTTTACCACATCCTATGTGTTTAGATCGAGGATGTGTAGTCTCTAGGCGACTCCACTCAGTAAAGAAAGACCTATTTATATGAATTATTTACAGGTAGATACTTTTTTACCACTGTTGATAGTTGGAGATCAGCACTACAATATAATTAAATATACAATCTAACAATAATATAATATACAATCTAATAAATCATCTTGTAATATAATATACCCAGGTCAGCAGTCAAAGCTCCTGTGATGATCACTCAGCGTATCAACTACAGATTTACAAACTGAATATAGTGGCCGTCTACAAAGCTGAGTGAATGGCTGCAGCGGTCATGTGTGTAGACGGGCACATGCTCTTTGCAGCCAGGTAAGCAAAGCCAGTGAGTGCCACTGTCTCTTTAAACAGCGGGCCTATCTCGAAAAACCTCTTTAATATTCATTATGCAAACAGCAAATTGCCCATGAAAAAATGCAGTAAATAGTACAGACCATGTACAGACACCCATAGGCCTCATGCACACAGTCCGTTGCCTGGCCGTGGCTGTATTGCGACCCGTCAACAGCTGGTCCGCTATATGTGGGCACCAACCGCGTGCTCCCCGCATCACGGATGCGGACCCATTCACTTGAAGTGCAAAAGAAAAATGGGGCAGTTACCTATAGCAACCAATAAGGCTGCCACTTTTTTCATTTTTATGATTGACAGCTGATATAGATTGACACCTGTGGGCAACTGCTCTCCTTCTTTGTCCTAGGTCGTAGTGATCATACATGAGGTTTTCTTGCAAAAGTGAAAAAAGCATAAGGCCTTCTTCATGCACAATTATTTTTTTTTGCTTGTAAGGTTTTAGTGGCATTTTTTATTTTGTTACATTGGTAACTTTTTTTTTTTTTTAGTAAGGCTACTTTCACACTCGCGTTTGGTGCGGATCCGTCATGGATCTGCACAGATGGATCCGTTCAGATAATACAACCGCATGCATCCGTTCAGAACGGATCCGTTTGTATTACCTGTAACATAGCCAAGACGGATCCGTTTGTATTATCTGTAACATAGCCAAGACGGATCCGTTTGTATTATCTGTAACATAGCCAAGACGGATCCGTTTGTATTATCTGTAACATAGCCAAGACGGATCCGTTTGTATTATCTGTAACATAGCCAAGACGGATCCGTCTTGAACACCATTGAAAGTCAATGGAGGACGGATCCGTTTTCTATTGTGCCAGATTGTGTCAGTGAAAACGGATCCGTCCCCATTGACATACATTGTGTGTCAGAACGGATCCGTTTGACCCAGTTTCGTCAGACAGACACCAAAATGCTGCAAGCAGCGTTATGGTGTCCGCCTCTAGAGCGGAATGGTGACTGATCGGAGGCAAACTGATGCATTCTGAACGGATCCTTTTCCATTCAGAATGCATTAGGGCAAACCTGATCCATTTTGGACCGCTTGTGAGAGCCCTGAACGGATCTCGCAAACGGAAAGCCAAAACGTGAGTGTGAAAGTAGCGTTAGTTTTTAGCTGTAGCATTGTAGTCACATTTCTTGAGTCATAGGTGTTTTTTCCAATAAGCCTCCAGAAACAGCAAAAAAAAACACCACTGACCCAAGAAATGTGACTACAGCACTACAACTAAAAACGCTTTTCCATTATTACTATAGTTTATGCCCTCATACACATTGGTTGCAGAAACAGTGGTTATGTTTTTTCTAGCAGATGTCATGTCGTCTGTAACTGTTACATATCCTTTGTATTGTATGTCTTTCATACTACGTTTCTTTGAATAAACATTCCTTTAAAAAAAAATAAAACGCCTGGTGCAGATTTTCTCAGATTTAGATATTGTCTGGAGCATTTAGGAGGGAATTCACAAAGCCTTGTACGCCAGTTTTCTGGCATAAAACAAACAAAACGCTAACTGGATGGGTAAGTGTGTAGGGTTAGCTAGGTAAGTGGCACTAACTGTCTGCCGTGGCTGAAATCAGCATGACAGTAGTCTTTTCCTTTCTGCTTCCAGTTTTTGCCCAGATGAAGCTGGGTGGCGTGTAGTTTTTGGGGATGTTTTTTGACAGGCAGCCTACTCCTGGAAGATTCTCTTCTAGTCCAGGTCTTCTCCATTTGGAGATAATAGCTCTAGAGTCTCAGAGGCTTAGAAAAGGCTTTAACTCTTTAACTGTTGGTAAGGGAATGCTTCTCATCTTGACAAACCATCTTTTTCACTCTCATGGTAAGGTTTACATGTAGTACGGTTTGTACTGATTTCAAATACTTCCGTCAGACCCAGCTGTGTAGCAATCAGGCAATCAAGGGACCACTAAAGGACCCCCATGGCTGTCTGCTCATATTGCCTGCTGTGGCCGTGTGGAAGAGGGAAAGAAATAAGAACACCCAACATCTCCAGCAATGTCTCCTTCGCAGTTTTATGTGAAATAAACGCACAATCCATGCAATCAGTACAGTAACCCTTGGTAGAAGACTGCAGACTGCTGCAGTTCTTGTCTTCAGATGATACACTGGCGTTCAGTTGTGTAGCATCCGGATAAATATCAGGGGGAATAACTAGTGCGGCATTAGCATTCCACAAATCACCCCTCAATGTTAAATGAAAGGCAGTGATCGCAAAATGAGACGCAGTCAGGTAAGGACTTGCCTCCTGATAACTGTTTTTTGTTCTACATCAGTGATTTCATCGATGGCTTTTGTATTTTCACTGTGTGTCAGCTTGTTTTTACACTGGTTTAGGATCGAGAAATGTATCAGGGATGAGCATTGGTACAAAAGCTTGTTCCCAATAATTGCCACTGATCACTCAAAGAACCAGCATACGATTGATCATCCTCAGCACATCACCCGGTGTAAGCAGGATTGTGCCACCAACAAACAAGGAAACTGTCTGGGGAAGAATGATCATGGTAACGATCATTCAGCCCCTTACAACTGTGATCATTGCTGCATTTAAAGGTGCTTTTACATTGAGAGAGTAGGCAGTGGGCAGGAATGAACCATCCTATAAACGTTTTTTATGACCATCGCCAGCTCGTTAGTTGCATTTACATGCAGTTATGATTGGGGCCATATGTGCCGAATAAAAGGTGTTGTTACTTGATGAACAAACATTTGCTCATTTGTGGGGTTATCGGCAGCGCAGTTCCACAGGCAGTTGAAAAAACACTATTGCTGGAGGCTAGGATACAGAGATTGGTGGGAGCAGGGTCTTAGAAGTGGTGGCATAGGACTGGCAGAGTTTGGTGAAGGTGAGTATTAGGGCTCATGCACACGACTGTATTTTGCGTTCAGTATACTGGCTGTTTTTTGAGTTCAGTATGCAGTACATATACTGAACCATTTATTTCAATGGTTCAGCAAAAAAAAAACTGAAGTGTCTCCGTGTGCATTCCGTTTCAGTATTTTTCTGTGCAGTGAAAAGATAGAACATGTCCTATTATTGTCCGCAAATCACGATGCTTGGCTCCATTCAAGTCAATGGGTCCGCAAAAAAAACGGAACACATACAGAAATGCATCCGTATGTCTTCCGTATCCATTCCGTTTTTACTGAACCATCTATTGAAAATGTTATGCCCAGCCCAATTTTTTCTATGTAATTACTGTATACTGTATATGGCATACGGAAAAAACGGAAAGGAAACTGAAACAAAAAGCGGAACAGCGGATCCGTAAAAAAACGGACCGCAAAACACTGAAAAAGCCATACGGTTGTGTGCATGAGCCCTTACTCAGTTTATTATTTTATACCATTGTAGGCTTTTAGTCCAAATTTTCATTGGTTGGACAAACTGTTTAATAGTAAATTCAAACTTAAAGGGGTTGTCCGGGTTCAGAGCTGAACCTGGACATATCCTTATTTTCACCCTGGCAGCATCCCTGAAGCTAGCATCAGAGCATCTGAGGCTGGGTTCAGACTTGAGCGTTTTACAGCGCGTTCCTACGTGCTGTAAAACGCTCAACAGGCCAGAACCAATGATTCCCTATGGGGATGGTTCTCACCTGAGCGTTTTACAGCGCGTACGATCGCGCTGTAAAACGCCCGACGCCCCAAGAAGTACAGGAGCTTCTTTGGGGCATCTTGTTGCGCGTTCCCGTACATAGACTTCAGCGGGAACGCGCGACAATGGGTGTTTGCTTGTCTCTGTATGCGCGATTGCAAACGCCCGTACAATCGCGCATACAGAGCGTACGTTCAAGTACGCTCAGGTCTGAACCCAGCGTCAGGGCAATGGTCGGAGCATCTCAGGGCAAGGGCTCTTTTGTTTATCATAACACACTGCCAGGCAGAAACTTCCGCCCGGCAGTGTGTTCAGTGTCGTCACTGACTCTGATGGGCGGGCTTTAGCGCTGCCCTAGCCATTTTGCTGGCTAGGGCAGCGCTAAAGCCCGCCCGTCACTGCCAGTGATGTCACCGGGCTTCCTGGCAGCCCCATGGAGAGCCCCGATACGTCACCAGAACTCCTAAAAATGCCTTTGCCCTGCGGGATTTAGCGCAGGGCAAAGGAGAGCATCGGAGCATGAACTGCTCCGATGCTCAAGTCAGGGGGGCTGCCTGGGTGAAAATGGAGGTATGTCCGGGTTCAGCTCTGAAGCCGGACAACCCCTTTAATGGGATTGTCTCTTTAAGACAATTTATCCTGTATCCACAGAATAAGGGCATAAGTGTCTGATCGGCAGGGGTCCAATGGCTGGGCCCTCACCCGTGCTCCACGATTGACTGGAGCAGAAGATATGCATGCGTGTTCTCACTCTGTGGGACTGCAGGAGAGAGCTGAGTACCAGTACTAGACTGTGTCCTGCAGAGCGCATGTGTGACTGCTGCTCCATTCAATAACAATATAAAAACTCCAGCAAATAGCGAAGCGGCAGAAGTCTGATGAAGGCTAATGTATGGCCGAAACGTCATGAATTTTACACAGCCGCATATGTCTATTAAAAGATTCCTTTTTGCAACGCTATTTGCTGGAGTTTTTATATTGTTATTGAAACGGGGTGGGAACCCGACTTCCAGCGGCAAACGGACGGCAGAGTGCCACGAAGTTTTGCTTATACATGCTGCTCCATTCAAATATTCTCATGATTGGCTGGAGCCCCAGAGGTCAGGCTCCTATCAAACACGTGTTCCCTTAATGAGCCAATCCCTTTCATTTGCTCCTTCCACATCATGCATGAATGTCCAGGTCATTGCCTGCACTTTTTTACAGCTGCAGTTAGGGGAAACTACCCTATAGATTTTCTGTGGATTTCACCCAATGTTTTGTGAAGGGTGACATCTGAGGTGGAGATACAGAGCATATGTTGACATGCTGTGGTTTTAAAATCCGCAACGTAAGTCATTTAACATGGCGGATGTGTTACACAGCATGTGGATTAGCTTTGTTTAAGGGCTCAAGCACACGACCGTTGTTGTTTTATGGTCCGTTTTTCACAGATCCTTTGTTCCGCATCTGAGGTTTTTTTTTCTCTGATTTAAGTCCTCTTCCGTTCCGTTATTCCACAAAACATATCGATATGGTTTCCGTATGCGATCCGTTTTTTGCGGTTCAGAAACAGTAACCTTTTAATCACCAAACACATGAGCAATATGGGCTGGGCATAGCATTTCTACAGTATGGATCCGCAAAATACGGATGACATACGGATGTGTTCCGTGTGCGTTCTGTATTTTTCGCTGACCCATTGACTTGATTGGGGCCTCGGACCGTGATTTACGAACAAAAATAGGACATGCACTACTTTTTGTGGAACGGAAATACGGAAACGGAATGCACACGGAGTATCTTCCGTTGTTTTTGCGGACCCATTGAAGTGAATGATTCCGCATATGTTCTGCAAAAAAACAAAAACGGAACGGAAGTGGAAAGAAAATACGTTTGTGTGCATGAGCCCCAAGTCTCATCCACTTTGCTGCTGCAGATTTTCTGTATGCAGTTCTACTGTGGGATAGCCTCAGCATTTACACCACTTGTGGCCATAACCCTCTGTCCTAGTATCTGGTGGTGTCCACTACACATGGCTGAGGAGGAGAGGGAAAACACACCGCCTCCGGGAGGGGAAGGGGTGCACCTTTCCCTACATTCCTAATACATGTGCTTATTCTTGGCTGTGAGCAAAGGCTGGAAAACTGACAGAATGTGATCATCTTCATGGCTTATTCTTACTCTACAGGATTTGTGCAGATTTTGTGAAAAGCCAGATAATAGCATAATTCTGTGTTGTAGAACAAAATGATATTCCAGCAGGGACATGTCAGTGAAGCGGGGGATGCTACGTGTATAGCTGGGTTGTGGGTTGTTCACTGGTAGGGTTAGACGTGAGGTGAATTATTCATGAGGTGATTGAGGTGCAGTGTTTTATTTTATTTTTTTACGTTGGGGTCCATTTATTATTATTATTATTATTTTCTGTTTCGGCCTATACATTATTTAGTCATAGAATTGATGTTCATGATTTTGTTGGCTCTTGTTATATTGTCCTTCGTTTATTCCGATACTCTCTCAAAGGGGTTGTCACTCTTCTGCAAATGGCATTTATCATTTATTTAGAGAAAGTTAATAAAAGCCACTTCCTAATGTATTATTATTATCCATATTGCTTCTTTTGCTGGCTTGATTCATTTTACCACTGCAATAGGCTTGTTTCCAGGGTTATGACCACCTATAATCCAGCAGTGGTGGACGTGCCTGCACACTATAGAAAAAAGAGCCTGTCTCTCTGGTGGCCGGGACCGCAGGAGTGCACATAGATGAGCAGTTTTTCCTATGAAGCAAGCACAGCCACTGCTGCAGGATTGCAGGATGGTTGTAACTATGGAAACGAGCAGTGTATAATGCAATGGAAAAATGAATAAAGACAGCGAAATAAGCAATATGGATAATACCAATACATTAGTAAGTGACTTGTATTAACTTTCTCTACATGATAAATGCCACTTGCTGAAGTGAGAAAACCCCTTTAAGGCTTCCTACCACATATGCAGTATTTCTCTGTACTATACATTAGGGTTGTTACGATGCCCAAATTTAGATTTGATTTCCAAACCATAAAAAAGTATTGCGATACTTGATACCATTCGACACCACACGAAAAAAATATAACACAAAAAAATCTCTGTGCATTCTGCATTTTATGGATCATTCGGCCCATAATAGAACAGTCCTATCCTATTTTTTGGAGGGACAAGGTGACAAAGGGTACTTTCACACTTGCGGCAGAGTGATCCGATGGAACTGCTTGCTGGATCAGGCAATCTTCATGCAACCGGACAGCATTTGTAGACGAATCCGGATGCGGATACATCTCATAAATGCATTGCAAGAACGGATCCGTCTGTCCATTTGTCATACGGACAAACGGATCAGTTTCCAAAAAAATTTCACATTTTTTTGGTCGGCACATTCACAGACCGGAAGAAAGGATCAGGAACGCTATGGAAAAAAATGCCGGATCCGGCATTCAGGCAAGTGTTCAGTTTTGCTGGCCGGAGATAAAACCGTAGAATGCTGCGGTATTATCTCCGTCCTGAAAAGTCAAAAAGACTGAACTGAAGACATCCTGATGCATCCTGAACGGATTGCTCTCCATTCAGGATGCATGGGGATATACCTGATCAGTTCTTTTCCGGTATAGAGCCCCCAGGACGGAACTCTAGTGTGAAAGTACCCTTAAAAATTGAAAATCGCGTGCTATTTTTTTTTTCTGTTGCAGCTTCACCACATAGGAGATATTTTTTAATAATAATAGTGCGCACTTTTTCGGACGTGGTGTAACTAATATGTTTTTTTTAATTGTTTATATATTTTACATGTAAAATTGGGAAAGGGGGAGATATAAACTATATTTTGGTGTTTTTTTAAACTTTTTATTCGATAACTTTTAGCCCCCTTATGGGACTAGAACCCCTGTCCTATTCACCCTAATAGAGCTCTATTAGGGTGAATAGGACTTTACACTCTCCTGGGTTTTGTTCACACAGCAGCAGGGAGCTCACCCTGGCAGCCATGGAGGGCTTCAGTAGTGTCCTGGCTGCCATGGTAACCAATTGGAGCCCCGCAATTTCACTGCTGGGGCTCCGATCAGAAGCTGCCACCAACTAAGGAGGAGTAGAGGGGACCCTGTGTACACTGCCACCAATGAAGATAATACTGGGGAGGGGAGGCCGCTGTGCCACCAATGATTATAATTAGGAGGGGGGGTGCCCTCGCTGCCAATGAATATAATTAACCCGTTAATAGGGATTGCAAAGACAGGGATTATAAAGAACCCCGTCAATTAACCCCTCAGGTGCAGCACCTGAGGGGTTAATTGATGGGGTTCGCGTGATTGCCATGCCCTGTCATTAAAGGGAACCTGTCAGCGGCATAAACCACCCCAAACCGCCAGCAGTACCTTCAAGTAGCCGGCAGTGTGTTTCTAATGATGATTTTCTTCCTGCAGTCAGATGTGGTAAAAGCAGGAAAAAACATTCTTTTATCCTCCGTCCGCGCTATTTTCGAGTCCCTCTTGAAGTCAAGCGGGCAGCGGTCTCCTTGGTTCAAGTCAAGGTAACCGCGCCCCCTTCCCTGTGACTGACAGCGCTTATGCCCAAACAGCCGGCTGTCAGTCACAGGAGAAGGGGCAGGGAAGGAGGCGCGGTTACCTAGACTTGAAGCAAGGAGGCCGCTGCCCGCTTGACTTTAAAAGTGACTCGAAAACAGCACGTTCAGGGGATAAAAGATAGTTTTTCCTGCTTTTACCGCATCTGACTGCAGGAAGAAAATCATCATTAGAAACACACTGCCGGCTACTTAAAGGTACTGCTGGCGGTTTGCGGTGGTTTTTGCCGCTGACAGGTTCCCTTTAAGGTCGGGTGCTGTATGATACAGACGGCATCGGCCACCTATATTTGTATTTAGGGGTTAATTATACAGGTGAAACTCGAAAAATTAGAATATCGTGCAAAAGTGCATTTACAGCCCCTCCCCTCCTCCTCCGTATTAAATTCTCATTGGTGGCAGTGGCGGCCACGTCACAGTGGGGAGGGAGGGACTCTCTCTTTCTCCACTGTGCCAGCTCTGGAGAACATGGTGCGCGCCGAGAGCGGTGCACGCCATGTTCTCTAAGAGATACTAGTATCAGAAAATAGCAAATCCCGGTATCGTATCGATCCGGGTACAAAAGTATCGATTGGGTACTATACCGGGTGCAACCCTACTGTACATTTTGTGTAGCAATGTTTTCCTGTTTATGGTTTTATATGCCACCGCTAAACCTGTAATATTATCACATCAAATCTACTTTATCTCCTAGGTCCTATGTGAACTGTTGTAAGGATAAGACCTCGTTTAGTGTTTGGTCAGTGATTTCCATCAGTGATTTATGAGCCAAAACCATGTGCGGGTCAAAACCACAGAAGATGCGCAGGTCTATCCATTATACCTTAGCTTTGTGTAGGCTTCACTTCTGGTTTTGGCTCACAAATCACTGACCAAACACTGAAGTGTGAATGAGGCCTTCCTTCACAAAATGAACACACCTGTAGAGCCTTGTGTTAAATGGTTCTGGGACATTAAAAGGGTTATCCCATGTAAAAAATGAAAATCAGATATAAAGTTCTTGACATTCTCTAGAAGTAACCCTGTACCTCACCTGGATCCAGAGATGTCTCCATTCATTGCTTCAATTGATCTGTTAGGCCGCTTTCACTCGAGCGTGACGGATTGGCTCCGGATGCGTTCAGGGTGCGTTCAGTGAAACTTGCACCATTTTGCAATTAAGTTCAGTCAGTTTTGTCTGCGATTGCGTTCAGTTGTTCAGTTTTTTGCACGCGGGTGAAATGCGTTTTGATGTGTTTTTCACGTGCGCGATAAAAAACTGAAGGTTTACAAGCAACCTCTCTTAGCAACTATCAGTGAAAAACTCATCACACCCGCACTTGCTTCTGGGTGCAATGCGTTTTTCACGCTGCCCCATTCACTTCTATGGAGCCAGGGCTGCGTGAAAAACACAGAATATAGAACATGCTGCGATTTTCACGCAACGTAGAACTGATGCGTGAAAAACAACGCTCATGTACACAGACCCATTGAAATGAATGGGTCAGGATTCAGTGCGGGTACTATGCGTTCACGTCATGCATTGCACCCGCGCGGAATACTCGCCCGTGTGAAAGGGGCCTTAGAGTTATTTCATGCTGGCAGTTCAATGGGCATGTCCTTTCCCGGAGAGTGTGTCTTTTTTTGGCAGCTGGTTGCAGTTGAAGGATGGAACGGAGCATGTGCTCCCACCTCAGTCAGGTAGACAGAAAAATTAGAAAAAGAACAAACAGTAGGTAGCGCTATACAGATGGATTTAATTGAATAATACATTTTTAATTACATGCAATTACAAAAGTATTCAGACTCAGGTACTGGTTTGAAAAATGTAGAATATTTTTCATGGTACAACCCCTTTAAATTAGTCCAGTAACTGAAGTAATGCTGAACTTGTGTTTAGGCCTCATGTACATAGCTCTATTATGGGTCTGCTTCTTCAGCTTTTAAGAGAGTGTATCAAATAACCCCCACCTAGAGGGACCTGTCAAGGGAAGCCTATTTACCTGCTTCCCGATGCTCAGTTCCGGCTTCGTGGGTCCACCACTCTCTTCACTGCTTCAGTCCCCCCATGTAACCTTTGGCATGGATGGGGGTCACATGTGCCTCTGCAACCAAAGATTGGCCGCAGTGGGTTGTGTCCCAAGCCTCACGAGGCCATTTACAGTGAAGACAGCAGTGGACCCACAGTAGGGGTGGGCGATATGGGCGATATAGGCGATATGCGATATGAATTTGGGCCACGATATGGATTTTCGCCATATCGCCTATATCGCCGGACCGCGATATGATCATTTTCTCCTGAGCCGGCCGGCACAGCAGAGGGAGGAGGAGGGAGTCCCTCCCTCCCCACTGTGCGCGGCTGCCGCTGAACACCAATGAGGACAGAGTAGGAGGAGGAGGGGAGGGACTGTGGCCACTGCACTACCAATGAATGTGCCGGCCATATCCCACAGGGTCCCCCTCCTCCCCCCCATCATTGGTGGCAGTTTGCAGTTCCGATCGGAGCCCCAGCAGTGTAATGCTGGGGCTCCGATCGGTTACCATGGCAGCCAGGACGCTATTGAAGCCCTGGCTGCCATGGTATGTTAGTGAGCAGAGAGCAGCGCATTATACTCACGTGCGCTGTGGCCGCCGGTCGCTCCTTCTCATAGGTCTGTGCGGCGGATAGCTAATGCTTACAGCATTAGCAATGCGCCGCACAGACCTATGAGAAGAAGGAGCGACCGGCGGCCACAGCGCACGTGAGTATAATGCGCTGCTCTCTGCTCACTAACATACCATGGCAGCCAGGACTTCAGCAGCGTGACTCCTGGCTGCCATGGTAACCGATCGGAGCCCCAGCATTACACTGCTGGGGCTCCGATCGGAACTGCAAACTGCCACCAATGATGGGGGGGAGGAGGGGGACCCTGTGGCCACTGCCACCAATGATTAATACTGGGGAGGGAGGGGGGGTTTGCGTTACCAGAAGGGGCAGATCAGAGGCTGGGGGAGAAGATCAGAGGCTGGGGAAGGGGGGCAGATCAGAGGCTGGGGAAGGGGGGGCAGATCAGAGGCTGGGGAGAAGATCAGAGGCTGGAGAAGGGGGGCATATCAGAGGCTGGAGAAGGGGGGCAGATCAGAGGCTGGGGGGAAGATCAGAGGCTGGAGAAGGGGGGCAGATCAGAGGCTGGAGAAGGGGGGCAGATCAGAGGCTGGAGAAGGGGGGCAGATCAGAGGCTGGAGAAGGGGGGCAGATCAGAGGCTGGGGGGGGGGCAGATCAGAGGCTGGGGGGGGCAGATCAGAGGCTGGGGGGGGCAGATCAGAGGCTGGGGGGGCAGATCAGAGGCTGGGGGGGGCAGATCAGAGGCTGGGGGGGGGCAGATCAGAGGCTGGGGGGGGGCAGATCAGAGGCTGCGGGGGGGGCAGATCAGAGGCTGCGGGGGGGGGGGCAGATCAGAGGCTGGGGGAGCACATGAGAGGCTGGCGCCATGGTCAGCTCCCTGCTGTTGTGTGCACTATGCACAGGGCAGCAGGGAGAGTGTAAAGTCCTATTCACCCTAATAGAGCTCTATTAGGGTGAATATGACAAGGGTTCTAGCCCTTAAGGAGGCAAATAGTTAATAAATAAAAAGTAAAAAATAAATAAAATTTAAACACCCCCCCCCCCCCCAATATAGAAAACAATATATCGCAATATATATCGCATATCGCACATGCTTAAAATTATATCGCAATATAGATTTTAGGCCATATCGCCCACCCCTAACCCACAGAGCTGGAACCAGGTGTCAGGTAAGCATGCTTCCCTTGACGGTCCTAGACTTAGAAATTGGACAACCCATTTAAGCCATGCACATTAATCTAAACAGACGTCGGGTGAAATTTAATAATGAATAGCAGATTGGAAGATGTTGGCCATGTTTAAAGTTTTCATCCGGTATCTGATGTGGCCTCCTTTAGTTGCACAGAACCATGTGCCTGTGATTTTAATTAGAGTTAGGGTTCATGCACACAATCGTATTTTTTGTCCGTATCCGATCCGCATTTTTAGTGGATTGGATGTAGGGCTGCAACGATTAATCAACGTTATTGATAATATTCGATAACGGGATTAGTTGTCAATGAATCCCGTTATTGAATATTCGGCCGATTCGTTGCTATGCAGGCGGTCAAGCGCTATGCCTGCGGGTCCTTGAACTTTAAATTACCACATCTTTATTACCTTACAATGAAGCTCCAGTAACAGGCAGAGCGGGCGGCGGCCTAACATCACTTACGTGACGCGCATGCTCCGACTGCTTCATTCATAAAGTGGGCGGAGCAGGCATGTCATGTGAGTAAGTGACATTACACAGCCGTCCCGCTCTGCCTGTTACTGGAGCTTCATTGTAAGATAATAAAGATGCAGTGATTTAAAGTAAAAGTTACTGCTGGTTAAGGAATACTGCTGTGAGCGGCGGGGCCGGGGCTGTTATGGGGAGGGGGATCTGTGGATGGCACTGTTATGGGAGGGGGATCTGTGCACTGTTATAGGGAGGGGGATCTGTGTATGGCACTGTTATGGAGGGGATCTGTGTATGGCACTGTTATGGGGAGGGGGAACTGTGGATGACACTGTTATGGGAAAGGGGATCTGTGGATGGCACTGCTATGGGGAGATCTGTGGATGACACTGTTATGGGGAGGGGGATCTGTGGATGACACTGCTATCGGAAGATCTGTGGGTGGCACTGTTATGGGGAGGGGGATCTGTGGATGACCCTGTTATGGGAAGGGGATCTGTGGATCACACTGCTATAGGGGAGATCTGTGGATGACACTGTTATGGGGAGGGGGATCTGTGGATGACACTGCTATGGGGGAGATCTATAGGTGGCACTGTTATGGGGAGGGGGATCTGTGGATGACACTGCTATGGGGAGATCTGTGGATGACACTGTTATGGGGAGGGGATCTGTGAATGACACTGCTATGGGGGAGATCTGTGGATGATACATATAGCATAAGATGCTTTATAGTGTCATCCATAGATCCCCCCCATAGCATGGTCATCCACAGGTCCCCCTCCCCATAAGAGTGTAATCCAACGATCCCCCTCCCCATAACAGTGCCATCCACAGATCCCCCTCACCATAACAGTGCACATATCCCCCTCCCCATAACAGTGCCACCCACAGATCCCCCATAACAGTGCCATCCACAGATCCCCCATAACAGTGCCATCCACAGATCCCCTCCATAACAGTGCCATCCACAGATCCCCTCCATAACAGTGCCATCCACAGATCCCCCAAAACAGTGCCATCCACATATCCCCTCCATAACAGTGCCATCCACAGATCCCCTCCATAACAGTGCCATCCACAGATCCCCTCCATAACAGTGCCATCCACAGATCCCCCAAAACAGTGCCATCCACAGATCCCCCATAACAGTGCCATCCACAGATCCCCTCCATAACAGTGCCATCCACAGATCCCCTCCATAACAGTGCCATCCACAGATCCCCTCCATAACAGTGCCATCCACAGATCCCCTCCATAACAGTGCCATCCACAGATCCCCCAAAACAGTGCCATCCACAGATCCCCTCCATAACAGTGCCATCCACAGATCCCCCAAAACAGTGCCATCCACAGATCCCCTCCATAACAGTGCCATCCACAGATCCCCTCCATAACAGTGCCATCCACAGATCCCCTCCATAACAGTGCCATCCACAGATCCCCTCCATAACAGTGCCATCCACAGATCCCCCAAAACAGTGCCATCCACAGATCCCCTTCATAACAGTGCCATCCACAGATCCCCAAAACAGTGCCATCCACAGATCCCCCATAACAGTGCCATCCACAGATCCTCCATAACAGTGCCATCCAGAATTAATTTTTATATGGCCTTTGAACATAATTTTTCATAATTTTTTGTAATTTTGGTGTTTATTGTTCAGTTTTCAAGTAAAATCGTATAAACCCCTTATTTTTTTGTCATTTTGGTGTTTATTATTCAAATAATCGTTAGCTGCAGCCCTAATTGGATGCGGACCCATTCATTTCAGCGGTGCCACAAAAGATGTTAATTCCATGCTGTCCTTGACGAGAATAGGGTAGTTTTATTAGGGGCTAGCCTTTCTGTTCCGCAAAATGCACACGGCTGGTATCCGTGTTTTGTGGATCCACAATTTGCAGATCGAAAAAAAACAGCCAACAGTGATCTGCATGAGCCCTTATACAGAGGTTTTTTTTGTTGGTTTTGCAGCATGCTTCCATATTATGAAGGCAACATCCTATAAATGTATCTAGAATATCTCCAAAATGTTGTTACACCAACTATGGCCTTACAGGACCGAGCCTGTGCCATGTACATGTTGTCTCATTCTAGCGTCATCATCATTATTAAACTGTGACCTGTTATCTCTGACGCTGTAACAGAAATGCAACAGCAATTAAAGTGTCACAGATAGCTCTCTATAACTGGGCTACGCTGCGCAGCAATGTGCAGTCATATATGTTTTTCCGTACAGTAGTGTACGCTGAATCAGACCTCCCAGTACATGATGGCAGTGGGTGTTCTGCTACCCCCTCTGCACGCTGTGTACTCAGGGTGAGATTGGAGGGAGGGACTCTTTCTAAGGAGATTTAAGGGATTTACATCTCACTCGGAGGAATCAGATGTGTTTAAATATGAGAGAGCGCATGAGGGAGATGCCAGACAAAGAGCCAGATGCAGCCATTCATGTAGCTGAATGCATAGCAGTAAATATCAGTCATTTGTTTCTTGTATCTTATCATATGTGTTGGAGTGAACTAAGAATCCTGCTGTCTATATTCACTTTACTGATCCCCCTCTACTTGCCGTGTCCCCGCTGGTCTCCTTGTCCTGGGTGTAGGTTCATCAAGGTCGTCCTGCAGATTTGATGCCATGCTAATAAATATGCAGTCAGTTAAGGATAGCCGTAGACCCCACAGAGCTGCATTTGTGCTCTTTTTCCTGCCAGCAATTATACACAGGCTGACAGAATCTGCCTTCTGTTACATGGAAAGAAATTCCAGTGCAGGTCTTCCTAGTATATTTCCTTCCATTCCATCTAAAACGATGAAAGGCACTTCCTAGACGGAGTTATCACAGGCAGGCACCTGCGCTAGGTCAGACAGCAAAGACAACAGTGGCCGTTCTTCATTCCATATTTCCCTTCAGGGTGTCACTTGTTATCCATTTTGTGTGAACCATCACAATACTTTTCTCTTCCCCAGCGGTCTGACTGTCATCCTGCTGGCTATGGGAAGGCATTACAGCATGACAGACATGTTTCCTGGCAGCTTTTTGTCTTTCCTAAACTTCTGTGGACTGTAGATATTGGAAGTTTTCTTTGAAATTATCATTTTACTTCTACATTGCTTGATAATTAATAAACAACTTTTTGGGATCAGGAAAGTATAGGCCTGTGATGGCTAACCTCTGGCACTCCAGCTGTGGCAAAAGCACAACTCCCGAGATGTACACCTGCTTGGCTGTTCTCAGAACTCCATAGAAATGAATGGAGCATGCTGGGAATCGTAGTTTCACCACAGCTGGAGTGCCGGAGGTGAGCCATCACTGGTATAGGTCTATATTTGTCAAGTGACATTTGGCAGCATGACATTGTTTTTCAGTATTTGCCCCATGCTGATATCTCCTTTTATTGCAGACTTATCAAATCCTCAATTGTAGTGAGCTGTATAGTGAATGCACAGCCTCCCCAACACCTAAACAATTGTCTAGTTCAGTGTTTCCCAACCAGTGTGCCTCCAGCTGTTGCAAAACTACAACTCCCAGCATGCCTTGACAGCCTTTGGCTGTGTGGGCATGCTGGGAGTTGTAGTTTTTCAACAGCTGGAGGCACACTGGTTGGGAAACACTGGTCTAGTTAATAGTAAAATTGACCTGTTCACGTGGCTGCTATACAAACAACACATTACGTGGAGCTGGGGCTGCGGATAGTTGGTGCAAGAACAGCACAGAATCAGCAGGGCAAGTATATTATAGCTTGTTTTGCCGTCCCATATTACACATAGTAAAACTTATTTTATGAAAGAGGTAAATTCTAAAAGTTTTTTGTATTTAGACTTATTAGTGCAGCTATCCTCAGATATTCCAGTAATAATGTTAGTATAATGCCACCTACTGTTGCTACTGAACAGCCTTTCTTTGTCCACCTCAGTAAATTTGCCAATGTGGACGCACATGCTCAGTCTTGATGCTCACTGTGCTCCTTCAGAACGGCGAGGGATCCCCGGTGTAGTGAGCTGGCTGCTTCTGAAGTTAATGTCTTCTCGGCCTCTCAGAAGAGGTACTGAGCAAATGAATACAGAGTGAGACATTGTTCAGTTTGAGAAGCAAGTAGTTTAGAAACAGTCGACTCACCACACCAAGCATCCCTCCACATACCTGAAGGAGCACAGAGACAGGCAAGACGTTTATTGAGGTGAAGGGCTGCTCAATAGAAATAGCAGGTGGCACCATACTAACATTATTCCAATATTTGGGGATATAAGCATTAATAAGTATAAACGCAAACAATGTTGATAATTATGGCCTGGATAAAGTCTACGTATAGGCCATTAATTTTTATCTAGACATCGGCTTTATCCAGGCCATAATTATAAACATGGTTTGTTCTACATATAGGCCATCAATGTTACCATCAACTTTGACAGAAGTTCTTTACTATAAAAGCAGTGAGACTGTCAAGTTGGACTAGATAACCTTTGCTTTTTTTGCCTTTTACTCCTGAAAACCCTCTTTAATGAAGACCAGCCGTAAAATGTTTTGGGATTTCTGCATCCAAGCAAATCTAGAGATTCTATTTTGCTTTGGATGCTGCAAACATAAATTTTAAGGGGCCATGTCCTCACAAATCTGAACTGTCAGCTGGGTGTTCTCCCAGTGGCAGTGGAACCTCACCTCAACAATTGACTCTCTATTTCTCAAAGGATGTGGCAGGTCCTCTTTAAAGAGGACTTGTCACCTCTTCTCATGTCTGTTTTAGTAACTATTTTAATTCTCTGCATACTGTATTTTTGGGACTGTAAGATGCACCCAGGATTTAGAGGAGGAATATAAATAAAACAATTTCATCAGACCTCAGATCAGACTACCAATCCTCATCATCAGACCCCCCATTCTTCATCAGACCCTAGATCAGACCCCGAAGATCCATCAACCTCAGATCAGACCTCCCAACCTCCATCAGCCTCAGATCAGACCCCCATCAGGACACAGTGCAGAGCGGGGCCTGCCGGAAGAAGACCAAGGAGGGTGCTCCCTCATGCTGATGACCACTTCCATAGTGGAAGCGCTTCTGCTTTATTCTAACTTTTGGAGGGGGGTGGGGGCAGGGTGTCTCACAGTCTGTAAAATACAGTAATAACATTTCTGGTGCATTTATTCTTATGAATCTTATGTTGTGCCGACCCTCTATGAATAAAGGTACAACTGGGTGTTAGCAGTTGAAGGCATGTCCCTACATAGTCTGACACTGGCAGCACTGATGGGTGGAATGCAATTATTTACTAAAGCAGGCATGTCATGGGTGGTCTTCTTTAAAATAGGCTCATGGCTAGGGCTGCAGTAAACGATTATTTTAGTAATCGAGTATTCTATTGATTATTTTTTACAATTAATTGAGTAATCTAATAAGAAAAAAATAATAGACTGTTTTCCTTTATAAAAACTCTTCAGACCCCCTGCCATCAGTCCCCAACACCCACTGTGCGATCAGCCCAAGAGCATTAGCTCCACTATCCCCCAGTGCCATCAGCTCCATTATCCCCCAGTGCCATCAGCTCCACTATCCCCCAGTGCCATCAGCTCTCCCCCACCCAGTGCCATCAGCTCTCCCCACCCAGTGCCATCAGCTCTCCCTCACCCCAGTGCCATCAGCTCTGCCCCCATTGTGCCATCAGCTCTGCCCCCATTGTGCCATCAGCTCTGCCCCCATTGTGCCATCAGCTCTGCCCCCATTGTGCCATCAGCTCTGCCCCCTTGTGCCATCAGCTCTGCCCCCTTGTGCCATCAGTTCTGCCCCATTAGTTCTGCCCCCATTGTGCCATCAGCTCTGCCCCCATTGTGCCATCAGCTCTGCCCCATTGTGCCATCAGCTCTGCCCCTATTGTGCCATCAGCTCTGCCCCTATTGTCCTATCAGCTCTGCCCCCATTGTGCCATCAGCTCTGCCCCCATTGTGCCATCAGCTCTGCCCCCATTGTGCCATCAGCTCTGCCCCCATTGTGCCATCAGCTCTGCCCCATTAGCTCTGCCCCCATTGTGCCATCAGCTCTGCCCCCATTGTGCCATCAGCTCTGCCCCCATTGTGCCATCAGCTCTGCTGCCATGCTCCTCCTGACACCCGGATTGCACAGCGTCACTGGTTTCTATGACGCTGTGCACTCCAGGCGCCTGGCCTTAGTTGTGCCCCACCCCCTCGGTTTCACCAACTTACCTTTCCAGCAGGGGTGCTGCCGACACTCCATCATTCTGCGCTGCTCTGCTCCTGACGTCACACAGTGCGTCAGGTCACGGCGTGCGTACGTCAGGAGGTCAGATCAGTGTAGGACCATGGACGTACTGTGGAGTGTCCGGAGGCCGCCTGCTGGAAAGGTGAGTATTGCAGGCCAGCGGGAGACCACGGAGCTGGAGTAATAGCAAGCACTTCACTCCCGCTCCGTGGTCACATGACACAAACGAATCTTCGATGCAAAAAATTTGCATCGAGGATTTTTTGTGTCGAATTACTCGATTTAATCTACCCTACTCATGGCATTACTATCTTTCACCTGATGGACGCCCATATTCAGCCTTCTATAACTCTACACAGATCTTATCTTATACCATAAAGACATGGATTGAGAAATCAAGGCATATCAGCTTAAACCCAGGTAAAGAGAGTAATCAAGTAACTCACAGCCCAATCCGGGTCGGCGACTTCTACTCACTGATAATATTTGTGGAGCTGGCTGGCTTACTTCAGGACTTGTGCATATTATTTTGCACGCTGGCATGCAGTCCAGACTTGAAGAAAGATGTTTCTGTAAGCACATTGGGAAATCTGGGATAAAACCTGGCTTGGTATGTGTTTTGCCAGCAAACTGAGAGCTGAAACGGAGGTTTTTGCTGTTTATGTATTTCTATAGGTCCTTTGTTCTATAGAATAGCCCGTAGTCATTCTATGCCTTGCTCCATACTGTGAAGGAGAGACAGGCAGGCCATAGTAATAGATCAAATAGAGGGTGACGCTAAGGCTCCCTCATATTTTTAAATTTAAAGTTACCGGTAGTTTCTTGTCCCTGGATGTAATAGCTCTCTGGGTAAACCGTTGTATCAAAATATATTCTACACAAGTACTGGTACATTACCTCTTTCGGGCCTGGGAGATTTGTACATTTTCGTTTTTCACTCCCTGACTTCCCAGAGCCATTCTAGGGCTTTTTTGTGTGTGTACTTTCTAATGGCACCATTTAATATTGCATTCAATGTAGTCAGAAGCTGGAAAAATCCAAATGGGGTTGAACTGGAAAAAAACGCTATTTCGCTAAAGTATGGTGTTCCGTTTTCAGTAAAATTAGCCTGTTACCATAATTCTACAGGTTAGCATGATTATATTTATACTATATTTATATAGTTTTGCATGTGTTTTAATACTTACAAAAAAATAAAAACTTTGGATCTCCATATTCTCACCCAAGAACTTTTTTACAGTTGTGTCTATGGAGCTGAGTGAGGGATATTTTTTTGGTGGGGTGATCTGTAGTTTTTATTAATACTATTTTTGAGTGTATATGGCTTTTTTTATCACTTATGGCATTCACCATACAGGATAAATGTTTACAGTTTAATTGTTCTGGAGTTTTGGGATGCGGCGACGCATTGTTTATTTATTTTTATTATGTGGAAAGTGGAGATGATTTGACTTTTTATATCTTTGAAAATATTTTTTTAACACATATTTTAAGTCCCCTTAGGGGACTTGAACATGCAAATTGCCATTGAAGCCTATAGGAGTTGCGCAACCTGCAGGCCTCCATAGTAACTACTGCTGTAGTAGCCTCAGTTCATTCAGAGGGACCGAGGCAACTACAAGGAACAAAAGGATCCTTTGATTGCCGCACGAGGGAGCTTGCATGTGTTTAAAATGGGAAGAGGAGAGTGAGCGGCTGCCAGAAACCTCTAGCAGCAGCTTGCCCCCCTTAAAGGGGTTATCCAAGATCTATAATCCCAAGCCCCTCACAGATGTTGTACTTACCTCGCTCCCTAGCACCCGCAACGCTTCTGATGCCAGCACGGCTGCCGCTGCATCTCCCCGCCCTGCAAATGAAAACATCTAGCTATGGGGGGGCAGCCAATAACAGGCTGCGAACAAGCCTCCCTAGCGTCACCCGTGATGGTTGCCAGATGTTTTCATCCATGCGACGAGGAGATGCAAAGGTGGCCATGCTGTTATCAGAAGTGGCACGGGTGTCGAGGAGCAAGGTAAGTACAACCTCTGTGAGGGGCCTGAGCATATAGTACGGCATTATAGATCTTGGATAACCCCTTTAACCTTTTCCGGAAATAGGGCGCACCGACACGCCCTGATTTCCCGATCGTTAAGGACACAGGGCGTACCGGTACAGCGGGCGGTGATCGGAACCCGGTGTCTGCTGAAATCCTGTGACCCCCCCGTGTAGGCGATCGCAGCAAACCGCAGGTCAATTCCACCCTGCGGTTTGATGCGTTTCTGGGTTATTCGGGTCTCTGGGGACCCGATAACCCGGAACAGGATGGTGATCGGTGGTGTGATAATACACCACCAATCACCATCCTTAGATCCTGAGAGGTAATGGTGACATCACCTCTCAGGACCGCTCTCTTTGGTCGGCTGGGCGGGCAGTTCATTCAAATTATCGCAGCGCTCCTCTCCTCCTCCTTTTCAGTCCGGAGCCCGAGGAGAAACTCAGCGCCAGCACCCCCCATCTGTTCAGAGCCCAGGACTGAGCACCCCATCTGTGCCCCAGCACCCCCAGGTATTTAGGGAAAGGCTAGGGACAAGTTAGATTAGGCAGGGATATTTAGGGAAAGTTAGTTGAAGAAAATAAAATAAAAAGTTTTGGTTGCATCACCCTAAATTGTGTGTCTGTGTGACCCTAGACCCCCCAGGGGTGCTGCAGCTGGGTGTTAGCGGGAAACTTGTGTGGGACCTTATGTACCCACTGCTAGATAAGGGTTACCACCTGTACGTGGATAACTTTTATACTAGTATCCCCTTGTTCCAGTCCCTCGCCGCCAGATCCCCGTCCGCTTGTGAGACAGTGCGGAAAAATCAACGTGGCCGCCCTACCTACCCCCTCCAGGTACCTATCCCCAGGGGTGAGACCTGTACCCTTACCACTGGAAACCTGTTGCTGGTCAGATATAAGGACAAGAGGGATGTCCATGTACTGTCCACAATTCATGGTAACGGCATCACCCCTGTCCCTGTGCGAGGTACCATGGCAACGGTCCTCAAGCCCGATTGTATCGTCGACTACAGTCGGTATATGGGAGGAGTTGATCTCTCTGATCAAGTCCTCAAGCCATATACAGCCATGCGCAAAACCCGGGCATGGTACAAAAATGTTGCGGTCTACTTGGTACAGGTTGCCTTGTACAACTCTTTTGTGCTGTACCGGAACGCTGGCAACACAGGGACATTCCTTCAGTTCTATGAGGCAGTCCTCAAGGCCCTGATCTTTTCTGACCGGGAAAGAGCAGGCCGGAGTACCTCAGGAACTGTAGGCGTCCGGGTCGTCCCTGGCCAACACTTTCCAGGTGTGGTCCCCCATACTGGAAATAAGGGACGGACCCCAAAAAAAGTGCAGAGTGTGTCACAGGAGGGGGATACGGAAGGACACCACTACTCAATGTGACACGTGCCCCGATCATCCGGGCCTCTGCATTATTGGTTGCTTCAGGGAGTACCACACTTCCATGGAGTACTAAATTTATATCCCAATTTAGCCACTGACAATCGGATAAAAAACTGGTTCTCAGACTTGAGACATTAAAACTAAAAATACATTTTTTCAAAAATATTATTTAGTAAAACTAAAATAAATTTAAAAAGTTGACATATTAGGTATTGCCGCGTCCGTAAGAATCTGCTCTATAAAAAAGGTGCAAAAAAAGGTATTTATTTGTCACCTTACATCAAAAAAAGTGTAATAGCAAGCGAAAAAAGTCATATGCCCCCCAAAATAGTTCCAATAAAACCGTCTTCTCATCCCGCAAAAAATGAGCCCTTACCTAAGATAATCGGCTAAAAAAAATAAAAAATTACTCTTAGACTATGAAGCTACTAAAATGTTTTTTTTTGTTTATAAAAAGATAATATAGTGTAAAACATAATGTTTTTTTAAAAAAAGTAGACATATTAGGTATTGCCACGTCCGTAAGAATCTGCTCTATAAAAATCCCCCCCCCCTTACCCCTGAGATGAAAACGGTAAAAAATAAAACTGATGCCAAAAAAGCTATTTTTTGGCAAATTTTCCATTTTAATGTTTTTTTCCCAATAACAAAGTAAGAGTTAACAGCCAAACAAAACTTAATATTTATTACCCTCATACTGCAGTTTACAGAAACACCCCATATGTGGGCGTAAACTGCTGTATGACCAAACGGCAGGACGCAGAAGGAAAGGAACGCCGTATGGTTTCTGGAAGACAGATTTTGATGGCCTTTTTTTTGGGCACCATGTCCCATTTGAAGCCCCCCTGATGCACCCCTACAGTAAAAACTCTATAAAAGCGACCCCATCTAAGAAACTACACCCCTCAAGGTATCCAAAACTGATTTTACAAACGTCATTAACCCTTTAGGTGTTCCACAAGAGTTATTGGCAAATGGAGATGTTTCAGAATTTCTATTTCTGGTAACCTTGCCTCACAAAAATGTCATATAGATAAATCAAAAATCATTTGTAACCCAAAAATAGTCCCAACAAAACTGCCATCTTATCCCATAGTTTCCAAAATGGGGTCACTTTTATGGAGTTTCTACTCATGGCGTGCATCGGGGGGCTTCAAATGGGACATGGTGTAAATAAACCAGTCCAGCAAAATCTGCCTTCCAAAAACCACACGGCGCACCTTTCCCTCTACGCCCTACTGTGTGCCCGTACAGTAGTTTACGGCCACAAATGGGGTGTTTCTGCAAACTACAGAATCGGGGCAATAAATATAGCATTTTGTTTGGCTGTTAACCCTTGCTTTCTTACTGAAAAAAAAAAAAAAGGATTAAAATGAAATTTGAGAATTTTAATTTTTGGGCAAATTTTCCATCTCCATTTGCCAATAACTCTTGTGCAACACCTAAAGGGTTAACAAAGTTTGTAAAATCAGTTTTGAATACCTTGAGGGGTATAGTTTCTTAGAAGGGGTCACTTTTATGGAGTTTCTACTCTAGGGGTGCATCAGGGGGGCTTCAAATGGGACATGGTGTAAATAAACCAGTCCAGCAATCTGCCTTCCAAAAACCATACAGCGCACCTTTCCCTCTACGCCCTACTGCGTGCCCGTACAGTAGTTTACGGCCACATATGGGGTGTTTCTGCAAACTACAGAACCGGGGCAATAAATATAGCATTTTGTTTGGCTGTTAACCCTTGCTTTGTTACTGGAAAAAATTGATTAAAATGGAAAGTTTGCCCAAAAATCTAAATTCTGAAATTTTATCTCCATTTGCTATTAACTCTTGTGGAACACCTAAACGGTTAACGACGTTTGTAAAATCAGTTTTTAATATCTTGAGGGGTTTCGTTTCTAGAATGGGTTCATTTCTGGGTGGTTTCTATTATGTAAGCCTCACAAATTGACTTCAGACCCGAACTGGTCCCTAAAAATTGGGTTTTTGAAAATTTCAAGATTTGCTTCTAAACTTCTAAGCCTTGTAACATCCCCAAAAAATAAAATATCATTCCCAAAATGATCCAAACATGAAGTAGACATATGGGGATTGTAAAGTAAAAACTATATTTGGAGGTATTACTGTGTATTATAGAAGTAGAGAAATTGAAACTTGCAATTTTTTTTACAAATTTTTGGTAAATTTGGTAATTTTTTATAAATAAAAATGATTTTTTTTTTTACTTCATTTTACCAGTGTCATGAAGTACAATATGCGATGAAAAAACTATATCAAAGTGGCGTGGATAAGTCAAAGCATTTTAAAGTTATCACCACTTAAAATGACTCTGTAAAGATTTGCAAAAGGAGTTAAGAACAATGAGATTAGGCAATTTGTAAACCAACAGGTTGATCTTCAAGAGGCCCTCATATAACAATAAATGGGGGTCTGGTAATGAAATCAGTATATTCTGCCAGCATTATTCTAATATGTATAAAGAAATCACAGCATTCATATGTAATGAACAAGTTCTGTTTATTAATTAGTACAGTATTAAGTCAGGTGAGATAGACAAATAACTTGCCAACATTTTGTTCCCCCTGGGCCTTGTTCATGGCCAAATACAGTTCTGTCTGTCACTAGCAAAAATGAAAATTGGATGGGTCTTTGAATGCTGCAACACAAAAGAAATTTTTTTAAAAAAATTTTTATTTCAAAAAGAAAAAAAAAACTTAAAAAACAATTCTTTTGGTATTGTAATCGTTTTCAGCCTGCTGAATAAATGTCTAATAAACTACATGGTGAACAGTGTAACATTATGAAACAAATAATTATTTGCAGAGATCAGAATACAACCTTTTAAGACTGTGTGGTGTCTCTTCTACTCCTCGGTGATGATGAGGAGGCAAGATGTCATCCCGGTGAACCTGGAACTGATGGCGTGCAATTGGAGGTCTCCTTCACTTTGCCTACCGCATCAGAAATACTAAGGTTGTGTATAAGCAAAAAAAAAAAAAAAAACATATCAAATGCATATTCAGTACAGGAAAACAACTACATCTGCTGTGCATGTATGGAAAGATTTGTTATTATAGATATACTGTATGTACAGGCATCTCCATATAACTGGGACTTAGTGTTGGTGTCCACACAGAGCCTCAGGGTTTAGGGCTAGAAATGGTAGCAGTTGTGCCCCTGCATATCGTCCACTCATGGTCTTATTTTATCATGAAGATGGGTGGAAGGAACAGCTGTATTCACCAGAAAGATCCAGTCCTGATTTTGAGAAGATAGAAGTGAAGGTAGCAGGCGGTAGGGGAATGATCTACACATCAGATAATGGCTGCCTGGGGATGAGTTCTTCTTTATTTAGTGAACTGAAACCTGCACCATCTTGTGACTTACTTATATGAGGACAATAGCATATGACAGAGTTTGGAAGGGGAACTATTTGGATCGCTTCCTGGCATTTGTCTCAGAGGATGAGTAACATACAGTGGAATCAGCCTTTCTTCCTGTCATCCAGTAACTGGATGGTAATATGTCTCTAATGTCTGTACCATAAGAATATCATACCATGCTTGGAGGGGTTGTCCTATCAGGACAAGACGTGTGCATTTGCCCTTATAGGGCACACGGAGTCACGTCTATATTAGCCAGAGCAGAGAGTTCCTAACAAGTAGCTAACTTCCCCTGGTGAAATCTTACGCCCAGCTCTCAAATTGAAAAGGCAGCTTCTTAAACATTTTATTTTATGAAAATAATTGTAAAGCTCAGTTTACATATAGAGATAACAGTGTGCCTTGAAGCGGGCACAACGTGAAGGCCATGATGAGGTCTCTGCTCTACTTGTTTCGTATACCTAGTGCAAGACAGCTCAGAAGCTACTCTGCACCAGACGCACTCCCAAGAACCCGGCCAGGTTTTTTTACTTGATATACAAGATGGAATCCATGATGTGCTATGTGAATAACAGGTCACTATGGAGAATTAGGCTACGTTCACACTCGCGTTTTGGCTTTCTGTCTGTGTGATCCGTTCAGGGCTCTCACAAGCGCTCCAGAACGGATCAGTTTGCATTCTAATGCATTCTGAATGGAAAAGGATCCGCTCAGAATGCCTCAGTTTGCATCAGTTCAGCCTCCATTCCGCTTTGGAGGCCTATACCAAAACGCTGCTTGCAGTGTGTCTGTCTGATAAAACTGAGCCAAATGGATCCGTCTGACACACAATGGAAGTCAATGGGGACGGATCTGTTTTCTCTGACACAATAGAAAACGGATTCGTCCCCCATTGACTTTCAAGTGTGAGCTATTACATGTACACTTGCAGTGGACAGATCCAGTACGCTGCTGTTTCAAGCCTTGGTATTTCCTGGCGTTTATGGTAAAGCTATGGACAGACAGAAGGAGTCCTCAGCATTATATTCCCTTTCCTCCCCCACCCTTCCATTTCTAGTAGTTATTTGTCCTCCTTTTCTCTTGTCGGCATTCCTTCCATTTCCTTCTGTTTCATATTTGCCCTCGTTATTTCTCTGACCCTCCGCTGTGCTGCCATGTTTCACCCTCAGCCAGTCATCACCCCCCTCATTTGCCTGCACGTCTTTCTTCTTATATAGCTGTACAGTGTGTTGCAGTGTTAATCTGTGAGCGACCCTCACCCCCTCTGTATCCAGGCCTGGCCTCGCATCTGGAAGTGATTGTAGGCTTATGAATGCTGGATATAGGGGAGGGTAGTGGGGAGAGGGGGACTTGTGGATCTCATTTCATTCCATTATATTTCTCAGCTTTTTATGGATTTACCAGACTACATTTCTTTTATCTTCATTTGCAATCAAGCAACCATGTTTCTGCTTTATATGTTCCATATCATTTTTTTTTACTTGCACAAGCTTCTATTCACACATCATCTCCATGTGTTTAATGTAAAATACAGTTGTGGTCTAACACATACTGTATGTACACGCTATATAGTTTCAGGTTGCATTCAGACGATCCTCCTTAGATAGCTTTTCTGAATATACAGTAGATGATGAGATCCCATATAAAACTATAACACATGATGAGATCCTATACAGAACTGTATAACAGTGGTCTGAATGCAGTTATTGTAAATCTGGGTCTGTGGTCAATCTTAAAGGGGTTTTCCAACAGGTTTTTATTGATGATCTATCCTCTGGATAGGTCACCAGTATCTGATCGGTGGGGGCCTGACACCCGTGACCCCACCGATCAGCTGTTTGAGAAGGCAGCTAAGCTCACAGAAGTGCCGTGGCCTCATTCGGCTGTTCCTACACCGTGTGACATCATGTTCATCCATCACATGGCCTAGAAGTGAATGGGATACCAAGAACAGCCACTATGAAATGTACTGCATTGTGCTTGGTAAGCAGGGAGAAGGCTGTGACGCTACTGCGAGTGCCGGTGCCTTCTTAAATAGCTGATCAATAGGGGTCCTGGTGTGTTGGACCACCACCCATCAGACACTGATGACCTATCCAGAGGATAGGTCACCAGTAAAACCATGTTCTTCCATGGACATCTTTATCTAAGCCTATCAGGTGAACTATAGAGCTGTTATACCAATTTTAAACCTACTATTATACTAGCAGAAAGCTAGATTAACCAATTCCCACCTTTTAGGAGAAGATTCATCCCCACTTACCTCATTGTTGTCATTTGGTCTCTCCTGGTTATGGCCACCGCTCTTCTCCGCTTGCGCAGAAGACTTCTTCTTTTCTCCGGGCCGCTCGCTGTCCTGAACGCGCACGCCGCTGCACATGCGCGATGGTGATTTCTTCCTGCCCAGAATAGTACAGAGCCTCGAACGCGCACGCTAGCTCTGTACTATACTGGCCAAGAATAAGTGACAATGGCGCATATGTGGCGGCGTGCACATTCAATCCAGCTCACGGCGTGGCTGAGAGAAGACTTCAATCAAGATGAAGCCCGCCCCCAGCCAGAATCCAGGAAGTCAACGGCGCGCTGGCAGCAGGTAAGTATGAAAATGCAAAGTGGGATAACCCCACTTGAGGCCTGTGCACATTCTTCGCTAATGGACTGAGAATGTTTCCCCCATTGAGTTTTAAAAAACCCAAAACCTTTAGACCTCTAAAGCCTGTATTACACTAAGTGATTGTGGGCCAATTATTTAGAAAAAGCATTTATAGGAACAATAATTTGCCCCTATAATCATGTTGCCAATCAGCCGATAAATTTGCAAATGCTTGTTTAAAAACAGATGAACCCAATAGACACATGACATCTCTAGGCTGGTTGATAAAACTGTATTTCCCGTCCTGCATGCCAAGTAGGGGAAAAGACTTAAAATGAAAGGCATAATTAGCTCCCGGATTAACTTGTAAGTGACCTGGAGAAACTGGAGAAGATTATGGTAACAGAAAAGGCCAGCACATGCACAATGTATACAGACAGCTGCGCCCTGGAATGTAAGAGCCCCCACTGCCTGCCAGGCACAGGACCCTGCTTAGATAATACCTTAGGGCATCTGGCTTGGTAGTGGGCATATGTTTAGAAATGATTTGGTAACACACATGCTCTATTTTTTACTTTATTTTTTGTGTTTCACAGGAGTGTCTGTAGGGTTTAAGTTTTTTCCAGTTTTTTAAACCTCAGCTTCTTTTGGTTTTGCTGCAGTCTTTCCCATTGCTATCATTGGAGAAGATGCAGAACATTGAAAACCACATGTGAGAACTGGGATCAAGGATGATGTATGTGGTAGAATGATCATGGTTTTCCATAGACGCATTTCCTACAGCTGTTTCTTTAGGAATAATCTTAAACAGTGGTATAACCATGTGTATGTAACATGCGGTTTTCTAGCAGTTTTCGCTCTGTGTCTGTGATGCATAATGAATTTGCATTTTATTGCATGAAATAAGTATTTGATCACCTACCAACCAGCAAGAATTCTTGCTCTCACAGACATGTACGTTTTTCTTTAAGAAGCCCTCCTACTCATTACCTGCATTAATTGCACCTGTTTCAATGTGTTACCTGTATAAAAGACACCTGTCCACACACTCAATTAATCACATTCCAACCTCTCCACCATGGCCAAGACCAAAGAGCTGTCTAAGGACACCAGGGACAAAATTGTAGATCTGCACAAGGATGGGATGGGCTAAAGGACAATAGGCAAGCAGCTTGGTGAGAAGGCAACAACTGTTGATGCAATGAATCAAAAAAGGAAGAAACACAAGATGACTTTCAATCTTCCTCGGTCTGGGGCTCCATGCAAGGTCTCGCCTCGTGGGGTAAGGATGATTTTGAGAAAGGTCAGGAGTCAGCCCAGAACTATACGGGAAGAATTTTTCAATGACCTGAAGAGAGCTGGGACCACAGTCTCAAAGATTACCATTAGTAACACACTACGACGTCATGGATTAATATCCTGCAGGCCACGCAAGGTCCCCCTGCTCATGCCAGCACATGTCCAGGTCCATTTAAAGTTTGCCAATGACCATCTGGATGAGCTAGAGGAGGCGTGGGAGAAGGACATTTGGTTAGATGAGACCAAAATAGAACTTTTTGGTATCAACTCCACTCGCTGTGTTCGGAGGAAAAATGATCCCAAGAACACCATTCCAACTGTGAAGCATGGGGGTGGAAGCATCATACATGCTTTTCTGCTAAGGGGATGGGACAACTGCACCGTATTTAACCCCTTAAGGACGCAGGGCGTACCGGTACGTCCTAACTTTAAATGCAGATTCCGGCGCCGCGGGGGTTAATGGGAACGGGATGCCGGCTGAAATCATTCAGCCGGCATCCTGTGACAACGCCAGGGGGGGTCATGTGACCCCCCCCCCCCCCTATCGGCGATCGCCGCAAACCGCAGGTCAATTCAGACCTGCGGTTTGCTGCGCTTTTTGCAGTTTCTGTTCAGTTTCAGAAACTTTAGTGTCCCTCAAACATAGATTTTACATCCCCCCGCGATCCCCCGCCCACCTCCCCTTGAAAATTCATTGGTGGACAGTGGGTATACCAGGGTGCCAGCACATTGCTGACACCCTGGTATAAACGGCTGACATCGGTGATGCGATGTCAGCCGTTTAACCCTTTCCATACAGCGATCCGTACGGACCGCTGTATGGAAAAAGTTGACAGTAAGAGGGAGCTCCCTCCCTCTCCCATCGAGGGGCTGCAGTGCCTTTTGCAGCCCCCCCGATGGAGAGGGAGAGAGCCCCCAGAGAGCCCCCCTCAGCCCTGTGCTTACCCTTCCCCGTCTGCGAAGTTGTGGCAGACGGGAAAGGTTCCCATGGCAAAAGGACGCCTGCTCAGGCGTCCTGCTGTCCATGGTGCTGAACAGATCTATGCTAAAAGCATAGATCTGTTCAGTGTAATTAAAATACAGTACAGAACCTTATATGGTGTACTGTACTGTATTATACAGACATCAGACCCACTGGATCGTCAAGAACCAAGTGGGTCTGGGTAAAAAAAAAAGTTCAAAAACAGTGAAAAAAAAGTAAAAATAAAAAAACACATTTATCACTGATTAAAAATGAAAAAAATAAAATTCCCTACACATGTTTGGTATCGCCGCGTCTGTAACGACCTGATCTATAAAACGGTCATGTTACTTTCCCTGCACGGTGAACGCCATAAAAAAAACAAAAACGATTAGGAAAAAGAAATTTTGCCCACCTTACTTCCCAAAAAAGGTAATAAAAGTGATCAAAAAAGTCGCATGTACACCAAAATAGTACCAATCAAACCGTCATCTCATCCCGCAAAAATCATACCCTACCCAAGATAATCGCCCAAAAACTGAAAAAACTATGGCTTTTTTTTGTTTCAAAAATGAAATCATTGTGTAAAACTTAAATAAAAAAAGTATACATATTAGGTATCGCCGCGTCCGTATCGACCGGCTCTATAAAAATATCACATGACCTAACCCCTCAGGTGACCACCGTAAAAAACTAAAAATAAAAACGGTGTAAAAAAAGCAATTTTTTATCATCTTACGTCACAATAAAGTGTAATAGCAAGCGATCAAAAAGTCATGTGCACCCCAAAATAGTGCCAATCAAACTGTCATCTCATCCCACAAAAAATGAGACCCTACTTAAGATAATCGCCCAAAAACTGAAAAAACTATGGCTCTTAGACTATGGAGACACAAACATTTTTTTTGTTTTAAAAATGAAATCATTGTGTAAAACTTACATAAATAGAAAAAAATGTATACATATAAGGTATCGCCACGTCTGTGACAACCTGCTCTATAAAATTACCACATGATCTAACCTGTCAGATGAATGTTGTAAATAATAAAAAAAAAAGTGCCAAAAAATCTATTTCTTGTTACCTTGCCGCACAAAAAAGTGTAATATAGAGCAACCAAAAATCATATGTACCCTAAACTAGTACCAACAAAACTGCCACCCTATCCCGTAGTTTCTAAAATTGGGTCACTTTTTTGGAGTTTCTACTCTGGGGGTGCATCAGCGGGGCTTCAAATGGGACATGGTGTAAAAAAAAACAGTCCAGCAAAATCTGCCTTCCAAAAACCGTATGGCATTCCTTTCCTTCTGCGCCCTGCCGTGTGCCCGTACAGCGGTTTACGACCACATATGGGGTGTTTCTGTAAACTACAGAATCAGGGCCATAAATAATGAGTTTTGTTTGGCTGTTAACCCTTGCTTTGTAATTGGAAAAAAATATTAAAATGGAAAATCTGCCCAAAAAAGTGAAATTTTGAAATTGCATCTCAATTTTCCATAAAATTTTGTGCAACACCTAAAGGGTTAACAAAGTTAGTAAAATCAGTTTTGAATACCTTGAGGGGTGTAGTTTCTTAGATGGGGTCACTTCTATGGAGTTTCTACTCTATGGGTGCATCAGGGGGGCTTCAAATGGGACTTGGTGTCAAAAAACCAGTCCAGCAAAATCTGGCTTCCAAAAACCATACGGCGCACCTTTCACTTTACGCCCTGCTGTGTGGCCGTACAGCAGTTTACGGCCACATATGGGGTGTTTCTGTAAACTACAGAATCAGGGCCATAGATAATGAGTTTTGTTTGGCTGTTAACCCTTGCTTTGTAACTGTAAAAAAAATATTAAAATGGAAAATCTGCCCAAAAAGTGAAATTTTGAAATTGTATCTCTATTTTCCATTAAATCTTGTGCAACACTTAAGGGTTAACAAAGTTTATAAAATCAGTTTTGAATACCTTGAGGGGTGTAGTTTTTTTAGATGGGGTCACTTTTGTGGAGTTTCTACTCTAGGGGTGCATCAGGGGGGCTTCAAATGGGACATGGTGTCAAAAAACTAGTCCAGCAAAATCTGGCTTCCAAAAACCATACGGCGCACCTTTCACTCTACGCCCCGCTGTGTGGCCGTACAGTAGTTTACGGCCACATATGGGGTGTTTCTGTAAACGGCAGAGTCAGGGCAATAAAGATACTGTCTTGTTTGGCTGTTAACCCTTGCTTTGTTGGTGGAAAAAATGGTTAAAAATGGAAAATTGGGCAAAAAAATGAAATTCTCAAATTTCATCCCCATTTGCCAGTAACTCTTGTGCAACACCTAAAGGGTTAACGAAGTTTGTAAAATCAGTTTTGAATACTTTGAGGGGTGTAGTTTATAGAATGGGGTCATTTTTGGGCGGTTTCTATTATGTAAGCCTCGCAAAGTGACTTTAGAGCTGTAGTGGTCCCTAAAAATAGTTTTTTGTAAATTTCAGAAAAATTTCAAGATTTGCTTCTAAATTTCTAAGCCTTGTAACATCCCCAAAAAATAAAATATCATTCCCAAAATGCTACAAACATGAAGTAGACATATAGGGAATGTAAAGTCATCACAATTTTTGGGGGTATTACTATGTATTACAGAAGTAGAGAAACTGAAACTTTGAAATTTGCAAATTTTTCAAAATTTTTGGTAAATATGGTATTTTTTTATGTAAAAAAAATAAACTTTTTTGACCCAATTTTAGCAGTGTCATGAAGTACAATATGTGACGAAAACAATCTCAGAATGGCCTGGGTAAGTCAAAGCGTTTTAAAGTTATCAGCACTTAAAGTGACACTGGTCAGATTTGCAAAAAATGGCCAAGTCCTTAAGGTGAAATAGGGCTGAGTCCTTAAGGGGTTAAAGAATAATGTATGGGGCCACGTATCGCAAGATTTTGGCCAACAACCTTCTTCCCTCAGTAAGAGCATTGAAGATGGGTTGTGTTAAGTCTTCCAGCATAACAATGACCCGAAATCCTAAGGGTGAAAGCCACACCAAAAATCGCACAAACAGTTGGCAGGCTGCAGATTTCAAAATCCACATGGCAGGCTAATTTCTACACGGAAGAAAAAAGTGTACATGAGATTTGTATAATCTCGTTCATTTTTCTGGTACTGTACTAGTATTACGCTTCAGTTTTTCAGCATAAAATCAACGCAGAGAACACAAGCATAATCCGCAACATGTGCGGGTAGCTTTATAGGGCAGCAGATATGTGCCGCTGCCTACACAGCTCTGCCTTCTATACCTGTGCAACTCATCATCTTATTTTCTGTGTATAGACAATGTCCTATGCTTTATAATTAAAACTTCTGCAGCAGTCTCTCCCATTTCCTCTTTTTGCTGTCTCAAAAAAGAAAATGCAAAATACTTCCCCTTTATTCCTGTCTACTCTTCAAATGAGAAGTCTTAAAGGGGGTTTCCAGGAATTACAATAAATATTGATGACCCATCCTCAGGAAAGATCTGATCTTGGTGGTCCGACTCCTGGCACTCCCAGTGATCAGCTGTGGATGGTGCTCTGGTCTGATGAGACTAAAATTTTACTTTTTGGCCATCAAAGAAAACACTGTGTCTGGTGCAAACCCAACACATCACATCACCCAAAGAAACCATCCCCACAGTGAAACATGGTGGTGGCAGCTTCATGCTGTGGGGATGTTTTTCAGCAGCCGGGACTGGGAAACTGGTCAGAGTTGAGGGACAGATGGATGGTGCTAAATACAGGGATATTCTTGAGCAAAACCTGTACCACTCTGTGCGTGATTTGGGGCTAGGATGGAGATTCACCTTCCAGCAGGACAATGACCCCAAACACACTGCTAAAGCAACACTTGAGTGGTTTAAGGGGAAACATGTAAATATGTTGGAATGGCCTAGTCAAAGCCCAGATCTCAATCCAAAAGAAAATCTGTGGTCAGACTTAAAGATTGCTGTTCACAAGCACAAACCATCCAACGTAAAGTAGCTGGAGCAGTTTTTCAAGGAGGAATGGGCAAAAATCCCACGGGTAAGATGTGGCAAGTTTATAGAGACTTATCTAAAATGACAAAGGCCTCTTTCACACTTGCGTTGTACTCCATTTGCCGGAATTACACGCCGGATCCGGAAAAACGCAAGTGAACTGAAAGCATTTGAAGACGGATCCGTCTTCAAAATGCGTTCAGTGTTACTATGGCAGCCAGGACGCTATTAAAGTCCTGGTTGATAGTAGTAGTGGGGAGCGGGGGAGCAGTATACTTACAGTCCGTGCGGCTCCCGGGGCGCTCCAGAATGACGTCATAGCGCCTCATGCGCATGGATGACGTGCCATGCTATCACGTCATCCATGCGCGTGGGGCGCCCTGGCGTCACTCTGAAGCGCCCCGGGAGCCGCATCGACGGTAAGTATACTGCTCCCCGCTCCCCATTACATTTTACCATGGCTGCCAGGACTTTAGCGTCCCGGCAGCCATGGTAACCATTCAGAAAAAGCTAAACGTCGGATCCGGCAATGCGCCGAAACAACGTTTAGCTTAAGGCCGGATCCGGATCAATGCCTTTCAATGGGCATTAATTCCGGATCCGGCCTTGCGGCAAGTGTTCAGGATTTTTGGCCGGAGCAAAAAGCGCAGCATGCTGCGGTATTTTCTCCGGCCCAAAAACTCTCCGGTCCGGAACTGAAGACATCCTGATGCATCCTGAACGGATTTCTCTCCATTCAGAATGCATTAGGATAAAACTGATCAGGATTCTTCCGGCATAGAGCCCCGACGACGGAACTCTATGCCGGAAGAAAATAACGCAAGTGTGAAAGAGCCCTTAGGCCTCTTTTACACGGGCATCAGTTTTTTTGCCCGGATAAGAGGCGGGTGCGTTGCGGGAAAATGCACAATTTTTCCACACGAGTGCAAAACATTGTCGTGCGTTGCCCTATCGTGAGAAAAATTGCGCATGTTTGGTACCCAAACCCGAACTTCTTCTCAGAAGTTCGGGCTTGGGATTGATGTTCTGAAGATTGTATTATTTTCCGGATATTGTATATTTCCGGATATTTATTATTTAAGAGGGTGAATACAAAAACTGCGGCTCAGATGCGGACCAGAACTACGGTTGTGTGCATGAGGCCTAAATCAGACAAAAACCAATAGCTTACATGAAAATCCAGTGTCTATATCTACTCATTTCTTTGAAAAGAATAGATATTGAAAAAAAAAAGAAAAGTAAAAAAAGGCAATTATCAACGGCGTCCCACCGTATAAAGAACGTTCCTGAGGAAGTAGCTACATAAATCTATTATTAGGGTGAGTATGATCTATGCTGAAGCCTATTTGAACAACACTGTAACAACAGAGTAAAGAAAGACTTAGACAGTACAGACAATGACACATCAAGGGAAGAAGGGAGGGGGGGGGATTACATTATTCTCTTGGGCTCATCTCAGGGTTGCCTAGTAGCCCAATAATTCTCCCAAACATCCCAAATAGCATGAAATAGATCTATTTTGTTCTGGAATATTGCAGTTGTGTATTCCAGGGTCCAGAGTTCCGTCACCCTGGCATATAGGTCGGAGACTTTTGGGGGGGTCGGATCATTTCCAGAAGCGGGCAATAAGGCAGCGGGTTGCAGTCAATACTTTTATTAACAGTTTGAGTGAATGTTTCCATATATGTGCTGGTGTGATATTAAGTAGGAAGGATATGGGGTCAGGTGGTATACTGCAGGCAAAAATATCACTCAAGAGAGTGCTGACTCTGGTCGAGAAGGTGCGTATTAGGGGGCAGTCCCAGAAAATGTGATGTAACGTATCCCCAGGTGTCCCGCATCTCCAACAGACCTTTCGCAACTGCCGGGTTCTATCTATGGAGGAGATCAGGAGTATGGTACCAGTACATCAGGATCTTATACTGGTTCTCTTGGCAGAGAACTGACATTGAGGATTTCGCTGCTCTACTCCATATAAGGTGCCACAGTATGTCTGGTAGCGCTCTCCCTAAATATTACTCCCATCGGACCATGTAAGAGTTTCTATGAATCTGTTCCGGGAAGGGGGTCAGCAAAATGGAGTATACAGTCAGGTCCATAAATATCGGGACATCGACACAATTCTACCTTTTTTGGCTCTATACACCACCACAATGGATTTTAAATGAAACAAACAAGATGTGCTTTAACTGCAGACTGTCAGCTTTAATGTGAGGGTATTTACATCAAAAGCAGGTGAACGGTGTAGGATTTAGAACAGTTGCATATGTGCCTCCCCCTTGTTAAGGGACCGAAAGTAATGGGACAGAATAATAATCATAAATCAAACTTTCACTTTTTAATACTTGGTTGCAAACCAATAATTGGTTGAAGTCTGGAACGCATAGACATCACCAGACGCTGGGTTTCATCCCTGGTGATGCTTTGCCAGGCCTCTACTGCAACTGCCTTCAGTTCCTGCTTGTGCTTGGGGCATTTTCCCTTCAGTTTTGTCTTCAGCAAGTGAAATGCATGCTCAATCGGATTCAGGTCAGATGATTGACTTGGCCATTGCATAACATTCCACTTCTTTCCCTTAAAAAACTCTTTGGTTGCTTTTGCAGTATGCTTTGGGTCATTGTCAATCTGCACTGTGAAAACTGTAGATCAGATATTAGCCCCTTCATATGCACCCCTCTTCTACAAAGGCGCTCAAATGCAGTCGGGAGGGAGACATTGAACCCTGAGAAGATAGACTGGGCAAAGTGTCTAATCTGAATGTAGCAGTAATTAGTCGAAGAGGGAAGGCTATATTTGTTCTAAATAGCTGAGAAGGGTAATAGGTTCCTAGTGAATGGGTCTACAATGTCCGCATAGCGAAAGACGCCGCGCTGAAACCATAGTCTCGTGAAGTGGTGAAACTTGCTGGGAGTAGTGGATGATATAGAAAGGAGGTCATGGAAGAGTGGTGGGAGACCAGAAAGAAACCTACTACTACAGGTCCGCCATACGGATTTAGTGCAGACCATAGGCCCCAAGTTCCCTAGTTGATGACGTACTATATGGGCTAGACCATAGCAGAAAATTAGGGTGTATAGGAGCCAGCCGGAGTCTTTCTAGCTGCATCCAGATAGAATAAGTTTGCAGAGATGCCCAAGCTGTGATGCAGCGTAACTGAGCTGCCCAATAATATTTGATCAGGTCAGGTACTCCCAGACCACCCTGAGACTTGCTAGACAGGAGTACAGACCTAGGGATTCTATGGCATCTCTCAGCCCATATAAATTGGAAGAGCTAGGACTGAACGGATCTCAAATCTCTGAGGGGGACTGGAATGGGTAAGGTCTCAAACAGGTACAGGATCTTAGGTAAATAAGATTGTCATCTTTACCGCCGCAATGCGACCTAGGAAGGATAATGTGTGTGTTTGCCAAGGAGATCTCTAGTTTCTTTATATATACCTGGGAAATTAATAGTAAGGGGGATAAGGGACATCCCTGTCTTGTCCCATTGGTTATATGTATTGGTCGAGACTCAGTGTGTGGAAGCTTGATTGTTGCTGTGGGAGAGGAGAATAAGCCTCGGATGGCCTGAACAAAAGGGCCAGAGAGACCATATGCCTTCAAGGTCGGTAAGAGAAACCACCAGCTTAAGCAGTCAAACGCTTTTTCGGCGTCCAAACTAAGAAGCAATGCCTCCTCCCCCATGCGGCCAACCACCTCCATCAAGTCAATGTTCCGTCATGTATTGTCACTGCCCTGTTGACATTGAACAAAACCTACCTGATTGAGAGGGTCCTTTCCAGGTTTCGGGATTAACATAAGATAGGAGTGTGACATGGGAGTAGGTACCGCATCGCCTGATAGGTATTGATTAAAGAGATTTGCCATATGGGGGATCACTTCTGTCTTAAAAATCTTATAATATTTATAGGAGAAGCCTTCGGTGCCCAGGGACTTGGCCTCCGGTAGGTGGTCATTTACCTCCTCTATCTCTTCCACAATCACAGGTCTATTAAGGGCATTAGTATCTGCAGTCGAGAGTGTGGGGAGGTTACATGAGGCCAAATATGACTGTAATAAGCACTCTCTGGTCCCTTAGTTTGTGGGAAGGTTACAAGGCAGATTATAGAGGGCGGTATAGTAGGTCGAGAATTGCTCCGCCAGTTCCCTGGGGTCATAGTGAACCGTCCGTCCTCTCTCTTAATTGCACATGGGCCTGTTTGTTGGGGGCGATTTCTAAGTTGTCTGGCCAACAGCATGTGGGGCTTATTCCCCCATGCATAATACAGTTGTCGGGTGTATAACGTTTGTCTCCCCTACCCAGAGCGATCCTATGCAGGTGGGCTCGAACATCAACTATGCTCTTTAGCGTGCGGCAGGTAGGATGGGCAGACATTGTCTCCTCCAGGTTATGCAAATGGGATTTCAGGGACCGTACTGTAGCTACTGAGTCCTTTTTTTGTCTTGTGCCCAGGGCGATACATTGCCCTCTCATCAACGCCTTATGGGCCTCCCATAAGGAACATACATCCCCCACCGACCCTCATTAAGCTCAAAATAGGATTTAAGGTGACCACGCAATTCATCCCGCAATAGTGGTCTCTTAAAGAGGGTGTCATTAAGACTCCAATGACATTGGCGAGTATGACCTGATCCAAGGTCTATTACAACCATTTACTGGGGCATGGTCGGACCAAGTGATTTGACCCATATTAGCTCCGTTCAGCATACGTGGAGATGGTTCCAAAAAAGAAATCAATTTGGGTGTGGGTACCATGGGTGGCAGATTAAAAGGAGAAGGACCTATCAGTAGGGTGGTTAAGTCGCCAAAGGTCGTATCCCTAGTTAATCGCTGTTGTGTTAAGTGTAAGGGCCTGCTTGGCAAAGCCAGCCTGTCCATAGAGTCAGAGAAAATAGTGTTAGTCTCCTCCCAGTAGAACCAATGGATCGGAAAATACGAAAACCTTGTGGAACACTGTGCTAAGGAAATTAATCTGGGATGTGTTCGGGCATACAAATTACAAAACGTGATTGACTGACCTGCAAGTTTACCTCTCAGAATAATATCGCGCCCCTGCAGATCTAATCTAGTATTGAAGACTTAATTCTGATGGGACAGTGGGCTGATATGAGACTGGTGACTACCGCCTTCTTGCGAGAATGGTTGGCCGAGTATGCAGTAGGATATAGGTGAGATGCAAAGCGAAAGGAGGAATTTTCGTCAAAGTGGATTTCTGGAAGAAACACTATGTCCGCTTTGAGGGACATTCTAACTCCAAAAGCGAAAGTCTTGGTGTTGGAGTTGAGTCCCTTGACATTTAGGGTCATACACTGCACCATGGTAATGTAGGAAGAAGTGGAGTGCAGGGAGAATACAGCTCACCAATATTCACATAAAGTATTTCTGCGTGTTCCTTGTTGGTTAGCCGAAGAACCTCACGTCTGATGAATTCTCGTCCGGGATCAGGGTTCGTAAGAGCTTTGATCGAGGAGTGTGAGGTAGCTAGAAAGGGATATGGAAACAAGAGGGAGAGGCAGACATGACAAAACAAGACAAAACTCAAAGACATATAACTAACAGTGAATGGCGATTCCCAGGGATGTATATCTCTACTAGAGGCAACAACAAGAGCCTCTTCTGGGGTTGCAGTGTCATAGGTCAACTGACCGAGGCTCCTTTTGGAGCAAATACTAACTAACAAGACCTTCTAATGTCAACCGGTGCTGGGGGGGCTGCACCATGAAAGCAAAAACAATATAACATTATTTAAGTTACTGGCTAAATAGCAAATAGATAAGGCAAATACAGTAGGAGCATAAGTGTGCGGAACAATTGAGAACTACTGCTCGTGTAGGTAGCTCAGAGGTAGAATCAGGGTAGTCTCCCTCCACTTAGATTAGAGGGATCAATCTGGCGATCGATGTCCTGGAGATAGGGGGGTTCGCGAAGATGAGGATGGACCCGCGTTCGCACCCACTCTTCTCATCCTTGCCACCTGGGACCAGACACTCTACCTATGGTGTGAACAAGGTCTGAAGGTGATGTAATCCAGCTCACAGCCAGGCTTCCGCACAAACGCATAGCAGGACAACTAATGCAATGTGAACAAAGCAAGACTGTAAGCCACACCCATATCAGACCATGTGATGGAGGTCACCAGGTGCAAAAGAGAGTGTTTGAATGCCAGGTAAAGGCACATACACTACATATAAAACAAGACACAAACACAGAAATATAGTGGCGAAATCTGGGGGAGCTGCTCAACCTCTAACACTGTAGCATGTTTTTCATTGGGGGAGCAGCCCCACCGCATGTGGACCGCAGCAAACGACTATCCCCAGCAAAAAAAATGCATACGGTGGAGGATGTCGGAGCGGTCCACATGCACCACAAAGGCATCCTACACAAAATGGAGCATTGTGCGGATGAAAATATAATCGTATAAATCACAGAAAAAATGCACCAAACGGATATGCCACTGACTATACTGGCTAGTCATAAATGCAGATATTAAAAGCTGAGACTTTTTTTTTGCATTTTTTTTTTGCTGGGGATGGTCGTTTGCTGCGGTCCACATGCGGTGGGGCTGCTCCCCCAATGAGAAACACGCTACAGTGTTTGGGGTTTGAGCAGTTCCCCCATATTTGCCACTATATTTCTGTGATTTTGTTTTATATGTAGTGTATGTGCCTTTACCTGGCATTCAAACACTCTCTTTTGCACCTGGAGACCGCCATCACATGGTCTGATATGGGTGTGGCTTACAGTCTGGCTTTGTTCACATTGCACTAGTTGTCCTGCTATGCGGTTGTGTGGAAGCTTGGCTGTGAGACGGATTTCATCACCTTCAGACCGTGTTCACACCATAGTTAGCGTAGTGGTAGGACCCTTGCCATGCTGAGTGACCGTGACGTGGTGCATGATGGGCTCCGATGTGTTCCTGACAGGAATATATTGGCAAAAGTCTCAGCTTTTAATATCTGCATTTATGACTAGCCAGTATAGTCAGTGGCATATCCGTTTGGTGCATTTTTTCTGTGATTTATAGCACTATATTGGACCTCTAATGGATTGTCTGCAGTCCAGTATAGTGTATCTGACTTTATACTAGGGTTGCACAATGTAACAGACAGTAGTTATGGAACCATTGTGCCAACTAACTGGTTAAAGCTAAGGGCTATTAGTTTTTCTTGTTTGTTTTCCTGGCTCTAACTTTTATTTTTCTGTTGAAGCCATATGAGCGATATCATACATGTGCGCATGTTTTTTTTTTAACCACCGTTTTTTATGGAAAAAATTATTTATTTTTTTATGAACTTTATTAACATTTAATTATTTGTTTTAGTCCCACTAGGGGATATCGCTTTTAGGGTTCATTCACATGTCCATGGTTCTAGGTCCGTATCCCATTCATTTCACTGGGGCCTGCAAAAGATGCGGACAGCACACCGTGTGCTTTTCGCATCCAAAGTTCAGTTCCGCGGCCCCCCAAAAAAAAGATAGAGCATGTCCTATTGTTGCCCGACAAGAATAGGCATTTCTGTCATAGAGCCAGCCATGTCTGGTCTGCAAATTGCGGAACGCACACGGCCAGGCTACCATGGCAACGCATCTGCACCCTCTGAATTGCGGGGGTGCTATGGTGACATAGAGCCCCCTCCTTCTGTGTAACTGCCTAGATGGGACCAGCATTATCTCCGACCCAGCTGTTACAGCAGGAGCCTGCAGTACCGTGTTCATCTGGAGTGGTATATCAGTGCAACTTGTGTGGGGTCTGTTCAGTTCCTGTTGCCCGGATCAGATTTAAAGAGGTATTCCGGTTATAACAAGTCCATGGAATAGGAGATAACTGTCAGATTGGTGGGGTCCTACTGCTGGGACTCCCACCATTCACAAGTATGTTGCCTCATACCCTGTGGAATCCCCTGAAATGAATGGAGTAACTGGTTAGAAACGCGCATCTCTGCTCTATGTCGTACTCCGCTATCTCCAGCACTCTGATAGAAATTAATGGAGCGGCAGCACACATTTTCGACCAGCCACTCTGTCCATTATAGGGGGGTTTCACAGGGTATAAGGCCCCTATTCTCATGATTGATGGGAGTCCCAATGGTAGGACCCCCGCCTATCCTGTGGATAACTTGATATAACTTTGACAGGTGCCATTGTCACAAGATAACATTGTTAATCAGCTGTCAGTGGCTTTAGCGTCTTGGGTGTGTCTTTTTGCTTGGTGTTTATAATCATTCTGTGCGTAACCTGGTGAGCTTGTACTGAGCAACAACAGCCAATCTGAACAAGTAAAGTTTCAGAATAAATCATGGAGGAGAGTCTTGATTCCTGGTCACCTCAAATTCCCATGAGTTGTGCCCTGATAAAGTAGAGCTAAAAAGCACCAAGTGGCCTACAGTACAGTAAAAAAAAATGGCTGATAAGTAGGTGATTACTATATACATTTAAGGTATTGAGTGAAAACAATGCTAATTTTCAGCAGAGGATTGTAGGTAAAAATCCGAGTATTATAGCAACATCACACAAGTCCTAAATATACTATGAATTCCTATTTTAGCTACAGCATATGTGCCTCCATGTAAAATCGGGGGCACCTAGAGCCAAAAAGTTTTCTTTTCACTGGTTCCTATTCAGTTGTATCCTGTAGAACCTAGGAGGACCTCTGTGTGCTTCCGTCTTTTTCCCCCCTAACTAATTATGGGGGTCAAAATATGACGATGAAAAGAAAAAAATGATTAAAGTATTAAAACACAAGAAAATCTATGTAAATGTGTTATAACCGTAAACATACTTGCAGAATGTATGTCATTCATCAGTTTACCGCATAAGGAAAGCCGTAGAAACATAACCTATAAAAACGATTGAAATTTTTTTTTTCCCCATTTACACCCACTTAGATTTTTTTCTCTAGCTTCCTGCTACGTTGTATGAAATAATAAATGGTGCCATTAGAAAGTAAAACTTGCCTTGCAAAAAACAAGCCCTCAGTTGTCTATGTGAACAGAAAATTAAAAAAGTTCTGGCTACAGGCAGATAGGGAAAGAAAAAGAAAATGGAAAAAGAGAAAATCGCCGGGGCTAGAAGGGGTTGATATTAGATGGCCAGTGTAAACGGAGGTGTCTGATTTCTCACATCATTGGTATTTGACGTGAAAATACTTTGAGCTTCTTTTTTCTAAAGGCTAGACATTCTTGTACAAAATGCCAAAGTTCCTCTGAGTGTGGGGTTTTCTTCAGTTCTGAAGCCTCATATCTAGTGTCTGTGGAGCCTGGTATTTTTCAGTCCACTTTGACAGTGATTCTTTGAGAAAAGTGACACCTGCTTGTGGAAAAGAAGGTCTTAAAGGAGACCACAGAAAAAAAATCCTCGTAATTGGCAATGTCAATCAGCAACATTTGGTGGTTATTTTTATGCCTCTTAGCATTCATTGCTTTTAATAGGAATATATAAGTGTGTCTCATTTCAGTATGTTATTTCTGTACTGTCGTATAGACCGGCTATTAATGAGACTTTCTCTTAGTAGCAATGTATCACCAGGTCATGACAAACAAGTTGACTTCTCTATACAGTGCCCTTCTGTCCGAGTGAGTATGGAGTGCAAAATTTCCCATGTCTTTTCTCCCCCTCATTCTCCCAGCCATCTTCAAACAGTGAGCTTCAATGCCGTCTTTGTTTCATGCCATTGTTACTAAGAGTGACAAAGTCACTTGAGACGACAGAGCTGGCCTGTGTCCTCTTCCTCTGAGTCTACAAAAATTGCTTGCATGCTAGTTTTTAACTTCCTCATCTCCACTGCACAGCAACAAGCAGTTTGTTTATCAGGGACCCACTTGGTTAATGGGTCATTCACACTAGCGAACAAAAATATATTAATGGCAATTTAGTTGTAAGTGAAGGTCAAGAGCTTTCAATAAAGAGCATCTTCTTATGTCTTACTGCTACCACCCCCTGTTTCCCCACTCTGCGGCTTCCTGATGTCCTGCTGGGATCTGGCTCCACACAAAAGCGCGCCTTGTCCTTGTGGTTAATTTAAAAAATGTTTCATATTTTCATGTGGGCTAGATTTTGGGATTTGAGAATGTGACCTATAATCTTCCAAGCCTCAGTTTCTACCATAGTTCAAAACCTGGCAATATTGACAACATAGCCTCAGGAAAAGTCATCAAAAGCAGATTGGTGGTGGTCCGCCACCCCCAACAATCAATTGTTTTTGCTAGGCGCTGGTAACTAAGCAGTGGACAGAGCCAGAAGCATAAGGCTCTGTTTACTGGGTAGTGGCCGTGCCGACTTGCTGCAACTCAGCTCCCATTCAAGTGAATAGGATTTGAATGTAAAAATGAAAATTTTTCCTGAATCTTTGCCCACAAAACTATATATCAATCTGCTCAGCTCCTCCTGCTCTGTAAGGTTCTTTTTTAAAATAGTGTGATCAGTGAATTCTTTTCACTGGTAATATTCTAGCGCTATCCTGCTGAAATACTGTAATGGTTAAAGGAGTTGTCCCATGAAAAATATTCTACAGTTTTCAGACCAGCACCTGTATCTAAATACTTTTGTAATTTAGTATAGTTACCGAGCAATTCAATAAAATGTATCTGTATGGCGCCTACAGTATGGCGCCTATAGTACATGACAAACTCTTTGTTATAAAGAGTTTGTCATGTACTATATGATGTCTGATTTATTTATTTTTTTGCATTAATTGTGGGATATCCCCTTTAATAGTGGGAACTGTTTTTGGTTCATCTTGTTTTTACAGTATAATTAGTCTCCAGACCAGAACATGACAGCCGTTTTATCGAACATCAGGGACCATGTTTGAGCAAGTTTTATCCAGATTGGACACCCTGTGTGGTATCTTCATTAGGCTGTAGAATGGAAGCTCCTGCATACCTATTCTGCCACTATTGATCACAACTGCTTGGTTGGTTGGTGTTTACTTTAGACATAGCACTTGACCTTGAATCCAAGATATTATTTGTCTAGAAACAGTATCCATTGTCAATGACTTGAAGACAGATAAGAAGTGTGGTCAGATACTGAATAAGTCTGAGTGTCAAACTAGATCTAGTCATCAACTCGATGGAAAATGTCATGACTTCCTCATTATCCACCAATTGCTCTACTTCTGCTTGCCTGACTTTTATTTTACAACGTAAAACTGGTGAAAGAGAGGTCTTCATGACTCTTCTATTAGCAAGCCTGTTCAGCTCAGACAAGAAGCTGTTAGTTCTATGTGGGGAGGGAAACTAGTGGTTGTCAGATACCTCAGGTACCACTTATCTCAAGAGAACCTGATAAATCACAGTTCTCCTTGATGTTTACCATCAGAAGACAGTTAGATTGTCCATAAAGATTACCATCATAATCTGCCTACAAATATCTCATGTCTGTAGCCAGGTAAGTAGGACCTGTCACCACATTGAAAAAAGAAAACCATGCACTTCCCTGAATTCTCGCTGCTTCTCTGAATTCCATATATCTAATATTGGTGGGTATATCCTAGCGATATGCCACCAATGTCTGAGGTAAGACACTCCCATTTTAGTAAAAAATAAAATAAAAACCTACATAGTGAGCACACAATGCACGATTGTTAGAAAACTGAAAACATCTCAAAGCCAACATCTGGATGGCAACTTAAAGGGGTTGTCTCACATCAGCAAATGGCATTTATCATGTAGACAAAGTTAATAGAAGGCACTTACTAATGTATTGCCTCCTTTGCTGGCTTGATTCATTTTTTCCATTGCATAATACACTTCCTGTTTACTTTGTCTACATGATAAATGCCAATTGCTGAAATGAGACAGCCCCTTTAAGCTTGGACAGCTTTATTCTGCAGGTCTAATATGACTCATGTTCATTTTACTTTTTATTAGGGACAACAAAATAGTTATTGGACAGGTGGTTTGCCCCCTTGCCATCTTCAAACGGTTGTAGTATAAATCCTACAGTGAAGAGCTTTATATTGTGAGAATCACAAGACCCAGACCTACATTTTGATGCATAGTATGTCTCTGAAATATAAAAAATGAAGGCACAGTCGCAGTTTAGAAATTGCCCTTCAAATTTGAGGTGGCTAGAGTGGAGTTTCAACTGGAGTGGGTGGAGTAACTGGGTGAAGTGGCTTGAGTAACTGTTGTGTGGCTGGAGTAACTGTGGAGCAACTCCCAGCATGCACATGCCCAGACAGCCTTTGGCTGTGCGGGCAATGCTGGGAGGTGTAGTTTTTCAACAGCTGGAGGCACACTGGTTGGGAAACACTATTATATGCCCATCCCCCCCCCCCCCACCTTATTTTATTATTCACTGTTTGTCTGTTTTAACATGAAATGGAGAGAAATTAACTGAATTTCTCCTCCATTTCATGCACCATACCCACCTGGACTGCTGCAATCCTTCCCATGCAGATGCACCAGAGTACTGGGAGGAAGTGGCTTTAACTTCCTCCCAGTACTAGGCAACGGCATGGTACTTGAAACACCGCTGCACAGAAGTCCCGCCCCCACACTGATCAGCTGGGACACGCTGCCGTTCCCACGCTGATCGTCTGGGAGCAGCGCCGCCGCCCGGAAGAGAACATGGGACACACCGCCGCCACTGCTGATCTGGGACCTGGGACCCGCTGCACGGCCATGAGGTATCGGCGACATTTGCACGAGTACAAGTACTCGTGCAAATGTCCAGTATTGGCCCCGATACAGATACTGGTATCCGGACATCCCTACTTCTTAGGTAGAGTTGACTCTTTTCAAGGCCTGTGCTGCAATGATTATGATGCTGGTTCTGAGCAACCACTTACTTTTAGCTCATGAGTGACACACCGCTGAAATTAGCATTTCTGTCACTATTTTATGCTGCCCTCAGTAAGGTCGGCATAAAGCTGATGACAGGTTCCCCTTTTAAAGTGTCGCAAATCAGCCGCTAATGGTTGCACATTCTGCTGCTTTGGGACGGCTGCTAATAGGTTGCAGATACCTATTACCGTAATAGTTGCATTTTGATTTTTAGTGTTAAAAAGTTGCAATATCAGGAAAACAGTATGGATTAAAAGAAAATATTTAGCATAGACACATTTTAAAGGGCTTCCGTCACCCCCCAAAAGTCATTTTTAGTTTTTTTGCTACTTAAAATCCTTATACAGCGATTTTTCACTATATAGTGCTCTTAGCCTTTTTCGTTCACTAGTTTCTTTAAAAAACTTACTATAAAAAAAACTTTTATAATATGTAAATTACCTCTCTACCAGCAAGTATGGCGGTTACTTGCTGATAGCAGCTGCATCCTGCTTTAACAAAAAATGCCCCCTCCTTCTATTGATCGCTCTCGTCCTCTGGCTGGCCCTGTTTGCGTTCAAAATCTTGCGCCTGCGCCGTACCGGTCTTCAGTCAGCGCAGGCGCACTGAGAGGAGGACGCTAGCTCGGCTGCTCCTTCCTCAGTGCGCCTGCGCCGATGACGTCATATCTACACCCGGCGCAGGCGCACTGAGGAAGGAGCGGCCGAGCGAGCGTCCTCCTCTCAGCGCGCCTGCACCGACTGAAGACTGGTACGGCGCAGGCGCAAGATTTATGACGCAGACAGGGCCAGCTAGAGGACGAGAGCGATCGCTGGCCCTGTCAATCAACAGGAGGAGGGGGCGTTTTTTTTAACGCAGGATGCGGCTGCTACCAGCAAGTAGACGCCCTACTTGCTGGTAGAGAGGTAGTTTACATATTATAAAAGTCAGTTTTTTAAAGAAACTAGAGAACGAAAAGGGGTAAGAGCACTATATAGTGAAAAATCGCTGTATAAGGATTTTAAGTAGCCAAAAAACAAAAAATTACTTTTGTGGGGTGACAGAAGCCTTTTTAAAATGAGGTGAAGCAGATGGCTACTTTTGATTTGTAATGTGAGTATTGGTAAATGCCCCTCATTGACTTGTGCAGGACATATATTTTAGATAGTTGTTGGCTAGTTTGATCGGCAGCTACAGTGGATATAAAAAGTCTACACACCCCTGTTAAAATGTCAGGTTTCTGTGATGTAAAAAAATTAGACAAAGATAAATCATTTCACCTTTAATGTGACCTATAAACTGTACAACTCAATTGAAAAACAAACTGAAATCTTTTAGGTAGAGGGAAGAAAAAATATAAAAATAAAATAATATGGTTGCATAAGTGTGCACACCCTTGAACTAATACTTTGTTGAAGCACCTTTTGATTTTATTACAGCACTCAGTCTTTTTGGGTATGAGTCTATCAGCATGGCACATTCTGACTTGGCAAGGTTTGCCCACTCTTCTTTGCAAAAACACTCCAAATCTGTCAGATTGCGAGGGCATCTCATGTGCACAGCCCTCTTCAGATCACCCCACAGATTTTCAATCGGATTCAGGTCTGGGCTCTGGCTGGGCCATTCCAAAACTTTAATCTTCTTCTGATGAAGCCATTCCTTTGTTGATATAGATGTATGCTTTGGGTCGTTGTCATGTTGAAAGATGAAGTTCCTCTTCATGTTCAGCTTTCTAGCAGAAGCCTGAAGTTTTTGTGCCAATATTGACTGGTATTTGGAACTGTTCATAATTCCCTCTAGCTTACCTAAGGCCCCAGTTCCAGCTGAACAAAAAACAGCCCCAAAGCATGATGCTGCCACCACCATGCTTCACTGTGGGCAGGGACGTAACTATAGGGGAAGCAGGGGAAGGTGGCCCATCCAGGAGGAAGAGGACTAAAAGATTTTGTCAGGTCTCCCTCAACAGTATTACACAATGAAATGATATACAGTGACAATATAGACAGTTTAGGAACCGGATGTAACAGCTGCTATCCCTGGTCTGAGAGAGCGATCTTTACTAGCCACAGGAATGGGGGCGGCATGAAAGGAAGGGGTTGCGAAAAAATTACTGGGGGAGGGGCCCCCTTCAAAAATTTGCTGTGGGGCCCAATCATTTCTAGCTACGCCACTGACTGTGGGTATGGTGTTCTTTCGGTGATGTGCAGTGTGGTTTTTGCGCCAAACATATCTTTTGGAATTATGGCCAGAAAGTTCAACCTTGGTTTCATCAGACCATAACACCTTTTCCCACATGCTTTTGGGAGACTTCAGATGTGTTTTTGCAAAATGCAGCCTGGCTTGGATGTTTTTCTTCGTAAGATAAGGCTTTCGTCTTGCCACTCTACCCCGTAGCCCAGACATATGAAGAATACGGGAGATTGTTGTCACATGTACCACACAGCCAGTACTTGCCAGATATTCCTGCAGCTCCTTTAGGCCCCATGCACACGGCCGTGTTTGACAGCCGTGTGCGGGCCGTGGAACCGCGGCCTGGATCCCTCCTGAGAGCAGGAGCGCACGGCGTCACTGGTTGCTATGACGCCGTGCGCTCCCTGCTGCCGCCGCAATACAGTAATACACTGGTATGATCTATACCAGTGTATTACTGTACTGTGCCGGCAGCAGGGAGCGCACGGCGTCATAGCAACCAGTGACGCCATGCGCTCCTGCTCTCAGGAGGGATCCAGGCCGCGGTTCCACGGCCCGCACACGGCTGTGAAACACGGCCGTGTGCATGGGGCCTTAATGTTGCTGTAGGCCTCTTGGTAGCCTCCCAGACCAGTTTTCTTCTCGTCTTTACATCAATTTTGGAGGGACGTCCAGTTCTTGGTAATGTCACTGTTGTGCCATATCTTCTCCACTTGATGATGAATGTCTTCACTGTGTTCCATGGTATATCTAATGCCTTGGAAATTCTTTTGTACCCTTCTCCTGACTGATACCTTTTAACAAGGATCTCCCTCTGATGCTTTGGAAGCTCTCTGTGGACTATGGCTTTTGCTGTGGGATGCGACTAAGAAAATTTCAGGAAAGACCAACTAGAGCAGCAGAACTTTATTTGGGGTTAATCAGAGGCACTTTAAATGATGGCAGGTGTATGCTAACTCTTATATAACATGATTTTGTATGTGATTGCTTAATTCTGAACACAGCTACATCCCCAGTTATAAGAGGGTGTGCACACTTATGCAACCACATTATTATTTTGTTTTTGTTTTCTTCCCTCCGCCTAAAAGATTTCAGTTTGTTTTTCATTTGAGCGGTACAGTTTATAGGTCACAATAAGGACCCTTTCACACAGGCGAGTATTCCGCGCGGATGCAATGCGTGAGTTGAACGCATTGCACCCGCACTGAATCCCGACCCATTAATTTCTATGGGGCTGTTCACATGAGCGGTGATTTTCACGCATCACTTATGCGTTGCGTGAAAATCGCAGCATGCTCTATTTTGTGCGGATGCGGTGCGATTTTCACGCACGGTTGCTAGGAGACGATCGGGATGGAGACTCGATCATTATTATTTTCCCTTATAACATGGTTATAAGGGAAAATAATAGCATTCTGAATGCAGAATGCATAGTAAAATAGCACTTGAGGGGTTAAATTTTTTATTAACTCACCTGAATCCACTTGATCGTGCAGCCCAGCATCTCTCCTGTCTCTTTCTTTGCTGATTGCAGTCAAAGGACCTGTGGTGACGTCACTCCGGTCATCACATGATCCATGACCATGGTAAAAGATCATGTGACGGACCATGTGATGACCGGAGTGACGTCACCACAGGTCCTTTGACTGCAATCAGCAAAGAAAGAGACAGGAGAGATGCCGGGCTGTGCGAGCAAGTGGATTAAGGTGAGTAAAAAAAAAATTTTTTAACCCCTCCAGCGCTATTTTGCTAAGCATTCTGTATTCAGAATGCTATTATTTTCCCTTATAACCATGTTATAAGGGAAAATAATACAATCTACAGAACACCGATCCCAAGCCCGAACTTCTGTGAAGAAGTTCGGGTTTGGGTACCAAACATGCACGATTTTTCTCACGCGCGTGCAAAACGCATTACAATGTTTTGCACTCGCACGGAAATATCGCGCATGTTCCCACAACGCACACGCACCTTTTCCCGCAAAGCCTGTGTGAAACCAGCCTAAAGGTGGAAAAAGTTCTGAAATGATTTATCTTTGGCCTCATGCACACGACAGTATTTTTTCACGGTCCGCAAAACGGGGATCCGTTGTTCCGTGATCCGTGTCCGTTTTTTTCTTCCGTGTGTCTTCCTTGATTTTTGGAGGATCACCAGACCAGAAAAGTGAAAAAAAAATCTAAGTCAAGTTTGCCTCGAAAATGATAGGAAAAAAACGGACACGGATCACGGACGCGGATCACAATCTTGTGAGCCTCCGTGTTTTTTTGCGGACCCATTGACTTGAATGGGTCCGCGAACCGTTGTCCGTCAAAAAAATAGGACACGGACAGGAAACACGGATCACGGACAAGGATGACAAACGGTGCATTTTCCGAGTTTTCAACAGACCCATTGAAAGTCAATGGGTCCGCTAAAAATCACGGAAAACGGAACAACGGACACGGATGCACACAACAGTCGTGTGCATGAAGCCTAAGTCTCATTTTTTTTTACATCACAGAAACCTGACATTTTACCAGGGGTGTTATATCCACTGTATGTCCTCTGATCCCCATACACTGAGCCGAGCATGCATGTGTTCTGCCGCTGCCAGGCATCGACTGTAGGTAGGCTTATCTACCTGAAATCCAGCTGCCCAGTCCTTCTTTCCTCTGAATCTGCTGGAGGCCTCTGTACACATTAGGTCGTTACCTGGGTTTGGCTGACATGAGTGTAATCTGATGGCACTTGTGTTGGTAGCAGTGACATCCATACTGCTCCACCATTCTAGAATATGTGTCCGTACCAAACACGTCCCCTTACTCTGAGACATGTCTTACAGCCAAATGCTCTTACTAGCGCCAATGTTAGATAGACGCAGCGTTAACCATTTCTGTCACAGGCAGCCATCGTATTGCTGTTCTCCTTACACTGGGTGGTGCTTCAGAGCAATGGCCAGGTATACCATAAAGCAAACAGTTAAAGAGCAACATCCCCCCCCCCCCCCCCAATCACACACACACTGATAGGATGCAGTAGGCAGTTGCCATGGTGATGGTCACTATGGAAACGGCACCAGGGACCCGGGCCTAGAAAAGGATGTTTAACTTGTAATCTAGAGATAGAAATGGCACCTGAGAGGACGGGAGGAGGCAGCGGAGAAATGGATCCCATGGGGAGATGCAAGGACTTTCCTGTATGCTCATGTGCGGATTCACTTATCCCAGATAATTCATGGAGCGGTTACTAAACCTGCATAAATAGTGTGCACGGTGTAATACCTGGCAGACACGTCAGGAGGACTACACTCCCATTCTCCATCACGCCCGCTGCAGATTGCTTCATTATGTGCTGCTTTAAGCTCTTTCTGTAGTTGCAGCTTCAGCAGATTACGTATCACTGAGGAAATGACCCCCGTCAACAGCATCATGGATATCCGCACCTGCTGCTCATGCTCCTCTCTGCCCTCCCTGCAGTGTTCCCAATGCAGAAATAACACCATATCACTCTAGATAGAACATGGCACCTCTTAGTGATCCATTTGCGCTGCATTTCTTATTATCTGCTGCGTGACATTGCCATCCCTCTCAGATACATATAGCCAATGCTCCACTGCCGTACTACGCTGTAAAGACATTGGATAATGCTGTACAAGGCAGAATTCTACAGTGTCATGAAAATGGCGCCAATTGGGCCAGATTTATCAAACCGGTGCATGTGCCCAGCTCGCCAGACATGTTAGACAGTTTTTTCACGTATTTCACTTCATGACACTTCATGGCATACTTTACAATCATATGGAATCATTTATCAAACTGGTGTAAGGTAGAACTGGCTTCAGATTTCACCTGTCATTTTCCAAAGGAGCTGTCAAAAATGAAAGGTGGAATCTGATTGGTTGCTGTGGGCAACTGAACCAGTTCTACTTTACACCAGTTTGATAAATTACCACAATATTTTTTAACAAAAGCAAAAACTAGTTGATAACATTGATCGCAAAAACCGGATGCCGCCCGTGTGCCTTCCGCAATATGCAGAACGGAACAGGAGGCCCATTATAGAAATTCCTATTCTTGTCTGCAAAACGGACAAGAATAGGACAGGACTCATCATTTTTGCGGGGCCACGGAACAGAGCAACGGATGCGGACAGCACAGAGAGTGCTGTCTGCATTTTTTGCAGACCCATTGAAATGAATGGTTCCGTATACGGACCGTATGCGGAACGCAGAAAAAAAAGCCCGTGTACGGAACGCAAAATACGTTCGTGTGAACGAGCCCTTAGACAAATTCCCTGGAATTTTCCAGGGAACACTTTTAAAAAATGGGCCAGAATGGGTTAAAAATATTGCCGCCATTATAACGCTGATCCCGTCCACAGGAAATGGCCTAGTCTTTCTCCTCAGCCAATCACTGCCACAAGTAAATGTGCAGTAATCTGTAAGTACTTTCTTACATACAACCTGATTGTCTGAATTTTGCCCTTTTTAGACTATATTCCGATAGAAAATGACCCAGTTTTTTTCTTTAGTCACAGAAATTTCTGCAGCAGAATGAAACAGAGGGTCCGCAATATACGGGCACCGCTTGTGTGCACACTGTATCATGGAAGATGGGGTGCGGAATGTAGGCACGGTTTTCTGTCTATGCTTCTACGCGGCAAAAAAAAATAGTGCACCCCATTCAAGTAAATGGGTCTGCAGACACGGGCACATGGTTGGTGCCTGTGATTGCGGTCTGCACAACGGGCACGGCCAGCATCGTGTGCATGAGGCCTAAGGGTGATTTCACACATAGGTTTTTGCCGGTGTTTCTCCTTTCCGTTTTTAGTGGAATTTTCTGCATCTGCCTTTTTGGTGCATTTTTTCAGGTAAAAATGCCACCTCAGATGTTAGCTGAAAGTCTGCGGGAAATATGGCACTTTCACATCACCTTCTCTATTGGGGGAAACGCCAGAAAGAAAATGCTAGTGGGCAAACACAAAACAAAATGTATGTGGACATTTCTGCGTTTTTTGTGGTAAAATTCCTGTGTGTAAGGCCTCCTGGGCTGCTCAGATCCAGGTATATATAGCAGCACTAATTCACTGGACTGCTCAGTAAGGTGCCCAGCCAGCAGCGGCTGAGTCCCATGCTCCAGACACCCGACTGATGCATTAATGCCCCTTCTCCGCTAATTACCGCGTCTATACTGTATGGCACCCGATGTTGATGGGATTAGATTTCTGTCTGTGCCATGTGAGAATTAATCTGCTTAACCCCATCAGTGCCTGGGAATAGCTCTGGTCCTGGCAGTTGCAGAACTTTGTTAGGAAGAAATATAGGGGGGTGGAATCAGCGAGTCTGGATTCCACGTCTCATCTGTTTGCAATTGGAGAGGGTACAAGAGGATTTTGGTGTGGTTCTAAAGAAAGAATGGAGGAATCTGGAAATCATTATAAACAACAGCAGGAAATTGTCCCGAGCCTATGACCTTTCTGTCAAACCCTCCATACCTGAATTAGCACTTCTCCTTTTGGTATTTCCTGTGGGTTTTTACAGGTCAAATCAGTGTGTAAGAAACAAAAAGCGGATATATTACTTCAGTAACTTTTTAATGGTGTGGACTCCTCTGGGCCCCTACGTCTCCTTACTAGTAGAGATCATAGTTAAAACTGGTGGATGGATTTGTACATAATCATATAAATCATACATATACAGGCTATGGTCATGCCATGTGGACGAGGCCTTAGATGTGGGTGCGTACACCTCAGAGTCCATGGAGTGTAGGAAGCCCTCATTTTCCCTGATACCAATGGATGGTGTGAGTCCCTCTATATATTAGTAGATGACAAAAATCCCATCAGACAAGACATATTTATAAAAAAAGAAAAAGTTGGTTAAATGTTTCACAGTAAAAGGGCTTAGCCCATGATTGATGTAAAATATGAAAATCAGACATCATATAGACATCACAATCTCTCAAAGCTAGAACCAGCCCTGTACCTCACGTGGATCCAGAGATCTCCACATTCACTGCTCATATTGCTCTGCTAGATTGTGTTCAGCCTGGCAGCTCAGGGGGCATGCCCTTTCTACTGCAGCTCTCTCCCTGTAATTGCCACAACTACTAACAGAACATATGACTGCTGGCACTTAAAGATTTTAACTGAGTGCGCTTGACCAGCTCAGTGAGACGGACAAAAAATAAGGAAAAGAACAAGCAGCAGGTGGCGCTATACAGATACATTTTGTTGAATAACTCAGTGGCTATAATACATTTTTAATTACATGCAATTACAAAAGTATTCAGATCCAGGGTCTGGTTTGAATAATGTACAATAGGTTTCCTGACACAACCCTTTTAAGTACATTTTCACAATGTATCTTTCAGGTATAGGCCATGCTTACAATATGCAGCGTCTCTCTGCACACAAACTTATTTTGTTTCCGTGTCCGTTCAGTTTTTTTGCGGATAGATGCAGACCCATTCATTTCAATGGGTCCGCAAAAAATGCGGACAGCACACCGCGTGTGCTATCCGCATCCGTATGTTCGTTCTGTAGCCCTGCAAAAATATAGAACATGTCCTATTCTTGTCTGTTTTAGGCATTGTTACAATGTCATACGCTTCAAAAATGCTTGAAAACAGGCTCCCGTTCTTTTCAATGCAGAGTGCGCACTATAGTTCACCCTTTTCACCCCTCTCCACTTCCAGTCGTCTTTGCTGGACATTGTTGACATGGCCATATACCCTACATCTCCGCTGTAGCCAATCACTGGCTTCATGAGCCCAGTGATTGGCTACAGTAGTCATTTAGGCCCCTTTCATATGAGCAAGTTCTACACTCCAGACTCGCAGTGTGAGTATACAGCAGCTCCCATCCTGACCTCCCAGCACTGAGGGGGTCGCATAATGCTGTCACTGTTAGGCCACTTGCACACAAACGTATTTTCTTTCGGTCTCTGTTCCGGGTTTTTTGCGGACAGTATACGGAACCCTTCATTTCAATGGGTCCACAAAAAAAACGGAAGGTACTCCGTGTGCATTCCGTTTCCGTATTTCCGTTCCGCAAAAAAATAGAACATGTCCTATTATTGTCCGCATTACGGACAAGGCTAATACTGTTCTATTAGGGGCCAACTGTTCCGTTCAGTGAAACTCGCACCATTTTGCAAGCAAGTCCAGTCAGTTTTGTCTGCAATTGTGTTCAGTTGGTAAATTTTTTCCGCACGAGTGCAATACATTTTGATACGTTTTTTACGTGCGTGATAAAAAAACTTAAGGTTTACAAACAACGTCTCCTACCAACCATCAGTGAAAAACGCATTGCATCCTGACTTTCTTCCGGACTGCAATGCGTTTTTCACTGAAGCCCCATTCAGGGCTGCGTTAAAAACGCAGAATATAGAACATGCTGCGAATTTCACGTAACGCAGAAGTGATGCATGAAAAACAATGCTCATGTACACAGACCTATTGAAATGAATGGGTCAGGATTCAGTGCAGGTGCTATGCGTTCATGTCACGCATTGCACCCGCGCGGAAAACTCGCTTTTGTGAAAGGGGACTAAACTTGCTTGCAAAATGGTGCGAGTTTCACTGAACGCATCCAGACCTAATCCGTCACGCTTGTGTGAAAGAGGCCTTAGCGTTCTGGAAAGTATATATAAGGCCTCTTGCACACAACCGTATGTATTTTGCGGTCCGTGGTGTGTCGCGGTGACTAATATTTATGGTTGGTAGAATAACATCAAGGCTTTATAGTGGTCTAGTGTGAAGCGATCATTTTGTGTACGATAATTTGATGCAGGATTAGTTCTGGATGCCATGTACATAGAAGGCAGCTTGATATTTGCTTTGGAGTCACAACCCGGTTTGCAGGAATATGCTTTGTACTTATGCTTGAAATGTGGAAATTTAAAGGGCTCGGGCCCTGGATGACAGTGGAGCTTTAAAAGGGTTGGTCTCATGAACACATAGACAAGTGATGGCCTACCCTCAGGATAAGACATCAGTGTCTGATTGGCAGGGGTCTGACACCCTGCAGTTATGTCAGTCAGAGTTTTATACAGAGTGACAATAGGGCTTCCATGGAGCCTTCTAATGTCTGTATACGCACAGCCTGAAGCAGCCCATATGGCAATATACCGTATTTTTCGCCGTATAAGACGCACCGGCGTATAAGACGCACCTAGGTTTTTGGGGAGGAAAATAAGAAAAAAAATATTTTTAACCAAAAGGTGTGCTGTGGGTTTGGTGGGTTTGGAACTAGGTGGTCTGTGGATGGCACTATTACTGGGGATCTGTGGATGGCACTATTACTGGGGATCTGTGGATGACGGACACTGTTATGGGGGGATCTGTGGATGACGGACACTGTTATGGGGGATCTGTGGATGACGGACACTGTTATGGGGGGATCTGTAGATGACGGACACTGTTATGGGGGGATCTGTGGATGACTGACACTGTTATGGGGGGATCTGTGGATGACGGACACTTATGGGGGGATCTGTGGATGACGGACACTGTTATGGGGGGAACTGTGGATGACGGACACTGTTAGGGGGAACTGTGGATGACAGACACTGTTATGGGGGGATCTGTGGCTTTCACTGTTACAGGGGGATCTGTGGCTGGCACTGTTACAGGGGCGGATCTGTGGATGGCACTGTTATACATGTGTCATCCACAGACCCTCCCAGCCCATAACTGTGCCATCCACAGATCCCCCGCCGCTCCTGTATACTAATATAATATGTCTTATTCAATTAATAGTTATTAAATATGCCTCTTTATTCCTAAAAGTACCTTAAATCCTAAGCGCTTCAGTACAATGCCGGCAGGCCGGGCGGCCGGCGCGGCGCGTCACTCACTGACGTCACTTGCCTGCGCCGCCTGCTTCATTCATAAAGTAGGCGGCGCAGGCACGTGACATCAGGGAGTTACGCTGCCGCCCGCCCGGCCTGCATTGTACGGATGAGCTTAGGATTTAAGGTACTATTAGGCATAAAGGGGCATATTTAATAACCATTCATTGAATATGACATATTTTATTAGTATACAGGAGCGGCGGGGCGGGGCTATAGTACAGTGACTGCACCGCCCCGCCGCTATTGCCGGCCCCAGCTCCTCCTCCCAGTCCCTCCCCGAGTCCTCGCTCTCTTTACATCGCTGCCAGCGATGTAAAACTGACTGCATTCGCCGTATAAGACGCAGGGGCATTTCTCCCCCATTTTGGGGGAAGAAAAAGTGCGTCTTATACGGCGAAAAATACGGTATGTGCAGCCTCTTTGTGCTGCCTTACAGGTGCCAGGCTTTGCTGTGTCTGGAGAAATAGAATAGAGGACTTTGTTTCCTGCTCTGCAGCAATGACATCTCCAACTAACCCACACAGCCATTGAGGCCATTGATTAGCTGTGGTCATGGGATGTCATCACTGCAGTGCCAGAAAGACTGGCCTGGGAGCATCAGTGGTGGAGTTCAGGGGGATTGGACTCTACGGCAATCTCTGAAGAAGCTTCTAGACAGACCTTCTAGACATTTATAGTAATAAATGGCTTCTTACCAGCTTAAGAGCACTCTACAACCTCTATATTCTCTACTAGGGCATGCGGGCAAGGGTTGTCTTAAGGGCTTACACATGTTCTACACAAAAAAGAGAACTCAGAATGAGATATTGAGGATTTGTATTTCTTTTTTCAGTATGAGAGATTGAGATTAGGTACAAATGAAATGTCATCTCATGGGGTTAGTAGACTATATTACACATGATTCTGAAGACTCAGCCACACAGTATTAGCATGGAAACGATCAGACATTTATATTAGGCTGCTTATCTGTATTCTTGGAATATGAAAAAACTGAACCATTTAATGGATATGGATAACAGTCAGGCTTTGGAATAGGACCGTAGACCCACTATGTCACTATTGGATTTGCTACGGTTAAACAGCGGGACAGAGTGCAAAGTATGTTCACATTAGAATGCCACTCATGCAGGGGAGCACCACCAATGGGGCCAGGTGAGGTGATCGCCTCAGGCAGCACCAGGGGAGCAGAAGAAGGGCTATGGGCAATGAGCAATTCCATTGTGGAAACCCTCATCTCTACATATTCAACTGCATTGCTGTACTTAGGACAGCAATACAGTTGAATGCTGCAACGGGGCACGGGAGTGATGTCTCCCTGGCCCACCGTTTCCTCTAATAGGCTCTAGTCCTAGTTCCTGTAGCCTATCAGAGGGCGGTGTCGTCATTATCGTGCTGCCTGAGCCGGGCGTTTCAGTTTTCGCCTCAGGCAGCAGAAAGGCTAGGTGCACCCCTGCACTCATGGGGCTATGGACCATGTGCAAAGACTCTACAGGTTGTGTGCCGCTGAGGGGTGGCAGATGGTGTTTTGAGAAGCAAGGTACCCTGAATTGATAAACAGAAGCCAGGCTGTAGAAATCCGAGATCACACAGCACAATAAGACCGGCAGACATCCAGTGCACAAGCAGGGAACAGGTTGGTCGCTATAATAATGGAAACCATAAGGCTGTGCTGAATTTCTCAAGGATTCTTTTTCATGGCAAGAAACACACGGCTGTCAACAGAGATGGAAACCTTGAAGGGACCTTGACTAAATGACTAAATAACACAAGTGTGAACATAGTTTTTCATTCTTTTCTATGGAGCTTTTATTGTGTGGTTACTGCTGAAGTCTACTCCTGGACCAGTATACATGATATTCTGTTTTAGTCGTCTGTGCTGTGATGTACTAAACATTTAATATCACAAACCAATTTGGCAACACAGAATTTTTTTATTACTTTTAGAAGTAACACCTTTTTTTCTGCCCCTTATAGGCTCAAAGATGGCGTAAGGAATATGAGGATGAAAAACCATTTGATCTAGAAAGTTCTGGCGATGATGATTTCCTTGATGAGGACGATACAGACGATGTTTATTCTGGATCAGGATCTGGTGGTAAATGTTAAGGCTATAACAGAGTACCGTATATAAATTCTGTATCCTACATACTGTGAGAAGATGTCACATACTAGAGCATAGTTGGCTCTTCTCATTACAGTCCACATGGTAATATTACCTACATTTTAGAAACTGCCTTTTTTTCTTGTGCATTTTACAAAATGTATGTTCACATAGGAAATGGTGTCACATTTGACACACATGCAGAGCAATTTTTTTTTTCTGGCAAAACGGCGGGCACATTGACCGAACCTATTGGACTCAATTATAAGTAATGGGGTCGGGTGGACACCATTAGTGTCTGTCATATGACAGGTCTGCACTGTGACGTGGTTTCTGTTGTTTTTCCGTTTTGAAAGTGATTGACCAATCCAAACAATTTTTTGCGGCTCGGCTGCGGACCCATTCACTTCAATGGGGCCGTAAAGGATGTGGACAGCACTCTGTGTGCTGTCCAAATCCGTTGCTCCTTCCGTGGCCCAGCGAAAATGATAAATCATGTCCTACTCTTGTCTGTTTTGCGGACAAGAATAGATATTTCTATAATGGGCCATTGGTTCCGTTCAGCAAATTGCGGCACGGTCGTGTGAATGAGCCCTAAGTTTGAGATTTCTTATTATTTCAGTAAATATGAAGCATTTATGGAGCTGGAGCCAGAATGTGGAAAACTAAAAGGGTCGTAGTCAGACATTAAGCTTATTAGCTCCACAGCCCCGGAGGCCCCTACATTTACCCTCTGCCCTCCTTTCTGACTAGTGAGCCCATGGCTGTTGAAGCAACCCTCACTTCCATAAGCCAGGTGCCCAGAAAGTAGTTTTCCACCATTCTCATTGATGTGTTGCTTTGCCCGATCAGTGACAGAGCTGTGCATCTGCACACACCGCTCTTTCCCTGCCGACACTGATCTGTGTGATCAGAGGCAGCAGGAGAGAGCATGGGGAGGAAGGTCCTACAGCTGTACTGAAAGGAAAGGAAAGTACAGCTTAAGGACCTATACTGATGTCATCAATGGGAGGAGCCAGAGCAGATAGACTATACAGCCGTCACTAGTGGAGGCAAATGTGATTTTCTATTTAAGGATAAATGTGTGTATATGTGTGTAGCAGAGCTGTATGTGTGTAACAGACCTGTATGGGTATAGCAGAGATGTATGTATGTAATGGAACTTGTATGTGTGTGTAGTAGAACTGTGTGTGTAGCAGGGCTGTATGTGTATAGCAGAGCTGTATCTGTGTATGATGGTGCTGTGCGTGTTTTGCAGAGCTGTGTGTGTACCAGAAGTGTGTCGCAGACAAATACTTAAAAATAATCTAGCAGAACAAGAAGCATGGCAGGACACAACAGAGCAATGGCAGGAGACACATTTATTTGGATAGGTACATTTACTGAAGTGACCACATGCACCATTGCTGGTTATTACAATGGTCAGCAGATGACACAGTAAGGGTAACAGGAGCAGACTAAAACTCTCCCCCCTTCCTTCATGCTACACCCTAAATTGACTGACCTTGACCCGTCCACTTCAGTAAACCACAATCCCTACAAAGAGGACCTAAAAAAAATATTTTCTGTTGTCTAAACCTGGGGTGCGTCTTAAAGTCTGGTGTGTCTAAACCTAAGCGTCTTATAGTCCGGTGTGTCTTATAAAGCCAAAACTACCGTACATTTGTCACGTAAGACAGGATCTATCAGGGTATGGCCCAATTGTGCGACTGGCTGTATGCAGCCAACCCTCGCCCACCTGCTGTGGCTGCAGGATTTTGCATTCAAATGGTGCAGCAAATGGCGGCCACAGCCAGTGGACATCACATCCAGTTTCTTGGCACAATCCCTATGCAGATTTAGTTGAAATGCACCATTACTACATTTCTATGTGTGAAAGGTAAATTCTGTTTTCTGCAGTTCTTTGGTTTTTTCTGTGTATTTTATATTTATGGCTCTGTTAATTTCAATGTCTAAATGACAATACGGATTTCCCAGCATAATAGTATGAAGTCAGCTCGCGTTCACGTCATCCACTCCTGTGCAGGTGGATTTATAGTGATTACAAGCAGAAACTATGCTAAGACTGTGGGGGAGAGCGAAGGGGACCGTATATGAGGAGTATAGAGACTTTGTTTTCCATTTAATGGTTTTACATGTGTATATGTGAACGTGCCCAGCTTGTGAGATATCTACAGCTGTTATGTTCAGTGCGTGAGCCTTAGGTTATGTTACCATGTGTTGTACAAGTGTGTTGCACTCAAATTTCTACTGCAGATGTGCCATTGATCTGCACAAGGATTAACCCCTATTGTCAATTTATTGGGGATAATCCATGGCTTTTCCGTGCAGGACCCACAAGAAAAATAAACCTGTAGAAATATATCCGTGCAGAAAAAATTACAACATGTGAATGGTTTATAAAATACTACATGGATGCAAAACGTTATGAGCCTATTTGATGAGGATTAGGCCTCATGCACACGGCCATTGTCATTTTGTGGTTTGCAAACTGCAGATCCGCAAAATACGTATACCGGCCGCATGCATCCCTCACTTTCCTCAGTCCCTATTATAGAAATGCCTATTCTTGTCTGCAAAACGGACAAGAATCCTTTTTTTTTAGGGTCCGCATGCGATCTGCAAAAAATGCAGTTCAAACGAGGATACAAAATACGGACGGTAGTGTGAATTAGGCCATAAAGGGTTTTTGTCATCAGAAAAATTGTTATGTAGCTGGCTGACATTAGCAATGTGCTAATGTCAGCAGAACATAACTGTATGACTTATATCTCCCTGCCTGGTGCCGTTCGCACTAAATAATGACTTTTATAATATTCAATTGAGCCTCTAGGTGCTAGTGGGGTGTTGCTGCAGCACCTAGAAGCTCCGTGGGGGGGGGCTCCCCATGCACGAATGAAAACATCTCGGGGGGGCGGAGGAGCCACTGGCAGGCAGTGACGGAGACGTCACCTGGAGTGGGCGCCAGGTAATTATATTCAGTGTAAGGGGCCCGGGCATATATGATTTATTTTTTTACTTTTTTTTTACACTTAATTATGTCCCCCATAGGGGCTCCCATAGACTGCAGTGAGTTACCAGGCAGAGCTCCACAGAAAGATAGCTGTGTCAGGCTTTGGATCCTTTAGAGGGCCTGAGGCTGTCACAGCAACCGAATGGCCACCTCGATCTCAGTGCTGGAAAGCCGTTTGGGCCCGGTAGCTCAGCGCTTCTGAGCTTTTGTCACTCAGATGCCGTCTTCGCAATTGTCCACGTCATCTGAGGGGTCAAAAGTCAGTGATTAAAGTTGTCATCTATAATTCCATTTGCTTTTGTAAAACAGCAGAAACCCGTCGGCTATGGTGCTGCTGAGGCCCTGAGTTCGAACTTCTGCAGCACATGTACAGTAGCGGTCAGGAAGCGCACTTCTCTGTAGGGCTAGCTGAGCTGAATGTATTGATACCTTTCACTTAGTGATCCAATACTTCGTTCTGGAGAAAAAGTACTTCCAATCGATATGCAAATAAACAAATTGCTCTAAATTCCATTAACAAATGGTAGAAGACCTGTTAACTCTTCTCTGACTTGTCTGTGTGGACATCTTGCTGTTACTATGTTCAAAAGGTGCATTATTCCATTGTTTTACATGGCATGGATATGCACGTAGATCCAGCCTTCTACAGCGTGGGTCGCCATTGAGAAACATAGGAAGGCAGAATACATGCAGTTTTCCATACCTTTATTCCTTCTTCAATAAACTGACAATTGGTTGTTACCATTTCCCTTGTCAAAGAGGCGTGTCCCTGCATAGTCCAAGAAAAGTTGTATATAATGATGTTACAAAATTGTTTTATATAATAAAACACCCTCTATTCACTCCATTTTTACAAAATGCCAGATTTGCGCAGATTTGTCATAAAGCAGAAAAGACAAGGTTTCGGTGTATAATACGCCAAAAAACTGATGCAAATACCTTGATAAGTATCGGACAGTGCCTCTAGACTGCCTTACAACAGGGATGCCCAACCTGCGGTCCTCCAGCTGTTGCAAAACTACAACTCCCAACATGCCCTGATAGCTGTAGGCTGTTCGGGCATGCTGGGAGTTGTAGTTTTGCAACAGCTTGAGGGCCGCAGGTTGGGCATCCCTGCCGTACAACACATAGATAACCATGAGAAATTTTGGTATGAAGTGCCGTGGCCCAGTGCAGCAAAGATTCAACTCTATAACTCCATTTATAAAACGTATGACGAAGTCCAGGAGAATCCTTTCATGAAATGTGTTGGTTAGATCTATTTAGCTTTAAGGGTAAGCGGGTCAGGATATAGTGTAATGCTAAAGGGAAGAATTGATTCTGCGATGTAAGTGTTAGACTAAAAATAAGTTGGATATTACGTGATAATGGATATTATAAGACAAATAAGTTGGATGTTACAAGACGGGGCTTTATGACTATTAAAAGGGATCGTCCAGGATTAGAAAAACATGGCACTTCCTCCACTCCTGTCCATCGGTTGAGGATGGTATTGTAGCTCAGCCTCATTGGAGTTAATAGAGCATATCTGCAGTACTGCACATAACCTGTGAATAGGTGTAGTGCTGTATTTTGGAAGAAGCAGTTATGTTTTTCTAATCCTTGACAACCCCTTTAAGCTGTCCCAGGAGGCAGCTTCAAGACTTTTGAAAATAAATCACTTTGTTTGTCTGCTCTTAGATTTTGAGATGGAGTCCAGGCTGGATTTTGGGGTCATATTCACTACAGAAACGCCCATTGCTCCACCCACCGCCACAGCCCTGAAACCAGCACCTACGGTAGACACAATTCCAACTCTACAAACAACTTTGCTTCCTCCCACAACACAAGCAACCTTAATACATCAACAGCACCCATGGGTTCTTCCTGAAGCCCCAGAAACACCATCCATAACTGCTGCACCCACACCAACTAGTCCTACCAAAGAAGAAGCAACTACTGCTGCTGTAACCACTGCAACAGCCAGGACAACTGAGGTACGCCGGTTACAACCTGTGATTATAGTATCAACTTTAACAACACTAATGCCTACTACTACAGAGGAAGAAACAAAGGAATGGGATGATGATACAGAAAACATTGGGACCATTCCAGGCCAGGGAAGCAGCCAGCAGTGGCCTACCCAAGATGACAGAACAGTTCAGACAACCGTTGCAGAGGACAGAGAAATAGAGGATTTGGAAGAAGTGACTCCTACTCAACAACCACAGGTGAGGATGTAGGCAACAATGTAGAAAAGTCATGAGCAAATGACTGCAAAGGCCAGGGATTGCCTGCAACAGTCACTTAAATAATGTATGGCATGCGTTTGCTGCAGGACCAGTGTGGAGCTTCAGGGCCACAGCAGTGGGACATTTAAAGGGTGTTTTTTTTCCCACAGTTTCCTGCCCTTTGCCAATTATTTAAAAAATCTTAGGCAACCTTTTAAAGAAGTTGTATAAATTATTGTAATGATATATAAACCTTAAAGAGCCTTTGTCAGCATGATCAAACCTATTAAACCAGACATACTGTCTGGTAAGGTTGATCACACTGATTAAAACTATACCTTTCTTTTGTCTGCATGTTAAACAGTTGCACAGATATCTGCATCTGTATCCATATGTAAATGAGCATGTTGGAGCATCCAGGGGGTGGGGCTTAATCTTTGGAGCACTGCTTTGTAACACCCCTGTGGTCTGCAGACTGCCCTCTCCCCTCAATTGACAGGGCTAGACATTAGCAAACTAATACATATTGCAGGTATAATCAGAGGCACAATATATGATTATAAAGACACCAGTAATATGTATTAGCTTTCTGAGTATAGAAAACCTCTATTCTTAATATAGTAAGGCTATAGTATTTTATTGTGGGTTAAATTGGTGGGTGGGTAACTAAAAAAATGTAGAAGTCTACCCTGGGATTTTAACCTGGGATATTTGTATGCAAGGCTGACCACGTACCTCCAGGCCACAGCCTTATCATATTAAGAAGAGTGGCTGTCTATGCTTAGAAAGCTAATACATATTACTTGTCTCTTTATAATCATATACTGTGCCCGTGAATAAACCAGTAATATTTATTAGCTTTTTAAGCATAGAATACCTCTTTTTTTTCCACTATGGGGAGGCTATAGTTAGTAGTGTATATGATATGTAGATGCTAGGACAAAGACCTGGCCTCAGCATGCTGATGGCTAGCTCTGTCAATTAAGGGGTAGGGGAGTTACAAAAGCAGTGTTCTGAGGATTCAGCCTGCCCCCTGGTGCGTGGAGTGCTTATTTGCATATGTATAAAAACGCAGATATATCTGCAGCCATTCAACATGCAGGCAAAAGAAAGGTGTGGTTTTAATGAGCAGGATCAACTCTACCAAACAGTATACCTGGTATAATAGGGTTGATCATGCTCACAAGAGGCACTTTAGGGTGCATTCACATGTCCGCAATTCTGTTCAGAATTTTGCGGAACGGAATTGCGGACATTTTCATTTCTATGGGGCTGCACGATGTGCTGCACAGATCCGGAATTGCGGACCCGCACTTCCGGGTCCGCAATTCCGATCCCCCCAAAAATAGAACATTTCCTATTTTTGTCCGCAATTCCGGGCAAGATTAGGCATTTTCTATTAAGTGCCGGCGATGTGCGGTCCGCAAAATGCGGAACGCACATTGCTAGTGTCCGTGTTTCGTGGATCCACAAAACACTTAAGGACATGTGAATAGACCCTAACAGTTGTGACAATAGTTATGCATGGAAAAATGCACAATATGATGTAAAATGGTCAGCATGATTGTACACAGCTACAAATCAGTGCCATCTTTAGTGTTATAGGTAACTGCCATACAATACATATGTCCGCCTTGTGAGTGACTCTTCAGTGAGCAGTCAGTCGGCAACTGTGGGATCTGGAGGTGATTGCTCTGATGGAAATCCCTGTCATATACTAAGAATATTTTTCTAACTGCTTGTCAGTGGTTAGAATAAGGATTCCATGTAAATGTGTTTTTACATTTATTTATTAAGACGTGAAAAGAATGTAAGTAAGGCGAGTAAGAATCCTTGATTGGCCTACATCAGTTAACCACCATTTTTCTTTTTCGGTGACAGACAGACAACTGGGAAGTGACCATAACTACTGCTCGTGATAGCGATGTAGAGGTGCCAGTGAGTGGAGGCCCAAGTGGTGACTTTGAGATCCAAGAGGAGGAGGAAGCATCTCAGACACAGCCACCCACAATACCTGACTTGGGCAATGAAGTATTGCCACCTGGCACATCTCCCACTGATCGTGGTCGGGGGAGGAAACTAGATACTGGTCTCATTGACAACACTATAGATTCTGGGAATACCCTGGCACAGATGCCGCAAAAGAATATTCTGGAGAGACGAGAAGTGTTAATAGGTGAGTGACTACTTTTGATCTGCACAAACACTTTAATTTCCTACTCAACCTCATGCCTATAAATTAATAGCATTGCATTTAAAGTATTGTGTGCTTATAATGTTACTGTTTGGTATATAGTTCATGGGTTTAGTAAATTTCTAATTCCTGGAATAATATATAAGGGTTTTCTGTTAAAGGGAATCTGTCACAGTGTTTGTGCTGCCCGGTAGGAGAGCAGCAAGAAGTAGTGACAGGCGCTGATTTTAACAGGGTGTCTGTTACACTCACAGTTTAAAGGGAATCTGTCAGCTCCATAACCCCCCGCCCAAACTAGAGTAAGCAGTGTGTAGTGTAACTGACGCAGAGTCCCGTTATGTCAATATTATCTTCATACTCATATGCATTCTAGCACTGTGCTCTGACAAACCAGCAGTACAATGCATTGACAGGACTCCTGAGCTCATGCACATAAGAGAGAGGACTCAAAGAGGAGTTCTCGCAATGCATTTTACTGCTGGTTTGTTAGAGCACAGCTTTGAAATGCAAATAAATATGAAGATGAACTTTACATAACTGGACTCGGCACTTACTCTAGTTTGTGGGGTGTTTTGGAGCTGACAGATTCCCATTAATAGTTGCATTGCAGGAGCTGCACCTAGGAGATGTGAGTTCCCCTGCCCTCCAGCTTTCTCCCTGTGCACCGTTCATTGCACTACACGGAAGTCTTGCTTTGCCTTCCCCCTGCATGCAGCTCTTACAATACTAAGAGCTCTTCTTTTTATCAGCAGTTTTTGTTGTATTTATGAGGCATGAGCATTACAGCTCAAACGGTTAAGTTGTAACATTGAGAAGGAAGCATAGATGTAACTATCTAAGGTAATGTTAGGGAGCTGTTGAAGCCTTAACCCAATAGGGAGAAGCTTGAAAAAGCCTTAATATAAGCACAAAAGCCTGAATTTGATTGAGTCCAAAATGCTAGGAGAAAAAGATAAAAATAAAAGCAGGAAAGAAAAAATAAAATATGGTGGGTGTGAAGCGTTGTCCATCAGACAGTGGATCATTTACAGAAGGTCTTTCTGGATTCATTCATTGATATTGTCTAGTCTTCCACCATGTACCTGGAAGGGCATATCTTGACTTCTGAGTAGGGCTTCCCAGGGGTCAGTATCAATTTTCGTCCTGCTAACCATTATATAATCGAGTGACAGATTTTCTGACCAATCTTTGGTCAGATGGCCGTTACACAGACAGATCTTTTGTTATACATGCCAACTATTGGTGTGATTGGGGGAAAATTGGTAAGATAATCTGTTGATGTAGTACAGCCCTAAGTCCTTATGCATAAACATTTAACCCTTGTAGGAAGTCTGTGATGTAGATCTTCAGCCAATATCAGCAGAGCAAGAAGTGATGACAGAGAAGCAAGCATAATTTTTAAATTGCTCTGGTACAGCCAAGTAAAAAGCAGCCATTTTCTTATATCCTGCACTGTTAAAAGGAGATTCTGTGCAACTAAGAACATAGACCTATAGCTGCGGTTCACCTGATTAAAATACTGTTTCTTTGGCTAATCTGAATCTCTGTTCCCGAGCGACTTGGCACATGAGCAGTACAGCCTTGATTCTCGGCATGGCCAAAAACAACCTGCACCCTGTCCACTGTGTTACGTATTTCTGGGTGGAGGCTTACATCATTGGCACATGCGCAGAACATAATTGTTGCACCAAAGGCCTAATTTGCATTAGGGCTGCACGATATATAGGAATTTTGTACGGCCGGCTATACATCCGTGTCAGCCACGTAAAAAGTCAACCATCGCTTTATAAGACGCACTGCCATTTTCCCCCCCACTTTTGGGGGGAAAAAGTTTGTCTTATAAAGCGAAAAATATGGTAATACAATTGCAGCATTTTTGGTTCGGCCAATTGGCGATTGCGATATGGCGATTTATTGCGATTCCTTTGGCGATATATTGTGCAGCCCTAATTTGCATATTAAGAAAAAGTGTCATAACTCGGGAACGGAGCCTCAGATCAACAAAAGAAATGCTATGTTTTATTCAGGTAAGCCACAGCTATGTGTCTATGCAAACAGTTGGATAGGGAGGTCGATTGTGACAGTTTCCTTGTAAGCATATACAGTAGTTCACAGAACACCTTGGAAACTTATATTTGTGGTGACCATAGTGAATAAATGAAAGGGGTATTCCTATCTGTGCCATTCATGGCTAGCTTGGAATGTCCATCTTATTTGGTGAGCAGGGTGGATGGAGTTACAGAAAAGGCCTTGCAGGCTGTAGTAGTGAATGGGGGGCTACAAGAACAGTCCAAGCGGGCATATTATTTCTGTGGGCAGATCCTCTAAATTGTAGAGACCTAAAAGCCTCCACGTTTATGGGGAGCTTTTCTCTCTTCACTTTTATCACACCAATAGCTGAAGCAGGCAGCTTTGAACCTATTTCAGGTATTGGTTAGAGTCATCTTTTATTTATCTGGTCAACTTTTCTTGAGAAGCTTCTTTCTTAAAATGTCACCAACATGACATAATATGCAGCTCTTTGATCTATGCTTCAAAGAGCGATGTAGCTGAGGTATTACATTTCATACACTCAGACTATACGCAGTTTATATGATCTCCAGCGACTTTGTACATAATCATGACTACATCAAGGATATTATTTATCCCTTCGAAACTCAGGTACTAAGGCAATGGGCTGTAACAAATGAGTCTTAAAATATGTAAAAATAATTGAAAAAGCGCAATTTACTATGACATTCAGCCGGTGTTAATGAACCTTTTCTGCTTTTTCTAGCGGTGATAGTGGGAGGAGTGGTTGGAGCCCTTTTTGCTGCCTTTCTAGTGATGCTACTGATTTACCGCATGAAAAAGAAAGATGAAGGAAGTTACGCTCTGGAGGAGCCCAAACCAGCCAGCGTTTCCTATCAAAAACCGGACAATCATGAAGAATTCTACGCATAGTAGGGGGGATGTGTCCTTCTTTCCTCTTGCCAGTTCTGATGATCAATGAGCCTGTGGACGGATATTCCTTTCATGGCTTCCATGTCCGGTGATCCTGGATGTGGGCTCTTCATTTTTAAGTCACAGCTACCTGAAGTGTGGTCACATGAAATGTGGCCAGATCAGGACAGTATGGAAACAAAGAATGTTCCTGTCATGGGATTTCTACTCCTTCCATTCCTCTTTGCATTCGTACACTGTCAATGGCCACAACTGCTGGTGCTTCCTTGAGGGTTCTTTGACAATGCTTGACTGATAACATTGTTGTGGCCAACACATAGCAAATTCTGGACCCAAAAAGCACAAGTGATACCTTTTACTTCACCTTTTATTGCAGTATTGGCATATACTAGGAAATCGTTTCTGCAGCCCCAGATGGTCTGTTTTTTAGTAATAGTTCCAGCATAGGACGTTTATGTACATGCTAAAGGGAATCTGGAATGTTGTATAAAAATCCTATATATATATATATATCTTTATATTAGGCCTCTTCAAATTACTTTCTAGTCCGACCACAGGCTCCGCCATTAAGCTGTAAATACGATCTGGTGTAAATTAAGAAATTTTAGGGAGTCTTATTAGGAAAAAAAAAGAGAACTTTTTTTTTTAAATTTAAGCAAAATGTTCTCCAGCAAATGTACTGATGTGGAAATAAAGACTGAAAGAGGGTTACATGTTTATTCTTTAAATGGTACTGAGATGGAGAAGGGATGAGGCTAGTGGTTAAATGTCGTGCCATAAAAAGGGATTTGGTTCGGGGGTAAAATCTCCAACCTCATGGTGCAGTTCTCTTTTTCAATGGTTACTCTGTCCTCCTCGGTTCTAACACTATAACCTCTGCTTTATTTACTTAGAGGTCTGGTATGCTATGAAAAAAACACAGTTCAATTGATTTGGCTGCAGCCAAGGATTCTGGGTATGTATATGTAAATGAGCACACCTGACGCTATTTTGAATCTGGATGACAATTCACTCTGAGCAGTTTTTGGATCGGCTACAGAGCTTAAAGTGTTCCTGTAGTTTGGAAACATTTTGATATATTGGTGGAGATCTGAGTGCTGAGACCTTTGCTGATCGCTAGAACGAGGAGATAGAAGTGCTCACATGGAGTGCTGCCTCTCCTCACTGCTGGAGACAGACGTGAGACGGACTTAGTAGAGAATCTATGGGAATCTCCTGCAGTATGGCGAGAGTGTGCTATGTGAGCGCTTCTCTCTCCTCATTCTAGCGAATCTCAGTGCTTGGACCCCCACCGATGAAAACCTTTCACATGTCACTATGACATATCAAAAGTTTTCCCAAAGCACAGTGCCACTTCCAATTTATAGAGTTTTTCAGAAGCCTTAGGCCATGATGAAATCTGCGTCAGAGGATCCGGTCAGGATTCAGGTGCATATTCACAAACAGAAAATCTGCGCCAAAAAACGTTTGTTACTTGTGTTTTTTTTTTTGCAGATTTGATGCAGTTTTGCTGCAAATCTCACTGAAATCCGCACAGTAAACACATTGCACAAACATTTGACACATATAGTGAGAATAAAGACTTAAACCAGTGGTCTGCAGCCTGTGACCCTCCAGCCACACCTTGTCGGGGGATGTTGGAAGTTGTAGTTTTACATCAGCTGGAGAGTCACAGGCAGGGGAATTATGAAACAATATGTGTTTCCTTCATATTCCCTAATTATTTTTTGTGTCCAAATAAGATGTAAGGGTTATCTTCTGTGGGCTTTTCACCTCTAAGTAAATGAAATGGAGCACCAAAGAAGGGAAACATGAGGCCTTAGTCCCTTTCCCAGAATCCTTGGGTTGGAGGGTTTCAAACAGGCCACTGGCAATGGGTTAATATTTGTAAAGTTAAATAACTTTTATCCTAACTGTAACTGGTACAATGACTAAATGCTTTTAGGACTAGAACATAAAGGAATGATGAGATAAAGCTCTCATCCAAATTAGAACTTCTTTCAAGCAAGCTGAATGTCCTTTCTGTGGCAGTCTATGTGTTTGTTCTTTTTCCTGCGGAGACCGAATGTAACACACCAAGGGGCGATTTATGCCTTTACAGCAACTCCTTGGCTGAAACTTTCCAGTTCGGAACAAGGTCCATATCAAGACCTGGGAGATTTTGATTTTGTATATTATTTGGCAGTCTACCTGCAATTGCAAAGTGGGGTCATTTCTTACAAAACATCTGTTGTCAGTGGTGAAATAATTTCTAGAAGGGGTTGGGTACCGGGGTTATACTGTAATAGAGCATTTTTTTTGTATGTACAGTATGTAATTCACTAGGATTTTAGCATAAAAAATTTGCTTCTTAAAGTCTGTTCTAAATGTGGCTCATAGCACAGACTTTAAAGCCAAAAGCTAAAGCAACATGAGCAACGAGCAAACGAAAATGGTTCACTTCAGAATAAAACTATACCTTTGCCAATGATCTTAAGCAATGTTGCAGTTCATGTATCTTAATAATTTTATAATTATTTCTGTGCTGTACCCATTAAGGAAATAAAACGTAAAACATTTGAATTTTTTATTTTCTTGTCATTTTTTGCTACAATGTTGCTGTCAGTTGTAAATGTTAAAGAGAATTTGTCACAGATTTGTACATATGAAACTGGCTGACCTGTTACATGTGTGCTTGGCAGCTGAAGGCATCTGTGTTGCTCCTATGTTCATATATGCCCGCATTGCTGAGAAAAATGATACTTTAATATATGCAAATAAGCCTCTAGGAGCAACGAGGGCATTGTCGTTACTCCTTGAGGCTCTGCACTCATTGCAACTGTCGCGCCCTCTTCACTTTAGTTGACCAGACTAGGAAGTGAAAACAGCATAATGCCTGGCTATTTCAAAGTGCAGAGAGAGCAGAGCCTCTAGGAGTAATGGCAACACCCCCATTGCTCCTAGAGGCTAATTTGCATACGTTAAAAATTCTGTGCTGGCACATATGAACATGGGACAAATACAGATGCCTTCAGCTGCCAAGTGCACATGCAACAGGCAGCTGGTAACGTAAGATTACATTAAATTGTAATATTATTTGTGAATTCTCCTGTGATATACTTCCATTTACTTTTGAGCACCGTTTATACAACATCTGTAGAGAAAAGACTGGAGCTACAGAGATGTATGAACTGTGGGGAGCATTTCCAAAAGTTGCAAAGCTTTGTACAACCATGGTGGTATGATACTTAGCATCTTTTTGGGGATTTAGAGCCTTGTTCGCCACTTGTCCAAAAAGTGAGTGGCGTGGGACAGTTTAGGGGCGCTATAGCCAGTCCGCCACATTTATGATAATCTATACTAGAAGACTGCCGTAGATTATAGTGTAAATCTATACCAGCTCCCTTGCTAGTGTAGATATTGATTTTGGCTCACGGACCTGCACTGGTGTGCCACTATTGAGAGGTGAGTACTTTTTTATTGTGGCATATCTGACGCCAGGGGGATAGATTAAGACCAGCATGTAATACATCAGTCTTAATAAATGTCCCCCTACATTCATAAAATTCATGGAATTTGCAGATCTATAAGAAAGGTTGTGACTTCTATTGTTTAGAAATTCTTACTCTCAAAGTGCAAAACTAAAATAAAAAATACTATACATTCTTGAATAATCCTCCTCTCCCCTGCTTCCAGCAGCTGCCTCTAGAAAGCCGGGCGAGATACGGCTCCCAATCATTAAACTCCTCAGTCCCCCTGGTGGCACCAGCAAGCTACCAGAATTTTATCATGCATCTCTGTGCTTGTGTGAAGGGAAGCAGATTATTGGAGAAAAATTAAGCTTGGGCCTTTTTAGAGATACAAAATTAACAAGCACAGAATTTTGGCATCTCAGACCTTAAAAAAAAGTTATGATTAAAGTATAACTGTCGTAATTTTTTTAAATTTTTTTGGGGGAGTATTGGATTGTGGTGATTAATATCTCCTTGGTGGCCCTATTTCAACTTTTCACTGTGTATTCAATTACCCCTTAATTCCACATTTTTGTTCCCTGTACTGCCTACTTTTACCTGTGCTTAAAATAGGGTTGCTAGGCATGGTCCGTCTATGTGTTGAAGGACGGACCACGCAGAAGCAGGCTGCGTGTTAGGTCAGATTACTGACAGCCAGGGACTGTAAGTAAATGATTAAAGCCAGGTCCTCCCCAACAGCTGATAACAGTGCCTGGGCTGTGTGCACTTCTCCCTGTCCCTACGCTTGGCAGACACTCCCTCACTCAGCAGAGCTGGAGAATGCAGAGTGGAAGCAGCGCACAACAGGGAAGGGAGATTAACCCTTTAGGGGGAGGGGTCTGGTTACTGACACGTTTGGGTGGCTATTGTTACTGGCTAGTGAGGGCAGGCCGGATTATCCTCAGGGTGAGGGCAGTGGCGGCCATCTTAACTGAATAGTGAAATTGCAGTTTTATGCAGACTGGTTGCTAATGGCTGAATCTTATTAAATATGGAGTAAGTCAGTCTAATAGTAACTGATTCTGGAATATCATGTTATTAGTAACTACATATATGAAAATTTAAATTAGGATCTAAGTGTGACAGTTATCCTTTAAGGTTAGAGATACACTTTACATTATGTATTTTCTTCATTGTTGTCTTAGTTGTATGTGTAAAAAATAGATTGTGCGGTCCCCCTATATTACAGTGGATTGTACACAGCTTAGCCCGGGTTCACATTACCGTTTCTTCTGTTCTGCTCTGTTTTAACGAAAGTGCTGGATTGGGCACATAACTGACCTGAACGGAGCTGAACAGACTCCATTCACTACAATAGAGTCCATTCAGTTTCCATTCAGAATCCTTTTTTATCCTTGACAAAATAGTCCTGCACGCAGGACTTTTTCATCCAGTCTTTTTAACAGAATCTGCAACGGAGGTTCTCGAACGGAGCCTCTATTGCAGATGTGAACCTGCCCTTAGCTTGTTTTTTGACTGGATGACACCACCGTGCCTTGTTGTTTAAAGTAGCTTTGTATTATAAACACATTTTTGTTAAAAAAGTATCTTGAAATGCTGCAGTTTTTATACTGGCCACTAGCATTGGTGCAGCCTCATCTGGAATATGCAGTTCAGTTCTGGGCACCAGTCCATAGAAAGAATGCTCTGCAGCTGGAAAAAGTACAGAGGAGAGCGACTAAACTGATAAGGGGCAAAGATTAAAAGAATTACATTTATTTAGTCTTGAGAAGAGACGTCTAAGGGGGGACTTGATTAACCTATACAAATATATAAATGGGCCATACAAAAAATACAGTGAAAAACTGTTCCATGTCAAATGCCCTAAAAGACAAGGGGGCACTGCCTCCGACTGGAGAAGAAAAAGTTCAGTCTCCAGAAGCATCAAAACTTTACTGTAAGAACTGTGAATCTGTGGAATAGACTTCCTCAGGACGTGGTCACAGCAGGACAGTTTTAAAAAGAGTTTAGATGAATTCTTAAACGTAAACAACATTAATGCTTATGAAAATGTGTAGAAATCTGAGTCTCACTTCCTTCTGGGATTCGCATCCCCACCTATCCCTTGGTTGAACTTGATTTGCTTCTCTTTTTTCAACCGTATTAACTATGTAACTATGTAGATGAGACACTTAGGCTGGTGCTTTCTATTTTCTGTACCTTACTTATAAGCTTCGCTACACAGCCTGGGAAAGGATAGGTAGAGTCATCTCATCATTATTAGATGGTGGATGAGTTAATGACAGCATTGTCATTCTGCTGGAGGACTAGATAAGTCAGGAAAGTAATACAATACACTCTGTATGCTTCTCCCTTGTCCCTCCCTGGTCTTGAAGGGGGGGGGGGGGGAGGCTGTTTTCTGTCACCACCAAGAGACTGTTTACATCACATTCATTTCAGCTGCCATGAACATGAGATACTTTTTGTTTTATTTCAAGATGTACGCTAAGGCCAATTTCACACGATTTTAATACATTTTTGCACCCCCGACTAATGACCCAAATTAACAGCACCATATGGATGGCCTCAATGTAACATAAACCTAGCCATAGAAGGTCAGACATGTCCTGAAGAAAGACAGATGTCATCAGTGAGGCACTTTTCTGCACTTAGTCATGAGCGAAGCTCTACAGATATAAAACGGCTCTTATGTTTGTGGGGGACTCCACCCACTGGCATCCTATTGATGAAATCCCTTTAAGGAAAGTTCTGAGGATTTTCTTTCGATGTTCTCATATCGGTGCATTGTGGTTGGTGTTATTTCTAGTAAGAGAGGGATCTGATGATTGCTTTAGGGTCTTCTGACAGCGCTATATCATAGTAAGAAAATAATTGAAGCATTATACATATCTGCATCATCATTCCCTAGCTCCCTTTCAGGAGGCGCAGTAACGTTTACTAGGAAATAAGGCTGAGAGCTAATTAACAGCTCATGCAATTAGCAGCATGTCAGCCTGCCAGGGGCTAATTAACTGGTTTGGAAAATTACCACAAGACGTGTCGGAGAGAAAAGAAAACGTATTCAGTATCAGTATACATAGTGTCGATTGTCTGCAACAGATCCATTCACTATAATTGTGAAGTCACTCGATGTGATTATATTTCAAGGAACGTTTCTTTAGAGCTATAAAAGTTCAGCATTACAATGGATTACAGCTTCCTTATCATTCTGAGCAAGTCTATCTAACATTTCCATGTCTGCGCTTTTACTCCTAAAGGGAATGTATCACATCTATTTTTCTATTAACTAAAATACAGTGTTTTTCTAATCTGTTTTTCTGATGGTTGACATTTTTATTCTATTGGGGTGATCATGTCTTAGCTGCAGGTCTGCTCTCTCACAGAATTCAAAAATACATAGGAAACTGAAGTCCAGAGATAACTCACTGATGTGTCTGTGCCTAGAATCTGTCTAAAAAGTGGCACATTTTGACGCAACTAAGGTTTCTATAACTTTTCCCAACCTGCTCAAAAGTGGGTGGGCTTCGAAGGAAGGAGGTGTGGCTTTGATGGAAAATTGCGCCATAGGCTTAAAATATAAACCAACAGTTTGTATACAGTTAGATAATAGTGTCTATCCCTGGACCACATTCACCAGCCAGCCTGAGCCACTGTGAAAAATCTGGTGCATAGACATCCTGTCTAAATTTCCATAGTCTGTAGGTTTAGTAAATGTGCTCCACTTCTATGGGAGAGTGTTCTGGGCATGCTCTGTGACCTGTGCAGAGGTCACTGTGCAGGGAGGTGGAGCAGATAAGCTGTGACCATCACCTATTGTACTGAATATGGTTGATCCTATGTTATCTGTAAATAGATTATACATTCCACTGTAATCTTGCCTGTGATAATGAAATGAATGCAGAGACGTGACCTTTACAGAACAGCAAGTGTCAGCATATTGTAAGTTTCAGTGGCTAAGGAATTCAGATTTTTTTGAATATGGGGAAATGAAAAATTATATAAATCACTGCAAAAGGTGCACCACAATGATATGCAACTGACAATACTGGCTAATCCCTCTAGGCTGATGTTAATAACTGAGACTTTAGCTAATGTATTCCAGTCAGGAACACAACGGAGCCCTTTTGCACCACCGTCAAGGTATCTCAGAGTGGCATGGGTCCTACCACTAGACTACCTATGGTGTGTGAACACTGTCTGAATGGTGCTAAGATCTAACTCACAGCCAAGCTATCACATACCTCCATAGTGAGATCACTCATGCAATGGGAGAAGAGATAAGGCTGCAAGCCCCACCTATAACAGGCCATGTGACACGGGCTACCAGGTGCATTAGAATGTTTCCAGCATTGCACAATGGCACATTCCATACATATAAAGAAAAATCACTAAGCTAAACTGGCCTAAATGGGAGGAAATGCTCAAAAACCCCAAACACTGTAGCGTGTTTATAACCCCGCATTTGATCCGTTGCTAGCGGCAATCCCCAGCAAAAAATGCATACAATGGAGGATGTCGGCAGCGGACCATATGCACCACAAAGGCATTCTACACAAGATGGAGTAGTGTGTGGATGAAAATATGCAAATACATAAATCACTGCAAAAGGTGCACCACAATGATACACAACTGACAATACTGGCTAATCCCTCAGGCTGATGTTAAAAATGGAGACTTTAGCCAATGTATTCCAGTCAGGAACACAACGGAAAAATACCAGAACACCCAGATTCTTAAAGGGTATGTTTTCATAAAAAAAAAAAAAAAAATCTATTTTAGCATATGTTACTGCTGCAGCAGTATTATACATAAAGTAATCTTTAGTTTCTTCACATACCACTGTTTTCCTTGAGTTTTTCTCTTATGGCTGTTTAAACATTTACATTATGAGGACCTTCTCAAGCTGGCTCCTTTGCCAGGTCTCTGAGGCCAAAACTGCATTCCCTCACTTCACATACACACTTGCTGTAGCCAGCAGCTCCCTGCCATACAATCAGATTGGATTACTGAGAGAAATGCCTCCTCACTCTGAAGCCTAATGCAGGCATGCAGTGTGGAGGGGCCGCCCCTCTGTCTTCTGTTTATACTAAAGGGAAGACAGGCAAGGCATAGCAACAGTCTTTTAAACCCTTCACGCCCAGCGCCGTACATGTTCGGCCCTGGGCGGGTGTTTAAAGATGGCGCCCGCTGCGGCGCGGGTGGCCATCTGCTTCTTTTAGCAGACACCCGCGGCTCATGTCCGCAATTGACAGTAATGCCGATCGTGGGCATTTAACCCCTCAGATGCCGTGGTCAATCCTGACCACGGCATCTGAGCGCGCTGAAATCGAAAGTGCGCACTTTCGGTGGTGCTCCGGTTTCCCCCGTGTGGCGATAGGAGGAGCCGGAGTGTGTTTGCAGCAGCCCCTGTCTTTATGAATGACTGGAGGCTGCTGCATAGTATTTCCTATGGAGCCCTTGCCTGTAATAGGGCTCCATGGGAAAGTAGTAAAATCATCATAGATTCCAATGCAAGTGCATTGGAGTCAAGGATAATTGCAATCAGATGATTGATTGTTATAGTTCCCTATGGGTACGATAAAAAAGTGTAAAAAAAACTAAAAAAAACATAACAATTCAAATCACCCCACTTTTCCCAAAAATAAAAGAACAAAAAAAATAATAATAATACACATCATGGGTGTTGCGATGTGTGAGAACGCCCATAGTATAAAAATATATGCCCCATACACCAAACAGCAAAACGGAAAAAAAGTGTCTAAATGGCCGATTCACCGTTTTTGGTCGCTTCATTTTCTACAAAAAATGATCAAAAAGTCATACACACTCCAGAATGGTATTAATGAAAATTTCAGATTGCCCCGCAAAAAATTAGCCCCCATACAACTCCATACACATAATTACAAAAAAGTTATAGGGGTCAAAATATGGTGACAAAAAAATAAAACTGATTTTGTCCCACTTTTTTTTTTTTTTATCAAAACGCAAGAAAAACTATACATATAAGGTATCATCAGATTCGTATTGACCTGTAGAATAAAAGTAACCTGTAGAACGTCGTAAATAAAAAACCTGTAAAACTGTGGTGGAATTGCTTTTTTTTTTTTGCATTTGGAATTTTCCCCCCGCTTCCCACTACATCATATGCAATATTAAATGGTGGCGTTGGAAAGTGTAACTTGTCTTGCAAAAAACAAGCCCTCATATGGCTATGTAAACAGATAAATAAAAATGTTATGGCTCTGGGAAGGCAGGGAGCGCATAACGAAGACACAAAAAAAATAAAAATAACCCTGTGCCTGAATAGGTTAAGGGAGCAGTGGAAAGGGACATTAATGAAAGCTGTTATTATAAGGTAATTACAGATCTTTTGGTAATCATTGGCAGACTAACTCATGTATACATGCCTAGCTCTAATAAACTAGCAAATAAAAAAACATGACAGTTATCCTTAAAAAATACAGTACAGACCAAAAGTTTGGACACACCTTCTCATTCAAAGAGTTTTCTTTATTTTCATGACTATGCAAATTGTAGATTCATACTGAAGGCATCAAAAAAGTGTGAAACAACTGAAAATATGTCATATTCTAGGTTCTTCAAAGTAGCCACCTTTTGCTTTGATTACTGCTTTGCACACTCTTGGCATTCTCTTGATGAGCTTCAAGAGGTAGTCACCTGAAATGGTTTTCACTTCACAGGTGTGCCCTGTCAGGTTTAATAAGTGGGATTTCTTGCCTTATAAATGGGGTTGGGACCATCAGTTGTGTTGTGGAGAAGTCAGGTGGATACACAGCTGATAGTCCTACTGAATAGACTGTTAGAATTTGTATTATGGCAAGAAAAAAGCAGCTAAGTAAAGAAAAATGAGTGGCCATCATTACTTTAAGAAATGAAGGTCAGTCAGTCCGAAAAATTGGAAAAACTTTGAAAGTGTCCCCAAGTGCAGTCACAAAAACCATCAAACGCTACAAAGAAACTGGCTCACATGCGGACCGCCCCAGGAAAGGAAGACCAAGAGTCACCTCTGCTGCGGAGGATAAGTTCATCCGAGTCACCAGCCTCAGAAATCGCAGGTTAACAGCAGCTCAGATTAGAGACCAGGTCAATGCCACACAGAGTTCTAGCAGCAGACACATCTCTAGAACAACTGTTAAGAGGAGACTGTGTGAATCAGGCCTTCATGGTAGAATATCTGCTAGGAAACCACTGCTAAGACCAGGCAACAAGTCACTATGACGACACATCATTAATGTCCATCGTTTGACATCAGCAACATGAAAGAGATTCCGCCATCTAACTCCATACATGGGTGAGAACATTCCTGTTTTGCTCAATATAATTTATTTGTCATCATACTGTGTATGTCTAGTTTAGGTCCTTTGGGCTGTCTTATGTTTGTTTGTCTTAGAGGTTTCTCCTTTAGCGCCTATTATTTTAGAAGCATTTTCATTAAACATTTTATGAATTCCCATTCCCTTTAAGTGATATTGGGAAATCCAACACAGAAAAGACACATCTCTTTGTGTAAGGCCTCGTTCACACTTCAGTGTTTGTCAGTGATTTGTGAGCCAAAACCAGGTACAACTCTAAACACAGAACAGGAGCAGATCTTTCCCTTCTACCTCATGTCTGTGGAGGCTCCACTTCTGGTTTTGGCTCAGAAATCACTGATGGAAATCACTGACCAAACACTAAAGTGTGAACGAGGCCAAACAGACTCTGCAATTATACAGTACTTAGTACGACATAAAGGTTTACTATAGTGACAATGTTCTTCAAAACTAGGTCATTGATGAAAAAATGATTTTAAAAAATCCAATGAAGGTAATTTCTTCTGCATTGGAATCGGCACTGTATGATGCTTCATTGTATAGAATACAGCTACCTGCTTTTATCCCACAATTGTGGCAAGAAAGCCGATGCTAGAATAATGACGTAAAGAGTATGAAAACCGCCATACACAGTATATGATCGGTGTGTAGAGATCTGCATCAGGCCACTTGCACACAATCGTATTTTGTATCCAATGCACACGGACCCATTTATTTCTATAGGTCCGCAAAAAAAATATAATAATGTACAAACACATGGATTTCATTCATCTGCATGACCTTTCCGCAAATTATAGAGCATGTCCTTTTTTTTGTCCATATTGCTGACAAGGATAATTCTAATAAGGCCCCATTCACACGACCGTTTTATTTGCAGATCAGATGTGGCCATCACACCTTGTGCTGTCTGCATCTATAAGTCCATTCTGCGGCTATATGTCCATTCTGCATGTCCTATTCTTGTCCATTTTTCTGGCAATTATAGGCATTTCTAACATAGTGCGGGATTGCACAGCGAAGTCTGTATTTTGGGGATCTGTGGCTGGTGAACCATCATACAGACACAGTTGTGTGCACGAGGCCTTAGACACGGGCCTAGAAGGGCAGCATGTGCTTTACATGAGTGCGGTATGAACCTTTCATGACCATACTGACTAGCGCCACAAGCCTGTTTATGTTTCCTTGGATTTTTTATATATTGGGTTATAATGTCTGCATAATGAATATAACAACTCACTACGGTATATGAATTGACATACAATTGTTAGTTACATAGTCAGAAGCTGGTAACCTAATATGGCACGTTTATTCACATCTCTAATGAAACATTCACAGCGCCATCTGGTGGTAGCCTTTTAGATTTTCACTCAATACAGTGTCACATACTCAGTTTCTTGAAGCTCCCTGTACCTGAGCAGGCTGAAAATGTGTGCTTTTGGGATTTTTCTTTAATAGATGTACATGATATGCCATATTTTATGATTAGTTATGTTTATCGTTTGCTTCATCCTGTTTTAGATACTCCAGAGACACTAAGTGGGAAATTTATCAAAACTGGTATAAAGGAAAACTGGTTTAGCCACCCCTAGCAACCAATCAGATTCCACCTTTTATTTTCCAAAAGAGCACTGAAAAATGAAAGGTGGTTACTGGTAAGAAAAATGTACTGATCACGGGGCACTTACATAAGAAAAAATCATAAAATTAATTAAATTAAAGTAAAAAATGGTTCTTGCAGTAGGGATTAATATTGGTTGAGCATCTGCTGGCGGTGGTCCCAGGTTGGCACTAGTCATTTTCTTTCCCTGACTAACAAAACAGAAGCTCTGCAGCGTCAAGCATTTGCATGTACCCTCTCCATTTCTGTGTTCTTGCGACGGGTGGGAGTCCCAGATGTGGAACCCATCTGTCAGACATGTATGTTGTACTGTTGGAATGCCGTTACATTTCTCAGATGAGAATACCCTTTTAAGTTTTATAAAATTGCAGCACTTCAGTAGTTCCAATGAAGCAAGTGTATTTCACTCATGTTCAGTGCAATATTTCAATATACGGAACCATTCATTTCAATGGGTCCGCAAAAAAAAAAGCGGAATGTACTCCGTATGCATTCCATTTCGGAATGCACACGGATGTCATCCGTATTTTTGGCGGACCGCAAAATACTGAAAAAACCATATGGTCGTGTGCAATAGGCCTTTATCGGAAACCGAACAACCCCTTCAATGGACTTTATTCTAGGCTGGCGGCTAAGAATAAGCGCTACACTGGTCTGCCCCTTAGCAACCATGGCACCTAAGTGGTTTAGAGGAAGGAGCTCTATATGTAAGGTGTCGGCACCCTATGAATGAGATTGCAGGGTGCTGATGTCTGTACACTGCAGTCAGTGGCCTAATGAGACCCCTAGGCCTGCCTGCAGTGTATGCCTACCTGGCACAGCCTGATAGTGCCTGTCCGTATGTTACTGACAGTATAATACACTGTACAATATAAATAGTACAGTGTATTTTAGAAACAATCAAAGGATCGCATGTCCAAGCCCCCTTGTGGGACTAATGAGTGTTAAAAAAGAAGAGTTAAATAAATTTTTATTTTAAAAAAATCTCCAATTTAAAAAAATACATATTTTCTATTGCAAAAATGCTTTTAAATGGAAAAAATTAAATTCTCTCTACATATTTGGTATCACCGCATGTGTAACGACCTGAACGATACAATTATCACGTAATTTATCCCGCACAGTGAACGCTGAAAAAAAAAATGCCAGAACTTGTTTTTTTTGTATTCACCACCAAAAAATGGAATAAATAGCGATCAACAATTGTTATGTACCCCACAATGGTACCAATGAAAACTATAAGTAATCAAGCCCTCACACTCTCATATCTGTAGAATGAAAAATAAAAAAAAACTTAAGCCCCTTGCAGACGAGCGTTTCCGGAATAGGTCTGGATGTGTTGCGGATGCGTTCAGTGAAAACTGCACAATTTCGCAAGCAAGTCCATTCATTTTTGTTAGCGATCACCTTCAGTTGTTCAGTTTTTATAGCGCGGGTGCAATGCGATTTAATGCGTTTTGCATGCGCGTGATAAAAAACTGAATGTATACAAACATCTCTTAGCAACCATCAGTGAAAAACCCTTTGCATCCACACTTGCTTGATTTTCACGCAGCTCCATTCACTTCTATGGGGCTAGCGTTGCGTGAAAATCGCAGAATATAGAATCGTGATACGTGAAAACCAATGCTTATGTACACAGACCCATTGAAATGAATGGGTCCGGATTCCGTGCGGGCGCAATGCGTTCCCATCACACTTTGCACCCGCGCAGAATGCTCGCTCGTGTGAAAGGGGCCTTATGGTTCTTGGGATGCAGCAATGCAAAACTATTTTCTTTTTGTTAAAAAAAGGGGGTTTATTGTATTAACTTTAGAAAACAATATATACATTTGGTATCGTACTGACCGAGAAAGTAAGATTTTCATGGTAATTATGCCCCGAAATGAATGTAACAAAATTTACGATATAAAAATTGCTGTGCTCCCGCTCCAAATATAGGGTTTATAAATGTTAAAGGGGTATTCCGGTTGTTGAAGTCATCCCTTATCTAAAGGATAGGGGATAACTGTTAGATCAATGGGGGTCCTACCTCTGGGGAACCTACTGATCACAAGAACTGTGGCCCTGTATCCCCTGCAGCACCCCCCCCCCAAAAAAAAAAAATGAATGGAGCAGACGATCGCACTTGTACGTGCCTGCTCCATTCATTTCTATGGGAGCTTCAGAGATGGCCGAGTACAGCACTCGGGCTATCTCTGGAATTCCCACAGAAATGCTTGAACGGGCACTCCGTTCATTTCAGGGGAGGGGGCGGGGTACAGGGCCCCTGTTCTCGTGATCGTTGGGGGTTCCAGTGCGGTAGGAACCTCACCAATCTAACAGTTATTATTAGGGTAGGGGATAACGTCAAACAACTGGAATACCCCTTTAAGCAGTACATTATGTGTAACCCAAAATGGAAGTATTAAAAACTGCAACTTATCCTTCAAATAACAAGCCCTCCTACGGCTACGTCGACTGAAAAAGAAAGTTATAGTTCTTGGAATGCGACAATCAAAAAATGCTTGGTCACTAGGCCCTAAAATGCATATGGGGGAAGAGTTTAATGGCATTCACTATGTGCTAAAAATGAAATGAAGATTTTTTTCTGAAGGTCAGTCAGTGTGTCTACCTATTTATAAAAGAAATGAAAAAAATAAATAAAAAATGTTAGAACTCCATCTACATAGCTATGTGAGGACTTGTCGCTGTGCGACGTCAGGTCACAGTGCAGTGTGGGCCAGAAGCAAGTGAGATAAGTTTATTCATTATTTTTTAACGTCTGATCTGAGGTTTCGTGCTTAAACTGAGCCGCCCTGTCAGATGGGAACGCCGTTAGTAGTGCGTCTAACAGCATGTGCTTGTATTCACACATCTTTCGATCACGCTTCAGTGATGGAAGTAAGGACGGCACATTGTCCTTGTAGGTGGGATCCAGCAGGGTGGCCACCCAGTAATCAGCACTGGTAAGAATCAGGGGGTGTATTGTCAGTGTCCTCTGTATCCCCCCCAGCCACACTCCAGTGATGCCCGTGAGCTGCTTTGGGTTCCACCTTGCTGTGAACACAGTTCCTCCTCCTGATCACCCTCCTTATCCTCCAAAACTGTGCCCAGGCTGGACAGTTGTGTACCTGGTCGCGCACAGACGGCCTGCTCTTTCTGCAGCAGCTCTGACATCTCGGGGTAATTTTTCAGGTACTTCCTCTTTCTTTCCAGTGTTTGGGTGATGGACAGCTGAACACTTCCATGGGATGGTGTGAAGATGCTCGGTGAAACTGCTGGTGGTGGTCGCGTTGCTGTCACATCCTCTCTTTGCGGGGAGCCAGGTGGCCCTGTTGCTCCAGAGAGGGAGGAAGAGGTCGAGACCGCATTAGAAGAGGGAGCAGGAAGAGCCTCAGATTTTTCATGTTTTTTTAAGGTGTTAGGTCCACTGCAGCTGGTGCTTTGCATTTAGATGCCTGGTCATGCAGGTTGTGCTCAGGTTTAGAACATTTATGCCTTGCTTCAGGCTCTGATTGCACAGCATGCAAACCACCAGTGTCTTGTCATCAGTGCATTTCCAGAAGAACTGCAATGCCAGGGAGCTCCTCTGAGCTGGCTTTGGTGAGCTCAGTCCCTTGCACGGTGGGCAGTAGCAGGCGTACTGGCTAGGGGCCAGCTGCTGTGCTTTTGCACCCTGCTACCCCTTTTTCTGTGCAGCTGGCGCTGCATGCCAACCACCTTTTTCTCGAACTGCACGCGTCACTCGGATGACCTTGATTCCTTGTGGGGTCTAGGACCTCATCATCCTCCACATCATCTTCCACCCACTCCTCATCCCTGCCCTCCTTGCTGGTCTGCACACCGCAGAAAGCCCCAGCTGTTGGCACCTGTGTTTCGTCATCATCTTCAGAGACGTCCTCATCCTCAAACATAAGTGGTTGGGCATCAGTGTACTCAATCGCTTCCACTTCTGGGGCAGGGCTAGGTGAATGGCCCATGGAACCTCTGCCAGCATAGTTATTAAAAAGCATAAGTGACTGCTGCATGACTTGGGGCTCAGACCGCTTGGCTGATTTGTAAGAAGGTGAGGTGGAAGACAGATTTCCATGGGTCGCAGGTGCCAACTCTGCGCTTTCAGCAGGGGACCAGGTGGATAATGTGAAGGAACTGGAGGCACTCTCAGCTATCCAATCTACTACTGCCTATTCGTACAGCAGTATTCGGGGTTACAAAATAGCGCAAAACGTCCTGTTGACTGCATTCACCAGAGAAAGGTGTTTCATTTGGGCACGTAGTCACATCCCTTATTTGATGCTTTTCTCATTCTTTGAGGTCACCCACAAAATGTAGACAATTTATTTTATTTTAATTTTTTTATTTTATTGTATTTCCGTGTCACAGACAAGAGGTGTATCTCGCCCCAAAAAATAGGTTTATGTCACCCACAGAATTAACTGACAGATTAAGGCCTCTTTCAGACGGCCGTTGCGGGAAAATTTGCGATTTTTCCGCGCAAGTGCAAAACATTGTAATGCGTTTTGCACTCGCGTGAGAAAAATCGCGCATGTTTGGTACCCAAACCCGAACTTCTTCACAGAAGTTCGGGTCTGGAATCGGTGTTCTGTAGATTGTATTATTTTCCCTTATAACATGGTTATAAGGGAAAATAATAGCATTCTGAATACAGAATGCATAGTAAACCAGCGCTAGAGGGGTTAAAAAATAAATACATTTTTTTTTAACTCACCTTAGTCCACTTGATCGCGTAGCCCGACATCTCTTCTGTCTCCTTTGCTGAACAGAACCTGTGGTGAGCATTCATTGCAGGAACAGGACCTGTGGTGACGTCACTCCGGTCATCACATGATCCATCACCATGGTAAAAGATCATGTGATGGAACATGTGATGACCGGAGTGATGTCACCATAGGTCCTGTTCAGCAAAGGAGACAGACGAGATGCCGGGCAGCGCGATCAAGTGGACTAAGGTGAGTTAAATCTTTATTTAATTTTTTTTAACCCCTCCAGTGCTATTTTACTATGCATTCTATATTCAGAATGCTACAAATAATAATGATCGGGTCTCCATCCCGATCGTCTCCTAGCAACCGTGCGTGAAAATCTCACCGCATCCGCACTTGCTTGTGATTTTCACGCAACCCCATTCACTTCTATGGGGCCTGCATTGCGTGAAAAACGCACAAAGAGGAGCATGATGCAATTTTCACGCAACGCACAAGTGATGCGTGAAAATCACCGCTCATGTGAACAGCCCCATAGAAATGAATGGGTCGGTATTCAGTGCGGGTGCAATGCGTTCAACTCACGCATCGCATCCGCGCGGAATACTCACCCATGTGAAAGGGGCCTAAGGCCACTTTCACACTAGCGTTTTACTTTTCCGGTATTAAGATCCGTCATAGGGGCTCAATACCTGAATAAAACGTTTCCGTTTTGTCCCCATTCATTGTCATTGCTCCAAAATGCATTCTGTTATGTTTGGTTGCATTCCCATACCGGAGAGCAAACCGCAACATGTTGTAGTTTGCTTTCCATCCCGGGATGCGTAGCAAGACAGATCCAGCATGACCCCCAATGCAAGTCAATGGGTACGGATCTGTTTTCTCTGACATAATCTGTCACAATAGAAAACGGATCTGTCATCCATTGACTTTCAATGGAGTTTATGACGGATCCGTCTTGGCTATGTTAAAGATAATACAACCGGATCCGTTCATAACGGATGCAGATGGTTGTATCATTAATAACAGAAGCGTTTTTGCTGAACCCTGCCGGATCCAGTAAAAACGCTAGTGTGAAAGTAGCCTAACTACTGGATTTTTTTTTGTCACAGATGCAAAGGAGGTGTATCTCACACCAAAAAATGGGTTTATGTCACACACAGAATTGACAGAGAGATTGACTATTGTATTCTGTGTCACGCATGCAAAGGAGGTGTATCTCGCCGCCCAAAAATGGGTTTATGTCACACACAGAGTGCGAGGATGTGCAATCCAGTTTCACGCTTACATTTTACATGTATTGTAGTATCTTCCCTTTTTATTTTTCCCTCTGGAATTAGCACTCCTCCTGGGCTGTGATACATATTACATTTTATGATATGCTGGCAATTTTAACATGCTTGTGAGTATAATAAAACCACTTTATTTTAAATGCATCGGAGGTACTTCACTATTGTGTGATTTTTGATACTCCATAGAGAATCCTCTAGAGGTTCGTGGAACAAACAACGAGAGTATCTTTGTCTTGTGTCTCGCCGAAAGAAAAGGTCTTATTTGAATGAGCAGCGTGGTTCCAATACTACTTCTGTGGCATGACTGATTTTAGTCAGGCTCCGCCTAATATGCGAATGCTACTTTTAGGGCAGCGCTGGGGTCTGATAATTGCCGGACCGAGTGTATGGAACGCTGCTGTGATGAGCGCTCTGATGGGGCTCGGCATGAAGTACAGTGACAGTGCCAGACCCTGTTACCAGTGAGTGGGGGAAATTACTGTGGTCACTATAGGGAGATTACTGGGGGCAGTGGGGGGAATCAACATTACTGGGGGCAGTGGTAGGAGATTTCTGGGTGCAGTATAGGGACATCACTGGGAGTAGAGGAGTGGGGAACATTGCTGGGGGGGCACTGTGGGGACATTATTATTACTGGGGCACCACAGGGATTATTTTTATTAGTGGGGTCACTAAGGGTGAATTTTTAATACTGAATCACTATGGGGTCATTATTATTACCAGAGGCACTATTTGGGCACTATTATTATTATTGAAGAATATAGAAGGCACTTTTTACTGGGGGAAATTATAGGGGGCGTTACTATTACTGAACGCACTGTCAGGGGCATGGAGGCTTTGATAGCTGTTTATGTGCTGGGGGTGCTGATGGATTGCTGGTGTACGTGCTAGTACTTTGGGGGGGGGGGGGGGGGGATAGTGCTGGACACAGATGGTGATGGATGGTTTAGGAGTGTGTTATATGGTATGTCCGGGGTGGGCCCTTTAATTTCTCATCCTACCAAGGCTACCAGTTGACTTGAGGAGCCAGTGGCTGTTGGGGCTTTGGAAGGGCAGGGGAGGGGCACTGTGGAGTGGGAGGAGATCCGCCATTATTGTGCCATGCTTGTGTTATTAGTACAGTCAGAAGCACAGCCAACAGGTAATTAATTTTAATTTAATCAATTTCATCACATGGATTTCATTAGAGTAAGGGACATTGGAGGGGTTAAAAAAATAAAATTAAAATTGAACTCACCTTAATCCACTTGATCGCGCAGCCACCATCTCTTCTGTCTTCTTCTTTGCTGTGCACAGGAATAGGACCTTTGATGACGTCACTGTGCTCATCACATGGTCCAATCACATGGTTCATCACCATGGTGAGGGACCATGTGATTGGATCATGTGATGTGACGTCACCACAGGTCCTTAGCCGGCAGCTCAACATTACAGAAGAAGACAGAGATCCGCAACTACGTGATCAAGTGGACTCGGTGAGTTAATTTTTTTTTATTTTTAACCCCTCCATCACTATTCAGAATGCTATTATTTTCCCTTATAACCATGTTATAAGGGAAAATAATACAGATCGGGTCCCCAGCCCGATCCTCACCTAGCAACCATGTGTGAAAATCACACTGCATCCGCACTTGCTTGCATTTTCACGCAGCCCCATTCACTTCTATGGGGCCTGCGTTGCGTGAAAAACGCAGAATATGGCCTCATGCACACGACCGTGTGTGCATCCGTGGCCGTTGTCCGTTTTTTTTCGCTGACCCATTGACTTTCAATGGGTCCGTGGAAAAATCGGAAAATGCACCGTTTTGCAGCCGAGACCGTGATCCGTGTATCCTGTCCGCCCCCCCCCTCCCTCCCCTGTAGTTAACTCATTGGTAGCCAGTGGGTCCCCCCCATCCCTCCCCTATAGTTAACTCGTTGGTAGCCAGTGGGCCCCCCCCTCCCTCCCCTGTAGTTAACTCACCCCCCTCCCTCCCCTGTAGTTAACTCATTGGTAGCCAGTAGCCCCCCCCTCCCTCCCCTGTAGTTAACTCGTTGGTGGCCAGTGGGCCCTCTCCCCTCCCTCCCCCTCCTAATTAAAATCTCCCCCCCCCCCTATCATTGGTGGCAGTGGAGAGTACCAATCGGAGTCCCAGTTTAATCGCTAGGGCTCCGATCGGTAACCATGGCAACCAGGACGCTACTGCAGTCCCGGTTGCCATGGTTACTTAGCAATTTGTAGAAGCATTATACTTACCTGCGAGCTGCGATGTCTGTGTCCGGCTGGGAGCTCCTCCTACTGGTAAGTGACAGGTCTGTGCGGTGCATTGCTTAATGATCTGTCACTTACCAGTAGGAGGAGCTCCCGGCCGGACACAGACATCGCAGATCGCAGGTAAGTATGATGCTTCTACAAATTGCTAAGTAACCATGGCAACTGGGACTGCAGTAGCGTCCCGGTTGCCATGGTTACCGATCAGAGCCCCAGCGATTAAACTGGAACTCCGATCGGTACTCTCCTCTGCCACCAATGATAGGGGGGGGGATTTTAATTAGGAGAGGGAGGGAGGGGAGAGGGCCCACTGGCCACCAATGAGTTAACTACAGGGGAGGGAGGGGGGGACTGGCCACCAACAAGTTAACTACAAGGGAGGAAGGGAGGGGGCCCACTGGCTACCATTGAGTTAACTACAGGGGAGGGAGGGGGGGGCTGGCCACCAATGAGTTAACTACAGGGGAGGGAGGGGGGCCACTGGCTACCAATGAGTTAACTACAGGGGAGGGAGGGGGGGCAGGCCACACTGGCCACCAATGAGTTAACTACAGGGGGGGGGCTGGCCACCAACGAGTTAACTACAGGGGAGGGATGGGGGGGGGCCCACTGGCTACCAATGAGTTAACTACAGGGGGAAGGGGGGCCGGCCGCACTGGCCACCAATGAGTTAAAAACAGGGGGGGGGGTCTGCAGCAGGGGGCAGTCATGTACACAGTTTTTTTGTATATTCTAACCTGAAGCGTCCCCATCACCATGGGAACGCCTCTGTGTTAGTATATATTGTCGGATCTGAGTTTCACGATCTAACTCATATCCGACAGTATATTCTAACATGGTGATGGGGACGCTTCAAGTTAAAATATACCATCGGATTGGAGAAAACGCTGATCCGATGGTATAAAAGGGACTCCTGACTTTACATTAAAAGTCAATGGGGGACGGATCCGTTTGCAATTGCACCATATTGTGTCAACGTCAAACGGATCCGTCCCCATTGACTTGCATTGCAATTCAGCCGGATCCGTTTGGCTCTGCACGGCCAGGCGGACACCAAAACGACTTTTTTTTCATGTCCGTGGATCCTCCAAAAATCAAGGAAGACCCACGGGCGAAAAAACGGTCACGGATCACGGACCTACGGACCCCGTTTTTGCGGACCGTGAAAAAATACTGTTGTGTGCATGAGGCCTATAGAGCATGCTGTGATTTTCACGCAACGCACAAGTGATGTGTGAAAATCACAGCTCATGTGCACAGCCCCATAGAAATAAGTGGGTCAGGATTCAGTGCGAGTGCAATGCGTTCAACTCACGCATTGCACCCGTGCGGAATACTCGCCCGTGTGAAAGGGGCCTAACTTTCAGTACTCTTAAAAGTTCTACCGACCTCAATGGTGGTCTCATTAATTAATTACTTTAGTTCACTTATGCATAGTTTCCCCTACTTTAAGGAATTGTACAGATTACTACTTCCACCCTTCCCCCCCAGGAAAAAAGTTACCAACTCTTTCGACTGCTATGTTACAAGAAAACTGTGGTTATGCCTCAGTGAGAGCTACAACCTATATCTGTTATGTAGTGGATAATAACTCTGCTTAATATGCACACATTAATTTGATTTAATTAGAGCATGTAATCCTAAACTAAGGAGCTTTAAATGATCATTCAACAGAAATTAATTACTAACGGTTCCTCAAGGATTATTGTAACAAGCATAGCTAGTAGAGTCTGACAAAGTGACATCATGGTTAAATGGCCGGTGTCACAATACATTAATCAAGCAGACCTAAGAAATGTCACTGATTCTGTGATTTATATACTGGTTTATTCAATGTTTGTTTAGCAGCTATTATGTTGAGGCTCCATATAATGTAGTCATCGGGATGCCTTCTAACATACATACACTATATATATATATATATATATATATATATATGTAGAAAATATATATCACCCCAGTTTCATTTTGCTTCAGGAATTAAACACAACCGTTGCTCACTATAGGAGCTCAAGTGGCACTGTACTTTCACTAAACCTTTGATAGGTTATAGGGACATATCAAAAGTTTAGATCGGTAGGGATGTGAGTGCTGAGAGCCCCACCGATATCTAGAATGAGTGGAGAGAAGCGTGAGCTAACTTTTTTCTCTCCTCACAGGACAGGAAGCGGGACACACTGAATAGAAAGACTATGGGCCCATCTCATGCAGGGTGGAGAGAGGGAGCGCTAAGCACATGCTTCTCTCCCCTCTTTCTAGAGATCGTGGGGGTCTCAACACTCAGATCCCCACTGATCGAAACTTTTGATATGTCCCTATAAAATATAAAAAAAAGTTTAATGAAAGGACAGTGCAACTAATATGCAACTCAGTGTATTACAATTTGTCATCAACATTTGCATGCTCCAAAACGGGTGCAGCACACAGTAGAAGTCAGTAGCAAATAACATTTGCATGGTAGCACTTACATTGACTTTTATGGGGAGAAGAAGTGATGTGGCTTGAATCACATCATGGGAATTTATTAAATGGTATAGTGTCCTAACCTCATGAAGAATAGAGTAAACATTACTCATGTCATCGTAAGGGTCCATTCACACGTCCACAATTTTCCTTCCGCATCTGTTCCGCAATTTTGCCGAACAGGTGCGGATCAATTCATTTCAAAAGGGGAGTAATTGCTGTCCGCATCAGCACTTCCATGATGCGGTTCCGCCAAAAAAATGAAGCATGTACTACTTTTGGCCGCAAATTGCGGTCTGCGGCCCTAAGAGCCTTAGGCCTCTTTCACACTACCGTTTTTATTTTCCATTTTGCAGGCCGTTTTTTGCGTTCCGTATATGGTCCGTATACGGAACAATTCATTTCAATGGTTCCGCAGAAAAAACGGAATGTACTCCGTATGCATTCCATTTCCTTTTTTCCGTTCCGTTGAAAGATAGAACATGTCCTATTATTGCCCGCAAATCACCTTCCGTGGCTCCATTCAAGTCAATGGGTCTGCATAGGTTTGTCTTCTGTTCTATTGAAAATGTTATGCCCAGCCCAATTTTTTCTATGTAATTAGTGTATACTGTATATGCCATACGGAAAAACGGAACGGAAACGGAAACACAACGGAAGCAAAAAAATGAAACAACGGATCCGTGAAAAACAGACTGCAAAACACTGAAATTGCTATACGGTAGTGTGAAAGAGGCCTTAGAAACACCTAAGAAAATGTGTGATCATATTCTATTCACTCTACCAATTATTGGAGCTTTTCAAGCACCGTGTTTGAGAAACACTACTGTAATTGCCTCTTTCTGAATTATGAGCAGGGGTATCAGCAAAACACGTTATATTAAGAGTAGAGTTGAGTGGACACCTGGATGTTCGGGTTTTTGAGCACTAAAATGCTGCAAATGGAAGCAAAATGTGGTCAAGAGCATGGCAAGTGCTCTGCAAACAAATGCGGATAGGGAAATGACTTTAAATAACATAAAATACGTACAAATAAAAAATGATCTTGATCTAGGAGGACAATATCCATGTGGAGTAGGAGGTTGAGGAGGCAGTGGATGTGGCGGTATAGGTGAAAGCGGTGGTGGAGGAGGTAGCCTACACTGTTTTTTTTTTTTTTAATTAGGGTACACCCCAAAACATTGGGAAATATAACCTGTGATAACCCACTCCAGTCGTGCTAAACACACATTCAGATAATACACTGGCTGCAGGGAAGGCCAGCACCTCCAAGGCGTAAAGGGCAAGCTCAGGCCATGTGCTTAATTTGGAGACCCAGAAGTTGCAGGGGGCAGACCCATCAGTCAGTTCGTGTAGGCGTGTGCAAACATACTGCCCCACCATGTTGCACGTCCCCGTGATGTTCATGATCCAATTGGATATCTTCTCTATCAACTTTCGATGTTCTTTTCTGCGCCTACCATGTTGATCACGGTTAGCGGTGAATCAGGGTTCCACGCCGGAGAGAGAGCGTAAAAAAGGGATACCACATCCAAGGGAGGTCAATGGATGAAATTAAATGTAATCGAGCGGAAATGTCGGACAAAGTATTGAAGCAGAAGCTTCCAAGTTAAGGAGGGGGCGCGTGGCAATTACCCACTCCCGACTCGGGGAGGTAGTAACGATAAATAACAATACAGGACTCTTAAGATGCCCTGTTATTGGAATGATTAATAAAAAATTATAGGGAATGTCACTGGGGTATTTTGGATTTGAAAACGTTAGCCAGGAGAGGCCATGCTGCCACTTTGTTGACTCTAGATAACTTCTGCCTGATCGCACGTCCCCGTGACGTCCACGATCCATTTGGATATCTTCTCTATCAACTTTCGATGTTCTTTTCTGCACCTACCATGTTGATAACGGTTATCGGCGAATCAGGGTTCCACTCCGGAGAGGGAGCGTGAGAAAGAGATACCACATCCAAGGAAGGTCAATGGATGAAATTAAATGTTGATCGAGCAGAAAAGTGGGACAAATTATTGAAGCTGAAGCTTATAAGTAAAGGAGGCGGTGCGCGTCAATTAAAGAAGAATTTTTGAAATGTAATTCCCGGTCTATGCAGAGCAGGTGTTTGAATACGGCAACATTGGTAAAATGTCACCTGACAATGTAACAGACAAATTAGTGAAATGTTTTTACCTGTCTACTAGGTATAGCAGGGGTATATCACAGCTAAAAATTGGTGGATGTCACCCGAGAATGTAACAGACAAATTAGTGAAATGTTTTTACCTGTCTACTTGGTATAGCATGGGTATATCACAGCCAGAAATTGGTGAATTTCACCCGAAAATGTAACAGACAAATTAGTGAAATGACATAAAATAAAATACTTACAAATAAAAAAATAATTATCTTGATGTATGAGGTGGAGGTTCATATGGAGTAGGAGTTTAAGGAGACGGTTGACGTAGTGGTGTAGGTGGAAGTGGTGGTGGAGGAGGATGAGGTAGCCAACACTGGTTTTCGGTTTTAATTTCTTTTTTTTATTAGGGTACACTCCAAAAGAGTGAGAAATATCCAAAATACAACAATGAGTAGCGCTGTAGTATAACAATGGCTGGGTAAGGCCGGTATACATGTCTATTCTGCAAAAGGTACGGACAAGTCCTGTGGGATCCATGCCTGGTTAATGAACGTGAGCTTGTCCACATTGGCTGTGGACAGGCGGCTGCGCTTGTCTGTGATAATGCCCCCTGCCGTGCTAAACACACGTTCAGACAATACACTGGCTGCAGGGCAGGCCAGCACCTCCAAGTCGTAAAGGGCAAGCTCAGGCCATGTGCCCAATTTGGAGACCCAGAAGTTGAAGGGAGCAGACCCGTCATTCAGTACGTGTAGGCGTGTGCACACATACTGCTCCACCATGTTGCTGAAATGCTAAGACGTTCCATATCAGCTGGTGGTGCTGGTTGTTGTGGCGTGCTGACAAAGCTTTTCCACATTTCGGCACTGCTAACCCTGCCTTCTGAGGTGCTGGTGGTGCCCCAACTGCATTGGCGACCTCTTACTCCTCCTCTGCCTTCGCCTTGTGCTTCCACTGTGCCCCGCTGTCAGGTGGGAATGCCACCAGCAGCGTGTCTACCAGGGTGCGTTTGTACTCACGCATCTTACGATCACGCTCCAGTGACTGAATTAAGGACGGTACGTTGTCCTTGTCACGGGGATCCAGCAGCGTGGCCACCCAGTTATCAGCACAAGTTAGAATGTGGCTAACTCGGCGGTCGTTGCGGAGACACTGCAGCATGTAATCGCTCATGTGTGCCAGGTTCCCCAGAGGCAATGACAAACTGTCCTCTGTGGGAGTTGTATCGTCTGTGTCCTCTGTATCCCTCCAGCCACGTACCAGTGATGGCCATGAGCTTGTTTGGGTGCCACCCTGCTGTGAACACGGTTCCAACTCCTCAATCTCCTCCTCCTCATCCTCCACCTCATCATCCTCCAGAACTGTGCCCTGGCTGGATAACTGTGTATCTGGCGTTTGTGGGTGCAAGAACCCACCCTCGGAGCCACTTGTGAATGACTGGCCGGAAACCCAATGAAATGATCCCTCTTCCTCCTCCTCCTCCTCCTCCTGTGCCACATCCTCTTCTATCATTGCCAGAAGAGGTTTTTGAAGGAGGCATGGAAGTGGGATAGTAACGCTGAGAACAGCGTTATCGGCACTGGTCATGTTGGTGGAGTATTCAAACAAGGGCAACAAGGAACACAGGTCTTGCATGGAGGCCCAGTCATTGGTGGTGAAGTGGTGCTGTTCTGCAGAGAAACTAACCCTGTTCTGCAGAGAAACTAAACTGTGCTGCAGCTGAAACTCCATAATCGTCTGCTGCTGCGCGCACAGTCTGGCCAGCATGAAGAAGGTGGAGTTCCACCTTGAGGGCACGTCGCATATGAGGCGATGAGCGGGAAGGCCTTAGTTACGCTGCAGCGCTGACAGGCGAGCAGCAGAGTGAGACCGCCAAAAGCACGCACAGACGGCCCACGCTTTCTGCAGCAGCTCAGACATATCGGGCTAATTTTTAAGGAACCTGCACCACCAAATTCAGCACATGCGCCAGGCAAGGGATGTGCGTCAAACCGGCTAGTCCCAGAGCTGCTACGAGATTTTACCCATTATCGCACACCACCAGGCCGGGCTTGAGGCTCACTGGCACCAACCACTCATCGGTCTGTTGTTCCATGCCCGTCCACAGCTCCTGCGCGGTGTGGGGTTTGTCCCCCAAACAGATACGTTTTAAAACTGCCTGCTGTCGTTTACCCCTGACTGGGCTGAAGTTGGTAGTGAAGGTGTTAAGCTGGCCGGATGGGGAGGCGGTAGAGGATGAGGAAGCGGAGTAGGAGGAGGAAGCAACAGGAGGCAAACTGAAGTCCTTGGTGGTGGAAGGACATGCGCCAAACTGCGATCCGCCTCAGGCCCTGCCACCACTGCATTTACCCAGTGTGTGTTAGGGAGATATAACATGAAAAGTAGTGGCGGCTGAGCACCATGTACTGTGGGACTTCCACTGCCATAAGGCTTTTAAATCTCTCTGTCTCCTCCAGACGGAATGACAGCATTTCAAAGGCCAGTAATTTGAAATGCTGGCATTCAGGGCTAGGGATCGCGGGTGGGTAGGGGGGGTACTTCCTCTTCCGCTCCAGTGTTTGGGAGATGGAGAGCTGAACGCTTCCATGGGACATTGTGGAGATGCTTGGTGACCCAGGTGATTGTGTTGCTGGCAGATCCTCTGTTTGCGGGGTGGCAGGTGGCACTGTCACTCCAGAGGTAGATGAAGAGGCTGAGACTGCAGCAGAAGAGGAAGCAGGAGGAGCAAGAGACCTTTCTTGGTTTTTGAGGTGTCTACTCCACGGCAGCTAGTGCTTTGCACTTAGATGCCTGGTCATGCAGGTTTTGCTCAGGTTTAGAACGTGCAAACCACTCGTCTCTTGTCGTCAGCACATTGTCTGAAGAACTGCCACGCCAGTGAACTCCTTGGAGCTGGCTTTGGTGTGCTCGGTCCCTTGCTGCGGTGGGCAGTAGCAGACGTACTGTCTAGGGGACGGCCACTCCGCTTTTGCACCCTGCTCCCTCTTCTGCTGGTAGCTCTGTGCCACCACCGCCTCTTCCTCCGAACTACACAGGTCGCTCGCATGACCTTGATTCCATTTGGGGTCGAGGACCTCATTGTCCTCCACATAATCTTCCACCCAGTCTTCACCCCTGCCCTCCTTGTCGGTCTGCACACTTTCGAAAGCCACAGCAGTTGGCACCTGTGTTTCGTCATCATCCGAATCGTACTGCGGTGGTCCTCCCATATACTCATCTTGAAACATAAGTGGTTGGGCATCGGTGCACTCAATCTCTTCCACTTCTGGGGCAGGGCTAGGTGGATGGCCCTGGTAAACCCTGCTAGCAGAGTCATCAAAAAGCAGAAGAGACTGCTGCATGACTTGGGGCTCAGACTGCTTGGCTGATTTGCAAGGGGGTGATGTGAAAGACTGATGGACATTGGCTGCAGGTGCCAACTCTGATCTTTAAGCAGGAGACTGGGTGGGAGACAATTTAAAGGAACTGGAGGCACTGTCAGCAACCCAATCTACTATCGCCTGTACTTGTTCTGGCCTCACCATTTGTAGAGCCGCATTAGGCCCGACCAAATAATGCTGAAGGTACTGTCGTCTACTCGCATCTGAGGAAGGTGTTTCACTTGGGCGTGTAGCTGGCACAGATCAATCACATCCTCTCCCTGCAAGAGGAGCTCCACCAGCAGCACCACGACTGGCGCCACGTCCCTTATTTGACGTTCTCCTTATATTTCTCAAATTTAGGATCTTGCCCAAAATGGGTGTTTTTTTTAAATAGCAGAATAGAACAGCAGTATCTAATGCGTGTATCTCACACTGACAGATGCAGCAAAGGCTGCAAATTTTGTTTTTTGCCCAAAATGGGTGTTTTTTAAACCCAGAATATTATTGCAGTATGTCTAGCTTGTATCTCACACTGACAGATGCAGCAAAGGCCACAAATTTAGTTTTTGGCCCAAAATGGGTGTTTTTTTTAATAACAGAATAGAACAGCAGTATCTAACGCATGTATCTCACACTGACAGTGCAGCAAAGGCTGCAAATTTAGTATTTGGCCCAAAATGGGTGTCTATTTAAACCTAGAATATTATTGCAGTATTTCTAGCTTGTATGTCACACTAACACATGCAGCATAGGCCCCAGATGTAGGGTATTGCCAAAAATGTGTTGTTTTTTTTACACCCAGAAATATATTGAAGTATTGCAAGCTTGTATTTTACACTGACAAATGCTGCAAAGGCACCAGATTGTCACGACCCTTGGTCATGGTCGTGACTCCTTGGGTGCCGCATGCTGTTGCCCGCGGTTTGGGAGTTCGTCAACCGCAGCTGGGGCACTTAGTTGTTTGCCTCAGGTGCGGTTGCCGCGGACAACAAGTGTGCGTGCGGTTGCCCTTGGCAACGAGTTTTGTGTGAATGCCCGTTTGTATGTCTGTGTGCACTTTGTGTTGTTTGTTGTGCACGAGGTGATGTTTTATATGCACCTGGACTCCTCCCTTCACCTGCGGTTGTCCGCGGCAACGTCTGGCGATGTTTGCATGCTGTGGAAGTGTCTCGGCCTGTTGGCTGTTCTGGAGGACACGGTTGCCACGCATGCCGTTGCCGTCGGAGACAGGTGAGTGAGGTTGTGTGCTTTCCCCTTTATGTGAGTTTCCCTTCTGTGTTGCTGGAAGGGTTAACTCCCTTCCCAGTGTGTGTGACTTCACTGGGTGTGTGCTGATCGTTGGGTGGGGCCTCTTGGCCTATAAAGCCTCAGTCCCTGGCTGGGCTCAGTAGGTTGCTCTCAGCCATGCTGGCTGGAGCAGCCTCCTGTCTCCTCCATCTGCCTGGTGGGGACCATCCTTCTGGTCATAAACCTTTGTCAGTTTATTTTGTGTTTCATGGTGTTATCTAGGTGTGTGCGGGGTTATCTTGTTAGTGCAGCTTATGGTTTCCTGGTTTCCCTTGTATGTCTGGTGTGTGCTGTGTCCTTTATGTTGCTGTGGACATCAGCACTGGTTCATGGGTTCCAGGTTTGTGTGTCTGTGGCAGGTAAGTGCAGGACTAGTCTCACTTACCTGTCATTTCCATATGTCTGTTGATGTTCCCCCTGTGTTGCTTGGCCGTTGAGACTCCTGCTCCTCCGTGTCTAGGAGGAGCAGGTCGTCTTACTCTGTCCCCTAGTTCAGGGCCGACTTGAGGGCTTGTAGGGACTCTTAGGTTCCGGCGTATGAGCCCTCCTACCACCAAGGTCGGCTCATACAGACAGGAGACAGGGTCAGCGTAAGGGACGCTATAGGAGGTGACCTGCTCCCTAACTCTGTGGTCCCGGTCAAGTGGTAACCCTACCTTCTCCTGGCACCGCACGGCTGGGGGTTTTCCCCACCGCCAGCCGTGACAGTATGACCAGAACTGGCACCTCACCTGGTCTTCCTTCGTAAGAGGGTGAAGCATGCATCCATTGACCGTTGGGGTGCATGCGCGTTCTCCGGAGGGAGAGCGTTACGGGGTTCACCGTTAACGGCGCGGTTGGTGGCTTTTCCCCGCCACCTTGCTAACCGTGTCCGTGTTGGTGACCCCTCGTCCCTCTCAGGGTTCCTATCTCTGGTCGTCTGCTGGCAGCATTCCTTTGGTGTTCCGGCAGGTGTGCTGGTTGGGGAGTGTCTGCTGGCAGCGACCTGGAGTAGGAACGTCCTCCTGAGTTGGACGCGGTGTCCTGTTTTCCTCCTCCAGACTGCTTTGTTGGCTGGCGACCTGGGGACTGTTGTGTACGGTCCAGGTCTGTTGGCGGCAGTTCTGGGGGGAGATACGGGCATCGGTCTGGTGTCCTGTGTTCCTCCTCCGGACTGCTTTGTTGGCTGGCGACCTGGGGACTGTTGTGTACGGTCCAGGTCTGTTGGCGCCAGTTCCGGGGGGAGATACGGGCATCTATCTGGCAGTGCCTCCAGTGTTCTCTCTTCCAGTCTGCTCTGTGGGCTGGCGACCTGGGACTGTTGTGTACGGTCCAGGTCCGTTGGCGGCAGTTCTGGAGGGAGACACTGGTGGTTACCAGGCATTGCCCCTCCCCCCCTCCCTGTTGTTTGGTCCCACCAGCCTCCCTTTTCGGTTGGGGGGGGCTTTGAGGGGAGGGAGTGTCACGACCCTTGGTCATGGTCGTGACTCCTTGGGTGCCGCATGCTGTTGCCCGCGGTTTGGGAGTTCGTCAACCGCAGCTGGGGCACTTAGTTGTTTGCCTCAGGTGCGGTTGCCGCGGACAACAAGTGTGCGTGCGGTTGCCCTTGGCAACGGGTTTTGTGTGAATGCCCGTTTGTATGTCTGTGTGCACTTTGTGTTGTTTGTTGTGCACGAGGTGATGTTTTATATGCACCTGGACTCCTCCCTTCACCTGCGGTTGTCCGCGGCAACGTCTGGCGATGTTTGCATGCTGTGGAAGTGTCTCGGCCTGTTGGCTGTTCTGGAGGACACGGTTGCCACGCATGCCGTTGCCGTCGGAGACAGGTGAGTGAGGTTGTGTGCTTTCCCCTTTATGTGAGTTTCCCTTCTGTGTTGCTGGAAGGGTTAACTCCCTTCCCAGTGTGTGTGACTTCACTGGGTGTGTGCTGATCGTTGGGTGGGGCCTCTTGGCCTATAAAGCCTCAGTCCCTGGCTGGGCTCAGTAGGTTGCTCTCAGCCATGCTGGCTGGAGCAGCCTCCTGTCTCCTCCATCTGCCTGGTGGGGACCATCCTTCTGGTCATAAACCTTTGTCAGTTTATTTTGTGTTTCATGGTGTTATCTAGGTGTGTGCGGGGTTATCTTGTTAGTGCAGCTTATGGTTTCCTGGTTTCCCTTGTATGTCTGGTGTGTGCTGTGTCCTTTATGTTGCTGTGGACATCAGCACTGGTTCATGGGTTCCAGGTTTGTGTGTCTGTGGCAGGTAAGTGCAGGACTAGTCTCACTTACCTGTCATTTCCATATGTCTGTTGATGTTCCCCCTGTGTTGCTTGGCCGTTGAGACTCCTGCTCCTCCGTGTCTAGGAGGAGCAGGTCGTCTTACTCTGTCCCCTAGTTCAGGGCCGACTTGAGGGCTTGTAGGGACTCTTAGGTTCCGGCGTATGAGCCCTCCTACCACCAAGGTCGGCTCATACAGACAGGAGACAGGGTCAGCGTAAGGGACGCTATAGGAGGTGACCTGCTCCCTAACTCTGTGGTCCCGGTCAAGTGGTAACCCTACCTTCTCCTGGCACCGCACGGCTGGGGGTTTTCCCCACCGCCAGCCGTGACACAGATGTAGGATATTGCCAAAAATTGGTGTTTTTTTTTAAACCCAGATTATTATTGCAGTATTTCAAGCTTGGATTTGAATGTCACAAATGCACATATGCTGTGCTGGTGCACTGAGCTTGCATAAAATGGCCGCCACCGCCCACCTAACAGACAGATAAAAGTTCTCTTTCTGTGTCACTGGGCTCAGGGCATGGTAAAAACATTGTGCACTGCACCCACAAAACTAAATCTATATAGATCGCTGAGTTAACAAGCACTTCAGATTAAAAATTATTTCCTATTTTCTCCCTCACAGCAGCAGCATCCTATCCCTACACTAATCAGAGCAGAGTGACGTGCAGCGCTACGTGACTCCAGCTTATATAGAGGCTTGGTCACTTGCTGCACTGGCCAATCACAGCCATGCGATTAGTAGGCATGGCTGTGATGGCTTCTAAGGGCACAAGAGTAAAACGCTTGTTGATTGGCTGGCGCCAATAAATCGCCAAACACCGAACCCAAACTTTTACTGAAAAGTTCAGGTCCGGGGTCCAAAAATCCTAAAGTTCGGTACGAACCCGAACTTTACATTTCGGGTTCGCTCAACCCTAATTATAAGTCATCTATAGAGAAGGGCTTATTTTTAATTTTACTGGGTATTTTTTACAATAACGTTACATATAAAGGACTACAATGTTAAGCGATGATAAAATATGCAATAATACAAAAATACTCAAGTAAAATCAAGGGTGATCTAATTGCCTATTGTAAAAGTTTTGCTTGGAAATTGCTTTTCCTATTATCTAAATAAAGCTTGCTGCCAATGGCAAAAATAGACTTATGTAAAACAGTTTATTAGGAGACATTGATTGCAGAAGAAGCAAAGTATAACATTTGGGAAAAAACTATATTAAAACTTGGCTCAAAAGACTCTCAAGAGATTTACCTTTCACAAACCTCTTATATTACAGATTCACTAAAATGGATCACTACACTAATTGGACTAAGTTAGATTATAGGGAAAAAATGTAATGATTCTGATTTAGAGTAATATTCCAGTTACATTAAAGGGGTTGGACACTTTCTGGTTGCTATAAACCAATGTTTATATAAGATGATTACCGTATATGCACTTACTAATATAGCCTTAGTTATAATTATGCACCATTTTCTATATTTCATAGGATATGTCCTCTTGTTTGCCAAGTCTTTTGTTCTGCCCACACAGGCCTAGTCCATAGAATGGCTGCTGATGGAGGGTCATGTGACCAGCCAAATCAGTTTCATCTGATGTCTCTTCTGTTCAAATACATGGCATGTGCCATCCACACCATCCGTATTTGCACTGTTGGGAGTTTAGTGCAGATGCAGAGTGTTTGAATGCAGGAGACATCACATGGAGGTGATTTATCTGTTCCCATGACCCTCCATCAGCACCCATTTTATGGACAGGACCTCTGTGTGGACAACACAGAAGATCTGCCTAACGAGGGAGTATGCCTTATGAAATATAGAAAAACTGCACAGAATATCAACAAAGGCTATATTAACAATTGTCATATATTTATCTTGCATACACAGTGGTCACAAGTAACCAAAAAGTGGCCAACCCCTTTAAGTTATATCCTATCCACAGAATAGGGCATATCTATGAGATTTAGGTACGCTCAGCTATTTCCGGCTGTCCCATAAAGGTGAATGGAGTGGCAGTGCGCATGCTTAGCCTGCCACTTTATTGTTTTTAGTAGTGCCCATGAAGAATTGGGCTCCAGTTCTCATGATCTGAGGGGTCCCAGCAATCAGACACCTACTGATTTCATAATTATGCCCTGTACTGCTGATGGGGGATAACGTGATGTAACAGAATACCCATTTAAGTGCAAATTTGGTTTTTGATATAATTTAAGTTGCTTAGCTTTAGAAACACTGCCAGTTACTCACCATCGCTCTGAGATTAAGTTCACATGAGCAAAATCTGTCTCAGATTCAGCAGTGCAAAAGAGGTGTTTTCTCAGTGCAGTTTCCAGGTAAAATTTCTCTCAGGGCGTGTGTAAACCCCCCCCCCCCCCCCCCGCAGCCCCAAAATTGCGAAACGCATGCAGACCCATTTTGCGGACGTGTGAATGGAGCCTAACCCCTACACAGTGTAGAGGTATACTGTATATTGTGTGGCATGGTGTATGTGTCACGGATGGTATAACAGAAAACAAGAAGTTACAAATAAGGATCCGACTGGATTGATCCGAAACTAAGGAACAAAAGGGTGACCCCTATTTAAGCCCTGAAACTCTCCCCGTCTTCTCAGCCCATGCAAAGATCTCTATGATAGAAGAGACATCTGACGTAGTGGACGTGATGACGTAGTGGACGTCGCGCTCCCGGCTCTCCCCGCTGCTCTGCTACCTCGCTGCCGCTTCGAGTATGCTGGCGTCTGTGTGCCGAATCCTCCATCTACCCTCTCAGTGACCGGGACCGTGTGATCAGCGCTGCTGCCTTTTGTCCAAAGCCTGCCACGCTGCTGATATCGGCTGTTAGGTTCAGGCTGCCTCCGGCTCTTTCTTGATTGTGCCGTGCTTGATGCTGCCGCTCCTGCCTCCTTTCCTGCTCTCCATTTTACTGTGAACAGTTTTGCCGTCTGGAGGTTTTCTCTCCTTTACCTCCGTGGAGTGTGCCTCCGGTTCCTGCCTGATCCGCTACCCCCCCTTGCTCTGATGTCAGTGAGTAACCTTGTGTTCCCTCATATCTGATGGTTTTTTGAAGAAGCTATAAGCTTCTCTCCTCTAGTGACTAACCTCCCTATAAACTGCTGACTCCAACTAACCTTGAATGGACTTTGAATAAGTTGTGTATGATTGCATATGATTATAAGCTGCATTTGATCATAAGATCACAAGAAAGCCAACTTTAAAGTCTAAAATATAAGCTGGAGAAGGGGGGAAAAAAAAAAAAAAAAAAAGGAAATAAGAGGAGAAAGAGTATAAAGAAGAGTGGACATAAAAAAATAAAAAAAAAAAGGAAGAGTGAAAAAAAAAAAAGGGAAGATAAACAAGAACTAAGAAGAAGGCACTGAAAAAAAAAAAGGAAAAAAAAAAAAGGAAAAGGGGGATAAGGAAAAAAAAAAAGGAAAAAAAAAAAAGGAAAAAAAAGAAAAAGAAAAGGAACAAAAAAAAAAAAAAAAAAAAGAGAAAGAGGGAGAGCAAAAAAAAAAAAAAAAAAAAAGGTATATATTTAAAAGAGAGAAAGGAGGCGGAAAAAGGGGAAAAAAAAAATCAAATAAATATCTAAAAAAAATATATTTAAAAAAATAAAATAAAATTAAAAAATAAAGAGGAATAAGATATGGGCCCAAAAGCCCCAAGGCGTTCGACCGATCTATCAGGTCAGAAACATGGGTCTAGAACGGCTGAACCAACAAAACTTGACCAGTTTCTGAAATCCCCAAGGGTCAATACGAGGGGCGGACAAAAGGAATTCTCTGAAAAAAAAAATTATGAATTAGAGGTAACTGAGCGAGAAATACAAAAAGGCGCTAGATACCCTGAGGAGGAGGATGGAATAATGGGGGAAGTTATCCCTGATGACAATTCGTCCCCGCTGGAAGAAATACTCCTAGCGGTTAAACAGAACGGAGATTTAATACAGGTGGTTACAACCCAACTTGGATCTATTCAAGTTGATGTGGGACTAATAAAAGATGAATTGACCAAAATGCGAGACAGACTCAACACCCTTGAAAGTTCTGTCACCCTTATACAGAAGGAATCCAAAAAAATAAATACGGAAGTTTCTATACTTAAAGTGGAAAATAATCTCCTGAAGAAAAAGGTAGTGGACCTTGAAGATAGGTCACGAAGATATAACGTGAGAATAATAGGGATTCCAGAGGGTGAGGAAGGAAAAAATCCAACCGAATTTGTACAGAAACTAATTCTTGAGAACTTTGGTAAAGAGTCATTTTCTCCTCTTTTCATGATTGAAAGAGCTCATCGGGTCCCAGGAGGAAAACCAATTCCAGGGAGACAACCTCGGACAATCCTTGCTAAGTCACTGACTTCAGGGGACAGAGATGTCCTCCTGAGAAGGGCGAGGGAATCCTCACCGGTTGTGTATAACGGGATTAGACTGGCCTTTTTTCCTGACTTTTCGAAAGAAATACAAGAAAAGAGACGCACATTCATGATTGTTAAAAAGAAGCTAAGAGAGAGGGATATTAAATATTCTCTTATATTCCCGGCCAAACTGCGGATTATTTTTGAAGATAAAACTTTTTTTTTTGATACCTCAGAAGAAGCCGCGGACTGGATTGAGCGAAACAATCGATGACTCAATTGGGTTATGAATTGACGGGAATAATTAGTAATATAAGGGGCTCATACCCCTAAATGTAGTCTTCCTTGCTTCAAAATGGCGGTGTGGGGGTGGTTGACTGGGGGGAGGGTCGAGGGTTGGTCATAGGAAAGAAATCTACTACAATATGTGGTGGGTTGCCTGTGGGAGGGGGGTGAGGGGGGGGGTTGGGTTGTGGTGCGTCAAAGTAGGTGTGGTTCCCTTTTTTTTCAGTTTATTATTCTCTTTTTCCATCTTGTTTTCTCCTTTTTCCCTCTCTCCTAATCTTCCATTTAACCATTGTTGATGACGATGATTAGAATTTTTTCTTGGAATGTACGTGGTTTGGGGGAAAGAGGTAAGAGACAAGCGGTTTTTGACTTGACTCAGGCCCATCTACCAGCAATAGTATGTTTGCTCGAGACCCATCTTACTGAGGAGACCACTAGAGTGGTCGACAGGGGATGGGCTGTGCATACGTATCATTCTACCCTCTCCAATTACTCGAGAGGTGTTACGGTGTTGATACATAGACTTATTGACTTCGTTTGTGAGGCATCCTCTGTCGACCAACAGGGAAGATTTATTTTTCTATATTGCAGGTTAGGGGGAGAGTTATGTATTTTGGCCTTTGTCTATATCCCTCCGCCATTTTCTCTTCTGGTTCTTAACTCTCTTCTATTATTCATGGATAAATGGCCAGAATGTCCAACATTGATTATTGGTGATTTTAATTGTGTCATCGATCCTTTACGTGATAGGGTCTCTATGAGTGCTAGGGGTGACAGTACGGTCCAGGGGTCCCCCCTCGCACGGTTCTGCCTGGAGGCTGGATTTGAGGACGCTTGGGAATATCTGGGACAGGGGAAAAGGGTTTTTTCATGTTTTAGTAAAGCCGGTAAATCATTGTCTAGAATTGACCTAGTACTGATAAATAGCAAATATATGAAATTGATAAAACGAATGAAATATGAAACAAGGTCAATATCTGATCACTCCCCGTTAGTACTTGAATTATGCTTCTCTCAGGATAGATATATATCAAAACCTCCTTTAGACTAAACCCTTACTGGCTATCAGTCATAAAGACACATGAAATAATTCGAAATGAAATAGGCCGATTCTGGGATATCAACGACGGCTCAGCAAAAATTCAAGTGGTATGGGATACCTTTAAGGCGTACATGAGGGGATTGATGGTTAGTAATATCACGAATCTTAGAAGAGAATATGGAAAAAAACAGAAAAATCTAGAGAAACATGTGATCTTAGCGACAGAATCCTTCCATATAAATAAGACGGAGAAAAATAGGGAAAATATGCAAAAAGCCACACAAATATATGCTAATTTTTTACTGGATAAAGCTCAACAGAATCTTTTCTTTAAAGGGCAAAAATACTTTACTGATTCTGGGCGACCCGGTAGGCTACTCTCCAGAGTAATCTCCAATCAACAACCTAAAAAACATATAGAGAAGGTTCGAGTGAGGGATGGTAGAACAGTTACTGGTCAGGGTCCGGTGGAGAAGGCCTTTTTTGATTATTTTCTTGATATGTATAAGGCTGATTCTAATATTACAGACGATAAGATAGATCTCTACCTAGATAGGATTAACTTTTCAACTATTACTGAGAACCAAAAGAAAGCATTAGAACTGGAGGTCTCAATTAAGGAACTTGAGGGAGCTATTAAATTATGTTCACCTAATTCTACTCCTGGTTCAGACGGGCTTCCATATGAATTTTATAGCAAATATGGGGACTGTATTTTTCCTAGATTACTGGAGGTCTTTACTGAATCAATGGAGGATGGGAGGTTGCCAGATTCAATGATGGAGGCTACAGTGATACTAATTCCAAAAAAAGGCAAGGACCCTCTAGATTTAGAATCTTACAGACCAATTTCACTGCTTAATGCAGATGTAAAGCTTTTGGCGAGGGTCCTTGCTACAAGGCTCTCTGGGGTCATCTCCTCCATAGTCCATCCGGATCAGAGCGGTTTCATTAAAAATAAGGGTACACATTATAATCTACAACGGCTCTTTTCTAATATCCAGGCCCCTGGGGGGACCGCCCGCTCCATCCTGTCATTAGATGCCTCTAAGGCCTTTGACAGGGTGGAGTGGCGTTTCCTCTGGAAGGTTCTTGCTAGGATGGGCTTTGGAGAGAGGTTTATACGTACTCTTAGGCTATTGTATGGATCTCCAAGGGCTAAATTGAGTCTTAATGGAATTTTGAGTAGCAGTATCGAGTTAAACAGAGGCACCCGTCAGGGTTGCCCACTATCTCCCTTATTATTTGATATATATATCGAACCCCTTGCGATGGCCATTAGGCAGGACGATCAGATCAAAGGATTTGGTACGCTAGGAACACAAGATCGTATCTCACTATATGCAGACGATGTTCTGTTTTTTATAGATCATACGGAAACCACTCTCCCTAGGATTATTCAAATGGTTAAATTATTTGGTGAGGTTTCTGGTCTTCTTATAAACTGGACCAAGACTAGTCTGCTTCCAATAGACCCCCTACCACAGAAAGAGATTCCTGTTACACAGTTGGATATTGTTGATACTTTTCAATATTTGGGTTTGACGATATCGCCTCGGGTCGAAAATTTTGTAGAACTTAATTTGATCCCCATAATAGTAAAGATCAGAGCTAAAATAGGAATTTGGCTGAAACTTCCCCTATCTAGAGCTGATCGAGTTTCACTAGTCAAAATGGTGATATTACCACAATTGCTCTATGTGCTCAGGAATACACCTATTTGGATACAAGACAAACATTTTAAACTTATAGAGAGACTAATTAATGATTTAATATGGGGAAGAAAGCGAGTTCGAATTAAGTTGGAGTATTTGTATAGATCAGTGGAGTGCGGGGGTTTAAATCTCCCCTACTTTAAGGGATACTTTATTGCAGCCCAGCTATTGAGGTGCTATGAATCAGAGCATAGCGCACTACTGGGGAAGTTGGTAAATAGTCATGCCCACAATAATATTTTTTCCTTGTTGGAATCTGGCCTATTGAAGAGCTATGAGCAAGGCTACAGAGAGACTATAAAACTACTCCTTAAGGTGTGGGCTACAACTAGGACATGGTTGAAAGTTAAGGGTTCACTTACATTTACGCCTCTTTGGCATAATTTGTATTTACAAAGGCTGGATGAAATTGCAGCTGACACATTTTGGCAGAAGAATAAAATTTTATATATCTCACAGGTAGTTAAAGATAGAGAAATTAAATCCTATATAGAAATGATACAAAATTTAAAAAATCTTTCATGGTTTAGGTATTTCCAATTGCGTTCTGTGTTATCCAGCTTGGATGATAAGCGGCTGTTGGATATAGATAATGTATCCTTTCTGAATGATTGGGTATCAGGTACACATTCCAGAATAAAAATTTCAAATATATATAAGTTATTACTTAAAGCACGGTTTAGTGACATACACTCTCCAGGACAAAAAGCGTGGGAGGTGGACTGTCCGAATGTACAAATAGAAGGGTGGGATAATATTTTTGGGAATCTATCTTCACTATCCCAGAACTTTAACCATGTCCTGATACAATTTTATATCTGCCACAGATTATATATTACTCCATTGTGGATGAACAAATGTGGGTTAAGAGACACGTCCAACTGTCCCAAATGTGACACTGTAGGAGCAGACTTTCTCCATATGATATGGACCTGTCCAGAACTTATAAACTACTGGAACGGTATCAATAACTATATTATGTGTAAACTAAAAATTCGAATTCCTTTTGAACCACAAGTATTTATTCTCAATGATCTCTCCAAATTAAAAAATCATAAGTATCAAAAGATTCTTTTGAGTAGAGTATTGATGTTGGCTAGAGTTTTGATCAGCCGCACCTGGTTTGCCCGATCTACTCCAAACAAAAACACATGGATAAATTTAATTGATAAGGTAATGAACTACGAAAAAATTTTATACAGACGGAGGGAAAATGAATATCAATGGACCAGGATATGGGGTGGTTGGAGGTCTGGTTAGCTGAGATCAAGTTGTTTTATATATAAGGGTCCTACTTTGACGCACCACAAACTGGGAGGGAGGGAGGGGAGGGTTTTCTAAATATTTTGAAAAGATGAGTGGAATATACGCACATATAATCACTTGGGTTACTAAGAATTGAGAGACTGTAATACATTTTTTATTGTAAATGTTTTGTAGTTTTCCCAATAAAAAAAAAAAAAAAAAAAAAAAAAAAAAGATCTCTATGATAGAAAATTGCATGCCCTCGTGCCTCGAATGTATGACACCTGAACACCCTATAATAGTCAGGGGACACGACCACCGGCTCCCTACACTTAATACGGAGGGAGTCAGGGTCACCTAGGATCAAGCAAACAAGAAAACACAAATAAATGAACAGACGTATCTGTAGAAGCATCAGTTGTAGCACTCAGCATGCACACACTCCAGGAAGTTGTATAAACCGCAAAGTGATACAGTATGGGAGGGGATTTAAAGGGATGCAATCAGTGCAACTAGATGACAGCTGAGAGAGGGAAATGAGATGACAAAACGAAAGCAAAACAAAAGAACCTCAAGCAGGAGGTTCTGATGAACGTCTGTCAGAGCTTCTCAGATGTCTGGCGGTGACAGTATGTTATGTATGCTATGTGTGTATAACATAAAAACATATTTCACATGAAAACTTACAATTACTTGGCTTGGCCCTTGGGGATCTCGGACGCCACTTCAACACTTTGGCCGGTGGCTCGGCAGAGCTGATCTGTTTTATCCTAATGAGAAAGATTTCATAATAAGGATTAAGGGGCAGAGGGATAGCAGAGCAGAGAGAGGCTGGTGCTGCTACTAGGGGGTCATACCATGGGGGAGTAATAAAGCCCACCATAATGCCCCCCCAGTAGTAATAATTATCCTTATAATGTGCAAAACATACCCCCTTGTAATGCCCCCAGTTGAGCTAATGTTCCCATAATGTGCCAATATAAAATACCCCTTCTCAGTGCCCCCGTAGATGACCCCATAGTGCTCCTCTTCCCCCTTCCCCATAGTACCCACCATTTTCTTTTTAGCCTCTGTAGATGTCCCTATAGTGCCACCCAATAATGTGCCAGTAGCCAGTAGCCCCCCTTATGTGCCAGCAGCCCCCCTTATGTCTGTGCCAGCCCAGCAGCCCTCCTTATGTGCCAGGATTGTCATTTTTACATATATAAAAAACAAAAAACAACTTATACTTACCTACTCCAGGATGCGATGCAGCCTCTTCCGGCCTCTTCAGTGGAACAGGGAGGGGACACACCTCTCCCTGCCCTGCTGCATTACAGACATTTGTATTGCCGTCCTGAGGACTGCGATACAGATGAGATTACTTTGGAGATGAGTGAGCGCTTCCACAATGGAAGGACAGCGCTCATCTCCTAATGTGCCCTGCCGGCGCCCCCCTTCTGACAGCGCCCCGGGCGGCTGCCCAGCCCGCCCGCCCCAAGAAACGGCCCTGTGTTTTCTGCAGCATAATCCACCTTCAAAATACCATCAACAGCTTCCAATTGACTTCAATATAAAAAACTGTATATATATATTTTTTTCTTTTCCAGCAGCTGATTTAAGAACTTCTTCAAATGAGATTTGTTGGTGGTTTTCCTTACAAGTCAATCGGAAAACAGAAAAACCTCACTCAAAAATAATTCTGAAATGCTTATAAAAACTCCTGTAAAAATGCCCCCATTACTTAGTTTGGTGTGGCAGCCAACTCTAGGAAGAGTCCTGGTTGTTCTAAATCTGTTCCATTTAAGAATTATGGAGGCCATTATGATCTTGGTAACTTTCAGTGTAACCTTCTCCAGACCTGTTTCTCCACACAGTCTTGACTCTGAGCTCTTCAGGCAGTGCTGTTCTCCTCATGGCTTGGTTTTTGCTCTGATCTGCATTGACAGCTGTGAGATCGTATATAGACAGGGTGTGTCTTTCCAAATCATGTCCAATCAACTGAATTTACCACAGGTGGATTCCAATAAAGGTGTAGAAACATCTTAAAGATGATCAAGTGAAATGGGAGACCACAGAGATAAATTTTAAGTGTCATGGTAAAGGGCCTGAATACTTACCCAACTCACAATAAGTTAGGGATATTTGGCTTTCGGGTGAAATATATGGAAAACTTGAAAAATTCAGGCTATGTGATATTATATCATGAAAGGGCAATTAAGTAGAAGCATGCAACAGTGATTTCCTCATGTCAAGCAATTTATTGAAATAAAAGCCAACAACAGTGGTGGGTATACCCCCACAAAAATAACTTGTCATGTGGGCTTGAGCATCAACTACAGCTTGACAATGACGTGCCATGCTGTTCACAAATCAACTTATTGTCTGCTGAGGCATGGTTTCCACTATTCTTGAACGGTGGCCCTCAGGACATTGAGGTTCTGCGATACAGAGTAACAAGCCTCTACACAGCGACTCAGCTAATTTCATAGGTTTTCAATGGGATTCAGGTCTGGAGAAAGTGCAGGCCACTCCATTTGAGGTATCCCAGTCTCCTGCAGCCATTCCCTAATGATCTTTAATGAGCTGGTGCATTGTCATCAATGAAGATGAAATTAGGCCTGTGTAGTTCATGCAGAAGCACAATGACTGGATTAATGATGTTATTCAAGTAGTATGGGCTTGTCACTGTACCATTCACAAAGTGTCGGGCAGTTCTGTATTGACTAAACACACCTGCCCACACTGTAACACCAGCACCACAACTAAAGGCTTGTCTGGTGACTACAGTGGCTGATGCATAGCAGTCTCCTTAACGTCTTCAATATCATTGATGGCTATCATTTCTCCTCAGCATGAATCGACTTTCATCAGTGAACAGCACTGAGGCCCACTGATCCCTCATCCAGTGTAGATGCTCTCTGGACCATGCAAGACGATGATGCCTGTGCCTGGTGGTGTGGTGAGCTACCCTTGCAGGTTGTCTAGGACGCAGACCACGCTGATGCAAATGGTTTCAAGTGGTCTGATGTAACACTTGGGTGCCTCTCACCTCCCTTAAATGTGCATGGGGTTGCATACCATTCATCACCCGTTTCTGCAGGGCATAGTTCACAATGAAGCGGTCATCAGTGTGGGATGTGGCCAAAAGACAACCACTTCTATGCCTTTCTGTGACTATTATAGTCTTTCTGTATCTCTGTTGCAACCTGCAGATGACACTCTGTGACACTAAGCTCAGTGGCCACTTATGTCTGAGCACATCCTGCTTGAAGCCTTGCAATGGCAAGGTACTGTTTATCAAATGTACAATGCAGTGCTTGGTGAGTACAGGGAAGGCCACTGCATTCACAGGAGTGGCGGTGCTTCATAAAACAGCTGATCAGCGGGGGTCCCAGGTGTCAGACCCCCACTAATCAGATCCTGATAACCTATCCAGAGAATAGAGTGATAATAGTTTTCAGAGCAGCACTCACTACCGTGAAGCACTTTATTGGCTTATTTTGCACATGTGTCATATGGACCCACTTTGAATAAATCACGTTTTTGGAGATGCTGCCGTCAATCTACTTTTCTTCACTATCCAGAGAATAGGTCATCAGTATTAAAGGTTAAGAAAACCCTTTTAAATTATAAAATTCTGATATGGTTGCAGCCACCACTATTAAAGTCTCACAGCATTAAAAGAGTTTTCTAGGAGTTTAATATTGATGGTGTATTCTCAGGATAGATCATCAAAATCTGACTAGTAGGGGAAAAAGCAGAAAGACCTTGATTCTCCACAAAAGGTCTTCAGTTTTCCACATCTTCTGATTTCTTGACGTCTCTTCAGTTTTCTTTTAGTTGAGCTCTGGCAGCAAAGAACATTTTAACCAAAGTAATGAGAACATATAAACCTAAAGTGATAGTTTGAATTTCCCCTCTCTCTCATTGTTAAGCCTAGGACTAGCATTTATTTATTTTTCATTAGGTTTGAGGTCGTTTCTAGAAAGACATAAATGTTTCTAAACGAGAAAAACTTTTAGTGTAGTGGGTTATTGTTGGGAAATATTAAAAGTTTTAATCTCACCATTATGAGTAGTGCTGTTATTACTGTTTCAGCAAATAAATGTAAATGTCCAATTTCCCAGTATAGTGGTCCCTCAACATACAATATTGTTTCCAAGATGACTATTCTGTGTGAAAATTGTGTGGTGAAACCATAACCCTATGGAAAATTGGTATTTTGCTCCAAAACCCTCAAAATGTCAACACCTTATTAAAAACGACTGAAGCACATTAATCACAAATATAATAGCGCGCATGTGCACATATGTCTGTCCATTAATGATGATCACATATGTAAGCAAGATTATCACATCTAATGAACTAACTTTAACAAAGTGAAAGTATTATGTTCTATACATTTGTATGAAAAACATTACTGGAAATTAGTATTTTCCATCCGAGTGCTATTTGTGTGCACAACAGACTGCACACAGACAGCACACTGACCCAGTCCATGGTTCAATTCGGCCATCCATTTTTGTGTACACTGTTTTAGCCTGTTTTCCATCTAAGACTTATTCATTGAAGTGTACAGAAAAGAACTAAAGCATGCAGACGTCATACTGTTGTCCACATGGATTAACATACATCAGTTTTTTGCAGACATAAATCTAAGTGGCCATGTGAATCAGGTCTAAAGTGCACGTGCTAGAATGATTACTTCAGTATAGCGATCAAGCCCATAAGTAATTCCAGTAGAATATGGCATTTCATACACTTAACTCAGTTTCTAGTCATCACCACTAATACCCCGACTATGGGTAACAGTGTTGTAACACACAGCCAACCAGCAGACTGTTTGTTGGTGCAGAGCCTGCTAATTGGCATTACTTGCCCTATGTAGCATACACAATTGGCTGTTGATTTCAACCAATTGGATGTATTGTGATGAAAAGACATGCAAATTGTATGTTTCAGTCAATTGCATGTTCCACAGAGCAGTGTCTCAAGTTTAGTGAACAATCAAGTCACTCTGGCCCAGGAGACCATTGTAACTTGAAAATATTGCAAGTTGGGGTAATTCCAAGTACGGGTGTTGAGGGTGTCATGATATTAATGTGAAGTCATTGCAATATGGCACTGGCACCTAGATGTTTACATACCAATGTTTGCAAAATAATGCACAATGCGCAGATGCCAAGTGTTATCTCTTTACTTGTTTTTGTATTTTAGCCAATAAAACAATGGCATGAGCCTCAGTAGAGGAACACCCTCTCTGATGATATAAAAACCGCCTAACTTCCTGTAATAAATCAGTTTTGTTTTGATACTTACGTACTTGGTATCAGTGTGGTTCTTCCGTGCAAACTAACAGCTTGTAATTTGGATCAGACAGTCAGTCAATAAGACAGCACAACTTGTGTGCATCCAAAACAGGAGGACCACTGTGTATGTATCGATGTAAATTAATCAAAGCTTTCAATATCTCTACTTACTGACTGACATTTATTAGTAACCTTCGTTCTTCACTTACAGTAGACAAAAATCTGTCCTAGTCACACGATGGACACCCAGGTGCAGAGCTCATGAAAAGACACATCCTGTATGTGTGTCCATCACATGGTGTCACGCCGGTGACAGGTTTGAGAAGGTCTGAAAGAATATCTGCACATTAGTTATCTGACAGCCTCTTTTGGTTTCACTTTGTCTGTGTGTTGCTGGTATGTCCACAACCTTCACCTCCCCCTATGTGACCTTCACCTCCCCCTATTTAGTCTGACTTTACCCATCACTCCTTGCTCTGGATAGCTTCATTTGGTTTTTGGAAGAGCTGGAGTGTGGTTCGTGGTGAAGACCTGTTCGTCCATCATCCATCAGCCTCAGAAGTTAAGTGTTCTGCTTGTTGTGTTTTGTATTCCCCCCACCTTTGTTGTTTACTAGGCCTCAGCGAGACGCTGGTTCCTTCACAAGGGAAGGAGCGTGTTGTCTCTGCCCTGTCATTACTATTAGGGCATCTGAGGGCCACCAGGGTTTTCTATGTTCCTGTGTATGGGCATCTCTACCATCGAGAGGTGCCCATACGGATAAGAGTTAGGGCCAGGAGCAGGGTTTTATAGGTGGTGACCCTTTTCCTTTCCTAGTGGTGAGGCCTAGTGTCTTTTCCCTTCCTTCTTGTTGTCTTTTGGTGTTCTCCCTTTCAACATCCGTGACATATGGTCAGGATTAAATAAATGTTTCACTGTGCATGCTAACATGCTTTCGATAATTCCATTTTGTCACTTCCATTCTGAAACCTGTATTGCTAACAAATTAGGCATCTTGCTAACAAGTACACCATTTTAAGATCAGATACTCTTTAAAGAGAGACTCCACACACCACGTTAAGTATAGTAAAATAATTCATTAATTTATTAAAGGAATAAGGATAATGGGTCAAATGTATGTCTGTTTTTTAGCAAAATAGATAAATTCACCAACACCAAATATAAAATTGACAAACAATAAAAGTTAGACAAAATACAGCACACACCTACTAATTGCATATTTACAACCACACTTCATAGTCCTTACTATATCCAGAATAAAGGTACTACATCACATAGTTCAGTGAGACTGTCAGAGACTCGATTGGGAACAACAATTTTCCTAGGCAAGATGTCTCTTCCTAGATGAACTTCAATGGCTTGCTGAAACAGTCCAGCTTTTATGCTGTTTTAGAGCTTCAACCCTTAATGGAATGTAGCTAGATCACACAATCCATAATTGTCACTGTGCATATCTTGGTTTTATGGTATTATTATGAACCTTGGAGTGGCCAATTCTCACATCCGCAATAAATCAGAATCCCAAGACAAACTATGCAGACAATGCTAACTCTCCTGCACCTTTCCCAACAGATCATTGTTCATTTAGAGGTCAGTACCTGGTACAGATTTCAGACCTGTCTTCTTTGCTCAGTCCATCTGATAAAGTTGACCAACCCCCCCCCCCCCTTCCCTGCGCACACTAGCACTGAAGACATTTACTATCCTGAAGAAAACTGAGTGCCATAAAGATAATCTTCTCCATAGTGATACTGCGTCTCATAGTCCCACCAATAGTAATTCCCTTCTAAAATGCCCTCATTAGTAATACTGCCCCCTACAGTGATAGTGCTCCCCAAGAGTGCCTCCATTAGTAGAAGAGCCCTTCAGTATTAATAATACCCTCACAGAGCCTGCAGTAGTAATAAGGCCCAACATAGTGCTCTTAGTAGAAATAATGCGGATCTATAAGTCCCTCCTTTAGAGCCCTCAGTAGTAAAAAGAACGCCTAATGTCCCCTGGATTTAAAATGCCCCCAGTATTTTTAATGCCCCCTATTGTAATGATGCTCACCCTGAAGTGCCCCAGTATTTATATCGCCCCCTTCTGTTATAATGCCCCCACAGTGCCCCCAGTATTTATATCACCCCCTACTGTTATAATGCTCGCCCTGAAGTGCCCCCAGTATTTATATTGCTCCCTACTGTCCTAATGCTTGCACTGAAGTGCCCCCAGTATTAAGAATGCCCCCTGAAGTGCCCCCTGTAGTTATATTCCTCAGTTTACTGTCCTCAGAAATTATAATTCCTCAGCCCCTCCACCATACAGTCCCATGTAAATAGCATTATTTCCTTACTCCGTCATAGAGTCCCATGTAAATACCATTACACCATCTCTCCGTCCCCCTCCAATATACAGTCCCACGTAAATAACATCACCCCCTCCCCAGCCGCCTTAAACATACAGTCCCATGAAAAGAACATCACCCCCTCTCCAGCCCCCTTCAACATACAGTCCCATGTAAATAACATCACTGCCTTAATATTCAGTCCTGTGTAAAATCACCCCCTACCCAGGCACCTCCAACATGCAGTCCCATGTAAATAACATTAGCACCTCAAAATACAGTCCCATGTAAATAACATCACCCCCTCAATATACAGTCCCATGTAAATAACATCACTCCATCCCCCAGACACCTTCAACATACAGTCCCATATAAATAAAATCACCCCCTCCGCAGGCACCGCCAACATGCACTCCCATGTAAATAACATTACCCCCACAACATTAAGTCCCATGTAAATAATATCACTCCTCCCACAGCCGTCTTTAACATATAGTCCCATGTAAATAACATCACCCTGCCCTAGCCACCTTCAACATGCATTCCCATGTAAATAACATCACTCCACCCCACTTCCCCATGTAAATAACTTCCCTCCCTCCAGCCCTAACATACAGTCCCAGTTAAATGACCACAACTCCCAGCATTGCTCTGCCTCTCCATTCACTTACCTCTTCTCATGTAGCAGACCTCACCACAGCTTCTTCCCAGGACATCTCTTCACTGCTGAGCCGTTCTCTCCTGCACTAGTCACATGATGGTGACATCATCGCAGGTCCCTTTCAGCTACTGCATTAAGAACTGATCACATGGACTGTGATGTCATCACAGGCCTTTCAGATCTTGCAGGGCATTAGATTCAATTGTAATGCCGTCCTGAGGATGGCAATACATTCGGGGCCTGGGAGAAAAGATCAGGGGCCCAGGCCTGTTTTAACCTATCAATGCCCCTGGGTAAGAATAATTTTATAAGACCCAATGAATACCAAATGATCAGAGATATATTAATATTCGCACTTCAAAACCACATTCAGATAAATGATGGATAGTGATACTGATCCAGTATCAATGCAAGAGTGTATGACTTCATGGCTATTGGTCAATAAGGACCAAAAAGTTAGTAAAATAATTGGATTCAGATGCAGATTTGATGTTTCTACTAGACCTCATGGGCTGTATAGTTGCTGGTACCAGTTATTGTGTCAGCTTTTGTTTACAATAACTGGCGGGCGGAAGCTTCTGCCCAGCAGTGTGTTCGGTGATGTCACCGGCTCTAATAGGCGTGCTTTGGAGCTGCCCTAGCCGTTTTACTGGCTAGGGCAGTGCTAAATCCCGCCCATCATTGCCAGTGACATCACCAGGCTTCCTGGCAGCCCCATGGAGAGCCTGGTTCGTCACCAGAACTCCTGAAAGTGCCTTTGCCCGGCGCAATTTAGCGCAGGGCAAAGGAGAGCATCACAGCATAAACTTCTCCGATGCTCAAGTCAGGGGGGCTTCCTGGGTGAAAATGGAGGTATGTCAGCTCTGAACCCCGACAACCCCTTTAAGTATACTTTATTTTCCCTGTAGCAACCACTTCAAGGGAAATTAATAGTTGGCTTCAGCTATGACATGTATAGCTGATTGACAAGGGCTTCAGAAGCTGGAACGGAGACAATCCGTCTCCAGCTCCTTTTCCTTTACAAGGCTATCTCTAGTGCTGCTCCTGGCAGGTTGAGAAGAATCATATTTCTGCTTTACTGAACAAGGTGGAGAAGGGTTGTACCCAGGGCAATGTAGTCTTTAAATAAAAAGACCATTGTCCTAGGTACGAGTCCATTTTCCTTAAAGGGGATGGCCACCCTAAGTATCAAAAATCCAAAGTGCCCCAGACAATAGCCCAAACTATGAAATATTAATATCTAAAGCTAAATGTACTGGCTATATATAATTTTTCTAACCTGTTCACCATGACACACTTTGTCATGGAACCATGAACCAGACGTACAACAAGAGATAAGTGGAAATAAGAAGGCTTTATTGAAAATCAAGCTGTAAGCAAAAGTCCAAACGGATGGCTAAACCGAAGCAGGGTCTTGCGTAGACAGAGGTCAGGAACCAGAAGGGTAGTCAGACGAAGCCTGGATCAGGAACCAGCGGGGTAGTCAGACGAAGCCAGGATCAGGAACCAACGGGGTAGTCAGACGAGGCCAGGATCAGGAACCAGAAGCAGCAGCAGTCTTAGAAGCATGTGAACACAGGAGGACCAAGCAAGGAACTGAAGCCACAGACCTCCTATATATATGAGCTAGGCATCCAGCTCCTCCCAGTGGGAAGGAGAAGCCGCAGGGTGGGAGGCTACAAAAAACCCAGAAACCAAGATGGCCGCCAGCACATGTCAAACGAAGGAGAACAGTAAGAAGGTAAGACCATGACAGTACTTCCCCCTCAAGGGCCCCTCCTCCGCGGAGTAAGGAACGGTTTCTGAGGGAAGCGTGCGTGGAAGGCTCGGAGCAAAGCAGGAGCATGGACATCTGCGGAGGGAACCCAGGAACGCTCCTCTGGACCATAACCACGCCAATGGACCAAAAACTGCAACCGACCGCGGACCAGGCGTGAGTCCAGGATATTGCTCACCTCATATTCCTCACGATTGCCCACTTGGACCGGACGGGGCCGAGGAACCGAGGAAGTGAAACGATTACACACCAATGGCTTCAACAGGGAGACATGAAACACGTTGGAGATCCGCATGCCAGGAGGAAGCGCAAGGGCATAGGCTACCGGGTTTACCCTGCGAAGCACTCGGAAGGGACCAACAAAGCGAGGCGCCAGCTTGGGAGTGGGCACTCGAAGGTTGAGGTTGCGGGTGGACAACCATACATGGTCTCTGACCTGGTAGGAAGGAGCGGGCGCTCGTCTGCGATCAGCCTGGAGTCTCTGGCGCTGCGCAGAGACCTCAAGGGACCTCTGGATCTGTACCCAAGAAGCACGTAGGACGGAAAGGTGATCCTCCACAGCCGGAATATCCTGGGGAGAGAATACCTCCGGTAACACGGCAGGTTGGAACCCATAATTGGCCATGAAGGGAGACGTCCCAGAGGAAGAGTTCACCGCCGTGTTCCTGGCAAACTCAGCCCAAGGCAGGAGGTCAACCCAATTGTCTTGGTGATCGGAGACATAGCAACGAAGGAATTGCTCCAAGGCCTGATTGGATCGTTCTGCAGCCCCATTGGACTGAGGGTGGTAGGCCGAGGAGAAAGAGAGATGAATCCCCAACTGGGAGCAAAAGGCGCGCCAGAACCTGGACACAAACTGACTCCCCCGATCCGACACAATCTCCTTGGGCAAACCGTGCAACCGGAAGACCTCCCTGGCGAAAATCGTGGCCAACTCTTGTGCAGAGGGTAACTTCTTGAGAGGAACACAGTGGCACATTTTGGAAAACCGATCCACAATCATGAGAATGACCGTATGGCCTCGGGATGCAGGGAGGTCCACAATGAAATCCATCCCCAGGTGTGACCATGGGCGCTCCCCGGTGGCTATGGGTTGCAAAAGGCCCAACGGAAGGTGCCGAGGGGACTTACTCTGGGCACAAACGGAGCATGCCGCTACATATGCGGCGATGTCGGAACGTAGAGAAGGCCACCAGAACAGACGTGAAACAGCCCAGGACAGCTGATTCTTTCCAGGATGCCCCGCGGCCTTGGAGTTATGGTAGGTTCGCAACAACCGAGTGCGCAACTCCTCAGGCACAAAACACCTGCCGTTGGGTCTCCCAGAGGGAGCACCAGATTGAGCCGCCAAAATCTACTCACCCAGGGGAGAGGTCAGGCTGGTGCGAATGGCGGCCAGGATCTGATTCGGAGGTATGACCGAAGTCGGAATCGACTCCTCCCCGGACAGCTCGGAGTACTGCCGTGATAAGGCATCCGCTCTGATGTTCTTGGAACCGGGTAGGTAGGAGACCACGTAATTAAAACGTGACAAGAACAGAGCCCATCTGGCCTGACGTGGTGTCAATCTCTTGGCCTCAGAAAGGTAGGTCAGATTCTTGTGGTCCGTCAGGATGAGAACCGGAACCACCGAACCCTCGAGCAAGTGCCTCCATTCTTTAAGGGCCTGCACGATGGCCAATAACTCCCTGTCACCAATCTGATAGTTGCACTCCGCGGAAGACAGTTTCCGGGAGTAAAACCCACAAGGAAGCAGAGGACCCTCTGGTGTTCTACGCTGAGACAGAAGGGCGCCTACTCCCGTCTCAGACGCGTCCACCTCGAGGACAAAGGGCAACCCAGGGTTGGGATGCGACAGAATCGGAGCCGACACAAAGGCGGACTTTAGAGCCTGTTCTCTCGTAACCGTTGCAACACTCGTCTGACATCCATAATGTGGGCCTCCATGGATTCAGAATATACCAAGATGTCATCCAAATAGACCACCACACACTGCTGCAACAGGTCACGGAAAACATCGTTGATGAATTCCTGGAAGACTGCGGGCGCATTGCACAACCCAAAGGGCATAACCAAGGATTCATAATGACCGGTCCTGGTGTTAAACGCGGTCTTCCACTAATCGCCCGCCTTGATCCTTACCAGGTTATATGCCGCCCTCAGGTCGAGTTTGGTAAAGACCGTGGCCCCTTTGAGGCGATCGAACAGCTCGGAAATCAAGGGTATCGGGTAAGCGTTCTTGATCGTGATGCGATTGAGACCCCTGTAATCGATGCAAGGCCTCAACTCACCGCCCTTCTTTTTCACAAAGAAAAATCCAGCCCCTGCCGGGGACGAGGATTTGCGAATGTGTCCGCGTGAAAGCGCCTCCCTCACGTACTCCTCCATGGCCTCATTCTCCGCTACCGACAGTGGATAGACTTTGCCACGAGGAGGGACGGCACCAGATTGTAACTCTATGGCACAATCGTATGGGCGGTGCGGAGGTAGGGCAACCGCGCGCACCTTATCGAATACATCCCGGTACTCTTCGTATTCAGGAGGCAACAGAGAGTCCGAGGAAGTACACAGCAACTTGACAGGCCCATGGATGCAACTAGCCCCACACTGCGGTGACCACGAGAGGATCTCGGCCGATCTCCAATCGAAAGTCGGATTATGCTTCTGGAGCCAGGGGTACCCCAAGACCACCGAGTAGTGTGGAGACGAAATCACCTGGAGACAGACCAACTCTCTGTGAACGGCACCAATGGCTATCCCCACTGGAAGGGTCTCATGAGTCACGTGTGGCGGCAGAAGGGGTCTGCCGTCTATCGCCTCAAGAGCCAGTGGGGAACCTCGAGGCTGCAGAGGAATGGAATTGGCGGCAGCGAACACACTATCAATGAACAAACCACCAGCACCAGAGTCCACCAACGCCTGGGTCGTCACCGAGCCCCCGACCCAGGAGAGGACAACAGTGATCAGTGGTTTGTCAACACGGGAAACCGGGGACGAGGAGACTCCACCCAAGATCTGCCCCCGACAGGATCTCAGGTGCGAGCGTTTCCCGGACGGTTCGGACATGCCAACCGAAAATGCCCACCGAGACCACAGTACATGCATCGGCCCTCGCGTCTCCGGAGTACCCTCTCCCCCTCGGACAGGCGAGCAAACCCCAGCTGCATGGGTTCACCCCCAGACGAGTCATCCCCAGGAGGCGTGGGAGGAGAGGGAGGCACGGGTGGGACAGCAAACGTAGGCGCCAATCTGTTAGAAGACCTCCGCAGGCTCTCCTTAAAGGAAGGTCTCTCCCTGAGTCTGGTGTCAATCAAAATCAGGAAAGAAATAAGAGACTCGAGCTCCACTGGTAGGTCCTTAGCTGCAACCTCATCCTTCAAGGCATCCGAGAGACCATGAGAGAAAGCAGCGACCAGAGCCTCATTATTCCAGCCCACCTCTGCTGCCAGGGTACGAAACTCAATGGCGTATTCAGCTACGGATCGTGAACCCTGTCTGATGGACATAAGGAGCTTCGCAGCAGAGGCAGCACGAGCCGGCACATCGAATACCTTCCGAAGAGAAGCAACAAAACCGGAAAACTCGGCAACCACCGGATTGTTGTTCTCCCATAAAGGGCTGGCCCAGGCCAAGGCCTTGTCCGAGAGCAGCGAGATCAAGAAGCCCACCTTTGATCTCTCAGTAGGAAAGGCATGTGGCAGCAACTCGAAATAAATGCCCACCTGGTTAAGGAAACCTCGGCACTGAGTTGGCTCTCCCCCAAAGCGCTGTGGAAGGGGGGCAGAACCGGTCATACCCCGAGACACCGCAGGCGCAGCAACAGGTGTCGGGGTAGACTCTGGCGCAACAACCGGAGCGGCAGTAGGAGCGGGCCCAGGAGCGACAACCGACCCATCGGCAACGGAAGCGAAATGAGCCGTGCGTTCAAGCAGGGTTTGCAACGCCACAGCGAACCGACCCAACAGGTGATCCTGCTGATCAAGTCTGGCAACCAGCGTAGGTAGCGAGGATGGCCCTGTACCGTCAAAATTCATGGCTTGGTCCTAATGTCATGGAACCATGAACCAGACGTACAACAAGAGATAAGTGGAAATAAGAAGGCTTTATTGAAAATCAAGCTGTAAGCAAAAGTCCAAACGGATGGCTAAACCGAAGCAGGGTCTTGCGTAGACAGAGGTCAGGAACCAGAAGGGTAGTCAGACGAAGCCTGGATCAGGAACCAGCGGGGTAGTCAGACGAAGCCAGGATCAGGAACCAACGGGGTAGTCAGACGAGGCCAGGATCAGGAACCAGAAGCAGCAGCAGTCTTAGAAGCATGTGAACACAGGAGGACCAAGCAAGGAACTGAAGCCACAGACCTCCTATATATATGAGCTAGGCATCCAGCTCCTCCCAGTGGGAAGGAGAAGCCGCAGGGTGGGAGGCTACAAGAAACCAAGAAACCAAGATGGCCGCCAGCACATGTCAAACGAAGGAGAACAGTAAGAAGGTAAGACCATGACACACTTCCCTGGATTAGCTCCTCAGACCGGATGTGTGGGGCTGTAAAGTGAAAGTAAAAATCCCAGCATGCACTGCAGCAAGGATCTTCAGAGGAGCAGTCACATGACATCCCCTCACAACTGTGTTTTCACATAGAGACAAGAGCCCCTCAGACATTATCAAAAACTGCTGTACAGACATAGTAATAGAAGGAGTGCCTCAGTCCCAGGCCCTAAGTCATAAACAGAATGAATAAAGAGGGAGATTTATAATTTTCCTTGTTTCTGAAATGTGGCTTTAAAAACTTGTGAGTTTTCTGATTCAAATAAAGCCAGAAATCTATGGCAGCTCTTATCTGTCAAAGATTTTTGTTTAGGTGCACAGATTGCCGGAGGAGGGGAATCTTTTGAGTGGGGGACAGCCCTTTGTTGTACTGTGATGAATAAATTTGTACAAAGCCTTCTGTCTATCATCACATGACTTACTCCCAGCTGACAGCCTAGAAATCATCTATGAAAATGACTGCTTCACCTGGGGAAAAAGGGGGAACGAGTGTAGTCAAACATCTCTATATATCTGAATCTACAAAAAAGAAAAGACCTGTAACGGTCACATCCACACACACAGGGGGAAGGATAGTGACCACTGCGCTCCACCCTCACCCCTGGCCCTGCCTACTTGCCTCACGAGTCCTGATGACAGGGGACAACTGGACGACAGTCCCTTACTTAGGATATGTGCAGGGAAGACAGACAAGACAAAATACAGAACGTGAACGGACCGGGTCAGAACCAAGAGAGCTACGCAGTACAAAGGGTTAAGAAAAGAATGGTCAGGAGAAGCCAGGGTCAAATACCAGGAGAGTAGAGAAGTACCAAAGGAGTCCGCAAAGAGTAGTCAGGTGGGAGCCGAGGTCACAATACCAGGAGGGATGCGCAGTACAGGAGGAGCAGGCAAAGGATCGTCAGGGAACAGGATCAGGTGAGTATTCAGTAGTCCAACAAATAGCCAGGAACCTAGAATTAACAGGCAACCTGTGGCCAGCAGGCTGCCTGTATTTATAGTGGGGTCTGAGGGTCATGTGACGTGGCCAGCGTCACATGACTGACAGACAGACAAGTCGAGCACTGAGTGATCAGCTCGGCTCTCAAGGCATACCTAGAAGCAAGGAGCCTACCAGCTAGCAAAGCCGCCCTGGGAACGAGGCCAAACACAGATCCCGAAGCTAAGCAGCAGATCTGCGGCTGATGGGAGACCGAGTGCGCCTTTGGCGCCCCGTGACAGTACCCCCCCTTTTACGAGGGGCCACTGGACCCAAGACTTCAGGCGATGGCCTTTCATGGTGTTCTAAATGAAATTTTCGAATAAGTCTAGGAACATGAACTTCGGGTCCATACCTCTTCCAGTGAATCAGGTACTGTAAGGAATTACGCACTCTCCTGACATCCACTATGTTAGACACCACATACTCGACAGCATCACTAACAATAACCGGCGGAGGCAAGGCTTTCAACGGTACAACAGGTTCAAAATACTTTTTAAGTAGAGATTTATGAAATACATTATTAGTGTGGAACGACTCGAGCAGCTCCAACTTAAACGATACCGGATTAATCACCTCCGTGATCTTATAAGGTCCAATAAAATGAGGAGCAAATTTTCTAGAAGCTACCTTGAGAGATAGATTCTTGGAGGACAACCATGCTTTATCCCCAACCTGAAAGTTCACCCCCTTGGAACGTCTCCTATCGGCCTTGAGTTTTTGAGAACTTTGAGCCTTTTCTAGGTTGAACCCGGGCCCAAACTGTGCACAGTTCGGAGGAGAGTTTATCCGCTTCAGGGTTAGAGGAGGAGACGGACGACCCAGAATGAAAATGGGGATGAAAACCATGGTTACAAAAGAAAGGGGAGACCCCAGCAGAAGAATTGACACGGTTATTCAAAGCAAATTCAACCAACGGAAGGAATTTGACCCATAATTGCTGGTCATCAGCAACATACAACCTCAAGAATTGTTCCACAGACTGATTAAGGCATTCAGTCTGCCAATTGCTCTCAGGATGGTAGGCGGAAGAAAAAGACAATTAAATTTTACATGTTTGACAGAAGGCCCTCCAGAATTTGGACCCAAACTGCACACCCCTGTCAGAAACAATATTTTCCGGGATGCCATGTAAACGAACAATCTCTCTTACAAAAATAGACACCAGGGTTTTTGCATTCGGAAGTTTAGACAGGGGAATGAAATGAACCATCTTGCTAAACCTATCGACCACTACCCAAACCACAGTCTTTCCCTCCGCCAGCGGTAGGTGAGTTATAAAGTCCCTCGAGATATGGGACCAGGGTCTATTGGGAATCGGTAGGGGTCGTAGGTTACCAGTAGGGCGAGTCCTAGGTGTCTTAGACCTGGCACAAACCTCACAGGCTGACATCTAGGCCTTGACATCCCTGGTCAGAGTGGGCCACCAATAAGATCTAGAAACCAGATCCTTAGTGCCCTCAAAACCCGGATGTCCACAAAAGGCAGAATCGTGACACTCACCCAACAGCTGGAGACAAAATTGTACGGGAACAAACAACTTATCTGTTGGGGTGGATGCCGGTGCCAGATGTTGTTCAGCCTTAATGCGAGCCGAGATATCCTGGGTTAGAGCTGCTAAGAAGATGTTTGCTGGTAGGATGGATTCAGGCGGTGCCTCAGTGGGTTGAAAAGCATGGAAGCTCTGAGATAATGCATCTGTCTTCACATTTTTACTTCCCGGCCTGAACGTAATGGATAAATCAAAACTGGTAAAAAACAGAGCCCATCGGGCTTGCCGGGTATTCAACCTCTTAGTAGACTCGAGAAACATTAGGTTTTTATGGTCAGTGACATAGTTACCCGGTGCCTTGTCCCCTCCAAAAAATGCCTCAACTCCTCAAATACCCATTTAATTATCAGCAGCTCCCTATTCTCTATGTCGTAGTTTCTCTCTGTGGGAGAGAATTTCCTGGAGAAGAAGGCACACGGACTCAGGTTAGTGAGGCTAGCAGGACCTTGTGAAAGGACTGCTCCTGCGTCGTCCTCGGACGCATCCACCTCCACAATAAAGGGTCTCTCCTGATCAGGCTGGATCAGAATGGGAGCGCTACTAAAAGCCTTTTTTAATGTTTCAAATGAAGAAATGGCCTTGGTAGACAAATTCTCCAAATCCGCCCCTTTCTTAGTAAGGTCGGTTAATGGTTTAGCAATTACAGAAAAATTCATGATAAATTTACGATAGTATATGCAAAACCCAAAAACCGTTGTAAGGCCTTTAAGGATGAAGGCCTTACCTATTCCTTAATTGCCAAAACCTTACCAGGGTCCATCTTACAGACGTGAGGAGTCAGAACATGCCCTAGAAACAGTATCTCTTGTACACCAAAGACACATTTCTCTTGCTAAGAGGATAGCTGATTCTCCCTCAATACCTCTAATACTTGTTTGACATGACATGAGACATGAGGGCATATTCTATTAGTCCCGGCGATGTGCGGTCTGCAAAATGCGAAACGCACATTGCCGGTGTCCATGTTTTGCGGATTCGTGGATCCGCAAAACACACACGGACGTGTGAATGGACTCTTAGTCTCCTTTCCTCCTGCAAAAGTTTCTTTGTTTCAGCTTTTAAGCCCTGCACATTCCTGCACAGCCAGGAGTGCCAGTCACAGAAGGAAAGCACCTCTGATACAAGCAGGGTGCTTTAGAACCCAGACAGCAGTACACTCCTTCAGGCATGGACGAGGTTGCTTCTCCATGGCAACAAGTGCAGGGATGGACTGGAGGCAGCTGTGAGAGCAGGGCAGGAGGGGCGTGGCTGCCAATAGCAGGACAGGAGGGGGCGTGATGAGAGCAGGACAGGAGGGGGCGTGGTGAGAGCAGGACAGGATGGGGCGTGGTGAGAGCAGGACAGGAGGGGGCGTGGTGAGAGCAGGACAGGAGGGGGCATGGTGAGAGCAGGACAGGAGCGGGGCGTGGTGAGAGCAGGACAGGAGGGGGCGTGGCTGCCAATAGCAGAAAAACCAGGCAGATCCATTTTATTTTTCCGTCTACATGCCGTTTTTTGTGTTCCGTATATGGTCTGTATAGGGAACCATTAATTTCAATGTTTCGTAAAAAAAAAAACAGAATGTACTCTGTATGCATTCAGTTTCCGTATTTCCGTTTTTCCGTTCTGTTGAAAGGTAGAACATGTCTTATTATTGCCCGCAAATCACATTCCGTGGCTCCATTCAAGTCAATGGGTCCGCAAAAAAAAATGAACGCATACGGAAATGCATCCGTAAGTCTTCCATATCCATTACGTTTTTGTGGAGCCATCTATTGAAAATGTTATGCCCATCCCAATTTTTTCTATGTAATTACTGTATACTGTATATACTATATGGAAAAAAGAAACGGAAAACCGGAACAGAAACGGAAACACAACAGAAACGAAAAATGGAACAACGGTTCTGTGAAAAACGGACAGCAAAACACTGAAAAAGCCATACAGTCGTGAGAAAGAGGCCTAAGAAGATATATTAGTAAGTGCAATATCTCCCTACTTTCATTCCAGTTTTAATAAGTGCTAACAGAGTGGACAACCCCTTTAAGACAATGCTCTGTATTTCATTGTGCTTTTCAACTATATTTATATATATTTTTTCATTATATTGCATGTAATCTAGGATACATACTTACTGTAGCATATCGGAGCATATTTGAAGGATTACTCTAACTTTCCACATTTTTTTTTTTTATACGGTCATAACTGTTCAAAATGTACAGCCTTTTTAGAATTCATAGCATTAATTTCACCATTTGACATTTCATCATGGAGCATGCACATTGTTCAGTGCTTGCCTGCCACTATGCCTATTCTGATCTTTCTCCCTTGGGCACAGCAAGCGCTTACACAAGCAGACCAGTTTCCTCTTCTCTCTTACCAGCTCCATGCTACATTACACATTTGTTACAGAAATCACACTGCTGCTGCTGCTTGAGCACACATGGCAGTGAGATGTGCAGTCCTAGAGAATCTGCAGACAAGTGGCTTAGGGTACTTTCACACTAGCTTTATTCTTTTCCGACATAGAGTTCTGTCCTAGGGGCTCAATACCGGAAAAGAACTGATCAGTTTTATCCTAATGCATTCTGAATGGAGAGCAATCCGTTCAAGATGCATCAGGATGTCTTCAGTTCAGTCTTTTTGACGTGTGTGCACACTAAAAATATCTGTGACATCCAGTGTACTGTTTCTGTAGATGGTGTTCGCTCCAGACAGTTACATCTCCTGTATAACGTTTGCGTATCCGAAATATCAGTGACATTCAATCTAATTTTTTTGCTGCTGGTGGCAGCGACATTGCTTGCGCTATACCTCCTATATAACGTTTGCTCATCCAAAATATCAGTGACATTAATTCAGTGTAATTATTTATTAGCCAGTGGTGACATCGACATTATTTGCGCTAAACATCCTGTATAACGCTTGTGCAACCTAAATATCAGTGACATTCATTCAGTGTAATTTTTTATTAGCTGTTGGTGACAGCGACATTACTTGTGCTATACCTCCTGTATAATGTTTGTGCAACCTAAATATCAGTGACATTCATTCAGTGTCATTTTTTATTAGCCGTTGGTGACAGCGACATTACTTGCGCTATACCTCCTGTATAACGTTTGTGCTTCCTAAATATCAGTGACATTAATTCAGTGTAATTTTTTATTAGGCGGCGGTGACAGCGACATTACTTGCGCTATACCTCCTGTATAACTCTTGTGCAACCTAAATATCAGCGACATTAATTCAGTGTCATTTTTTATTAGCCGGTGGTGACTGTGACATTACTTGAGCTATACCTCCTGTATAACGTTTGTGCAACTTAAATATCAGTGACGGGGGTGTGGCTAAGCCGCCGAGAGACATGGTTGCTTAGCTGGTGAGCTCCGGCATCTTGCGGCTAAAAAAGAAGCACTATATCGCCACATAAGAAGCAGAATCAGCAAAAATACCGGGGAAGCAATCACGGATGATGGGGAAGACAAAAAGACAGCTCCCCAGGCTTTCGAATAGCTTAGAGCAGTACTTCGAGACAAATAGGAGCTCAGAAGACGCTGAAACACAGGGCGCAATGGCGTCTTTTGATTTTAGCCACAGCTCTCAAATATCCGTAACACCGCGCTCACTCTCCCCAGCGCTTGAGCCAGTCCACCCGCTTTTGCCAGACGTGCAAATTGCCCTCATTACCTTCTACTCCAGAGGACATTCGGATGATGCAGGAGGGAGAACAGTGAAGGCAAGATGGCAGACGCGAGAGAGGGGGACATGTGCTAGCAGTTGGAGGCACCCAGGAGCAGAGATGGCGGCTAGATTCAGAGAGCATTGGTTCTGGCCAATTCCCTGTCCAAGACGCAGGCCCGGATGCCTCCCTCCCTACACCTGGACCTTCGCAAGCACCATCTGCTAGCACATCCACTTCTGTGTCCCAGCGCAGCGTACAGATGTCTATACCCCAGGCCTTTGAACGAAAGCGCAAATACCCAGTGTGACGAGACCAATCTCGCCACATTGCATTGGAGAAGCCTGGTTGCCTGCCTGCTTCCTTTAGACTATGGCCCCATGTTGAAACCCTTGATTTTCCCCTGCAAAGACATGAAAGCCGGGTCATTTGGTACTTGCCCTATTTCCACAGTGATAACCCAGATAGCTATGCCATGGAGCCCATTCGGATAACGAAAGACTATGTGAAAGACTTTGGTTCCATGGCGATTCTACTGTATTCGTTTAGTCTGAGTGCCATTCACCTAATAATATGCGCTCAGACCTGAGCTATCTGGGGATATGTTAAATGTCTATGTTTTATGCAATACCTGCACAGTTAAATATTCTTATGTCTTTTATTGTCTTTTGCTACCATGTGGCTAATGGAGTTTTGCCTCTTGGATTACTTCCCAATTGTCTCCAGGACAGAAGACATTGTGTAAAACTGTGTATTCTCCAGCCTGTGATAATTACATTAACCCATTGTGTAAGGTAATTGTATCACAGGCAGAGGGGAGGATTTTGTATGGGAGTGTCTGAGTGTATTGTACGGGGTTACTGGTTGTTTTACAAAACCCTGTGGGTGGTACTAATGTGTAAGAATGTGTATATAAGAACAATAAACACACAGCTCTGGGTGTTCACTGCTTTACCCTCAACGCAGAGCTTGGTCTCGTTCTTGGGGGATTGTATGCTGTCCCAGTTCGACTGCTAGGAGTGTAAACCATTCATATGGTTTTTCCTATTCGGCTGTATGCAGCATTCATATGGTTTCCAGTTCGGGAGATTGGTGTCTTTAGTAGCTGCCTGTGCATCTGGAAAAGGGAATATCTCTTAAACGGCTTTTACCCCTTTTATGCCCGGGGTGCCGTAACATCCAGCCACCCACCCACAGGCCATAGCACTAAATGCACACCTTTCAAAATTGCTGGTCCTGGAAAGGTTGCCATTTAGGCTTGTGGACACTGAGGCTTTCCGCAGCCTGATGGCGGTGGCCGTCCCGCATTACTCTGTCCTGAGCCGCCAATATTTTTCACAGTGTGCAGTCCCAGCCTTACACCAGCATGTGTGCCGTAACATCACCCATGCCCTGACTAACGCAGTTATTGGGAAGCTCCACTTAACGACTGACACATGGACAAGTGCTTTTGACCAGGGATGCTACATTTCCCAGACGTGAACGTTGTGGAGGTCGGGAGTGAGTCGTACCCACAGGTGCTACCAACGCAAGGATTGGGGGCCGTACTTCCATCAGGATTTCCGCCACCACCTATGTTAATGGCTGCAACCCCCCCTTCTCCTCCTCCTCCTCCTCCTCCTCCACTTTCACCTCTTAATTATCATCTTGCAGCACCAGTCAGACATCAGTCAGTAGCTGGAAGCAGTGTAGCACAGCAGTGGGGAAGCGGCATCGCATCGCTGCCAAGGAGGTCAGTATAAGTGTTTATTTTTTTTTTGTGTACAATACTGGTGGCTACTGGCACATGATGGGGGTCTCTGGCTAATGGCACATAATGGGGGGGCTGTCATTACTGGCACATAATGGGGGGGCTGTCATTACTGGCACATAATGGCCCTAATGTTTTAGATGGTCAGCTCAGTAGCAGACCCTCGCCCCTAATGTTTTAGATGGTCAGATCAGCAGCAGGCCCTCACCCCTAATGTTTTAGAGGGTCAGCTCAGCAGCAGACCCTCACCCCTAATGTTTTAGATGTCAGATCAGCAGCATGCCCTCGCCCCTAATAGTTTAGATGGTCTGATCAGCAGCATGCCCTCGCCTCTAATGTTTTTCAGCCTGAGCACTGTCAGGGGCATAACTGAAATTGCATTTGGGGTAAGACAACTTCTTTTAATGTTTGCTATATTGTCCCCTAATTTCCATATGTGCCACGGTATGCATGTACACCCCAATGCACGAGATACTATAAAATAGATATATACCAGTGCTATATAAATCAGTACTTGAGGAAACAATAGAGTCTGTTAGCCACTAGTGATGCAAGCGATGCAGCGATGCAATGCAGGCCTCTTCCCGGCCAATATCCCGCGCTGTACGGCTGATGCGGCACGATGACGTCATCGCGCCGCATGAGCCGTACAGCGCGGGATATAGGCCGGGAAGAGGCCTGCATTGCATCGCTGCCAAGGAGGTAAGTATAAGTGTTTTTTTTTGTGTGTACAATACTGGTGGCTACTGGCACATAATGGGGGGCTCTGGCTACTGGCACATAATGGGGGGCTCTGGCTACTAGCACATAATGGGGGGCTCTGGCTAATGGCACATAATGGGGGGCTCTGGCTAATGGCACATAATGAGGGGGCTGTCATTACTGGCACATAATGGGGGGCTGTCTTTACTGGCACATAATGGGGGGGCATGGGCGTCCGCAGGGGGGCCAAGGGGAGGCAAGTGCCCCCCCCGGGCCCTAGAAATCTGTGAACTGAGTTCTGCCTCTGCTCTGCAGCACTCGCGTATCCAGGGGGGGGGGGGGGGGGGGAAACGGGGCAATTGCCCCCCCGAGCTGCTCAGAACTGGGGGGAGCGGCTGCGGGGCACAGGGAGATGAGCGCTTACATTGTGGAAGCGTTCATCTCCATAGTCACCTGTATCGCCATCCTCAGGACAGCGATACAGATGATTGTGCTAAGGCAGGGGAGGGAGAGGCGTGTCCCTTTTCCTTCCTCTGATAGGCTGCCGGCCTAGTGCCTGCAGCCTATCAGAGGCTGGTGCAGGCCGCGCAATGACGTCATCGCGCCGCCTGAGCCGTACAGCGTGGTACACAGGCTGGAAGAGGCCTGCATCGCATCGCTGCCAAGGAGGTAAGTATAAGTGTTTATTTTTTTTTTTGTGTACAATACTGGTGGCTACTGGCACATGATGGGGGTCTCTGGCTAATGGCACATAATGGGGGGGCTGTCATTACTGGCACATAATGGGGGGGCTGTCATTACTGGCACATAATGGGGGGCTGTCATTACTGGCACATAATGGGGGGCTGTCATTACTGGCACAAGGGGGGCTGTCATTACTGGTACATAATGGGGCCTGTCATTACTGGCACAAGGGGGGCTGTCATTACTGGAACATGATGGGGGCTGTTATTACTGGCACATGATGGGGGTCTGTTATTACTGGCACATAATGGGGGGGCTGTTATTACTGGCACATTATTGGGGGCACTATAGGGGCATCTATTGAGGCCAAAAAGAAGTTTCTTTTTATATGGGCGGCTCTGTACAGTAGAATTTTATACTGGGACACATTATGGTGGGTACTATGAGGAAGGGGGGAGAGGAGTACTATGGGGTCATCTACGGGGGCACTAAGAAGGGGTATTTTATACTTGCAAATTATGGGGGACACTGAGGGCATCTACTGGGGCATTTTATACTGGTACATTATGGGGGGCACTAGGAGGTAGGGGGGAGAGGAGCACTATGGAGGCATTTACTGGGGGCACTATATAGGGGCATTTTATACTGGCACATTATGGGGCACTATGGTGGGGACATTAGCTCAACTGGGGGCATTACAAGGGGGTATTCTTTGCACTGTCACATTATAAGGCCCCATGCACACGGCCGTGGAACCGCGGCCTGGATCCCTCCTGTGAGCTGGAGCGCACGGCGTCACTGGTTGCTATGACGCCGTGCGCTCCCTGCTGCCGCCGCAATACAGTAATACACTGGTATGATCTATACCAGTGTATTACTGTACTGTGCCGGCAGCAGGGAGCACACGGCGTCATAGCAACCAGTGACGCCGTGCGCTCCAGCTCACAGGAGGGATCCAGGCCTCGGTTCCACGGCCCGCACACGGCTGTGAAACACGGCCGTGTGCATGGGGCCTAAGGAGAATTATTTCTACTGGGGGTCATTATTGTGGGCTTTATTACTCCCACATGGTATGACCCTCTAGTAGCAGCACCAGCCTCTCCCTGCTCTGCTATCCCTCTGGCCCTTCTCCAAATCCTTATTATGAAATCGTTCTCATTAGGATAAAACACATCAGCTCTACTGAGCCCCCGGCCAAGTGTTGAAGTGGTGTCCGAGATCCCCAAGGGCCAAGCCCAACTGTAAGTTTTCATGTGAAATATGTTTTTTATACACATATAGCCTACACTGTGCCACACAATATGCAGTTTACCTCTACACTGTGTAGTCTGTTCTATAAGCACCACATTGTTTTGTGGCGGCGGACAGAAAATAATCTGGAAGTGCCCCTCCCAAGACCAGGCTCTGGATCCGCCACTGGTCCCATCTCCATTGCCTTCAGTCCCCTGTACCCCTTTCTGTCCATCGTTAGGTGCAACAATTCAGCTATTCCCTGGCCTGATGTCTCCCCAAGTGATACATGACCACTGAGGCCATTGAATGGCTGCAGCAATGTGTACATGACAATGGATGGAATGTCACACTTTCAGTCCACAGGAGACCATAAGCAGTGGGGAGGGGCCCTTGGTGCTGGAAAGGAGTCCTGGTGACCAGGTAAGTGAATTTATATTTTAGGCCTGAACATTGTCAAGGACATAACTAAAATTACTGTAGGGGGTATGCTCTATGGTATATAAGGTGGACAGAGTAATTAAGTGATCAATGAGCGTCATGGGCTCTTCTCCACCTGTTCATAAATGGCACTCTTTTTTGACTATGTATTTTTAATTTACTTTCCAGTCTCACTTTTATCATATCACTATTTCTACACAACTGTAGACATATTAGCAGGAACCTCCCTCTCCACGAAGAATGAAGGGAAATAAATTCCCACTGACAATTCTCAGAGGACCATCAGCGATTTTTGGTCTGTTTTGTCAGATAATATATTTAGTAAGAAAATGAGGGGCACTCCGTATAAGGGAAGAGGAGACGATAATTAGCAGTACAAATTTAATATTGCATCAGATCATCATACATAAAACCATACAATAAAATATAATAAAATATAATATCACAATGAAGGCAGGATCCTGAACAATTGATAATATTTCAAGGGTCCATGAGACACTAACCACCTTGTAATCAGTCTCAACAGGTAAAAATGGCCTGAATGCCGTTCCCAGGATGTGTACTTCAAATGTATCAAAAGGAGGTGCAAAATCTCAACACTGTCCAATTTGCAACATCCAGAGTCAAGCGATACTTCTGTCAAGTCCTGAACAGAGTTGCTCTTCGGATATAATCACACAATAGCAGCCGAGATCTCTTACCCTCTGTATCCACTCCGCTCACATGGAGACTCGAGGTAGCGGCCAAGTGTAGCTGACGCGGCGTCCCACGTGGTGTAGAGTCTGACGTGACGTCTCACGTGACTCACCAGCTAGAGTTATAGTAGCGTATTCCAATAGCGCTCACCACCTCTGTGCCGGACTGGCTATGCAGATCACCCCGACCGACGTAATCACTTTGCGGTCACTCGTAGTACTTGGGGGAAAAAGGCTCACTGTCTCAACTTGCCCAAACGCGTTTCGGGGTATACACCCCTTCCTCAGTGGTGGAGACAGTGAGCTCTGAACGACTTTTTGTATCCTCCCAGGAGGCCAACTCAGGTGGACCTGCTTTAATTGGAACATCCGGAAAACCCGGATAGGGACCTAGTTATATTCCATATCAAGTCCTGCAACACTCATATTATTAGTAATATAAACATAAAATATATATGGACATGGTAGTATCCGTACGAGGATAGCAACTCACAAAGTAATATAATCCCACAGATTTTCTATATTCGGCATCTTCAATATCCAGTCATGTGTCAAATAGCATACAACAAGATATATATGGGATAATCTCTCAGACCCAACAGCTTTGCATTCTTGCAAAACATATCCAATTCTGATAAAATCGATAATATATAAAAATGACAATACCAATGACATTATCATACCACTTTCAAGTGAAACGCACGGAAAACGCACATGCGTCTTCAATGCGTTTCTGATGCGTTTTTATAAAAAACCATAAATTATTATAAAATCCACCTTATATAAGGTATATGAAGCAAACTGAATCATAAATTTCCTCAAATAGAGACCTAAAGAAAATCTCTTCAAAGAGGCATAATGTCCATTTCAAACGGAAGATGGAGATATCTATTTGTGTGTAGATGAGGGAGGGGAGCTGGGCAGGGAGGAAGGAACAGAGTGCTGAAAAAACAGCCAAACTCTGAATCTACATCACCACTCAGCTCACCTCCCGACCCTCAGAGGAATCCGAACAGTTCCCATTCTGCATTCAGGCCCCTGGGAATCAGGGATTCAAACTCAAAAATACGGCGGGATTCCTGTCTGGACATAGCGGCCACATGATTGCCACCTCTCCATGGTTTTTTAACTCTTTCTAATGCAATAAATGTCAGGGACGAGGGGTCGCAATTGTGGACATCTTTAAAATGTTTTGAGAGGGAGTGTAGCAAATAGCCCTTTCTAATATTTGCCAGATGTTCTGCCACTCTCTTTTTTAAAGTCCTCTTAGTCCTTCCTATATATTGTTTCTGACAGCTACATTGCAAAAGATAAATAACATCTGTCGAATCACAGGTCAGACATTCTTTAATGTCGAACCTGAAAGAGTTTTGAGTCGAGGTGACACTTGTGGTTTTCCTTGCAAAATTCGTCATCTTGCAGTTCCCACATCGCCCGCATCTATGGAAACCACCCATTGTCAACCAATTATGCCCTTCATTTGAACCTTTTTTACTCCTTTTCAATGTGGGTGCTATCTTTGCTGCTAATGTAGTAGCTCTTGTATATGTAATCCTCGGATCTCTAGTAAGGGATGGACCTATGATCTTATCATCCAGGAGAAAATGCCAATGCTTCCTGATAATTTTTTCTACCTGTCGGTATTGGGAGTGATAGGGCAGGATCATCCTCAATATCTCGTCTGTTGGGGTCACGCCTTTCGGGACAAAAAAATCTTGTCTATGCATATTCCTAACTTTTTCTAAAGCTTTTTTCACTGCCTGATCTGGATATTCCCTCTCCAGGAACTGCTGACTTAGAATAGTGGCTTCTTCCTCAAATTGTTTCTGGTCAGTACAATTCCGCTTCAGTCGTCTAAATTGACTGACTGGTATGTTTAATAGCCATTTCGGTAAGTGGCAGCTAGAAAAGCGAATAAAGCTATTCCTAGCTACCTCTTTGACAAAGGTACAGCATTTGATCATCATTCCTTCTATCGCCACTTTGATATCCAGAAATTCAATCTCTTTTTGGCTGATCTTCGGAGTAAATATTAAATTTCTATCATTCCTATTAATCTCTACCAGAAATTCATCAAGGGTTTCCCTAGTGCCCTCCCAAATAAATAGCACGTCGTCAATGTACCTACGCCACAGCACCAGATTCCCCCCCAACCTATGCCTAATAGTCTCATACTCCCACTGGGCAAGGAAGAGATTGGCATAGCTGGGGGCGAATCTGGTGCCCATGGCGGTACCTGTAAGCTGAAGAAAAAAATCCTGCTCAAAGGCGAAATAATTATGTGAAAGGATATATTCTACTCCCTCCAGAATAAACATTAGCTGTTTGTTTTTAAGAGTATTCGCCCTCTGAAATTGTTTCAATAAAGCATCAATCCCCATCTTGTGTTCGATCACGGTATAGAGAGAGCTGACATCAAGTGTGCCCAGCAGCCACCCCTCCTTCCATTCCAAAGACTCAAGCAATTTAACAATATCCGTAGTATCTTTAATATAGGAGGCTGTGGTCTTAACCAAGGGTTGAAGCCAGCGATCAATATACCGCGATAGATTTTACGAAATTGAATCAATTCCCGATACTATCGGTCTCCCTGGTGGACATTTCAGATCTTTATGGACCTTAGGGAGACAATAGAAAACGGGAATCCTTTTTAGCATTTCCATAATATATCTAGCCTCATAGTCCTGAAGGAATCCCGCCCTTAATCCCTTATCACACAGACTTTTTAACTCTTTATAGTATTCCTCTGTCGGATCTCCTTTCAATTTCTGATAAGTGGTCCCATCTCCTAACTGTTTTAGACATTCTTTTCTGTATGCTTCCGTGTCTAAAATAACCACCGCTCCCCCCTTATCGGCAGGTCTGATGGTGATCTCCCTAGTGTTTTGTAATTCTTGGATCGCATCTCGTTCTTTTTTTGTCAAATTCGGATTCTGAGTGCGACCCTTTAGTGTTCTTAGTTCTTTTTCTATTATTCACGTCTTGAACGTGATCATTTCCCCACTCATTTCCTGCCTTGGGTACTTTTTGGATCTAACTTTACAGTCCGTATGGGAGTACTCCCCAACATATGATACATCCGGGATTGTCCCAGCGACTGGATTTTTGAGAAAATACTTCTTCAAACAGAGCCTACGTATAAACTTTTCAATACCCACAGAGTTTGGCTGTTTTTTCAGCACTCTGTTCCTTCCTCCCTGCCCAGCTCCCCTCCCTCATCTACACACAAATAGATATCTCCATCTTCCGTTTGAAATGGACATTATGCCTCTTTGAAGAGATTTTCTTTAGGTCTCTATTTGAGGAAATTTATGATTCAGTTTGCTTTATATACCTTATGAAAGGTGGATTTTATAATAATTTATGGTTTTTTATAAAAACACATCAGAAACGCATTGAAGACGCATGTGCGTTTTCCGTGCGTTTCACTTGAAAGTGGTATGATAATGTCATTGGTATTGTCATTTTTATATATTATCGATTTTATCAGAATTGGATATGTTTTGCAAGAATGCAAAGCTGTTGGGTCTGAGAGATTATCCCATATATATCTTGTTGTATGCTATTTGACACATGACTGGATATTGAAGATGCCGAATATAGAAAATCTGTGGGATTATATTACTTTGTGAGTTGCTATCCTCGTACGGATACTACCATGTCCATATATATTTTATGTTTATATTACTAATAATATGAGTGTTGCAGGACTTGATATGGAATATTACTAGTTCCCTATACCGGGTTTTCCGGATGTTCCAATTAAAGCAGGTCCACCTGAGTTGGCCTCCTGGGAGGATACAAAAAGTCGTTCAGAGCTCACTGTCTCCACCACTGAGGAAGGGGTGTATACCCCGAAATGCGTTTGGGCAAGTTGAGACAGTGAGCCTTTTTCCCCCAAGTACTACGAGTGACCGCAAAGTGATTACGTCGGTCGGGGTGATCTGCATAGCCAGTCCGGCACAGAGGTGGTGAGCGCTATTGGAATACGCTACTATAACTCTAGCTGGTGAGTCACGTGAGACGTCACGTCAGACTCTACACCACGTGGGACGCCGCGTCAGCTACACTTGGCCGCTACCTCGAGTCTCCATGTGAGCGGAGTGGATACAGAGGGTAAGAGATCTCGGCTGCTATTGTGTGATTATATCCGAAGAGCAACTCTGTTCAGGACTTGACAGAAGTATCGCTTGACTCTGGATGTTGCAAATTGGACAGTGTTGAGATTTTGCACCTCCTTTTGATACATTTGAAGTACACATCCTGGGAACGGCATTCAGGCCATTTTTACCTGTTGAGACTGATTACAAGGTGGTTAGTGTCCCATGGACCCTTGAAATATTATCAATTGTTCAGGATCCTGCCTTCATTGTGATATTATATTTTATTGTATGGTTTTATGTATGATGATCTGATGCGATATTAAATTTGTACTGCTAATTATCGTCTCCTGTTCCCTTATACGGAGTGCCCCTCATTTTCTTACTATATACTTTTTACCTTTCGTGCGGTCTGGGTGGACCGAGAGGTGAGCACACTGTCCATTCAGTACATAGGGTGAGCCGCTGATTTATATATTTTAGATAATATATTTAATATATAATATAATTGAATATGGAGTATGGTGAACGATGTGTACCATTTGTAAGATGTATACCGTTTTTTAAAATCTGAGTTATTCTGCAAAACACTATTTCCTTCACTACTCATAATAATAACTAATATCATAGTTTGCCCTGTTCAAAATTTTACAAACCCTTTGTTACAGCGGCAGGCCGTGGTTGCTATAGGTGAGGATAAGCAGCACTCCAAACCCTTAATAGGGTAAACGTATAAATTCCCAGTAGCCGGGTACCTGGGTGAAGTCTAAGAGGATGTGGTGCACGTGGTGATGGATCCTGGATCTGGATCCCAGAATAACCATCTGTAGAGAATCTGCAGCACTAGTCCAATTCAAGCAATAAGTGTTTATTTAGTAATCAGGCAGCATATACAGTATAGCGATGTTTTGACTGTGAAGTCTTTTTCAAGCAATGTGAGATAGAACATAGTATAGCTTAAATTGGGTGTGTATTGACCAAACATTAACTCCCACCTTATTCAACCAATAAAAGACAGAGGAAAAGTGTAAAAATATAATATAAATGATAATGGGCCATAATCACTTACAGTGAATGAGGTTCAATGTGAGATCCCAGGACAGGTCCACTGTTAACAACATCATGGCTAAGGCTATGTCTGGCGTCACGAGATGATGGCTGCACATGTGCGTGCTAACACGTGGGGGAAAAAATCTTTGCATGTAGCAGCATGCTACAACCAATAGAAAGGTTCTGCATCACCAGAGATGATGATTGCAATGTGTAGTTGCTGGGTAGAACAGTACATGTTTTCTACAGTGGATTTTCTTCTCCTAAGGATCCGTGCACCAAGGACTGGCAAAGACGGTGAGCTGATTGCATTTATTTCTTTGTGTGCTTGGTTAAGTATCTACCAGCTCTGCGTGTGATAAAGGGAATTCTTTTGGTTTTGGGTTGAAATTCCCTCCTATTCAGTAGGTCATCCTGTTGTGTGTTTCTAACCCATTCCTGCTATCTCAGGACTAAACAGTTGGGGTATCCTCTATTAATAAATTGCTGACCCATCTCCCTAAGTCTCAAATGTATGTTTTTGTAAACCGTGTACCGGGGTTGGCTCCCCAGGATACAGTGAAGTTACAGACGAGAAAAGCGACACCGACACCAGCTTTTTATGCAAGAACAGAAACTTTACTTTAACAGTAGTAATAACACAGCAATATAAAGAGACCCAGACTATCTCGTATTCCAGACTCCCTCCCCCAGTCAGGGTCCCTCTCCGCTGGACAGGCCTAGACCGGTGGCGCACACAACAGAGCCTACAAGTCGTGCTGTGCCGGGAAAGGGGACAAACCTAGCCGGTGTCGGACACAGCAGAGCCTGCAAGTCGTTACCGTGCCACAGAACAATTCGGTGCAGTCTACCAAAACTATAACCCTATCTATCTAACTACTTGCAGGCCTAAACTTGGTTTCTGGTACTGGAGTCACTGATGCAACATAAAGCATAAACGGGTTCACTGACCTGAGTCCATTCTGTATCAGAGGGTGGCTTTGACCGGGATGGCCACAAATCCCTTTACACAAATGCAGCCTTGCCGAGGTAGATGATGTTTCACTACACAGCTCACAGCAGCCTTCCTAGAAGCAATCCTTTCTCCAACAAGCAGGATCAAATAATAAGCAGCGATCAATCTCTCCTTTCTCTCAACATGTCAGCACCTTCACTTCCTGGTTCTCCTCACAAAACCAGCCTGCATAAGTCATCATCTATTTTACGTATTCAAATCCCAAAGTGTACTGGTTGTAACTGCAAAACAGTGGTATCTAGTGGCAGAAATGTCAAATAACAATTATATACAAACTTTGAACAAAGAGAGCTGGCTCACAATCTCACATTTTGTTCATTGCTCACAATCCTCCTAACCAGTAAGAGTTGGCTGTAGGTAAGCATTCAGTCATCCCATGGGATGTAAGCTGTCCAGGGGTGCCTGGATGTGTCTTAATCAGGTAGTCCTGTAACTGGCTGTCAATGATATCATTTGTACACGCATCAACCAACAGCTTCATCTTCTTCATAATATCAAATTTTGGGTTGTGTGCAACCCGGCGATATATGGATGAAACATTGAGCTGGCAAAGAATTTCCTTCTCATACATCTCAGCATCCATGATGACTATTGTACCTGACTTTTTTCCGCTGGCTTAATTGTGATGTCCTTTCTGTGGCACAGATTGTCAAGAGCATGACGTTCTGTGGCAGAAAAATTGGGCCTGTATCGGATGTCTGGGGCCTGTTTTTTTAACCTATTGATACCCTCCTTCATGAATCCTATGTATGCCTCCACTACATTATTGTTGGGTGGGGGTTGAAAACAACTTTTATTATACAGGTCAAAATCTTTGAGACACATAGGGGGTTATTTATCAATAGATATACGCCAATATTTGGGGATTTGCGGTCGAATCTGCAATGTCTTCCACACCATGTACGCCAGTTCTAAAAAAGGGGTCAGGGGTTGCACGTGCAGGGAAGTGGGCCAGTCGGTTCGTCTCATTTATTATTTTCTACGCCTATTTTAGGCATAGAAAATTATCTAAATATATGCCAGCAAGGAAGCTGGCGTAGATTTAGGCTGGCGGTGGATGGTTTTAAGTCATGTGGAGGCCAGTGGCTCTGCATAACTTTGTAAATCTTTGTATTAAAAAGGGGGTGCCGTCACTCAGGTCTTCTGAAGATTCAGTTGCTGTTGTGTCCATGTTCCTGTGTCCAGGTCTTTGTCCTGATCTTTGTTTTTTCAGTTGGTTCCTCTCAGCATTTCCAGGTTGCCTTCTGTAAATGTCTCCTTTGTTTTAGTCTTCCATGTCTCCAGTGGCGTAGGGATCGCCATAGCAACCATAGCAGTGGCTATGGGGCCCTACGCCACTGGGGGCCCGTCCGGACCGCATTCATTTATTTTTTTTTTTTTTAATGAACAGTCACAGTGCACAGTAAAAACACACAGGCAGCCAGGCCCGACCGCCCGCCCAGTGTAGTGGGCGGGGCGTGGGCGGTCCGCGGCTCGGGCCTGGCTGGGGGGGAAGGCAAGGAGGAGTAGTCAGGTCAGGAGGCTGAAGCAGGCGGGCCTGCAGAAGAGGTAGGTAACTAGGGAGGAGGAGGAGGCGGACTCAGGCGGTGAAGGGGGCGGGGCCGGACCGTGGAGGGGGCGGGGCCAGGCCATGGGGGGGGGGGCGGTTACCTGTTGTGGAGGGACTAGGGAGGGAGAGGGAGTGCTGCTGCACTGGCGCCAGTCAGATTAGCGCTATCTCTATCTGAGTCGCTCTGTCACTGACCTGACATCAGTGACATTGCTCCGCCTCTCCCCTCCTTAGTTCTTATGATGGACAGTGACCAGCAACAGGGCGGCCCAATGTGGCCGGAGCTATAATAGCCCCGCCCCATTTTCTGCCCGCGATTCCCGCTGCCTGAAGTTGAACCTTCCCTGCCCAGCATGCTGAACACCAGTTGGATTGCCACAACTGCACCAGTGATGTGAGTGGCAGGGGAACTGCGGTTATATTCAGCTTTCCCAGACTGTGCACATGTGACCTGCAGTACAGTAGGAAAGCTGGGTGAATTATATTATGAGATGTCATCCAGCTTCCCTGCTATCCTGCATGGCACAAGTGCAGAGGCATTAGAGTATGGGGGAGAGGCACAGCAGGAAAGCTGGGTGTCTGTATATGTGTATTGTATATGTGTGCGTCCATGTATGTGGTGACTGTGTGTATAAGTGCGCCCCTGTATGTGAAGAGTATGTGTATGAGTGCGTCCATGTATGTGGAGAGTGTGTGTAAGAGTGCGTCCATGTATGTGGAGAGTGTGTGTATGAGTGTGTCCATGTATGTGGAGAGTGTGTGTAAGAGTGCGTCCATGTATGTGGAGAGTGTGTGTAAGAGTGCGTCCATGTATGTGGAGAGTGTGTGTAAGAGTGCGTCCATGTATGTGGAGAGTGTGTGTAAGAGTGCGTCCATGTATGTGGAGAGTGTGTGTAAGAGTGCGTCCATGTATGTGGAGAGTGTGTGTAAGAGTGCGTCCATGTATGTGGAGAGTGTGTGTAAGAGTGCGTCCATGTATGTGGAGAGTGTGTGTATGAGTGTGTCCATGTATGTGGAGAGAGTGTGTGTGAGTGCGTCCATGTATGTGGAGAGTGTGTGTAAGAGTGCATCCATGTATGTGGAGAGTGTGTGTAAGAGTGCGTCCATGTATGTGGAGAGTGTGTGTAAGAGTGCGTCCATGTATGTGGAGAGTGTGTGTAAGAGTGCGTCCATGTATGTGGAGAGTGTGTGTAAGAGTGCGTCCATGTATGTGGAGAGTGCGTGTATGAGTGCGTCCATGTATGTGGAGAGTGCGTGTATGACTGCGTCCATGTATGTGGAGAGTGCGTGTATGACTGCGTCCGTGTATGTGGAGAGTGTGTGTATGACTGCGTCCGTGTATGTGGAGAGTGCGTGTATGACTGCGTCTGTGTATGTGGAGAGTGCGTGTATGACTGCGTCCGTGTATGTGGAGAGTGCGTGTATGACTGCGTCCGTGTATGTGGAGAGTGCGTGTATGACTGCGTCCGTGTATGTGGAGAGTGCGTGTATGACTGCGTCCGTGTATGTGGAGAGTGCGTGTATGACTGCGTCCATGTGTGTGGAGAGTGCGTGTATGACTGCGTCCGTGTATGTGGAGAGTGCGTGTATGACTGCGTCCATGTATGTGGAGAGTGTGTGTATGACTGCGTCCATGTATGTGGAGAGTGCGTGTATGACTGCGTCCATGTATGTGGAGAGTGCGTGTATGACTGCGTCCATGTGTGTGGAGAGTGCGTGTATGACTGCGTCCGTGTATGTGGAGAGTGCGTGTATGACTGCGTCCATGTATGTGGAGAGTGTGTGTATGACTGCGTCCATGTATGTGGAGAGTGCGTGTATGACTGCGTCCATGGATGTGGAGAGTGCGTGTATGACTGCGCCCATGTGTGTGGAGAGTGCGTGTATGACTGCGTCCATGTATGTGGAGAGTGTGTCCATGGCTGTAGTATGAAAGGTACAGAGGCTAAAATACTTGTGGATATGTAGAGGTAAATCAGACAGGTCTATTACAATTGCAGCGCAGGTTTTAAAGGGGTCGAGTTGAATATAAACCCCGTCAGCAACTGGAAATGTCAAAAAACAAAGTCGTGCTAAAAATGACAGTAAATAAAAAGTCTTTGTGAAGAAGTGTGTGTGGGGGGCCCCGTACAAAAATTTGCTATGGGGCCCAGTCAGTTCTAGTTACGCCTCTGCATGTCTCTAAACCATTTTTGGCATTTAGTAAATTTGATGTTTGTGCGGTACTTTTGTAGGTCTGCAGTAAGCCATTCATTCAAGGAAGAGAATTCAGTTTTAGTCATCATGGAACTGAGTTGAGATTCCATCGTTTGTTATTTTCCAACTGTAAGAACTCCATATTAAGAAGTGTAATGTCCATAGAGTAACAGTGGGAGTTCATTTCAAATTCAAACAAAAATCCTTATTGTTGGGGAGCAGTATTGGTCTCAAGTGGGTCCGTAGACCTCTGGGGATCCACTGTGCCTTATAGTACTCACACAGCGTTGATAAATGAAGTTCATGTGAGATGATTTTTTTCTTTTCATTTTCCAGTTTATGTTTAAGGGTACTTTCACATTAGCGGCGGGCAACTCTGGCAGGCTGTTCCGGCAGGTGAACAGCCTGTCGGATCCGTCCTGCTGCTAGTTCATGTGTGACCCCAGAGTGCTGCTCTGTCCCTAGTGACTATAATGGGCGCGGGGCAAAGTTCCGGCGGCGGCACGGCGGCGCACAGAGAGGCAGCTGGACTATGCATGCAGTCTGTGTGTCTGTGAGTAGAAAGGGCAACTGCACTACTGAGCCCAGAGAAATGCTTAAAAAGCATCAACATGACTTGGTTTGCAACTGTTAATATTTGTGAGATGTCCCTATAGTGTTCAGCAGGCAGTTCCGTCGCCGGCAATCTGTATGCAAACGGATCCGTCTCACAAATGCATTGCAATACCGGATCCGTCTCTCAGGTTGTCATCAGGAAAAATGGATCTGGTATTTATCATTTTCACATTTTTAAAGGTCTGCGCATCCGTTGCGGACGGATCTGGCATTAATGCATTTCAATGGAAAATAATGTGTTCCGGAATTTCGGATGGAGAAAATACCGCAGCATGCTGCAATATTTCCTCCGTCCAAAAACCGTACAGTGACTGAACTGAAGACATCCTGATGCATACTAAACAGATTGCTCACCATTCAGAATGCATTATAATAAAGCTGATCATTTTTTTTCTGGTATTGAGTCCTTAGGACGGAACTCAATAATATCGGAAAAGTTTAACGCAAGTGTGAAAGTCCCCTAACAGGCTAGGTAGTTGACTATATTTTTTTTTAAAAACTCCTGCAGTTGTCAAGACTTCCTGTTTAGAAATATGTTTTACAGCAGGCACATGGGCCATAGACACAATAGACTGGAAGAGACCCATTGGCTTCTATGGAAGCATTTTCTAGGAATGCTCTGTGACCTTTGTAGAGGACATTGTGCAGGGAGGTGGGGGGATAAGCTGTGATCATTACTTATTGTGAATCGTGGATCCTGTGTTACTTGTACAGAGGTGCTATTGTTTATTATAATCTTTCCACCATTAACAAACTAGTGAAATATGAGTAAAGTATTATTTTTGCCTAGCAATGATTGTCCTCTGTAACCTCTAAGAAAGCTTCTAATAATTTTGGCATATCTTAAGTGAACTAAGTTTGGAATTACTCCAAGATGAATCTTGCTAATGAGAGATTTGTATCAGTTTCTTAATATAGTGTATGACATCATGGCTATATCAGGGCTCAGACGCGTTGGCAGGAGTTTATCTATGCACTCATGATATTTTATGAAAGAACTAATTTAGAGGATGTCTGATCTGCATTGTGAATGAAATAAAAAGACTTTGAAGCTAATATAGGGAAATATTCCAAGGAATCGGGTAATCTGAAAAAAAGCCACAATGCACATGGTTACCAACATCTGTAAATTCATAGACAATTCATATATATATATATATATATATATATATAGTAGACTTTTGGCTAATGCAGTGAGAAATACATTAATAGTCCAATATTTTTTCTAAAGCTTGTGCAGGTAATTATTACTTATTGATATCAATATTAAATGCTGCAAAAATTTTCACATTTGACTTTTTTTGGGACTGTATGTTATTTTTTACTAAGAATGTCCGATTGACAACCATGGTCCTTCCTGACAAACCAGTCAATCTAGGGCTACCTCCTGGTCACATTCGCACACAGTATTTATGTGTCCGCATCCATTCCCCAATTTTGTGTAATGAATGTGGACCCATTAATTTCCATGGGTCAGCAAAAGATGCGGACAGCACACCGTGTGCTATCGGCATCCCTACTTCCATTTCACACCCCTGCAAAAAAGATAGAGCATGTCGTAGTCTTGTCCTCAATTGTGACAAGAATTGGCTTTTCTATCATAGGGCTGGCCGTGCATGTTCCTCATAATGTGGAACGCACACGGCCAGTATCCGTGTTTTGCGAATGTCACCAAAACTATTAGGATAATTTTTTTGCAACTTGCTGACTGTCGACTATTTTGGAGCTGTGATTTCACTGTAAAAAATGTCCAAATCACAGGAAGGTTGCAGGCATGTTGCAGTTGCATGTAACTTTTATTGTGGTCTATGATGGCAACAGCATATGTGACTAGTGACCAAAAATCTAACAGTGTTGGGAGTTATGCAAGTCATAAAAGCATGTTTTCTCGTGATCCCATTAACAGTAATTTGATGTGATGTTGCAGTGCAATATAGTGATCTTCATTTTGTGCAACACATGTTGCTGTGTAGCCCGAGCCTTACATACAGACTGATTGGAAATGAGCTTTTCAGGGTATATACCCAGATTAGGGTACTTTCACACTAGTGTTATTCTTTTCCAGTATTGAAATCCGGTAAAGGGTCTCAATACAGGATGTAGGGACTCGCTTTGGTAGGCAGCTTAGCGGACGCAGTATAGAGGCAATCACAAAGTCTTTAACCTAAATAGTTCAGTGTTTATTCACACAGAAGGCAAAACAAAATAACAGTTCGCAGTCTTGGTGTTTGTTCACACCATAGAAAGTCCACAGAACACAAGCATTCATCTTGATAGCTGTTTTTATTCAGCGGCTTTAGGGGCCTGTTTTCCAGCGTTTGGCTCTCAGCCTTTTTGCACGGCACACATCTCCAGATCCCAAACCACAGAGACTTCACAGCTTCACTGTGAGATGGAAGATAATCCACAACACCTGCTTAATGGTGACTGCATTTTATCAGCCTCCCAAGACCCGGCCTGGAACGTGGGGAATAGCCACCCGCCCAGCACTTTGGTTACTCCCAGTAAGAGCCGTCCCGGATCGGCTTTACAGCTATACTAAACAGCTGAAGTGTCAGACTGCAAAGCAATAATGACAAAAAAAATGGCTCTTACCTCACTGAGGCCAGGAACCTCGGTGACACATACTGACCGTCAATGATGGCCTCTTGTTCCTTTCTACATACCTCCCCCCTTTTTTTAACACATTAATCAGTGTACCTGGGACAAGGCATCCGCATTTCCTAGCAACTCACATGCCCTGTGTTCCACCGAAAAATTGGAAATTTTGCAAAGACAGAAACCACCGGGTGACTCAGACATTTCTGTCCTTGGCCTGGCTCATCCATTTAAGAGGGGAGTGGTCAGTCACCAGACGAAACTTTCTCCCCAACAAATAATAGCGGAGAGACTCGAGTGCCCACTGGGGTAAGCTTCCGGCTGAGGAAGACAATGGGATGCTCCTCCCCGTTGACCTCCTCAAACAGTATAGCACCGAGACCCACCTCGGAGGCATCCGTCTGTACTATAAACTCCCTTCTGAAGTCGGGCGTCACCAAAACTGGGGACCCACACAGGGCCGACTTCAAAGCGGAGAAAGCCTTTTCCGCCTGCTCATTCCAGTGGACCGTCAATGACTTGCGTCCCTTCAAAATGCCTGTCAATGGTGCGGCCATTGTGGCAAAATGGGGGACAAACCTCATACAGTATCTCACCATTCCCAGGAATGACTTTACTTGCCGAGTAGTGACAGGTTGGGGCAAATTTCGAATTGCCTCCATTTTGTTCACCTGAGGTTTGATAACTCCCCGTCCAATTACATACCCCAGGTACTTGGTCTCTTCTAACCCTATTGCGCACTTTTTTGGTTTAGCGGTCAAGCCAGCCTTCCTAAGGGAGTCCACTACAGCTTGTACTTTAGGTAGGTGACTTTCCCAGTTGGTACTGTGGATAATGATATCATCCAGGTACACCGAAGCGTACCGACCATGTGGACGGAGTACAATGTCCATTAGCCTTTTAAACATGGCGGGAGCGCCATGTAGACCAAAGGGTAATACCTTGTACTGATACAGCCCCTCTGGTGTGATTAAAGCCATTTTTTCCATGGCAGCCTCCGTCAAGGGTGCCTGCCAGTACCCTTTGGTGAGGTCCAACACAGAAAATTACCGGGCTTGGCCTAACTTCTCAATCAGCTTATCCACTCGGGGCATGGAATATGCTTCAAACTTGGAAACCTCATAAAGTTTGCGGAAGTCGTTACAGAATCGTAATGTCCAATCCGGCTTGGGTATTAAGAATATCGGACTGGCCCATTCACTTTTTGACTCCTTAATGACACCTAGCTGTAACATCAGCTGCACTTCTTCCGAGATGGCTTGTCGCTGCAACTCAGGTACCAGGTATGGTTTCAACCGGATTCTGGCCTGAGGCTCAGTGACAATGTCATGTCGGATGATAGAAGTGTGTCCAGGGAGGTTCGAAAACACATCCGTGTTTCTGCTTACAAACTCCCTGGCCTCCTGAGTCTGTTTAGAGGAAAGGTTGTCAGCAATCTTTACTGTGGCAACTGCTTCCCTCATATCAGACTGCGGGACTAGAAACTCTACCCCCAGAAAACCCGGCCAGGGGCTGTTGTCCGTACTGGTCTCTCTATCTTTCCGCGGTTTCAACAAGTTTACATGGTACACCTGCTCTGGCTTTCTCCGCCCGGGCTGGTGTAACTTGTAGGTTACCTCCCCAACTTTTTCAAGATTTAAAATGATCCAAACATGAAGTAGACATATGGGGAATGTAAAGTAATTACTATTTATGGAGGTATTACTATCTATTATAAAAGTAGAGAAATTGAAATTTGAGAAAATTGCTAATTTTTCAAAATTTTGGGAAAATGTTTTTTTAACTCATTTTTACCACTGTCATGAAGTACGATATATGACGAGAAAACATTCTCAGAATGGCCTGTGTAAGTAAAAGCTTTTTTAAAGGTTTTACCACATAAAGTGACACATGTCAGATTTGCAAAAAGTGGCTTGGACAGGAAGGTGAAAACAGGACCGGGGTTGACGGGGTTAACTTAAATAGTTTAGTGTTTATTCACACAGAAGGCACAACAAAATAACAGTTTGCAGTCTTGGTGTTTGTTCGCACCATAGAAAGTCCACAGAACACAAACCTTGATAGCAGTTTTTCATCAGCGGTCCCCAGCAGCCTTTAGGGGCCTGTTTTCCAGCGTTCGGCTCTCAGCCCTTTTGCACGGCACACATCTCCAGATCCCAAACGACTTCACAGCTTCACTGTGAGATGGAAGATAATCCACACCATCTGCTTAATGGTGAGTGCTTTTTATAAGCCTCCCAAGACCCGGCCTGGAACGTGGGGAATAGCCACCCACCCAGCACTTTGGCTACTCCTAGTAAGAGCTGTCCCGGATCGGCTTTACATACATACTAAACAGCTGAAGTGTCAGACTGCAAAGCAATAATGACACTTCAGGAAAAAGAAAACGGCTCTTACCTCACCGAGGCCAGGAACCTCGGTGACACATACCGACCATTAATGATGGCCCCTTGTTCCTTCCTACAAGGAAAAAAGGCACCAGGTTTGTCCTAATGCATTCTGAATGGAAAGCAATCCGTTCAGTATGCATCAGGATGTCTTCCGTTCCGTCCCTTGTACGGTATTTTTCCGGACAAAATCCCTTAACAATATCGCACTTGCCGGATTTGGCATTAATTTCCATAGAGATGTATTAATTCCGGATCCGGTACCAAGTGTTTTGGAAATTGCAGCATCGACAGATTTGGTCTTCTGGTCTGCGCATGCGCCGGGATATAGGAGGAGCTAGTTTCTCTTTTGATCTTTGAATATGAATCCGTTATTCCGGATGAGATGATCCGTTATATCACCGGATCCATCTAACAGATCCGGGTAAATAAGCTAGCAGTTTGTATACGGCTTGCCGGATCCGGCAGGCAGTTCCGTTGCCAGAACTGCCTGCCAGATTCTAATAACGCTAGTGTGAAAGTACACTAAATTAACCATTTTTATTGGCTGTTTCTTCAGAATAATTTTTTCTCTCAGATGTTTCCTGGTCCTCAGCTTGTTGGATATTATAGCCAGGGCAGACTACTTCAACCTGTTGGACTTAAATGGACTAAGGCTAACACTAGAGAGAGGCTTAATTCTATACTCTGGTTTGTGTACTTTATTCCCTGTTTGGGACAAACACACTTTGTACTGCAGCAGGGCCACATCATATACCCTCACACTGAAAAAAAAATGTGGGATGTACTTAACAACCGTCACATCACATATTGGAATGCTTTCTTCATAAGACTTCTCCAACTGTAAGCAGGGCTGTTTTAATACATTTGTGGGCCCAGGGCAGAAATGTTATGGGTGCCCCACCATTAGTGCTCCAACATAGTAGAATGCTTTCCTAATGCCGCCACACGTTATGCCCACTTATTGCCCCTTCAAATTAGCTACGTCCCGTCACAGGAGTTATGCCCCCTTAGTGCCAGCACACAGTAGTTATGCCTCTTTAGTACCCCTGCACATTAGCTATGTCCCCTCAAAGCAATAATGCCCCCTTAGTGCCCCCACATAGTAGTTATGCCCAATTGTAGCCCAACATACTAGAATGCTCCCTTAGTGATGCCGCATATCATTTATTCCCCCCTTAGTGCCCCTCACAGTAGTTATGACCCTGCTAGTGCCTCCTTCCGGTAGTGAGACCCCCTTAGTGTCCTCTCACAGTAGTTATGCCTCCTTAGTGCCCTCACACAATAGTTATGCCCCCTTAGTACCCAACATAATAGAAACTCCCTTAGTGATGCCACACATTATTTATGCCCCTGTAGTGCCCCCTCACAGTAGTTATGACCCTCCTAGTGCCCCTTTCTGCTAGTTAGACCCCCTTAATGTCTCCTTCCAGTAGTTATGTCCCCTTAACCTCTTAGTACCACCTTACAGTAGTCATGCCCCCTTAGTACCCAACATAGTAGAACACTCCCTTAGTGATGCCACATATTATTTATGCCCCCATAGTGCCCCCTCACAGCAGTTATGACCCTCCTAGTACCCCTTTCTCTTAGACCCCCTTAGTGTACCCCTTTCTGGTAGTTAGACCCCCTTAGTGTCTCCTTACAGTAGTTATGTCCCCTTAACCTCTTACTACCATCACACAGTAGTTATACTCCCTTAGTACCCAACATAGCAGAATACTCCCTTAAGGATGGCGTACAGTAGTTATGCCCCCTGTGGGGTTTTGCTCTGGTAGATAGGGTAAGCGGGCGCAGTACAGAGGCAAAATGCAAGTTCTTAACTCAAAACGTCAGTGTTTATTCACACTTGAGGCAATTGCACAAAACAGCAGGTAACTTTGCAGTCTTGGTGTTAATTCACACACAATGGAAAGTTCATATAACACAATTCACCTTGCTAGCAGTTTTGCCTACAGTAGTCCACAGCAGGCTTTAGTTTCCCCAGCATGCGGCTCTCAGCCCTCCAGCACGGCACAAAGCCTCAGATCCCCAAAACAGAGACATCTCTGCTGAGCCTAGCTGCCTATTTAAGGACAGCAAGGTGCTGCCAAAACCTGGACCGACACTTAATCTCCGGTCCGGTATTTGACCTCACCTGGCTGGAAACCAGCCCAGCCGCACATGCTGGTAGGAAAATACCTGCCTTGCACAACCCCTCACTGTGTCACATACCCCCCCTTTGTTCAACCCTGAGGGGGTGTACACACTCCAGACAATGCACCCGGCACAGGGTATCCGCATTTCCCTTCAACCGGCCTGCTCTGTGTTCTACCGAGAACTTAAAGTTCTGCAGAGACAGAAACCATCTGGTGACCTGGGCATTCCTGTCTTTGGCCTGGCTCATCAACTTGAGAGGGGAGTGGTCGGTCACCAGGCGGAACTTTCTCCCTAACAAATAGTAGCGGAAAGACTTGAGTGCCCACTTGATAGCCAGCTGTCATGGTCTTACCTTCTCACTGTTCTCCTTCGTTTGACATGTGCTGGCGGCCATCTTGGTTTCTGGGTTTCTTGTAGCCTCCCACCCTGCGGCTTCTCCTTCCCACTGGGAGGAGCTGGATGCCTAGCTCATATATATAGGAGGTCTGTGGCTTCAGTTCCTTGCTTGGTCCTCCTGTGTTCACATGCTTCTAAGACTGCTGCTGCTTCTGGTTCCTGATCCTGGCCTCGTCTGACTACCCCGTTGGTTCCTGATCCTGGCTTCGTCTGACTACCCCGTTGGTTCCTGATCCTGGCCTCGTCTGACTACCCTGCTGGTTCCTGATCCAGGCTTCGTCTGACTACCCTTCTGGTTCCTGACCTCTGTCTACGCAAGACCCTGCTTCGGTTTAGCCATCCGTTTGGACTTTTGCTTACGGCTTGATTTTCAATAAAGCCTTCTTATTTTCCACTTATCTCTTGTTGTACGTCTGGTTCATGGTTCCTTGACACCAGCCACTATCTGTCACCGCCAGTTCTGTGAGAAGGTCTGACAGACGTTCTTCTCTACCTCTTGTATGATGTTCTTTGTTTTGGTTTCACTTTGTCATCTCCTTTCCTTCTGCCAGGTGTCACTTATTTAGACTAATCATCTTCCTTTATATTCCCTCCGATACTGCCTCACTTTGCGGTTTATACTAGTTCCTGGATGAAGTGTTCACTGCTGGAGGCTGCTGTTGCTGTTTGGTCAGATAAGTCTTTTCCTTTATTGTATTTCCTTGCTAGCTTGATTCTAGGTGACCCTGACCGTCCGTATTAAGTGCAGGTTGCCGGTGGTCGTGTCCCCTCACTATTATAGGGTTTACAGATGTCACACAGTCTTAGGTACGTGGGCATGCAATTGTCTACCATTGAGACCCTTGCATGTGCATAGCAGTCAGGGAGAGCTCTTAGGGTTTTAAAGGGCTCACCTATATGCTCCTTAGTTTTGGATCAAGCCAGTCAGTCATTTATTTATAAGTTCCAGTTATCTGCAACTTCACCCGTGACACTATCTCTCCACTATAATGTTTCGGCTGGGGTGGGCTTGCGGCTTAGGAAGACAATGGGATGCTCCTCCCCATTGACTTCCTGAGACAGTAGAGCACCGAGGCCTACTTCTGAGGCATCCATTTGTACCATGAACTCCCTCTTGAAGTCCGGCGTCACCAAAACCGATAACCCACACAGGGCCGATATCAAAGTGGCAAAAGCCTCTTCCGCCCGATCATCCCATCGAACCATCATTGATTTTCGTCCCTTCAAGAGCCCTGTCAAGAGCGTGGCTAGAGTAGCAAAGTGGGGAACAAACCTCATGTAATAGCCCACCATTCCCAGGAGTTACTTTATTTGCTTAGTGGTGACAGGTCTGTGCCAATTCCATATCGCCTCTATTTTGTTAATTTGGGGTTTGATGACTCCGCACCCAATGATATACCCCAGGTACTTAGTCTCTTCTAACCCTATCGCACATTTTTTGGGGTTAGAGGTTAAGCCAGCTTTCAGAAGGGAGTCCACTATAGCCTGCACTTTGGGTAGGTGACTTTCCCAGTCGGTACTGTGGATGACAATATCATCCAGTTAAGCCGAAGCGTATCGATGATGTGGATGAAGCACAATGTCCATTAGTCGCAGAACAATGGTGGGGGCGCCATGCAGACCAAAGGGTAAGACCTTATATTGATACAGCCCCTTAGGCTTGATGGAGGCAGTTTTCTCTTTGGCAACCTCCGTTAAGGGCACCTGCCAGTAACCTTTTGTGAAGTCCAAAACAGAAAATACCGGGCTTGTCCTAAACTCTCGATGAGCTCATACACCCGGGGCATGGGATAAGCATCGAATTTAGAAATCTCGTTAAGTTTTCAAAAGTCATTACAAAATCGCAATGTCCCGTCCGGCTTGGGTATCAATACTATAGGACTGTCCCACTCACTTTTTGACTCCTCAGTGACATCTGGCTACAACTAGTGATGAGCGGGAGGTGCCATATTCGATTTCGCGATATTTCGATTGAATATTCGTGTTATATTCGTCGAAATCGAATATTCGTAATTTTTCCAATTATCGCGAATAATATGCGATTTAATTAATCGCGTATTGCGATTTTTTATTTTAATAGTATAAGGCAACGGTATTTTACGAAATTTCGTAATATTGCTCTAACTTCGTCTTTTAGAATATGACGAATATTCTAAAAGACGAAGTTAGAGCAATATTAGGAAATTTCGTAAAATACACATATAGATTGTAATTTAGCTAATATAGTGCTATAATCATTTTTATTTTCTCTAATTTTTTTTGCCTCTTCTGAACTTAAGTTTTGTAAAATATGTACACTGTTAAAAAAATTACTATAGCAGTATATTAGCTAAATTACAGTCTATATGTGTATTTTACGAAATTTCGTAATATTGCTCTAACTTCGTCTTTTAGAATATTCGTCATATTCTAAAAGACGAAGTTAGAGCAATATTACGAATATTCTAAAAGACGAAGTTATAGCAATATTAAGAATATACGTAAAAAGTTGAAATCGCAATTCGATTATTATAACTTGAATTAATCGAATTGCGATTTCAACTTGGACCTGGTTTACTATGGTTGCTGCTATATTCCATATTCGTTAATTCTAGCCTAATATGGAATATAGCAGTGCTAAGTTGAAATTGCCATGCGATTACTTCGAGTTATAGTAATCGCATTGCGATTTCAACTTAGCACTTCTATATTCCATATTAGGCTAGAATTAACGAATATGGAATATAGCAGTACTAAGTTGAAATCGCAATTCGATTCATTCAAGTTATAATAATCGAATTGCGATTTCAACTTAAGCACTGCTATATTCCATATTCGTTAATTCTAGCCTAATATGGAATATAGCAGTGCTAAGTTGAAATCGCAATGCGATTACTTCGAGTTATATTAATCGCATTGCGATTTCAACTTGGACCTGGTTTACTATGGTTAGCTTCAATGGCTTGGTAGAATTAGCGAATATGACGAATGTATTCGTCATATTCCACAAAACGAATATACGAATGTATTCGTCATCTTCGTTTTAGCTACCTATTCATCAACTTTGCGAATTCTAGCAATCATATAGGAAAGTTAGAGACAGCTAAGTTTAATTCGCTATGCGATTATATTACTTAGCTTTTTTTTAAAAAATAAATAGAATAATTATAATACCTGATAATTATTATAATTATTCTATTTATAAAAAAAAAGATAAGTAATATAATCGCATAGCGAATTAAACTTAGCTGTCTCTATAGTCAACTTTCCTATATGATTGCTAGAATTCACGAAGTTGATGAATAGGTAGCTAAAACGAAGATGGAGAATATCTTCGTTTTGTGGAATATAGCGAATACATTTGTATATTAGTTTTGTGGAATATGACGAATACATTTGTCATATTCGCTAATTCTGCCAAGCCATTGAAGCCAACCATAGTAAACCAGGTCCAAGTTGAAATCGCAATGCGATTAATATAACTCGAAGTAATCGCATTGCGATTTCAACTTAGTAATGCTATATTCCATGCTCATGGAGCGTCCCCATCACCATGGGAACGTCTCCATATACTAGAATGTACTGTCGGATTTGAGAATTACGTTGAAATCGCAATTCGATTATTTCAAGTTATAATAATCGAATTGCGATTTCAACTTAGCACTGCTATATTCCATATTAGGATAGAATTAACAAATATGGAATATAGCAGTGTTAAGTTGAAATTGCAATTCGATTATTATAACTTGAAATAATCGAATTGCGATTTCAACGTAATTCTCAAATCCGACAGTACATTCTAGTGTATTGAGACGTTCCCATGGTGATGGGGAAGCTCCATGAGCATGGAAGTCGGCAGAAGCGGCAACGGGCACTGACTAGAGCATTAAAAATAAAATTAAAAAAAAATTAATATTCGATTTCGCGAATATATAGCACTATATTCTAAATATTCGCGAAATCGCGATATTCGAGAAAAAAATTTGCAATTCGAATATTTGCTCTCAACACTAGCTACAACAGTAGCTGCACCTCCTCCGATATGGTTTTTTGCCGAGACTCAGGTACCCGGTATGATTTTGATCAGACTTTTGCCTGAGGCTCAGTGACAATGTCATGTTGGATTATGGAAGTGCGTCCAGGGAGGTCCGAGAACACATCCGTGTTCCGACTAATGAACTCCCTGGCCTCCTGAGTCTGTTTAGAGGAGAGGCTGTCATCAATTTTGACTGTGGCAGCCGCCTCTCTTGCATCAGAGGGGCCAGTACCTCTTCTCCTAGAAAACCCGGCCGCGGGCTGTCTTCTGTACAGGTTTCCCTATCTTTCCAAGGTTTGAGTAAATTCACATGGTAAACCTGCTCCAGATTTCTCCGCCCTGGCAGGTGTATCTTGTAGTTTACATCTCCAATTTTCTCCCTGCCACCTAGCCAGAAACTTGTTATCCACGGTCGGCACCAGAACCAAAACCCGATCACCCGGTTTAAAGATCCGGACCTGAGCCTGCCAATTATAGACCCAACTCTGGGCTCGCTGAGCTGCCTCCATATGCTCCCTAACAAGAGGCAACACTGTCTCTATCCGATCTTGCATCTGGGTAACCTACTCAATGACACTTTTATGTGGAGTGGGTTGTTGTTCCCACTCCTCTTTGACCACGTCCAAGAGACCTCAAGGGTGTCTGCCATGTAGCAGTTCGAAGGGCGAGAACCCAATAGAGGCCTGGGGTACCATGCGCACTGCGAACATGAGATAGGGCAGAAGGAGGTCCCAGTTCTTCCCATCTTCAGACACTACCTTTTTCAACATATTTTTTAAGGTTTGGTTAAACCGTTCTACCAGACCTTCCATTTGCGGGTGGTAGTTGTTTTATGTGCAGCAACAGAGTTCCCTCATTACCTTGGACATAAAAGGGGTCCCTTGGTCGGTCAGAACCTTTTTAGGTAGTCCCACTTGGGAAAACATCTCCATTAACTCCTTAGCTATGAGTTTGGCTGAGGTATATCACAGTGGCACCGCCTCCGAGTACCAAGTGGGGTAGTCTAGAATGACTAAGATGTGATGATGCTCTCTGGCGCACTTCGGTTCTGGGCCTATGAGGTCATAGGACTATGGAAATGTGGCTGGGGGGCTAGTTATCTGGCAGGTCGGGCAAGACTTACAAAACTCTTCCACTTCTTTGAATATGCTGGGCCAGTAAAAACGCTGTAGTATACGATCCTGAGATTTCTGCAGCCCCAGGTGACCCCCGAGAACGTGTTGGTGGGCTAAATCTAACACAAGCTTCTGATAAGCCTTGAGGACCACGAACTGTTCAATACGCTCACCCAGTAGTTAGTTTACCTGATACAACATATCCTGATCAACCACAAAACGGTTAAACACTGACTCTGCCCCACGTTGTTGTGGTTCACCATCTATTATTAACACACATTCACAGGTACGGGATAGGGTTGGGTCCCGACGTTGGGCGGTACCAAAATTATCACCGGAGACATTGAGATCTGCCAATTCAGGACCCGGCGGCAAGTCCTCCACGTCTCCGACCATCACACTTAGCGGGGTTGTCTCCCCCTCTTCCACCAAAGTGGCGGTCACCCCTACCGCTGGCCCTTTAGTCTCAGTTTCCCAGGGTTCGTGGGGCACTGGTTGTAATTAGTGTTGATCACGAATATTCGAATTTCAAATTTTTATCGCGAATATAGGTACTTCGAAAATTCATGAATATTTCGAATATAGTTATATATATATATATATATACGTAATTTCGAATATATATATATTTTTTTTTTATTCGATTTTTTTTGGGGGATCAGTACACATGATCCCTCCCTGCTTCTAGCTTGTGGGCCAATAAGAAGGCTGCAATATACTTGACTTTAGGAGTAGTAGTGTTTGTGAATTTTGCTCTATATTTGTTTTTTCGAATATTCGCTATATTGCTATATATTCTTGTTTTAGAATATTACGAATATTCGAAAAAACTAAGTTATAGCAATATAGCGAATATTCGAAAAAAACGAATACAGAGCAATTTAGCTTATATAGTGCTATAATGTTTAGATGAGAAAAAAATTACAACTATTAGACAAAGAAGATAATAGCACTATATTAGCTAAATTGCTCTATATTCGATTTTTTTTTTGAATATTCGCTATATTGCTATAACTTAGTTCTTTCGAATATTCTGAATATTCTCAAACAAGAATATCTAGCAATATAGCGAATATTCGAAAAAAAACGAATATAGAGCAATTTAGCTAATATAGTGCTATAATCTTCTTTGTCTAATAGTTGTAATTTTTTTCTCATCTGAAGTTCAGATTGGAAAACAATGACAACTATAAAAAAAAAGATTATAGCACTATATTAGGCTACTTTCACACTTGCGCTTGATCTGATCAGTTCTGAACGGATCCGATCATATTAATGCAGACGGAGGCTCCGTTCAGTACGGATCCGTCTGCATTAATAACTTAGAAAGATTTCTAAGTCTGAAAGTAGCCTGAGTGGATCCGTTCAGACTTTCAATGTAAAGTCAATGGGGGACGGATCCGCTTGAAGATTGAGCCATATGGTGTCATCTTCAAGCGGATCCGTTCCCATTGACTTACATTGTAAGTCTGAACGGATCCGCTCGCATCCGCACGGCCAGGCGGACAGCTGAACGCTGCAAGCAGCCGCCAGACTGATGCAGTCTGAGCGGATCCGCTCCATTCAGACTGCATCAGGGCTGGGCGGAGGCGTTCGGGTCCGCTCGTGAGCTCCTTCAAACGGAGCTCACGAGCGGACCGACGAACGCAAGTGTGAAAGTAGCCTTAGCTAAATTGCTCTATATTCGTTTTTTCGAATATTCGCTATATTGCTATATATTCTTGTTTTAGAATATTACGAACATTCGAAAAAACTAAGTTATAGCAATATAGCGAATATTCCCAAAAAAATCGAATATAGAGCAATTTAGCTAATATAGTGCTATAATATTCTTTGTCTAATAGTTGTAAGTAGAAAAATTAGCAATAAAAATTTGAATCCGAAAATTCGAATTACAAAAATTAGCATATTGCACAATCATTACCTTGCCGATTTTCCGAGTAAAAAAAATCACAAATTTTCGAATATCTGACGAATATTCAAAAAAATATTCGCGAAATATCGTGAATTCGAATATAACCCCTGCCGCTCATCACTAGTTATAATACAGCTGGTTTAATGTACGACATACAATCGTGCCTGAAAATTGCAGAAACCAAAAATATCGGCGTTCACGCCCACATCCTCCACCAATTGTGGGGTTTAGCTCTGGTAGATAGGGTAAGCGGGCGCAGTAGAGAGGCAAAATACAAGTTCTTAACTCAAAACGTCAGTGTTTATTCACACTTGAGGCAAGTGCACAAAACAACACGTAACTTTGCAGTCTTGGTGTTAATTCACACACAATGGAAAGTTCATATAACACAAGTCACATTGCTAGCAGTTCTGCCTCCAGTAGCCCACAGCAGGCTTTAGGGGGCCTGTTTCCCCAGCGTGCGGCTCTCAGCCCTCGAGCACGGCACAAAGCCTCAGATCCCAAAAACAGAGACAACTCTGCTGAGCCCAGCTGCCTATTTAAGGACAGCAAGGTGCTTCCAAAACCCGGACTGGCACTTAAACTCCGGTCTGGTATTTGACCTCACCTGGAAACCATCTCAGCCGCACATGCTGGGAGGAAAATTCCTGCCTTGCCAGAAACAACCCCTCACTGTGTCACACCCCTTAGTACCAAACTTAGTAGAATACTCTATTAGTGCCCCCAAACAGTAGTCATGCCCCATAGTGTCCCCACACAGTGTTTATGCCCCCTTAGTAGAGTGCCCCAACATAGTAGAGTTCTCCCTTAGTGATGACAGACACACACTAGTTATGATCCCCTTAGTGCCCCCTCCAGTAGTTATACCCACTTAGTACCCCTACGCAGTAGTTATGCCTCCTTAGCACCCCCTCACAGTAGATATGCTTCCTTAGTGCTCCCTCACAGTAGGTATGCCCTCTTAGTGCCCCCTCCTAGTAGTTATGCTGCCTTAGTTCCCCCACAGTAGTTATAACCCGAGTAACTACACACAGTAGTTATGCCACTTTAATGCCCCCTCACTATATAGCTGCCCCTTTAGTGCCCCCTTACAATAATTTTTTTCTCTTAATGCCACCCCCCCATAATACTGCCCCCTTAGCTCGCAATAGTGAAACCCCTTTAGCTTGAATAAAATAAAATAGCACTACCCACCTAGCTCCAAAATACGGAGCACATTCTCCCCGGGTTTGTTTACTTTTCATCACTTCATCACACCTGCTGCTAGGGAGTGCACAGGCCAGGTACTGGTGAAGCTGATGGCATGCTTATTCACGATTGTTTGAACTGTATCTGCATCCTCATGATGCAGATACAGTTGAAAGCGGAATATACTTTATTTTTCCAACTTTCCTGCCTGATCTGGGATGGTTTGGAGGCATAAGTTATGTGAACCAGTGCAGTTGTACCATTAGCCCGGTAATCCAGCAGTGGTGGTCGTGCTTGCACAGTATAGGAAAAGGCTCCAGCCTCCCTGGTGGCTGGGACCACAGGAGTGTGCATATGCCGGCGCTTTTTCTTATAGTGTGCAAGCACAGCCACCACTGCTGGATTACAGGGTGGTCATAACCATGGATATGAGCAATGTATAATGTGATGGAAAAATGAATAAAGCCAGCAAAGGAGGCAATATGAACAATCACAATACATTAGTAAATGCCTTGTATTAACTTTCTCTACATGATAAAGGCCATTTGCTGAAGTGAGACAACCCCTTTAACCACTTCAACCCCGCTAGCTGAAACCCCCTTAATGACCAGGCCACTTTTTACACTTATGCACTACACTACTTTCACCGTTTATCGCTCGGTCATGCAACTTACCACCCAAATGAATTTTACCTCCTTTTCTTCTCACTAATAGAGCTTTCATTTGGTGGTATTTCATTGCTGCTGACATTTTTACTTTTTTTGTTATTAATAAAAATGTAACGATTCTTTTGCAAAAAAATGAAATTTTTCACTTTCAGCTGTAAAATTTTGCAAAAAAACAACAACATCCATATCTAAATTTTTTGCTAAATTTATTGTTCTACATGTCTTTGATAAAAAAAAATGTTTGGGCAAAAAAAAAAATGGTTTGGGTAAAAGTTATGGCGTTTACAAACTATGGTCCAAAAATGTGAATTTCCGCTTTTTGAAGCAGCTCTGACTTTCTGAGCACCTGTCATGTTTCCTGAGGTTCTACAATGCCCAAACAGTAGAAAAACCCCACAAATGACCCCATTTTGGAAAGTAGACACCCTAAGGTATTCGCTGATGGGCATAGTGAGTTCATAGAACTTTTTATTTTTTGTCACAAGTTAGCGGAAAATGATGATTTTTTATTTATTTTTTGTTACAAAGTCTCATATTACACTAACTTGCGACAAAAAATAAAAAATTCTAGGAACTCGCCATGCCCCTCACGGAATACCTTGGGGTGTCTTCTTTCCAAAATGGGGTCACTTGTGGCGTAGTTATACTGCCCTGGCAATTTAGGGGCCCATATGTGTGAGAAGTAGTTTGCAATCAAAATCTGTAAAAAATGACCGGTGAAATCCGAAAGATGCACTTTGGAATGTGGGTCCCTTTGCCCACCTAGGCTGCAAAAAAGTGTCACACATCTGGTATCGCCGTACTCAGGAAAAGTTGGGGAATGTGTTTTGGGGTGTCATTTTACATATACCCATGCTGGGTGAGAGAAATATCTTGGCAAAAGACAACTTTTCCCATTTTTTTATACAAAGTTGGCATTTGACCAAGATATTTTTCTCACCCAGCATGGGTATATGTAAAATGACACCCCAAAACACATTCCCCAACTTCTCCTGAGTACGGCGATACCAGATGTGTGACACTTTTTTGCAGCCAAGGTGGGCAAAGGGGCACATATTCCAAAGTGCACCTTTTGGATTTTGCAGGCCATTTTTTACACATTTTGATTACAAAGTACTTGTCACACATTTGGGCCCCTAAATTGCCAGGGCAGTATAACTACCCCACAAGTGACCCCATTTTGGAAAGAAGACACCCCAAGGTATTCCGTGATCGGCACGGCGAGTTCCTAGAATTTTTTATTTTTTGTCACAAATTAGCGGAAAATGATGATTTTTCTTTTTTTTTTCTTTTTTCCTTACAAAGTCTCATATTCCACTAACTTGCGACAAAAAATAAAAAATTCTAGGAACTCGCCATGCCCCTCACGGAATACCTTGGGGTGTCTTCTTTCAAAAATGGGGTCACTTGTGGGTAGTTATACTGCCCTGGCAATTTAGGGGCCCATATGTGTGAGAAGTAGTTTGCAATCAAAATCTGTAAAAAATAACCGGTGAAATCCGAAAGGTGCACTTTGGAATGTGGGTCCCTTTGCCCACCTAGGCTGCAAAAAAGTGTCACACATCTGGTATCGCCGTACTCAGGAGAAGTTGGGGAATGTGTTTTGGGGTGTCATTTTACATATACCCATGCTGGGTGAGAGAAATATCTTGGCAAAAGACAACTTTTCCCATTTTTTTTATACAAAGTTGGCATTTGACCAAGATATTTATCTCACCCAGCATGGGTATATGTAAAATGACACCCCAAAACACATTCCCCAACTTCTCCTGAGTACGGCGATACCACATGTGTGACACTTTTTCTGCAGCCTAGATGCGCAAAGGTGCCCAAATTCCTTTAAGGAGGGCATTTTTAGACATTTGGATCCCAGACTTCTTCTCACGCTTTAGGGCCCCTAAAAAGCCAGGGCAGTATAAATACCCCACATGTGACCCCACTTTGGAAAGAAGACACCCCAAGGTATTCAATGAGGGGCCTGGCAAGTTCATATAAATTAATTTTTTTGGCATAAGTTAGCGGAAATTGATATTTTTTTTTTTCTCACAAAGTCTCACTTTCCGCTAACTTAGGACAAAAATTTAAATCTTTCATGGACTCAATATGCCCCTCAGCAAATACCTTGGGGTGTCTTCTTTCCAAAATGGGGTCAGTTGTGAGGTGTTTGTACTGCCCTGGCATTTGAGGGTCTCGGCAATCATTACATGTATGGCCAGCATTAGGAGTTTCTGCTATTCTCCTTATATTGAGCATACAGGTAATGAAATTTTTTTTTCCGTTCAGCCTCTGGGCTGAAAGAAAAAAATGAACGGCAACATCCATACCAGGACATAGGAGCCAGGACATAGGAGCTCCGCCCAACATCCATACCCACTTAGCTCGTATGCCCTGGCAAACCAGATTTCTCCATTCACATCAATCGATGTGGATGAATAAATCATTGCCGGGATTTTTTTATTTATTTTTTATATACAAAGTGTTTGCCAAAGCATAGGAACGCCGCCTCCTCCTCAGCTCGTATGCCTTGGCAAACGTATCTTTAACTAGTAGAAATCTTGTCTTGTTGGAATTTTCTAAAATTACAGAGTTTGGTTACTGGACACGTAATGGCATCAATAGGGTGTCTCACCTATTTTATTTAGGTCGATTTAAATCACCTTCGGAATTTGGGTTGGTTGATGCTTCACCATTAGATTTATTCATGTATGCACGTTTGAAACATGTATTTGAAGCTTCTAGGAATAGGTGCCGTATATTTCCACAAGAGAATACTTTTTTTGATTATTGTGACGCTCAGAAGGATCAGAAGGTGAAACTATCTCGACTATATGCTAAACTCCGAATGGCACTGGCTACTGTAACACCTTTTAAGGCCCCAGGTAAATGGGAGCAAGAGTTGAATTGCCCCTCTTTATAGTGGCCTACTATCTACAGGAATGTGAGAAAGGCGTCAGTATCCAGTGCTCATAGATTGATCCAATTTAAGATCCTTCATAGACTGTATTATACGCCCAAAACCCAAGGAAAGTTCCCCCAAAATAGGGATCGGGACTGTTGTTGCCCTAAATGTGGTTACGTGAACGCTGATTTTGCACATATGCTTTGGAGTTGTAGTAAAATAAGAAAATATTGGGAAGAGGTTTTCTTTGCTTTACAAAAGGAATCCTCTATGAATTATAATCCGGGGATCCTGATAGTGATCTTCGGAGACTATACTTCGGAAACGGAAGTTCCCCATCAGGTTAGGCGGATCTGGATGAGGGGATTGATGGTAGCGAAAGCTATAGTGGTCAGGTATTGGGGCTTTGCTTCCCAGCCCTCGTTTAAGGAGTGGGGTGCATACCTTCAACAAATTAAAATTTACGAGGATAGTGAAAGGAATCGGAGAGTTGCACGCAGAGCCACATAGAAATATCTAATGTATGTGTTGTATGTTGTATTTTACTGAATTGAGGGGAACAGCAGCCAATGGGGGGGGGGGGGGGGGGGGGGGGAGGTTATTTATGATTCGTATATTCTATACATAGATGCGATGGATATGATGTTTATTGGTATAACTTTTATACTAGTGTGATTGATATTGGTCTATGTATTAACCTTATGTTTTTGTAAAACAAAATAAAGATTAAATAATAAAGATTATGTACACCAAAAAAAAAAAAAAAGAAATCTTGTCTTGCAGCGCCGCATACACCGACTTGCGTGTAATCTGACAGCAGCGCAATGCTTCTGTCAGAATGCACATCAGTGCTGCAGCTGGTCAATCGGTTGGTCTACCTGGAAGGTAAAAAAAAAAAAAAAAGAAAAAACCAGGCCGCAACGCAATAATTTTATTAACTTTGGAACAGAATATATAAACTTTAACTTTTTGAACTGAACATTAACATTTTTGCTTACTGGTGTTTTTTTTTTTTTTTTTTTTACCTTTATAGAACAAACCTCTCCTTCCCCATGGGTCAATGTGCAAAGCGCAAATCGCCCAAAGATGTGGCGAAGTGCGTTATGCACTTTGTCCCAGGTGAAAGGAGAGGTTTGCAGCAGCTGTGAGTGAATGGGCCCTAATAGCCCTGTGTGCCTGTCCTGGTGAGATGATCCCTATGCTAGGTGTACCTGTGTGTGGTACTTCCGGAAACACTCTCCAAAGCATAGGGCAGGGTGGTCAGGACAGTCAGGACAGAAATAGCGGGTGTCACGCCTTATTCCACTCCTGCTACAGACACGACATCTTTTTCGGGGTGACGGTTGGGTTGAGGTACCAGGAACGACATTGGGGAAATGTCGCTCGTGTAGACGGCTAACTACACTGGTGGATGGGGCCACGGAACCTCCTGGGTACAGGAGGTTCTCGATGATCTCTTCCTGAAATTTGAGGAAGGATCCAGTTCTCCCAGCCTTACTGTAGAGAACAAAACTATTATACAGAGCCAATTGAATTAAATATACAGACACCTTCTTATACTAGCGTCTGGTTCTGCGGGAAACTAAATACGGAGACAACATCTGGTCATTGAAGTCCACCCCTCCCATGTGAAGGTTATAGTCGTGGACTGAGAGGGGCTTTTCAATGACACGGGTTGCTCGCTCAATTTGTATTGTCGTGTCTGCGTGAATGGAGGAGAGCATGTAAACGTCACGCTTGTCTCTCCATTTGCCCCCTTGCAAGACGGGTGGTAACGAGCCGTTGGGGGAAGCCCGTGCGACTAGTTCGCGCGGTGCCACAGGCGCCAATCCGTTCTAGAAACAAATGCCTAAAGAGGGCCACACTCGTGTAGAAATTGTCCACATAAAGATGGTACCCCTTGCCGAATAAGGGTGACACCAAGTCCCAGACTGTCTTCCCACTGCTCCCCAGGTAGTCAGGGCAACCGACCGGCTCCAGGGTCTGATCTTTTCCCTCATAGATCAGAAATTTGTGGGTATAGCCTGTGGCCCTTTCACAGAGCTTATACAATTTGACCCCATACCGGGCGCGCTTGCTTGGGATGTATTGTTTGAAGCCAAGGCGCCCGGTAAAATGTATCAGGGACTCGTCTACGCAGATGTTTTGCTCTGGGGTATACAAATCTGCAAATTTTAGGTTGAAATGGTCTATGAGGGGCCGAATTTTGTGGAGCCGGTCAAAAGCAGGGTGGCCTCTGGGACGGGAGGCGGTGTTGTCGCTAAAGTGCAGGAAACGCAGGATGGCCTCAAAACGTGCCCTGGACATAGCAGCAGAGAACATGGGCATGTGATGAATTGGGTTCGTGGACCAATATGACCGCAATTCATGCTTTTTGGTTAGACCCATGTTGAGGAGAAGGCCCAGAAAAGTTTTAATTTCGGAAACTTGGACTGGTTTCCACCGGAAAGGCTGGGCATAATAGCTTCCCGGGTTGGCGGTTATAAATTGTGTGGCATACCTGTTTGTTTCGGCCACAACTATGTCTAAGAGCTCCGCAGTCAAGAACAGCTCAGAAAATCCCAGGGCCGAACCGATCTGAGCTGTCTCAACCCGAACTCCAGACTGGGCAGTGAAAGGGAAAACTACAGGTGCGGCTGAAGTTGGGGACTGTAAATCAGGGTTTGCCAGCACCTCAGGGATTCTAGGGGCTCTATGGGCACGTCTTTGCGGTGGCTGCGACGGGGTCACTACTGCTCGTGCCACCGTACCAGCTTCAACTGCCCTTCTGGTGCTCGCCACTTCACCAGGTTGTACGGCAGGGCTGGTACTAGGTCCAGGGAGGGCTGCGCTGCTGGTGTATGCCTCACCACGTAATCCAACAGCACCAGCCCCACTCTGCTGCTCTTGAAGCGGATCCTGCGCAACTTGTGGTCTAGCGACACGGGGCCGGGTACGCCTGGTGCTATCAGGGACCTCAGCCTCCTCGTCCGAACTTTGGGTCAGAGAGCCACTACTTTCTACAGGTTCGTATTCTGACCCGCTGGATTCATCAGATGAGGGTTCCCATTCCTCATCCGACTGGGTCAGAAGCCTGTAGGCCTCTTCAGAAGAATACCCCCTGTTTGACATTTGGGCAACTAAATTTAGGGGTATTCCCTGAGACTACCCAAGAAAAAAAGCAAGCCTGTCTTACAAAGGGGAGGCTAGCGAAGTACCGGAGGCCGCTGCGGTTGATAAAAAATATCAAAACTGATTTTTTTTATCGCCGCAGCGTGTGTAAAGTGAATGTGCAGTGATCAAAAAAAAAAAAGTTTTTGTCACTGCGGTGGGGCGGGTGTGGGCGAACACACGTGTGGGCGACCGATCAGGCCTGATTGGGCAAACACTGCGTTTTGGGTGGAGGGAGAACTAAAGTGACACTAATACAATTATAGATCTGACCGTGATCAGTTTTGATCACTTCCAGATACTATAAAAGTACAAATGCTGATTAGCGATACGCTAATCAGCGAATCAGTGACTGCGGTGCGGTGGGCTGGGCGCTAACCGATCCCTAAACTACCTAACCAAGGGGCCTAAACTATCCTAAAACCTAACAGTCAATACCAGTGAAAAAAAAAAGTGACAGTTTGCACTGATCACTTTTTTCCTTTCACTAGTGATTGACAGGGGCGATCAAAGGGTTAATTGGGGTGCAGGGGGTGATCTGGGGCTAAGTATGTACTGTTGGTGCTACTCACTGTGAAGCCTGCTGGATCCAACCGACGAAAAGGACCAGCAGAGGAGCAGGGCAGCCATATAACAGATCATATTTACTAATATGATCTGTTATCTGGCTTCTCATTGGACTTTTTTAAAAATCATCAGCTTGCCAGCCGCGATCATTGGCTGGCAAGCTGATGACGCGACCCCCCTTGACGAAATGCCGGCCCGAACTGCGCATGCGCGGGCCGGCAAAGCGCGTCATCTCGCGAGATGACGCGTATATGCGTCAGTCTGCGCAGCGCTGCCGCCTCCGGACCGCACATCTGCGTTAGGCGGTCCGGAGGCAGTTAAAGCGGCTGTGACTATAGGTCTATGATGGTACAGAGATGGTCTGCAAAAATTTCTGTGAAAGACCACTTAGGCACTACCATTGTCTCCTCATTCTTCTCCATGTTATTCTCTGTTCTAATTTCAGGAGAACAGCACACCAAGTCTCCTGCAACATCAGAGCACTCTAGACAGTCAAGCATTGGAGTACACAACCTTTTCTGGTCAGGGATCCACTTTGTCATATTGACCAAATCACAAGGACAATAATAAAACTTAAATAATAGCCTGACACATTTATGGCATATCAAAAGTGAATTGTGCCCTTCAATCCAATCAGCACTCCAGAGAAAAGGTGATTCTATCTGCAAATGGGTTCCTATAGTTATGTAATGTTATGTATACCCAGCATGATCTGATTGGCAGAGACAGGGTTAACAACCTGTTCCTGCCCTCTTGGCAGGAGTGGGCTGGTCCTATTTCCTGACTAGGAGAGTCTAGACTACAGTAAGTGAGGAAGCAAGTCCATTTTCTCTTTTTCTTTAGGCCTCAGGACCCAGAGACTAACTAATCTCTGTGAAAGCTACTGCTACAGCAAGAAAGAGAAGAAAAATAACTCAGAATCTGCATGGCTACAGCATAGGAATCAGCAAGATAACCTGCGAATATAGATATACAGTCTTTGCTGCTTGTAAGGGACTACAGTTAAGCCACCCATCACACTTAACCACATTCTGGCCAGACATATGTCACCGCAGGCCCTGGGAGAGATCTTAGAAGTTCAAATAAACGGAAGACTCAGGAATCTATCTGACAGATCTCTCTTGTTTTCATTGTTGCTGACAGGTTTCCACCCCTTCACAGATGCTGCTCATTATTAGTCAGGTGGCTCTTTATATGTTCCTCCTCTCACTTGTTTCCCTGTGGCTGATAGCTCTTCTGTGGAGTGCTCTGCTTGTGTGGTGGTTCTCCTGTTCCAGTTACATCTCAAGCTAAGTCCTTTCCCTTTTCTTGGTGTGTCTGTCCTGACTAGGCCTCAGGGAGACACTAGCTCCTTCAGCTTGGAAGGAGCCGGCTGCCTCTTTCCCTGTTCTCTAACCTGAGGGTTTGGTGCAGAGTTTCAGTAGTCTCAGGTTCCTGTGCATGTGCATTTCTACCATTGATATTTGCACATGTTGTTAGCAGCTTAGGGAGAGTATCAGGGAATGCTAGGAGGTGACCTCTTTATTTCCTAGGTTTGGGGCCTAGTCTGTTGTTGTTTAGTTGTGGTTCCCTTTGGTTGTCTTTCCTTACCCGTACTTCCAGTGACAACATGCCTCTAAAGACCTGTTACCTCAGTGGACACTGCAGCCATAATTGCCAGATTAGAGCTGCCAGACAGAGATTCTAGTGAGAAAGACTTAGTAAAATAACATACCAAGAGTGCCATTATTTGCAACTTTTCCAGTTTCCTTACCTCCACATCTGGGATCAGGATTTGCACTATGTACAAATTATTGTTAGATGTACTACAACTCCTATTTTGCGTTAAAGTAAAAAGAGATATTTATTCTTCCACCTCTGGCCTGGTTTTCTTACTCCTACCACACCATATGCTAGTCATTGCAAAACTACACCTCCTGCCAGACACCCATGCAACTACCAACATTAATTGCACGCCAAACTACCATCAGGCAGAAACCCCTTCTCTTAGTGTACCGGCCCTAGGGAGCAACGGCCTGAGCTATTACCAGTCCAATCCTCTGCTCCTTAAGGGCTCGCTGCACTTGCTCATCCCTGCCGCTGAGCTGTGTGTCACTCATTATCTCTCTGACATGGAAACTACAGGTGAGCAGCCACACACAAAGCATGCATTTCTGTGTCAAGATTGTTGTAGGCTACACGGAATGACATTGTAGGCTGCATGTGGTCCCCAGGACTTGGTGTAGCACAAATGTTGCCTTTTGGCATGTACCATAGGACTTGTCTGTACATCAGGAAGCTTATTAGTAGAGCAATGGAAGTGGACGAAAAGTTAATCAATCTGTCGGTACATCACTTTATTCTCTGACAATTCATGACATCATTACCATTTGCCATACATGCCAACATTAGGTGAATTTGGTTTGCTGGAGGGTTCTGATTTACGCACTAAGGGGGTCATTTATTATTAGACATATGCCAGTTTATCTGTGACTTTTCCCCGCTCAAGCCAGGTCTAAAAAAGGGAACGTAGTGCAGGCGGGGACGGGACGGTCATTTATCCCTTTCTACGTCTGTTTTAGAACAGGCCCAGAAAATGGTCTAAATCTAAGCCAGCAAGGAAGCTGGTTTACATTTAGACCGACAGTGGATGCAAAGTTACGTAGAGGCTAGCGCCTGTTAATAACTTCATCAGATCCACCACCAGCACAGGGGTAATTAAGACTGACGTCTAAAATACTGGTCTTAATAAATTACCCCCTAAAGTTTTATTTTCAGGAGTGGACACAGCCTTTTTACAGAGACTTCATCCTTCCAATTTAGGTACTGCCGGTTACTGTTAGCAATAGTTGTTGCATAACATGGCTCCACATCACATTAGACGCTCTCATCAGCATCAACCATGACCTCCAGGGGCATATCTGAAGAAAACTTAATTTTCTGTGTTATCGAATAACTGTGTTATGCTATTTTTCACAGACGTAAATGGAATGCTTCATCAGAAAATTACCTCTTTTTTAAATCATATTTGTATATTAAACATATTTTAAAGAATTTTGGTAGTTATTTTCAATTTTCCATGTCAGTATTAAAAAAAAAATAAGACTAAATCCGGTAGCATTTGCAGGATTACAATGACAGATATCACCCATATATAGACAACACATGATTCACTATTGACAATAGGTGATATTACAACTTATCTACTCCTTCCTGAGCTCTGTAAAGGTCATAGAGCATGCCTAGAAAAGTCTCCTATAGAAGTCAATGAGGTCCTCTCCTGTCCACTGTGTCTATGGCCCATGGTGACTGCTGTAAAGCATATCTCTAAATGCTGTTAACAACAACTCAGGCAAGAAGGCAGCCCCCATAATCATGCTCAGGAAACAGAATGTAAACATTCTATAATCATAATATAAAGCAGATACAAAAAAAGATATGTGTCGCTAACAAAAAAATCTGCAACACATTTCTTTTAAGTCCCTCAGATTTTCACGTTACATGGTCTCAAATTCCATTTCACACAAGACTGGTAAGGCAATATTAGTCACTATGTTACTGTTAGCAAAAAAACATATCATATGGCTTTATATTTTTCAGGGAACAGACATTCTTGCTTTTAACCACTCTGACCTCTAGGGGCATACTTGAGCACACAGTTTTTCAGTTACTCCTTCTACCTCTGACAGTATTGTGTCAACAGCCTGTGTTAGACCCATCATTTATGACATCAGTTTTCAGGTGTACTTCGAATTCATTTGGTGTGTCACTTTCATCTGGAACTACTGTGTGAAACATTTTTATGATTAAGGGGATTTCCAGAACGTCTCCTACTAATCGCCAGTGAAAACCACTGACAGAACATGGATGCAATAAATGGACCCATAGGGGGTCATTCATCAAACACTGAAATTTTATGCCTGTCTTTGTCTTTGATAGGCCCTGTGCTGCTGGAGGAAGGGCCTAATTTATGATGAGGCGCAGGCGCATCACTGGCAGTCCATGCACTTGGAGTGAAAACAAATGGCAACAAATAAAATTCTAGGCTATCTGGCCACTGGGTGAGATGCTCATACATCTCTTAAAAGGCTCTCCAAGGTATCTCCTAATGAGCGAGCTCAACATCATGAGTGGCGTTGGGAGCCCTCCTTTTTCTCCCTCAACTCTGGCAATCCAGGCACTTTTCTTGGTTTTGGACTTTAGCTGAAAATGTCAGACAGCTGCTGGAGGGTGCGTGGGTAAAGATCCATAGAGTGTACACAGCAACCAAGCTTGTTCCACAGCTGCTCAATTGGGTTTAAGCAGGGCAGGGACCAAGAGTAGGCAACAGTAGGCTACCACCTAGGGTGTCACCTGGTAACAAGAGTGGAGGGGCGCATTTTTTGTTAAATGTAAAAAAAAAATTAAGAAGTGCACTGCTGTCTGCAAGCGCCTCTATTCTAAAATTGATAGAAATGCTGATGAGAGAAGTGCTCATTGGAAAATCAGGAAACACCGTACAGCAAAGTGAAAATTATGAGCTGGCCTGTGACCAGATGGATGACTGTGTGGTTAAGGAGCAGTACTGTCCTCTCTAGTGTCTGGCTGTATTACGGTCATGTGATATGTTATCCAGGGAGCAGGACAAAGTCTTGTAGCACTACCATGCTCTCTTACTGCTCTCTCTGACTTTTGACATGCAGAAACTTGTGTACAGTGTTCATTTTAGGACATGGTCAGATATCATAGTTAAATATCAAAATAATGTCAGTGTAAGGAAAAATACTCACCTTGATACCTGACTCCAACACCTGACCCTGATTCTGACACCTGACCCTGAGACCTGCCTCCTTACCCTGACACCTGCCCCCTGACTTTGATATTTTACTCTGACATCTGAATTTGACTTATGATCTTCATAGGTCAGGGTCAAAGTCAGAATGAGTTATAGATATACTGTGTATTTGTATGCTAAATCACACAGCAAAAGAAAGTCTATAGCTGAACTCATAGCTATGTGTCTGAAAGGCTGTAAGCTAATGTATTACATCAGTAGATGAGTGCATATCTCAGTGGTTAGGTTGCTGGTTTATAAACGTGAGTTTTTGGGTGGTTCAACACCAAATAGAAACCATAAAACAACAAGTTATTGTTTTAAACCCCTTCCCGACATATGACGTAATAGTACATCATGGCGGCAGGTGTGTTCCCACATTTTGACGTACTATTACATCATGGTGATCGGGCGGGCACCGGAGCGGTGCGTGCCCGATCACTGCAGAGGCCCAGCAGTCCCTGATAGCCAGGCCCCCGCTGTATCCGCTGGCATCGCTGTACAAGCTGATGCCGGTGGATTAACCCACATCTATGCCGCGATCAGCGCTGACAGCGGCATAGAAGGGATTTGCGGCTGGAGATGGAGCCCATCGGGTCCCCATGCTGCTGTGGCGGGGACCTGATGGGTGAGAAGGCAGCCCAAAGCCGTGCAGATAAATTAATTCACGAATTCAAGCAGCTGTGTCTTTGCGGTATACTTTTATTCCAGAGATGTCCTACAACCAGGTTGCATTTCGGCAAACATGCCTTAATCAACAAGTACGTCTTAATAAACATGTAACATATATACACATATAGGAAAATGTACCGCCTACAAGGACGTCGAATCCCCTCAAATTGAGGGTGGAGCAATAAAGATGGATTTCAATTAAATTATAATAAATAGAAGCGTATTGGGAGAGAGCAAAAAAGAAAAGAAGATAGTGACAAATTCTACCTTACATAGTTTCAATAACTGTCACATATAAATATCAACTCAAGGTTCTTCACTTTATAGTTGAAGTCTAGAAAAAATATATACAAAAAATATAATTAATACTGTTATAAATACATCTTTCAGAAATACGTATAGGTGCATGATTTCATAGTCCCTATTGAGACCTTTTGGATGTAATGTACCTAAAGTGTGGATCCAGTAAGCTTCTCTACGTAGCAGGAGCTTTTTAACATCACCCCCTCTCCTTGGTCTTTTAACCTGTTCCAAGACTTGAAATCTTAGTTGGGCTATGGTGTGTTTGCATTTGTCAAAGTGATTAGGAATAGATAGCATCAGATTCTTTGTCCTTATAGTAGATTTATGTTTATTGATACAATCCCTAACTGTCTGTATTGTCTCCTCTATGTATAGTAGGCCACATGGACATTTTATCAGATAGTAGATTACATTTGCTGATTCACATGTAAAAAAACTTTGACCTCAAATGCACGTACTGTATGAGGATGGTGAAATGTTGGGCCTTTAATTTTGTGTGAACACTGGAGACAATGCAGACAGGGGAACGTACCCTTACGTGGTGTAGATAATACTTTCTGACGTGAAATATGGATTTTGCTACTTAGATCAGCATGGACCAATTTGTCTCTATAATTCTCTATAATTCTGGTTCCTTTTGTTACATATCAACGGTGGATTTTAAAATTCTTTTACTTGAGGGTATGCCTTCTCCAATAAATGCCAGTATTTGTGGACCGAATTATCAAAGCCTATATTATAGGCGTGGTACTTGTGTATAAACGTTATTCTAGACGATTTGCTTCTGTATCACAGTCTGCCCTTCCTACTGATCCTCTCCTGGCTTCCTCCAAAATAGATACAGGATACCACCTTTCTTTAAACCTTTCTATCATTTCATTAAGCCTTCTTGTCCTTATCTCTGGATCGGTGACTATATTCTTTACTCTCTGATATTGTGATTTGGGTATGGCCCTCTTAAAGATGGCAGATGGGAACTAGTATAATGCAAAATACTGTTCCTATCAGTTCCCTTCCTATAGAGATCAGTATATAAATGGCCCTTTTGATCCTTAATCACTCTGGTATCTAAAAAGCTCACTGTGTTTTTGTCATAAACCAGTGTAAATTGTAAACCTACACAAGTTGTGTTCATATAATCAAGGAAAAGTGATAGGGTCTCCTGTGGCCCCGCCCATATGCAAAAAATGTCGTCGGTAAATCTTTTCCAAACAAGGACATGGTCCCTGTATAATTCAGTGTTATAAATATATATATGTTTCTTCAAAAGATGACATAAATGTATTTGCATAGGGCGGGGCCACATTCGACCCCATTGCAGTCCCCCGTTTCTGCAAGAAAAAAAACTATCTTCAAACATAAAATAATTTTCAAATAGAACTAAATGTAATAACTGCAGAAAAAACTGTTGTTCAATCGCTGTATAATCACTCTTCCTCAAAAGAGCAGATATTTCCTGAATGCCTTCTTTATGATTGATGGAGGTATAAACTTACTACATCCATGGTGACCAAAAGACTTTCAGGGGGAACTGAATCTAAACCGGCTATTGTCTCAAGAAAATGAGGCGTATCCAATAAGAAGGATCGTGTGTTTTTTACCAAAGGAGTAAATATTTTTTCCAGGACAATAGCTAGTGGAGACAAAATAGATCCCACCAAAGCCACAATCGGGCATCCTGGAGGATCGATTAAGGTCTTATGTACCTTGGGCAATATGTATAATACTGGGGTCACCGGAGATTGATTCACCAGAAATCTGTACATTTGTGTATCTATAACGCCCAAGTTAACATAATGATCCATAGTTTTTATAATTCTCTCTTTGATATTAAAAACCAGATCACCATTTAAAGGTTCAATGCCATGCAGAGGCTGCCCAATGCCTTGCACGGCATTGGGACCTGCCTTCTACGGGTGCCCAGGATATCCAGGTCTCCTAGGCAACCTGTTAGTGTATTACTCAGTGTAATACACTAACAGGCAATGCATTACAATACAGATGTATTGTAATACATTGCAGAGGGGATCAGACCCCAAAAAGTAAAGTCCTAAAGTGGAACAGAAATAAAATTTAAAAAAGGCAAAAAAATAGTTTTTAATAAAAAAATAAAGTTTCAAGTAAAAAAAGAAAAAAACGCCCCTTTCCCCTGATTTTATATAAAAAATAGAAAAAAATAAGAAAACACACACATATTAGGTATCGCCACGTCCGTAACGACCGGCTCTATAAATATATCACATGATTCACCCTGTCCGATAAACACCGTAAAAAAATAAAATCATTAAAACTGTTTGAAAAAAAAGCAATTTTTGTCACAAAAAATTTTTGCATCACAAAAAGTTCAACACCACAAAATGGTACCAATACATTCGCCCAAAAAATATAAAAACTATAGCTCTCAGAACATGGAGACACTAAAACATAATTTTTTTGGTTTCAAAAATGCAATTATTGTGTTAAAGCAAAATAAATTAAAAAAGTATACATATTAGGTATCACTACATCCGTAACAACCAGCTTTATAAATATATCACATGACTTAAACCAGTGAACACAGTAAAAAAATAAAAATTTAAACCGTGCCATTTTTTGTCACCTTACATCACAAAAATTGCAACCAAGCGATCAAAAAGGCGTATGTCCCCCAAAATAGTACCAATCAAACCGTCACCTCACCCCGCAAAAAATAAGACCCTACCTAAGACAATCATCCAAAAAATAAAAAAAACTATGGCGACACTAAAATATGATTTTTTTTACTTCACAAATGCTATTATTGTATTGAAGTGAAATAAAAAAAAAATGTAGATATGTTAGATATCGCCGTGTCCGTAACAACCTGCTCTATAAAAATGTCACATGACCTAACTCTTCAGGTGAACACCGTAAAAAAAAGCCATTTTTGGAAATGTTCTTCCATTTTTTTTTTTGTTACTTCTAAAATTCTAAGCCTTCTAATATCCCCCAAAAATAAAATGACATTTACAAAATGATGCAAACATAAAGTAGACATATGGGAAATGTTAAGTAATAAATATTTTGAGGTATTGCTTTCTGTTTTAAAAGCAGAGAAATTTAAATTTTTTAAATTGCTAATTTTTCCAATTTTTTTGTAAATTTTGGATTTTTTCATAAATGAAGGTGAAATATATTAACTAAAATTTATGACTGTCCTAAAGTACAATGTGTCATGAGAAAACATTCTCAGAATGGCTTGGATAAATAAAAGTGTTCCAAAGCTATTACCACAAAGTCACACATGTCAGATTTGCAAAAAATTGCCTAGGTAGGAAGGTGAAAACTGGCCCGGGGTAGAAGAGGGTTAAACATTAGATAAGAGGCACATTCAAGTGATTTGTGACTGTGATGTGTAACTTTCCTCACTGGTCAGCGTCAGTGTTGCAATAACGTTTAGGTTTACTGTATTTTTCTATGTTAAATCACATAGATGAAGAAAATGCCAAGTTGATATTAGGCAAGCCTGTAGCTCAGTGGTAAGGTAGTTGCCTCATGTTACGCTGAGCGCTCCGGGTCCCCTGCTGGCCTCGGAGCGCTCACAGCGAATGCCCCCTGGCAGCACTCCAGCGTCTCGGCGTGTGCGTCCTCGCTCTCTAGGGCGCGCGCCGGGACTCTTAGATTCAAAGGGCCAGTGCACCAGTGATTGGTGCCTGGTCCAAAGGGGTTATTAAGGGTTAAGGTTTGTGAGAGGCAGTGCTGACTTAATTAGGCTGCACCTGTGCACTGCCCATTCTGGAACCGCCTACAGTTGCCACCGGTTCCAGAATCCGTTTGTCTCTACCAGACAAATATGACGGAGATCCTAAGCAGTGCCGTGGGTTCTTGTCGCAGTGCTCTCTCCACCTCGAGCTTCTGTCCGACCAGTTTCCTTCTGAGCGAGCCAAGGTAGCCTTTATTCTCAGTTTACTGTCCGGGAAGGCACTGGCCTGGGCTACACCACTATAGGACCGCGCAGATCCTGCCACCGCTTCCGTCCAGAGCTTCTGCCTAGAGTTCCGGAATGTTTTTGAGGAGCCTGCCCGGGTTACCTCCGCAGAGACTGCCTTACTAAATTTGACCCAAGGAGGTTCTTCCGTGGGTGACTATGCCATTCAGTTCCGCACCCTGGCCTCTGAGCTGAACTGGAACAATGAAGCCCTTTGCGCCACCTTCAAGAAGGGACTTAACAGTGAAGTAAAGGACGTTCTGGCTGCACGTGAGCTTCCTTCCACTCTTAGTGACCTCATCTTGCTGGCCACTAGGATAGACAAACGTTTCGCCGAAAGACAAGAGGAACTCCTCCTTGAAAAGGAAAAAGCTCGTCCTAGACGCTTTCCTCGTCTGGCTCCCGTTTTTCTGCGTCCACCTCAACCCGCTACTGGGTTTTCCGCCGTGGAAGCCATGCAGGTGGATCGGTCACGCCTGACTCCGCAAGAACGAAGCCGCCGCAGAAACGAGAACCTGTGTCTGTACTGTGCCAGTACCGAGCACTTCCTTAGAGATTGTCCTCTCCGTCCACCGCGTTCGGGAAACGCTCGCACCTAGTAAACGTGGGAGAGGCGTTGCTAGGTGTGGATTCTTCCTCTCCACATCTCATCATACCCGTGCAGTTGATCATCTCTTCCAAGTCCTCTTTCTCTGCAGCCGCCTTCTTGGATTCCGGTTCAGCTAGCAACTTCATTCACGCCTCCTTGGTTGACAAGTACCGTATTCCAGTAATCCGTCTACCCAAGCCGTTTTTCATCTCTACTGTTAACGGTGAGAGACTCTCTGCCACCATGCAGTTCCGTACCCAGCCTCTGCAGATGGACATCGGAGTATTTCATACCGAGACTTTAGAGTTCTTTGTCCTTCCCTTCTGTTCCTCCGAACTCCTCCTGGGTCTGCCGTGGCTTCAACGTCATAGTCCTGTCCTGAATTGGTCCACCGGTGAGATCCTGCGTTGGGGTTCCTCCTGTTCGGACCGCTGTCTCAAGCCTGCTCTGGTCAAACAGAACCCGCAAGTTTGCCCAAGCCATACCATTCCTTTGCGGATGTCTTCTGCAAGAAACAAGCTGAGGTCCTTCCTCCTCACCGATCCTATGATTGCCTGATCGACCTGATACCCGATTCTACTCCACCTTTGGGGAGAATTTATCCTCTCTCACCTTCTGAGACTCTTGCCATGTCCGACTATATACGTGAGAACCTACAGAGAGGATTCATAAGAAAATCTTCTTCTCCTGCTGGGGCCGTTTTTTTCTTTGTGACAAAAAAAGACGGCTCCCTCCGCCCCCTCATTGACTACAGAGGTCTTAATAAAATTACCATCAAGAACCGTTACCCCCTGCCTCTAATCTCTGAGCTATTTTATCGGCTCTGAGGGGCTAAGATCTTCACTAAATTGGACCTTCGAGGGGCCTATAATCTGATCCGTATCCGTGAGGGAGACGAATGGAAGACCGCCAGGAATTCGTCAATGATATTTTCAGGGACTTACTTTACACCTGCGTGGTCGTATACCTGGATGATATCCTCATCTTTTCCTCCAATTTGGATCAACACCGGGTCCATGTGCAACAAGTTCTTACTTGTCTTAGGAGAAATCGCCTGTACGCTAAACTTGAAAAATGTCTTTTTGAACGGACCTCCCTGCCTTTCCTGGGATACATTATCTCAGCCCAAGGACTTCAAATGGACCCAGCCAAGCTCTCGGCGGTTCTGGATTGGCCACGCCCCTCTGGTCTCCGAGCCATACAAAGATTTCTGGGCTTTGCGAATTACTACAGGCAATTCATCCCTCACTATTCCACTCTGGTAGCTCCTATCGTGGCCCTCACAAGAAAAGGAGCTAACCCCAAATCCTGGCCTTCCCAAGCCGAGGAAGCCTTCTAGTCCCTGAAATCCGCCTTTGCCTCTGCACCCGTTCTCTCTAGACCTGATTCCACCAAGCCTTTCTCTCTTGAAGTGGATGCCTCCTCGGTGGGAGCCTGAGCTGTCCTCACCCAGAAGTCTTCCCGGGGCAAGACTTCAACTTGTGGCTTCTTTTCAAAAACATTCTCTTCCGCAGAGAGAAATTACTCCATTGGGGACAGGGAACTGCTGGCTATTAAATTGGCACTGGAGGAATGGAGACATTTACTCGAGGGTGCCACACATCCTGTGTACATCTTCACTGACCACAAGAACCTGGCTTATCTCCAGTCTGCTCAAAGATTAAATCCCTGTCAGGCTCGTTGGTCTCTGTTCTTCGCCCTCTTTAATTTTGAGATCCATTTCCGTCCGGCTTGTAAGAACATTAGGGCAGATGCTCTGTCTCGCTCCTCTGATGTGGTGGGCGACGAGTTAACACCTCGATATATTATCCCTCCAGAACGCCTTATTACAGTCGCTCCCGTGGACCTGCGCCTTCTTCCTCCTGGCAAATCCTACGTACCTCCACGTCAGCGGCTGCGAATTCTCAAGTGGGGCCACGCCTCCCCTTTTGCCGGTCATCCAGGGGTGCTAAAGTCTCTCCAACTAATCTCCCAAAGGTACTGGTGGCCTTCTCTAGAGAAAGATATCTCGGACTTCGTCCAGGCCTGTATGATTTGCGCCCGGGATAAATCGCCTCGCCATAAACCAGCGGGTCTCCTCTTGCCTCTACCTGTTCCTGAAGTTCCCTGGTCTCACATTGCCATGGACTTTATTACTGATCTTCCCTCCTCCCATGGCAAGTCCGTTATTTGGGTCGTGGTGGATCACTTCTCCAAGATGGCTCACTTTGTACCCCTGCCTGGGCTACCCTCTGCACCCATGTTGGCCAAACAATTTTTCCAACACATCTTCCGTCTCCATGGCCTTCCCAAACGTATTGTCTCGGATCGTGGGGTACAATTCGTCTCCAAATTCTGGAGGGCTCTATGTGCTCAGCTCGGGATCTAATTGGACTTTTCTTCTTCGTACCATTCTCAGTCTAACGGGCAAGTAGAACGGGTGAACCAAATTTTTGGGTGACTATCTGCGTCACTTTGTATCCTCACGCCATGACGACTGGGCTGATCTATTTCCCTGGGCGGAGTTCTCCCACTCCAGCGTCTCGGCGTGTGCGTCCTCGCTCTCTAGGGCGCGCGCGCGCCGGGACTCTTAGATTCAAAGGGCCAGTGCACCAGTGATTGGTGCCTGGTCCAAAGGGGTTATTAAGGGTTAAGGTTTGTGAGAGGCAGTGCTGACTTAATTAGGCTGCGCCTGTGCACTGCCCATTTATACCTTCTCCTCCCACAGCTTTCTGCCGGATCTTTGTGCCTTGTGCCTCAGAGAAAGCGTTCCTCACTGTGTTAGTTTGCCTTGCCTGTTGCCAAACCCGTTGCTACTGTCTACTCGCCTTTGAACCTTGCCGCCTGCCTTGACCTCTGCTACGTCCGACTACGCTCTTGCCTTCTCCCTGTGTACCACGCCTTATCAGCTGCCAGAGAGGTTGAGTTGTTACTAGGGGACACGACCTGGTAGTTACCGCCGCAGCAAATCCATCCCGTTTTGCGGCGGGCTCTGGTGAAGACCAGTAACTGCTTAGAACCGGTCCTTTAGTACAACCGGCGCCATCGCCTCTCTGGTCCAGAGGATCCACTACCTGTCCTGCCGGTACTTGACACCTCATATGCAGTATTCCTGGTATCAAAACCATTTTCAGTTCTATTTTTAAGCCATACTTGACTATGATATCTGACCATGTCCTAAAATGAACACTGCAGACAGGGACAGAGATAAGGGAGTCGCCCAATCAGAGGGGATTCCTATGTGAGACTTTTAAAGTTTAATAATTGCATGTCTTTACAGTTCTAATTGCAGGGCCGCATGGAACCTAGTGCACAGAAGTTTATAAGAGTCAGAGGTGTAGCTATGGCCATAGCAGTTGCTACAGGGCTACAAGGTGTCAAAGGGGGGCCCAGCCTGACTGACAATCAGAAAAGAGTGTAGGATGTAATACATTGGACGCAGCCTGTACAATACAGTTTTTTTCGTCCTCGAACATCAGGCACATCCTCCCCCTGCTGTCGGACCAGAGAGAAGAGGGAGGGGAGGATCATAGCACAGCAACATAGATCACTATGGGACAAGGAAGCTGTCTGCACAATCCAGTCTTTTCCCCCCTCCACCTGTGTGTGATGTCTGCAGCTGCAGCTTTGTGTTCCTGACCAGACCCCCTTCACTGCTGTCCTTGGATGAGGAGAGTAATATATCTGCCAAGTGAAGAATGTACCTGCCTGCTGATTCATAGAACCTAGGTTAGTGTATGTATAAGTGTGTTTAAAGGGAACCTGTCATGTGGATATTTGATTATAATCTAACTAATTATATACAATCATTAACTACTAAAAAGTACCTTAGATGTATTCACTTACTGGTGTGACAGATGGTTACCTCATAATATACACACAAAGATGCCGCATGCTAATGAGCTGATTTGAGTCCGGCGTGAGGTCATCGAGTCCAGCGTATATTTAATTCAGAGCTATAGCCACTCCCCTACCTACCTGCTGCTGATTCATATGGAAACAAACTGTCATTCAGCAGCAGGTGGGCGGGGAGAGCTCATGAATATTCATGACATCATTATCAGCTGGAGCTTTTCAATACAAGATGTTGGCAGATTGACTGGGTCAATTAAAGAAAGTGACCCAGCATTTTGCTAAGCGAATCAGTCACTTATTTATGCTGCCCTTAGTTAGGACAAAATAAAACTGGTGACAGGTTCTCTTTAAGTGTGTGCATATTTGTGTATGACTCTGGGCATGGACATATACAGTTAGGTCCATAAATATTGGGACACCGACTCAATTGTAACATTTTTGACTCTATACACTACCACAATGGATTTGATATAAAACTAACAAGAAGTGCTTTAACTGCAGACCGTCAGCTTTAATTTGAATGAATTTACATCCAAATCAGCTGAACGGTTCAGGAATTACAACAGTTTGCATATGTGCCTCCCACTTGTTAAGGAATCAAAAGTAATGGGACAATTGGCTTCTTAGCTGTTCCATGGCCAGGTGTGTGTTATTCCCACATTATCCCAATTACAATGAGCAGATAAAAGGTCCAGAGTTAATTTCAAGTGTGCTATTTGCATTTGGAATCTGTTGCTGTCAACTCTCAAGATGAGATCCAAAGAGCTGTCACTATCAGTGAAGCAAGCCATCATTAGGCTGAAAAAACAAAACAAACCCATCAGAGAGATAGCAAAAACATTAGGTGTGGCCAAAGCAACTGTTTGGAAAATTCTTAAAAAGAAGGAACGCAACGTGAGCTCAGCAACACCAAAAGACACAGAAGACCACACAAAACAACTGTGGTGGATGACCGAAGAATTATTTTCCTGGTGAAGAAAACTCCCTTCACAACATTGGCCAGATCAAGAACACTCTCCAGGAGGTAGGTGTATGCGTGTCAAAGTCAACAATCAAGAGAAGACTTCACCAGAGTGAATACAGAGGGTTCACCACCAGATGTAAACCATTGGTGAGCCTCAAAAACAGGAAGGCCAGATTAAAGTTTGCCAAACGACATCTAAAAAAGCCTTCACAGTTCTGGAACAACATCCTGTGGACAGATGAGACCAAGATCAACTTGTACCAGAGTGATGGGAAGAGAAGAGTATGGAGAAGGAAAGGAACTGCTAATGATCCATAGCATACCACCTCATCAATGAAGCAGGTGGTGGTAGTGTCATGGCGTGAGCATGTATGGCTGCCAATGGAACTGGTTCTCTTGTATTTTTTTGATGACGTGACTGCTGACAAAAGCAGCAGGATGAATTCTGAAGTGTTTCGGGAAATATTATCTGCTCATATTCAGCCAAATGCTTCATAACTCATTGGATGGTGCTTCACAGTGCAGATGGACAATGACCCAAAGCATACTGCAAAAGCAACCAAAGAGTTTTTTAAGGGAAAGAAGTGGAATGTTATGCAATGGCCAAGTCAATCACTTGACCTGAATCCGATTGAGCATGCATTTCACTTGCTGAAGACAAAACTGAAGGGAAAATGCCCCAAGAACAAGCAGGAACTGAAGACAGTTGCATTAAAGGCCTGGCAGAGCATCACCAGGGATGAAACTCAGCATCTGGTGATGTCTATGTGTTCCAGACTTCGGGCTGTAATTGACTGCAAAGGATCTGCAACCAAGTATTAAAAAGTGAAAGTTTGAGTCATGATTATTATTCTGTCCCATTACTTTTGGTTCCTTAACAAGTGGGAGGCACATATGCAAACCCTCAAATTAAAGCAGACAGTCTACAGTTAAAGCACATCTTGTTTGTTGCATTTCAAATCCATTGTGGTGGTGTATAGAGCCAAAAATGTTAGAATAGAATTGTGTCGATGTCCCAATATTTAAGGACCTGACTGTATGGATATCTATCTGAGTACAATGATTAGAATATTGTGTGTATTATGGCTTAAAGAGGTTGTCTGAGTTATATAAAGAAATATCAGCAATGGTCAGCAATATCTACATAAGCTAAGCAAGTTTTAGGTAAAAAAAACAACAACTATATATACTGTAAATATTTCCTTATTTCCCTAGTTTTGTTCTGGCCCCTTTGTTTACATGCAGTTGCAGAGTGGTAGGGGCTTGTAACAACAATCTCTGAGATTTCCTTGATGAATATTTGTGGGTGTCAACAAAGACTACCTTTCTCCCTCCTTGAACTACAAAGGGAGTGAATAAAATTGCTGCTCTGTCTGCAGTCTGGCTGCTGGGATACTCTTCTTGAGTACAATGACATTGCTGATACACACAGGATCGTCTCCCTACCTATTCTTGTGCAATGCTTTTCAGACATTTCTTCACAACTAGCAGAAGAGTACAGAGAAGAGAATTCATCTGGTTTTTGTCAGCTCTGTGTTTGCATGGTGAAGAGGGAGGATCCTGTACACAGCATTTGTCTCTTCACTGCCTGGAGAAAAGGAAACCCTGCAGCTGCTCAGTACATGAGGCACAGCCTCCAACACCGAGTTTGTGCTGCTGAGGTTAGAAAGGGTTAAACTTTGCTGAAGAATCCAGTGGGAGGTGAGACACAGGCCAGACAGCTCAGCCAACATATCGGCAGTGCAGGGGACATGGCTTGTTGTTCCAACCAGCACAGCCTTCACAGTGACGTTCTGTGCACAGAGGCAGACCTTCTCCTCCTGCTCCATCAGGCTTCTGCATGGAATGTTATCAGAGCAGTGAAAAAAGCTGACATCACAGGTCATGTGACACTCAGCTAACTAGGAGAACAGGGACACTGTAGATGAAGGAAGTGTCTATCAAACTCCTTATATACCCACTTGAAAGTAGAAAGTGTTCCTAATAATGTGAATTGGCCGAACAGATGTTAGGATGTACTCATATCTCAAGAGTGTATGTGTCACCTCTATCACCTTCTGTGACCAGCATCGTTACATCCCTGGTTTCTTGTAACAATAATATCCCCCCACTACCCCCAGTAATGTCCCTATAGCGCCCACAGTAATGTCCGCCACAACCCCTAGTAATGTCCTTCTACTGCCCCACCCAAGTAATGTCCACTGCCCCCAGAAATGTCCCCCACTGCCCCCAGTAATGTCCTTCCAACATCACATGCGGTCGGTCCTTCATATATCAGGCCCCAGCACTGATCTACTAGTAGTATTCACGTATGACTCGGGTGGGCAGAGCCCACCCGACGGCCACGGTCACACCCTCTGTGACCGAGATGATTACTGCCCCTGCCATCGGTCCATGCAGAGGTTCATGCACAGGTAGACAAACAGCTTCTACCTCTTTTGCAAGGTCTAGCAGAAGCAGATCCTGTTGATCAGGCAAGGGGTAGAAACACAGCAAAGAATATATAGCAGATCAACCAGCACCTGCGCACAGAGCAATGGAGGATTAACCTTTGCAGTTGAGCAACCAAGGTGAGATACACTTTATACAACCCCAATACTAACAGGATTACTGTACATGGCCACTTTTACACAGCTCCTCTGAATCCAGTCATAAAATAGTTTACTTCCCTTGAACTAAATATGTTCACCAGTAGATGGCGATGTTACTCTACAGATCCCTTTTAGTTAATTTCTTTGCATCTAACTAAATACCTAGGCTACTTTCACACTGGCATTTTGGCTTTCAGTTTCTGAGATCCGTTCAGGCCTCTCACAAGCGGTCCAAAATTGATCAGTTTTGCCCTAATGAATTCTGAATGGAAAAGGATCCGCTCAGAATGCATCAGTTTGCCTCCGTTCAATCACCATTCCGCTCTGGAGGCGGACACCATAACGCTGCCTGCAGCATTTTGGTGTCCGCCTGACGAAGCGGAGCCAAACGGATCTGTCCTGGCACACAATGTAAGTTAATGGGGATGGATCCGTTTTCTCTGACAGAATCTGGCACCATAGAAAACGCCATGGCTTTAGAAGACATAATAAAACCGGATCCGTTCATGACAGACGCATGCAGTTGTATTATTGTACCGGAAGCGTTTTTGCAGATCAATGACGGATCAGCAAAAAACGCTAGTGTGAAAGTAGCCTTAACAGTGAAGACTGGGAATAGGTGAATAGTGGGGGTTACAATCAATACTATCATAAAGGCAACTTTCAATGCAAGAATTTCAAGAAGCAGTCTTGAGTGTTTGTACTTAATGCCGAGAATCAAACAGCAAAAACCGCATGTACTGTAGCTTACCACTTAAAAAAGATGTGCCTCTTCATATGGTACTTGCAGCACAGACAGAAACTACCGTACATCACAACACCATGGCAATTATGGTAAACCACATGCAATTATGGCGGCATAGCTTCCGGCTGTGTGGCAGAAAATGCTATGTGTACTGACACTCGGCCAGAAACCACACAGCTGTAATTGCATGCGGTTTACCGGGATCGCCGTGGTTTTGTGTTGCAGTTTCTGTCTGTTCCAGTTTTATGCAAATACAGCTTAATCACTGTATAAAGTATATATGCATAATTTCTGTTTCAATTCATTTTTCAAGAGATCTGCTTGCTTCCAGTGAGTGGAAATAGTTTTTTAAGTTCAGTAGATGAAAAATGAACTGTTGTCTTCTTCAGTGTATCGGTGTAGGTAAGAGCTGTCTGTCTGTCCGGCATCCAGGATAGAGGAGAGATTTTTTTTTTTACTGTGGTCTTGCAATGAGGAGAAATTCCAGAGCAATCGCATATTTTGAGGACTGGCAATAGCCCGCACAGAACCGCAAGGCATTCTAATGATTTATAATGCTGTGTGTCTCCGCGTGACCTTGCATCTACTGAATTATACCGATAGCATTCCCGCTTGCGGTGGGCGTGATTTTCAAAGTGATAGCTATGGGTTGCAGTTTTATGCAATAAATCATGTGGCCATTAAGATGATTGTTAATGACTGCATGGTCTTGCAGATAACACTGTGTTATTACTGGCAGAATCGTGTCTGCCAAATAGCAATATATTTGAAAGCCCAACCCACCTGATGTAGCAAGGTTTTTCTGCCACGTCTACCTGTGAGTAAGCGAGACAATACGTAAAAGAAGGCCTACAGCCAAAACACAGGTTTCCATGTTACAACCCCACTATTGATTGTCTGTCACTTCCCACTAGTCCAGCAAATCATTGTGAATTTTAGATTTCACTCTGCCTTTTCTTCTGCTGTGTTATCAGTACTTTGATGCATCATGGGGGCAGCTACGTAAAGACAGTCATCTCTACTGGGAGGACAATCCAATTGTCCTCCCCTACTTTGTTAGTATAAGGGGAGATTCACATGGTGGTCTGCAAACTGCGGATCTGCAAAACACAGATACCAGCACAGCGCGTGAACCAACTGACTTCTTGCTGTGGCAAAGTATAGGACAGGTCCTATTGTTTGTGGAGAGGCTGCACAGATGCAGAAGCTTACAGAAGCCATTTTTGCAGACCATGTACCCATTGGTTCAATGGGTTCACACTGTGATGCTGAGTGCACACGGCTGGTATCCATGTTTTACAGATCCACGGTTTGCAGACCGCAATACACGTATGGTCAGGTGAATGCACCCTAATACTGTATGTCTAAGTGACTGCACTTTGCAGGGCTCTATCATTCAGGAATTATCATCTATTAACAATGAATCTTCTTCATTTCTATGGAGCCATTGAAAATGCGGAAAGTGCACCGTTTGCCATCCGCGTCTTTGATCCGTGGTTCCAGTCCGTCAAAACAATATAACCTGTCCCATTATTTCCGCGGAAAACGGTTTGCAGACCCATTCAAGTCAATGGGACCGCTAAAAAACGCAAGATTTTCATCCGCGTCCATTTTTTTCCTATCATTTGCATGACAAACCTGTCTTAGACTTTTTTTACTTTCCTCCATGTCTGGTGGTCCTCCAAAAATAAAGGAAGACACACGGAAACAAAAACGGAAATGGATCACGGAACAACGGAACCCCATTTTGCGGAACGGAACACAGCAACGGTCGTGTGCATGAGGCCAAAGTGTGAAAGAAAAAATCTGGAGGAAGGAATATATTCATATTTTTTCTTTATTGCCCACCTCCAGTAAAATATTAAAAGGAGATACTGCTAAGGACAAAAAAACTTGAGTCGGATGATAAAAGGAAGCCGCATCAGAGGTCCTTCTTTAATTGGCTCCAATCCTTTTGTATATATGCAGCGGTTTTGGGAGAGAAATGTCCCACCCTTTGTACCGGCTTATTTTATCACATCGATTCCATACTAGAAGCATACAAGAATTTTGGTGGTACCGGCTGGTGTTCTTATGACAAATCTTTCCGCCAGAAACTAGCGGACCTCTGATGTACCCCAATCAAAGATGTAGGATTATGGCTAAACCTTATGCTTCCTAATAAAAATCATCTTTTTCATCTTTATCTTGTAGATACTGACATGAATGTTCTTTCTGCGCTGGATCCCATCCCGCTCCTAAATGTTTTACAAACACGATCAGAGATTTTCAACCAAATAAGCAAAGTGACTCCAATGAATTTACCAAGGTTAATTCAGTGACTAAGTCAATATCCAAACATTCAGATGGATAAGTTTTTGATTAAGAGTTTTTCCTCAGGTTTTTTCATACCTGAATTTGTCGATCCTGGGTGTGTTAGCGTTGACAATTCGTCATCTGTTAAACATAATATTGAGATAGTTAAAGAAAAGTTGTGGTCTGAAATTTCCGCAGGTAGAATAGCAGGTCTTTTTATTTCCCCTCCTTTTCCAACTTTCCGTATATCTCCTTTAGCTTTAGTGCCGAAAAAAGAACCAAATTCTTATCGCTTAATACACAGCTTATCTTATCCAAAATACTGCTCTCTAAACGACAAAATAGATAAAAATAAAGCGAGTGTTAAATATTCGTCTTTTGATCAAGCCTTATCATTTCTTCAAAAAGCGGGTCGACATGCTCTTCTTGCCAAAGCGGACATTAAGTTGGCATTCCGTTTGTTGCCTATATATCCTGTTGGATATAATTCTTTAGGTTTTAAATTCCTAAACTCATTCTTTTACGACATGGCCCTCCCTATGGGATTCACACTATCATGCTTTTACTTCGAGGCATTCTCTACCTTTTTACATTGGATATTAGAGATTCATTCGGAGTCTGGTTTTATTTTACACTATCTAGATGACTTTTGTTTATTGGCAGAAAAGATTCTGAAGATTGCATGAATCTTCTTTGCAAATTCATGGATATAGCTAATTATTTTAACATACCCTTGGCCATGGAGAAAACAGTTTACCCTACTACTAGTCTAACATTTTTGGGTATTCATATCGATACTGTTTACATGGAATTCAGTATACCAAAGGAAAAAAATTTGCTAACTACCCAACAATTATCCCTAATTTATAGCAAAGAAAAAACTACTCTCAAGCAACTTCAGTCTTTGCTTGGCTCCTTGAATTTCATTTCACGTGTGATTCCTATGGGTAGGGTCTTCTCGAAAAGATTATATGCCGCCACATCAGGTAAGTCGTCACCTCACGCTCACATCCGTGTTACTAAGCAATTAAAGAATGACATCAATGTTTGGTCACAATTCTTAAGTAATTTCAACGGATATACCATTTGGCAAGAAGAGTTTGTCGATTTCGGTCTCTTGGTCTGCAGAAAGGTGGCCTTTGAATTGGATCAATGATAATAAATACTCCAAAAATTTGATTTTTCTGGAGTTATTCCCTGTTCTGGTTTCATTGACGATTTGGTCTAATGATTTTCAGAATAAGAGAATCCTTCTACGCTCAGACAACATGGGGGTGGTATTTGCAATAAATAGTTTATCTTGAAAATCCCCTCTAGTTTCTTCTTTATTAAGTAAATTAGTTCCCCATTGCCTCAAATTTAACATCTGGCTAAAGGCTAAATTCATATCGGGAAAAGATAACTCTCTTGCTGATTCTCTATCTCGACAGTGCTTCACAGAAATTTTTACGATGGCACCACGAGCCTCCCGAATGGGAGTTCCTTGTCCGATTCAGCTTTGGAACATAACGAACGTCTAATTAACAAAATTATATCCAACTCGATGGCCAAGAATACATGGGCAACTTATTCTGCCGCATGGCTCAATTGGAAAGAGTTCTGCGAAATTCAAAATGTATCCCCATTTCAATTCATAACAGAGCATTTTATTTATTTTACATTGCATATGTGGAAAAGAGGTTTGCAAGCAGAATCTATTTCTAAAAAGATATCTGGCCTTTCCTTTCCTAAAAGAATGTCTGTGCCTAGAGAGAGAACTAGACCTTTGTCCATTGACTTATTACAGAGAGTTGTGGGCCAGTTGTCATTGGTCTGTTCTTCTACATACAAAGTTTTTTTTCAGCAGCATTCTCATTAGCATTTTTTGCCGACCTCAGGATAAGTGAGATTACACCTGAAAATAAACATGCTAATTCCCCACTCTTAATTTCTGACATAGTAATGGGGAGCAGTTATGTGAAGATACACATCAAAAAATCTAAGACAGATCAAGGTATTTGGCTTCACATGAATAGTTTTTTAGTGAAGTCTATCTGTCCAGTAGAGAACATGGTCAATTGGTTACGGGCAAGGCTTACCAAGTCCAGTGCCCTGTTCGTACACATTAATGGTAGTCATTTAACCAAATACCAGTTTAATTATGTTCTTCGTAAATGTCTTAATAATTTAGGCTATTCGGACTTTAAACTCTCTGCACATTCCTTCCGAATAGGAGCAGCTACTTATGCAGCTCTAATATGTTTAGATGATTTCATTATAAAACATATAGGCAGATGGAGGTCCAAATGTTTTAACTTTTATGTTCGACCTAACCTTCTCATAAATTAATTTCAGGAATAAGTAAAGTGATATGGATTCTAGAAGACAAACTTTTAACCCTTGTGAAGACCTTGTTTTCCAGATCCACGGTTTGCAGACCGCAATACACGTATGGTCAGGTGAATGCACCCTAATACTGTACATCTAGGGAATTTTGGAATCATCATCTACATTCTGCTGATTTTTGCATGCAGATTTTTTCATGCATATTGGACATTCAAATCTGTAGCATGCCCATTATCTTGCAGATTGTTTGCAGATTTGTCGCAAATTTTTCCATTACCTTCTATAGAGTTTAAATCTGCAAGAGTCAGTTGTGGGAGTTACTTGCAGATTTCAATTCTATTTTTATTCGCTACAAATCTGGAACGTTTGAACTTAAGCTGGCCATACACATTCAATAGCTGTTTGTCCAACAGCTATCTCTCCTAACTCCATCCTGAATCTGTCATACACATATCCATTTGGCTGAGTGTGTATGTTTTGTCAATAGGGAAGAGAGGAGACAACTGCTGCCAGTCACTTCTGGTGGCGGCTTATCCCAGGGTAGAACAAAAGGATAGGTTGTAGTGTTGATCGAGCACCAAAGTGCTCGGGTGCTCTGGTGCTTGGGTAGAACACTTTGGGATGCTCCGGTGATCTACAGAGCACCCGAGCACAATGGAAGTCAATTGGAAAACCCAAGCATTAAACCAGGCACCCCCTGCTCTGAAGAGGGGAGGGTGTCTGGTTCACAGGAAAAGGTCAGAAATTGATGGAAACACCACTGAAATGGTTCGGGAACAGCATGCTGGGAACGATGTTGACCGAATGGTATGCCACTTTTACAGACTCACAATAATACAAACGAAACCGTAGATAAAATCAAATTTAGAGGAAATTTTTTTAGGAAACATTCTTTCCTGTATATTTACTTGTATATAAAGTGCAAGTGCTGCCAAAAATTACAATAAAGAGGCACTCCGATAAAACCTGTATATCACATAAAGGAGGGCCTCATTCACATTGTGGTACAATTGTTCAGGTAGTGGTACTCCTACACTCATAAAGCCTATGCACTAAGTGAAAGGGCTGCCAAAAATTACAAGGAAATGGCTCTCCAATACACCCTTTATTACACATAAAGTAGGGCATCATACACATCCTTGAAAAATTATGATTGATGGCCTGCTGGTGACCTTCAAAAACATTAGGAGCAAGGGCCTGCTGGTGACCCTCTAAAACATTAAAACATTAGGGGCGAGGGCCTGCTACTGATCTGACCATCTAAAACATTAGGGGTGAGGGTCGGCTGTTAAGCTGACCCTCTGAAACATTATGGGCAAGGGTCTGCTGCTGATCTGACCATCTAAAACATTAGTGGTGAGAGTCTGCTGCTGAGCTGACTATCTAAAACATTATGGGCGAGGATCTGTTGGTGACCCTCTAAAATATTAGGGGTGAGGGTCTGCTGCTGAGCTGACCCTCTAAAACATTAGGGGCGAGAGCCTGCTGCTGATCTGACCATCTAAAACATTATGGGAGAGGGCCTGCTGGTGACCCTCTAAAACATTAGGGGCGAGGGTCTGCTGCTGAGCTGACCCTCTAAAACATTAGGAGCGACGGCAGTCTAATAAGCATGTTGATATGATGGAGGAGGACGAGAAAAGGAAGATTGAAACATATACCCTTTTTTTGTGGTGAAAGGGGTGCATGGGAATACAGTGTATTCAATACACCATAAAAGCCACATTTAAAGTGCCTTTATGTTCAGCTGCTTTCCTCTGGTGGAATAGAGAAGTCAGGGGCAATCCAGGCCTTGTTCATTTTGATAAGAGTCAACCTGTCAGCATTTTCAGTTGACAGGCGGATGCGCAAGTTAATGCCACATGTTCAGCTTGGACACCCAATAGTTGTAAGGCACAGAGGGATCAATCAGGACACTGACAAGATCTGCTATGTACTCCTTCACCATCTTCCAAAACTTTTCCCTCCTTGTGACCTAGGCTGCTCATCAGGGTGAGGATGCTGGCGGGGTGTCATGAAACTGTCCCAGGCCTTGGAGAGTGTTGCCCTGCCTCTGTTGGAACTGTTGTGTGTTCCCCTTGTCTCCCCTCCTCGGTTGCCCAAGGAACTACGTACTCTGCCGCCAGTGTTGTCAGCTGAAAATTTGTGGAGCAATTTTTACACAAGGACCTTCTGGTATTGCTCCATTTTACTAGTCCTCTACACCACAGGAATGAGAGATGAGAAGTTCTCTTTGTAGCGGGGGTCGAGAAGGGTGAACAACCAGTAATCGGTGTTGGCCAAAATGTGTATAACGCGAGCGTCACAGGAAAGGCAGCATAACATAAAGTCATCCATGTGTGCCAGAGTCCCAACAGACAAGACTTCGCTAAATCTCCTTATCCTCTTCCTCCTCTTCAGTCCATCCACGCTGAAAAGATGAAATAAACCTGCTATGGGTACTACCCTCCTCCTTATTATCATCCAATTCGCACTGAGAAGACGAACGGAGGGTTTTCTTGCTATCATCCTGTGTACTGTCTTCCTCCATTTCCACCTCTTCCCCATGCAAAGCATCCGCCTTCATTGTGAGCAGCGAGCGTTTCAGTAGACACAGAAGTGGGATGGTTACTCTGATAATAGCAGCATCGCCGCTCACCATCTGTGTTGATTCCTCAAAGTTGGCTAAAGCCTCACAGAGGTCAGACGTCCATGCCTTGCTTGTGAAGAGCGGAAGCTGACTTGAAAGGCGAAGACCATGTTGCAGCTGGTATTCCACTGCTGCCCTCTGCTGCTCACAAAGCCTGGCCAACATGTGGAACGTGGAGTTCCAGCGTGTGCTGACATCGCACAACAGTCGGTGAGCTGGCAATTGCAAGTGCTGCCCCAGCATTGCCAGAACGGCAGCAGCTGTAGATGACTTTCGGAAATGGGCACACAGGCAGCACACCTTCACCAGTAGCTCAGGCAAATTGGGGTAGGTTTTGAGAAACTGCTGAACCACTAAATATGTGGGCTAGGCATGGTATGTGTGTGAGCTTGCCGAGCTCCAAAGCTGCCATCAAGTTACGGCCATTATCAGACACAACCATGCCTGGTTGTAGGATGTGTGGCGAGAGCCAAAGCTCAGTCTAGTCCCTTATATCCTGCCACAGCTCTGCAGCGTTGTGCTGTTTGTCCCCTAAGCAAATTAGTTTCAGCTTGGCCTGTTGCTGCTTCCCCACTGCAGTGCTACATTGCTTCCAGCTACAGACTGATGATTGACTGGTGCTGCAAGATGAGAATTCTGAGGTGGAAGTGGAGGAGAAGAAGGGGGGTTGCAGCTACTAATTTAGCTGGTGGCAGAACTCCTGATGGAAGTAGAGCCCGCAATCGTTGGCGTTGGTGGAACCTATGTCATCCCAGGGTACGACTCGCTCCCGGCCTCTGCAACGTTCACCCAGTGTGCCATCAGGGAAATGTAGCATCCCTGGCCAAAAGCACTTGTCCATGTGTCCCAATAACTGCGTTGGTCAGGGCACGGGTGATGTTACATATGCTGGTGTAAGGCGGGTATGGCACACCGTTAAAACTAGTGGTAGCTGGGGACTGAGCAACGAGGGACAGCAGCCGCCATCAGGCGGCAGAAAGCCTCAGTGTCCACATACCTAAATGGCAACATTTTCAGGGCCAGCAATTTGGAAAGGTGCGCATTTAGTGCTATGGCCTGTGGGTGGGTGGCTGGCTGGATATTTGTGCTTTCGTTCAAAGGCCTGGGGTATGGACTTCTGTATACTGCGCTGTGACACAGAAGTGGATGTGCTAGTTGATGGTGCTTGCAAAGATCCAGGTGCAGGGCGGGAGGCATCCAGGTCTGCGTCTTAGACAGGGGATTTGCCAGCCTGCAACACAGGGGAAGAGGAGGCAGTGGTGTGACCCGCAGACACTGATTGTGGACCCAGGCGTTTGGCCCACCTATTAGGGTGCTTTGATGCCATGTGGCGGAACATGCTGGTGGTGTTCACGCCCCCGCTCATTTTGGTACGGCACAGGTTGCAAATGACAATTCTTTTATCATCCGCACTTTCCTCAAAAAAGCGCCAGACTGCGGAACACCTACCTCTTGGCAAGGGAGATTGCCGCAAGGGGGGGGGGGGCTTCGGTGAACAGTTGCGGGCCTGTTTGGTGTGGCCCACCTTCTCCCTTTTGCCACCCCACTGCCTCTTCCAATATGTTGCGGTGCTGTGGATCCCCCCCCCTCTGTACTGCTGTCCTCGCTCGGCTTGCCACCTTTCCAGGTTGGGTAAGTGATTTCATTGTCCACCACCTCCTCTTCCACTTCCTCACTCTGGTCATTCCCCTGACTTGTTCACCCAAGAAGAACCTCACTTATTGATATCTGTGTCTCATCCTCATCATCAACCTCTTGAGACACTAATTGCCGTTGACTTATTGGCAACTGTGTCTCATCATCATCATACACCTTGTGAAACACTAATTGCCGTTCCCCACCGTCATCTTCTTCTGACTGTGGATGCTCAAGAGTTTGGGAATTAGTGCACAAGATCTCCTCATGTCCTCTTCAAGTGGGCTTGATGAGAGGCTCAAATCAAGGAATGGCGCTGAAAACAGCTTCTCGAAATATCCGAGTGTGGGATCACTTGTTTGCCAAGACCCTCCATGGTGGAAGGAAGGAGGATCAGGGTGAGGATTCTTTTAACCGGACTCTTGGCTACTGAGACTGGACTTTGTGGAAGACAGGGTGGTGCTTAACCGACTGGAAACATTATCTGCTGCAGTCCAACCAACCACCTGTTCGCACTGGTGTGACTTCGAGAGTGGTGTCCTGCGCCACCCTGCAAACTGGGACATGAAGCTAGGTATTGTTGATGAGTGTGTTTCTAGTGCTCTGACAGCAGGCACAGTTTCACTGCGCCCAGGGCCACGGCCTCTGCGTGCACCATCAGCAGCACGGCCACTTCCCCATCCCTTACTGCTTGCCTTGAGAATATTAAATGGTATATATGCTTGCAAGTGAAGCAAACATAGGCATCTTTCACCTGCATATCCTTGTCTTGACCCAGGACATAGCGTCTGGATGCGCTATAAGTGGAACTTGAAAGAAAACTTTGCGGTCCAGCTCTAAATAAACAAGGTATATATTTTAATTGAAGCGGTTTAAAATATTCCATACAGGTACACTGTGTTACGCGTTTCAGACCGTATTCAATATAGGTCCTTCCTCATGACATATGACCGTATTCAATATAGGTCATGAGGAAGGACCTATATTGAATACGGTCTGAAACGCGTAACACAGTGTAACTGTTTGGAATATTTTAAACCACTTAAATTAAAATGTATACCTTGTTTAGTCTGGGGCTGGACCGCAAAGTTTTTTACAAATATGCTTGCAAGTATATCACATGTACAGTAGCGCAGGTTTTTTAAGTGTATGCGCAAATAAATTAGATAGGATGCGCAAACGTTATACAGGAGATGTAGCGCAGGTAATATTGCTGTCACTAGCGGCCAAACAATTGCGCTGAATGTCACAGATATTTAGGATGCGCTAGTGCAACACAACATATGTAGCAGAGGTTGCATCACTGTCAGCAGTGGCCAAACAATTGCATGCAATTTAGCGCAGGTTGTGCTAATAATATATATTACAGCCAGATAAAACAATATTCCTTAAAAGGACTTTTGGGTCTCTAACACCTATCAACACTAAACAATTCCTGTCCCTACACTATGTGTCCCTTCTGCTTCAGCTCTCCCTGACTAAGACTGAGCCGAACCATGTATCATCGGGTGCTATATAGCACCCGATGACGCATTCCGGCCAGCCAACCACTGTAATGCCAGTAACCAACATGGCTACGGCGCAGTGAGGGCCAGTACTTACCCGCAAGTTTATTGGCTGCATAGCAGCCAATAAATGTGCGGGGAGGAGACTTGGGCATCGCGCTCGAGCACACGCGGTATTCAGCCGAACATTGCTCGCCCAACACTAATAGGATGAAAGAATTCACTTCACCTGATCCTATTCTCCCTGACATCATCTGTTGGTGTACAGTTGGGAGCTTCCCACAGCATAGCAGGTTTGGCCCACAATACATTGATGTGTATGGGGGCTGTAACGGACCGTTTCCGCAGACAAGGGGATAAAATCCGTTTAGGCGATATGCCCCTTTCCGAGAGACAGGCACAGCTACTGCAGAACACCAACCTCCCGAACTGGATACAAAATAGCACTCCAAACTGAAACCTCGCAAATAGCTGTCAGCAGACGAACAGGAAAAGCATCCAATCAGCTTACACTCCTGGCAATCAGTCTCCAACAGCATACAGGGAATCCCCCCAATAACGAGACAAGGCTCCGTCTTGAGGGTCAGCAGTGGTCTGATGTGCTGGCACACCCAGCCTGGTTTTTATTACAGTTTTGCAAATACAGAACAGATACAACACATCCCCACAATGCATCATGGTTTCCTCCTCTCTGTCCCAGAGACAACCGAAGGCAATCCAATTATCTCTCAGGACAAAGGGAGATCACCAATACACATGTGGAGACAACAGGACAGACATCACCATTTAAACACACAATGGCACACCCCCACAGCAAACACAGACATTTAACATATCCCCAGATAGCTCAAGTCTGAGTGCATATCAATGGCACTCAGAATACACAAATACAATAATATTAGCTATCTGGGTGCCCTCACATAACATACAATTTAACCGAACGCATAATAACATAAAATACAATTCTACAGACAGATTTAAGCTGTGCGGCCGGTCTGTTTTCTCCTTTAAAGTTACTATGGGCCATAATCCTGAGGCAAGAGGCCTTCAAACAGCCCTCTCCAAAACCCAGTGGCGAGGTTGGTTTCGCCACACATCTCCCCCCCCCAGGGAAGACTAACCAGATACCTGACCTCACGCCAGTCGGTACCTGAGTTAGTCTGGCAGCCCACCCACAACCCAATACTGGACCTGTTGAATTTTGGGGCCTGGCTCTGTTCTGTAGGTCCCCAGCTGTTGAGTGTGCATCTGCTACTCCTTGCTTTGTGGTTCTCCAGCTTGGAGCTGTAGGTACTTGGTGGGCAGAGGCCGACTGTGCTCTGCCCAGATGCCAGCTCTTCCGCTGGGGTGAGGGGGGTACAAGCCAGTCCTGTAACAAGGGGGTTGGTGGAGCAGAGGCTAGCGGCTCTCTGCCCTGATGCCAGCTCTTCTTCTGGGAAGGGATCAGTGGGTATTGCAGGCTCATCCCCTGCCCCCAGAACTCTGTTGGGAAGTAGCTGGGAAGGGGAGGGCTCGCTTACCTCCTCATCCTGGTATCCCTGCAGAGATGGCTGGAGATCTGGTTGTTTGAGGAGGAGACCGACTGTCTCCTCTTTGGCTAAACAGCCCTGTTGCTGGGGGACAGGACCGACTGTCCCTACCCCCTGTGCTGTGAGTGCAGAGACCACGGTCCCATCTGCACAGTTGTGGGGCTTACTGTCTCCCCCTGGTGCGTTAAGCTGCCGCTGGGGAATGGAGACTAGGCTTCCAGTTCCCAACAAATCCTGCTGCTGCTGGGGGACAGGACCGACTGTCTCTGCCCCCTGTAACTCCGCCTGCCGCTGGGGAATGGAGACTCGGCTCCCAATTCCCTGTACATCACACGGCCGCTGGGGAATGGAGACTAGGCTCCCAATTCCCAAAAAATCATGCTGCTGCTGGGGGGCAGGAACAACTACCTCTGCCCCCTGTAACTCAGCCTGCTGCTGGGGAGGGAGACCGCTGCTCTCCCCTCTCTGCACTTCACACTGCCGCTGGGGAATGGAGACTAGGCTCCCAATTCCCAAAAAATCATGCTGCTGGGGGGCAGGAACAACTACCTCTGCCCCCTGTAACTCAGCCTGCCGCTGGGGAGGGAGGCCGCTGCTCTCCCCTCCCTGCACTTCACACTGCCGCTGGGGAATGGAGACTGGGCTCCCACTGTCCCGCAACTGTAACTTCCGATGGAGGTCCACCCAACGTGGCAGCTGACCGTCACCTTCTGCCCGGTATAGTAGGGTCTCTTGAACACTAGACTCCTCACGAACTTCACGTATTTCTCAGCTGGATTGGGTCCGAAGAAGTTCAGACGCAACCACATCATACGGTCAAATTCCTCCACAGAGTATCTGTACTCCACTGCTGGTTCCATCCTGGTGCTTTTAGGGTCGATGTACTGAGACATGCGTTGCCCTTAAATTGTAGAATCCACAGAAATGGTGTCTCCTGTAGCTGTCCTTCTGGCTGTAGGAACGATCCCGCTGCTTGCCACCAATGTAACGGCACCGTTTCAGCAGACAAGGGGTTAAAATCCGTTTAGGCGATATGCCCCTTTCTGAGCGACAGGCACAGCTACTGAAGAACACTAAACTCCCGAACTGGATACAAAATAGCACTACAAACTGAAACCTCGCAAATAGCTGTCAGCAGACGAACAGGAAAAGCGTACAGTCAGCTTACACTCCTGGCAATCAGTCTCCAACAGCATACAGGGAATCCCCCCAATAACGAGACAAGGCTCCGTCTTGAGGGTCAGCAGTGGTCTGATGTGCTGGCACACCCAGTCTGGTTTTTATTACAGTTTTGCAAATACAGAACAGATACAACACATCCCCACAATGCATCATGGTTTCCTCCTCTCTGTCCCAGAGACAACCAAAGGCAATCCAATTATCTCTCAGGACAAAGGGAGATCACCAATACACATGTGGAGACAACAGGACAGACATCACCATTTAAACACACAATGGCACACCCCCACAGCAAACACAGACATTTAACATATCCCCAGATAGCTCAAGTCTGAGTGCATATCATTAGGTGAATGGCACTCAGAATACACAAATACAATAATATTAGCTATCTGGGTGCCCTCACATAACATACAATTTAACCGAACGCATAATAACATAAAATACAATTCTACAGACAGATTTAAGCTGTGCGGCCGGTCTGTTTTCTCCTTTAAAGTTACTATGGGCCATAATCCTGAGGCAAGAGGCTTTTAAACAGCCCTCTTCAAAACCCAGTGGCGAGGTTGGTTTCGCCACAGGGGCCTTTAGTCTTACTCTGTGATAAGAGCCTGTCTAATTATTAGTAGCAACTGTGATAGGTGTTTGTGCCCTGTATGTGCCATGTCATTTTATCATAGAGGAAGTTCTGTTATTTGTAGAGATGAGAGAAGTTTTGAAAAATTCGATTTGACCGGTTTGCCGAACTTCGAAAAGAAATTCTTCATACATCGCGATAAATCAGGTATACCCAGGCCACTCTGCCTAATCATATTCTTCCCACTTGGTGGCCCAATCTCAGTGAAGGCTTGGAAGTTAATCTGCAAGGTGAGTGCACTGCCGTGTGCATTACATTATAGTGCACCCACATTCATAGTTAATCCGGTACTGTGCCGTCAATATTACAGTTGTAATTTATTGCCGTCTAGATCACTTTGTGCAGTGTCCCAAGATTCATAACTAATCCCTTCGGTTAAACAAAAAGAAAAGCATACAGCACTCTTCAGTAAAGCAAAAAAAAAAAAAAAAAAGCAACGGTGCGCGCCTCTGCAGGAGTTGTGTTCAAATGGCTCCGTAATGAAGTAGTGGAGAAAAAAAAGTGTTCTTTTAATGCATGTTGTGGCAGTCTAAACCCATGCTTTTTAATCATTTCTGTTAGCTGTAGATTTACTGTGTAGTTCCGCAAGATTCAACTAGTGGTCCCAGAAGTGGGGAGGTTGGCAGCAGCAATGGCAGTAATAGTGACAATAGTGGCCACATGACAGAGTGGGGAGGGTGGCAACAGCAGCAGTGGCAGTTATAGTGACAATAGTGGCCCCATGACGTAGGCGGGAGGCTGGCAGCAGCACTGACAGTAAGTGACAATAGTGACCCCATAACAGAATGGGGATGGGGGCAGCAGCACTGGCAGTGACAATAGTGGTCCAATGACAGAGTGGGGAGGGTGGCAGTAGCAGCAGTGGTAGTAACAGTGACAATAGTGGCCCCATGACGTAGGCGGGAGGCTGGCAGCAGCACTGACAGTAAGTGACAATAGTGACCCCATAACAGAATGGGGATGGGGGCAGCAGCACTGACAGTAAGTGACAATAGTGACCCCATAACAGAATGGGGATGGGGGCAGCAGCACTGGCAGTGGTAGTAACAGTGACAATAGTGGGGCCATAACAGTGTGGGGAGGATGGCAGTGGCATTAACAGTGACAATAGTGGCTCCATGACAGAGAGCGGAGAGTGGCAGCAGTGGCAGTAACAATAAAGGCCCCATAACAGAGTGGGGATGGGGGGCATCAGCACTGGCAGTGACAATAGTGGTTTAATGACAGAGTGCGGAGGGTGGCAACAGTGGCAGTAACAGTGACAATAGTGGCCCCATAACAGAGTGGGGAGGGTGGCAGCAGCAGTGGCAGAAAGGTTGTGTTCACATTACTGTTTAGTTTTCCATTCTTCTGATCCATCAAAAGAACAGAAAACTAAAAAAAAATTAGGCATGTATTTTGAGCATCAATAAAGCCTCTTTCAGACAGTCAGTATTTGATCAGTATTTGTAAGCCAAAAACAGGAGTGGGTGCAAAACAGAGACCAGAGATAAAATGTAATGGAAATATTTGCATCTCATCTAAGTTTTGAACCCACTCCCGCTTTTGGTTTACAAATTCTGATCAAATACTGATGCAAAATACTGATCAAATACTGACTGTATGAAAAATACTGTATTACTGTATGCATCCGTTTTGGCCATTTACTGAAATTAGTTTTTTCAACAAGGAAAAAAAAACTGCATGCAGGACATTAATGGCCAGGAATGGGTCCAAAACAGAGATAAAATGTAATGGAAATATTTGCATCTCTTCTATGTGTTGGACCCACTCCTGCTTTTGGCTTACAAATCATGATCAAATACTTATGCTAAATACTGAGAAGAACGGAAAAATAAACGGTGATGTCAATATGGACAAACAGGGACAATAGTGGCCCCGTAACAGAGTGGGGATGGGGACCAACAGCAGTGGCAGTAACGGGGACAATAGTAGCCCCATAACAGAGAGGGGTTGGGGGCCAACAGCAGTGTCAGTTACAGGGATAATAGTGGCCCCATTGAAATGAATGGGTCAGGATTCAGTGCGGGTGCCATGCGTTCACGTCACGCATTGCATCCGCATAGAAAACTCGCTCGTGTGAAAGGGGCCTAGGGCATCTTTCACATGAGCGTGACGGATTAGGTCCGGATGCGTTCAGAGTGCGTTCAGTGAAACTCGCACCATTTTGCAAGCAAGTTCAGTCAGTTTTGTCTGCGATTGAGTTCAGTTGTTCAGTTTTTTCCGCGCGGGTGCAATGTGTTTTGATGCGTTTTTCACGCGCGTGAAAATAAACCGCATGTTGGCAAACAACATCTCCTAGCAACCATAAGTGAAAAACGTATTGCATCCGCACTTGCCACGTATTGCGTCTCATTCACTTCTATGGGGACAGGGCTGCGTGAAAAACGCAGAATATAGAATATGCTGCGTTTTTCACACAACGCAGAACTCATGTACTCAATGCTCATGTACAAAGACACATTGAAATAAATGGGTCAGGATTCAGTGCGGGTGCTATGTGTTCATGTCATGCATTGCACCCGTGTGGCAAATTCGCTTGTATGAAAGGGGCCAGCCAAAGGTGTAACTTGACCAGCATGCACCTTCTATAAAACAGGTGTCTTCTCATGTGGTACAAGGGTCTTTGGGGCCCCTAAGGCTCCTGGACCCGGTAGCGACTGCTACCTATGCACCCCCTATAGCTAATCCCCTGTTCCTGCTTTTACACACACTTTGGAGCCTTTTGCAACCCTCTAGCACTTTTAATAACTTTTTTAGAGCCATTTTAGTGCCCGAAAGTTCGGGTCCACATTGACTTCAATTGCAGTCCTTGGTGACCATGTGGCGCCGGGGGTGGTGTGGAGTGGGCCTGGCGTGCATGCTGGTAACTGCTTTCCCTGGATATAATGGAGGCCATTTTGGCACCGAAAATGACAGAAATTCAGGCGGATCCAGCATGTAAGTGGAACCTGCACTTTCTGAATTATATGATAGCCGCTATGGCACATAACAGGTATATTTAGTGTTAGGAACCCGTCTAACTAGAGATTGCCTCGACGTTCGGCAGACGGGCTCAAATAATTTTGTACAAAATGATTTGCCAAGTATCTCTAACTTATTAGTTCAGCATTTGATATTATGATGCAATTTTGTACTTTATTTGGTTTGCAGTGAGCTGTTGCATTGCTTGTTTTGTCTAACAGTCTTGTTCTCAGCCATAGCAACGTGCCCCTGCGCTTTGGGATGTGCTGACTGACCCCCCTTTTTTTTTTCCACATTGACTTCAATAGTTTGTTGTTCGGGGTCAAGTTCGGAATCCGAATCGAACTTTGAAACAAAGTTCGACCGAACCCCTCGAAACCTCGACATCCAGCGGTCCGCTCATCCCTACTCACCAGTAAAGATGGTGTCATTTGAAAAATGGAGTACCATTTTAGTTTAGCAATGAGCCAGATTTTTTTTTAAATATTGTTACTTCTGATAAACTTGATGCACCATCCACAGACTGTAAGGGTCCATTCACACAACTATCCATTTTTGCAGACCGCAAATTGTGAATCCACAAAACACGGATATTGACCGTGTGCATTACGCATTTTACAGATTGGAGCGTTCTTTGCTATGATAGACATGCTTGTTCGCAAAAAAAAAAGAATAGGACATGTTCTACCTTTTTTGTGGGGCTATGGAACTGAAGTGCAGATGCAGACAACACACGGTGTGCTGTCCACATGTTTTGTGGCTTAATTGAAATGAATGAGTCTGTATCTGCAGATGCAGACAGAACAATACAGTCAGTTGAATGGGCCTTAAGTCAAATCAATGTAAGGATGTGGGGCAAGGGATCTGAAATGTATTATTGTCAATGCCTCAGTGTTGTACGCTGTGACACCTTTGCCGTACATGCCGGTTGCCAGGGGCAATGCTTGGTTGTATGCATGTGTGTTCTTTGCTCCCCTTCTCTTGGTTCCTCCTCTGTCTGATGCTGGAAGGGTTAACTCCCTGGCTGGGAGTGGTCACTTGGGTTTTATTACCTGAGGCTCCCTGGCTGGAGTCAGTTGTACTCCAGCCGTCGTTGGTGCTGGAGCTCTGCTCCAGTCCAGGATGTTCTGTCTGCCCAGTCCTTGAGGGCCACCTAGTGGGACAACGATGTCTCCTGCAATGTCTCTCCGTTGTCACCCCTCTGTCCTCCCTTCACTACCCTTGCATATGTTTGGGGATGTTTATGTATGGGTGGTTGTTGTCTTGTCTAGTGGTTGTTACATGTCTGGTCCCTTGGTGTTTGTAGTCCAGCATGTTTGCTAGACTTGTTCCTGTGTTGTGTTGCTCCGGAAAGGGGCTGGTTTCCCGAAGGGGTGAACCATAAGCTTGTATGCAGCGCTGCCTGGGGTTTCCGCGTACCTTGCGGCATGGGGTCCAGGCAGTAGCTTTTGTGCTGGATACCTGTGTGTGGGTGTTGTTGGTACGGTGTCCTGTTTGGTGTGTGGGCTCCTGTACTTATGCACGGGTTCCAGTTATGGTGGCTGCGGCAGGTGTTTCTGTGTACTTACCTGCCAATTTTGTTACTGTACACAGTCTCCTACTTTTTACTTGCAACTAGGCCATTTGAAACTCCTGTTCTTCCGTGTCTTGGAAGAACAGGTCGTCTCTCCCCTGCTCCTATGAAAGGGATTATCAGGGCGACTCAGGGCCAAAGTTATCCTGGGTATGAGCCGTCCTACCATCCAGGTCCGCTCATATGGTGAGGAGTTAGGGCAAGGATTAGGGACGTTTTAGGAGGTGACCTGCTCCCTGATCCCGTTGTCCTGGCCTAGCTGTTTCCCTTTTATACCTGACATTGTACGGTGGGGGGTTTCCCCCACTCCCCACCGTGACAATTACTCTGCTATGTTGTAAATTCTATAATTACTGCAACATCTAACTTTGGTCAGTAGATGGCAGCAAAGGATAAGATGATAAAAGTCTACATTGGAGCTGCCTATCAGAGGAATACTATAACCTATTTAGTTTGCAAAGTTGGTAAATAGCTAATTTATGGGCTATTTTGGACCCTTATAAGTGTGATAGCAAACTGAATATGCAGGTTTGACAATGCACTTAGCATCACACTCTCCCTGTGTAAGGGGAGAAGGTTCCTCTAGAAGCAGGAAGTGAGCAGACGGAGGCTGTGCTTAGTGCTTCTGGAAACCAGAAGGAAAGATCTCTGCTGAATCTGGAAGGGAATGGACCGGCTTACAGTGGAGACTGGCGACAGCATGATGGGGAGGTTTGCAGGAGTGTCATGTCTGTAGGATCCAGTTCTGGAGTGGACCAGGAAATAAGAAAAAGCACCAAGAACCCACTCAAGGAACTGTAAGTGCGGCTTTGCCATTGCACCACACTGTTGAAGTGGCATTTGGACATACAATAATGCTCCAAGTACAGTTACATTACGGTGTACGGGCTGAAAGCTAATGCATAGCCCTAATGGTCTCATACGCTTTCCTATCTCTCTGCCTGCTCATAGGGTATGCTGGGAGCTGGAGTAAAGATTAAAGCTACAACAGACAGACATCATTTCCCTGTGGATTACAAATAGTATTGCGCAATACTTCGGGTACTTTCACACTTGTGGCAGAGCATTCCGGCAGGCAGTTCTGGACGCAAACTGATGGCATTTGTCAGACGGATCTGGATGCGGATCCGTCTGACAAATGCATTGAAATACTGGATCTGTCTCTCCTGTATCATCCAGAAAAACGGATCCGAAATTAATTATTTTTTTGCATCTTTATAGGTCTGCACATGCGCAGACCGGAAAGCCGCATCCGTTTTGCCCGAACACTTAATCCTGGATCCAGCACTAATACACTTCAATGTAAATCTGCATTCTAGCAAGTGTTCAGTATTTTTGGCCGGAGAGAAAACTGCAGCATGCTGTGGTATTTTCTCCATCCAAAAAACGTAAGAGGGACTGAACTGATGCATCCTGCTGCATCCTGAACGGAATGCTCTCCATTCATAATGCATTAGGATAAAACTGATCAGTTTTCTTCCGGTATTGAGCTTCTGTGATGGAACTCAATACCGGAAAACAAAAACGCTGGTGTGAAAGTAACCCTAAGGCCTCATGCACACAGCCATATTCCACGGCCAAGAGCGGTCCGTGGTAACATAGTAACATAGTCCATCCAGTTCGGCCTGTTAACCTGCAAGTTGATCCAGAGGAAGGCAAAAAAAAAAAATGTGAGGTAGAAGCCAATTTTCCCCACTTTAGGGGAATAAAAAATTCCTTCCCGACTCCAATCAGGCAATCAGAATAACTCCCTGGATCAACGACCCCTCTCTAGTGGCTATAGCCTGTAATATTATTACGCTCCAGAAATACATCCAGGCCCCTCTTGAATTCCTTTATTGTACTCACCATCACCACCTCCTCAGGCAGAGAGTTCCATAGTCTCACTGCTCTTACCATAAAGAATCCTTTTCTATGTTTGTGTACGAACCTTCTTTCCTCCCGACGCAGTGGGTGTCCCCTCGTCACAGTCCTGGGGATAAATAGATGATGGGATAGATCTCTCTACTGACCCCTGATATATTTATACATATTAATTAGATCTCCCCTCAGTCGTCTTTTTTCTAAAGTGAATAGCCCTAATTTTGATAATCTTTCAGGGTACTGTAGTTGCCCCATTCCAGTTATTACTTTAGTTGCCCTCCTCTGGACCTTCTCCACCTCTGCTATGTCTGCCTTGTTTACAGGAGCCCAGAACTGTACACAGTACTCCATGTGTGGTCTGACTAGCGATTTGTAAAGTGGTAGGACTATGTTCTTATCACGTCATGTCCCTTCTGATGCAACCCATTATCTTATTGGCCTTGGCAGCAGCTGCCTGACACTGGTTTTTGCAGCTTAGTTTGCTGTTTATAAAAATTCCTAGATCCTTTTCCATGTCAGTGTTACCGAGTGTTTTATCATTTAGTATGTACGAGTGACTTGCATTATTCCTTCCCATGTGCATAACTTTACATTTGTCAGTGTTAAACCTCATCTGCCACTTATCTGCCCAAGCCTCCAATCTATCCAGAGCCCTCTGTAGCAGTATACTGTCCTCTTCAGTGTAAATTACTTTACACAGTTTAGTGTCATCTGCGAAAATTGATACTTTACTATGCAAGCCTTCTACAAGATCATTAATAAATATATTGAAGAGAATAGGGCCCAATACTGACCCCTGTGGTACCCCACTAGTGACAGTGACCCAATCTGAGTATGTACCATTAATAACCACCCTCTGTTTTCTATCATTGAGCCAGTTACTTACCCACATACAGACGTTTTCTCCCAGTCCGAGCATTCTCATTTTATATACTAACCTTTTATGTGGTACAGTGTCAAATGCTTTGGAGAAGTCCAGATACACGACATCCATTGATTCGCCGCTGTCGAGTCTAGAACTTACCTCCTCATAGAAACTGATTAAATTAGTTTGGCATGACCAATCCCTCACGAAGCCATGCTGATATGGCGTTATTTGCTTATTTCTGTTAAGATGCTCTAAGATAGCATCTCTCAGAAAACCTTCAAACAGTTTACCCACAACAGATGTTAAACTTACCGGCCTATAGTTTCCAGGCTCTGTTTTTGGACCCTTTTTGAATATTGGCACCACATTTGCCATACGCCAATCCTGTGGGACATTCCCTGTCAGTATAGAGTCCACAGAAATAAGGGTCTGGCTATGACATTACTTAATTCCCTTAGGATACGGGGATGTAGATTTGTCTAATTTAATCTTTTTAACCTGGCAGGGATTCCTGCTGACAGCAGGAGCGAACGGCGTCATTGGTTGCTATAACACCGTGCACCTCATGCCTCCGCTGCACTACAGTAATACACTCGTATGATCTATACGAGTGTATTACTGTAGTGCAGTGGCGGCATGAAGCGCACGGCGTCATAGCAACCAATGACGCCGTGCGCTCCTGCTGTCAGCAGGAATCCCGGCCGGGTTACCACGGACCACTCTCCGTTGGTTTATTCTCTGTGTTCCAATCTGTTTTATATATTCTCAGCTTCTTGTTCACTACATTGTTCAGTAAACTCAACTGCTGGGAAAGAACGATTGTCTGTGTCTGTGTGGCATCATGTACCTTCTGTACCTGTGGGCCCAGACCTCGGCTTTCTTTCATCAAAACTGACTTTAAAAAGTGTAATCCTGATAGATTTCACTTGAAGTTGTTATCAGTACTGGCACACCATATATACTGTGCCAGAAATGTGTATTGAAATATCTAGTCTCCAATGCAAAATATGTAACAGGGCTCCTCCTGTTGTAGTACCATTCCATTTTTTGCTCTCTGGTACAAGCACTCCCATTCAACCAAGGTGATTTTAATTAGCAGGAGACTGCATAAGGGTTCACAAATTCCTACCAGCTCTCAGTTGGAGTTCTCGAGAGCATATGATAAGGTGAGCTTTGACAACTGTTCACATGGTGCGGTACTGTGTGGCGGCCATAGTTGCTGTGGTGCTGTGCTTGTGGGTTGGTGGAGCTCAGTGCCAGGGTGGCATTGCCATGCCAGGGGTGCTGTTTGTCTGCTGGGTCCCGCCGTCTGCTTGTGTGGTGCTGTGGTCGCGGTGGTCACCATGCAGTGCCACGCCAAATTTAGAGTAGGTTCCCACTCGAGGAGGCAACCTTGTCGTATTGAGTGGGCTTATGCTTTTTGATCAAAATGTGTACTAATGCCTTATGTAAGCTTGTAACATAGGGGCCTGTATACTAATTTTGACGCTGAGAAGCAAAGCTTAGGTTCCTAGTTTACTAGTGAAGGTGTGCTGTTCTGATTGTCTACCTACAGTATGTATCAAACTTATGCCTGTTAACCAACACTGAACTGTCTACCGTGCTAACCCTTTGCTATCAGCCCTGACATAGTCATATAACATATCAAAGAACTGCACAAACTCTTCCTGCCCTGACCTGTTGCCTGTTTACCGACTGAGTATTGCTTGACCCCTTGCTTTGCACCGGTGTCACTGATCTCAGTGGATCAGCTGCCAACTACACCTGGACCATTCCAAGAAGTTGCAGCCTGGTGGGCCTCCTGCAGCAAAGGCCAGATCCTTGAATGGTGGTTAAAGGGTGAATACCACGGTATTGTTAGCATAATGCCTTTAGGACTCGCCCAAAGTTAAACCATTAATTGGTACAATTGATCCACTGTCCACACTCTCAGCCCATTACAGCAACTTTGGCCATGACACATGCCGATGTTGCAATAATATATCAAAACATAATGAAAGTAAATGTTAGGCCTCGTTCACACTTCAGTGTTTGGTCAGTGATTTCCATCAGTGATTTGTGAGCCAAAACCAGAAGTGGAGCCTCCACAGACATGAGGTAGACGGGAAAGATCTGCTCCTGTTCTATGTTTAGAGCTGCACCTGGTTTTGGCTCACAAATCACTGATGGAAATCACTGACCAAACACTGAAGTGTGAACTAGGCCTTATAGTTTTGTGACTCCCAACTTACCAATAGTAATAAGCAGCATAGGCAATATTCGTTTTCGCAATATTTTGTGAATTTTTCGCATAATATTGGCAATAAATTTAAGAATTCTACAATTCACAATCTCCAGTCATTATCTTCATGATTGCGCAATTCGGTACTAATGATGTGCATTTTTTTTTGCGCAATACGTACAACTTTACATTTTATCAGGTCTGAGTAGATATTACTGATTGGTGCACTAAGTATTGTTGTGACATCACAGCACTATGTCTGTAGCATGTATGTATGGACAGCAGAGAAACAGTAATTCCTATCACACTACCTAACACCCTGCACTGGAACCTATCAGCTACACTATATCACTATCTAACCTACACTGACTATCTCCCATTAACTATCTGTATTATATATATATGAGCTAACTAACTAATGTAATTAAATAAGCATCCAGATGACTCATCTAAGCACAGAGCACAGCAATAACACTGCTACTGGGGCGTTCCTTATATAGTAAGAGCTAGGCAACTTTCCTATTGGTTGCTAGGGCTGTTGCTAAGCTCTAACAAAGATATTACAGCCTTCTCATTGGCCCACAAGCAAGAAGCGGTAGTACTGATGAAAAAAAAAAAACTAGAATGTTCGCGATTACAAATATATAGCACTATATTCTAGATTTTCGTGAATTCTCGAAGTCCCGATATTTGCATTAAGAATTTGCGATTAGACACTAGTTACTAAGGCCTCTTTCACACTTGCGTTGTCCGGATCTGGCGTGTACTCCATTTCCCGGAATTACACGCCGGATCCGGAAAAACGCAAGTGAACTGAAAGCATTTGAAGACGGATCCGTCTTCAAAATGCGGTCAGTGTTACTATGGCACCCAGGACGCTATTAAAGTCCTGGTTGCCATAGTAGTAGTGGGGAGCGGGGGAGCAGTATACTTACAGTCCGTGCGGCTCCCGGGGCGCTCCAGAATGACGTCAGAGCGCCCCATGCGCATAGATGACGTGCCATGCGATCACGTCATCCATGCGCGTGGGGCGCCCTGACGTCAATCTGGAGCGCCCCGGGAGCTGCACGGACGGTAAGTATACCGCTCCCCCGTTCCCCACTACACTTTACCATGACTGCCAGGACTTTAGCGTCCCGGCAGCCATGGTAACCATTCAGAAAAAGCTAAACGTCGGATCCGGCAATGCGCCGAAACAACGATTAGCTTAAGGCCAGATCTGGATTAATTCCTTTCAATGGGCATTAATTCCGGATCCGGCCTTGCGGCAAGTATTCAGGATTTTTGGCCGGAGCAAAAAGCGCAGCATGCTGCGGTAATTTCTCCGGCCAAAAAACGTTCCGGTCCGGAACTGAAGACATCCTGATGCATCCTGAACGGATTTCACTCCATTCAGAATGCATTAGGATAAAACTGATCAGGATTCTTCCGGCATAGAGCCCCGACGACGGAACTCTATGCCGGAAGAAAAGAACGCAGGTGTGAAAGAGCCCTTAAGACATGTTACAACCTGCTGGATTTCTGATGACTTGTGTGTCACAATACAGTCCTGTTTGGCCAAAGTGGCAAAGCAGCCCTAGCCTAAATTTCAAGATACTGGTTAACCCCAGAAACGCCAAAGAGGGAGGTACCAAATAGGTCAGGGGCAACAAGAAACCACAGCAACCGCAGCTGCGATACAGGACATTGCCTCTAGCGACCAGTATGCACAGAAAACCATGTCACGGAACCGCAGCGTGACATCAGACAGCAATAGTAAATAATTTGAGGGTGACTCTGACGTATTTAGCTATGTGTAAACGCATGGTATTAAAAACAGCCCGTCTTAAAACACATTGCAACATCAGACTTGGTATGCTTCTTATTGGGGCAGATGCCTGACGGTGTTTAAACACAAACTTTGTTATCAGAAAAAAATGGTGGCTTGTTCCGAATAAGCATTCCAAAAATTATCCTTTTTTTTTGGGTGTAGTAGCAGTATAGTATGAAACCTGATGGACAGGAGATGTGTGACTGTGTAGAGGTAGTAGTAGTGAAAGCAAGGGGAGAGAGGCAGGCTGCTGCTGCAGCAGCAATATATTATTTTTGCCTTACGGACAGTCAGACAGCTGCAGTGGCATGATTGGGCCATCAATAAATAGCACCTGGCGGCAATGGCACTGTCAGACAGAGGTGTGTGAAAATCTTCATATCTATGCTTTATTCATTTTCACAAATTTAATGCTTTCTACACTAGCTGAGGAGGAATGGCTTCTCCAAGTTTTTCAGACTTTGGTATACATGGGGAAACTCAATCTAGATCTAACAGTTTTTTTCCCTCTCTTGCTGCAGGAATACGGAATAGTCCACCTGTCTTCAGAAGGGGGGCAGAATAGAACAGAATCGTTCCACTCTGAACGATCATAACATTAAAACTATCCTTACCAATGATGCTGCCACCCACTGGTATACCAGGAAAATGACTTGAACAATTGCATTTAACATAGGTTTATGCACATTTGTGGAGGACAGAAGCAAAATCACATCAGATGACAGTATAAAAGCTCTTAACAGATAGTAGCAGGGTAGAGGCGTGTAGTAACACAACTCTGGGGTGTTACAGAAGCTTTTGAGCATTTGCTCTGAGCCTCTGATATAACTATCAGGGGGATGAAATGGTTGATCTTGCTGTTGTCCTTATTGACAGATCTGGTTCAAAGGACCTGCGTATGTCACATGTGTCCCTGATGAGCTGCCACTGTCTGAGCTCACAATAACACATGTTTCCTGATATGATGGTCTTGTGAAATCATGTAATTATTGAAAGCTGTATGCTGCTTGTACAGATGCTACAGCATTTACAAGGTGGAGTTCCAGCAAGTTGGAACTTTGCAGATCAGATAGCGTAAAGGCAGGTTGTGTTCTGTCTGTGCAAACCCAGGAGGACATTTTTAGCCACATAAGAATTGCTGAAAAGCACAGACATTCTCCTAGACATGGCCAGCACTTTCTGCAAGCCACAATACTATTTTTAACCGCCTAAGGCAGGGATGCGTCCGGCATTCGGGTTGTTCCTCGACGCATCGGCGTGTCATCTCGCCTGACGTGAGATGACGCACAAAGCCGGCCCGCACTGCGCAGGAGAAGTTTGTCACCAGCCTGCCAGCCAATGATCTGCGCTGGCAGGTTGGTAACTTTTAAAAAATCATATCACAAGCCATTTAACACATTATATTTATAAATATAGTGTGTTAAATGGATTCTGTGCTCTCTGCTGGTTCCTTTTCGTCGGTTGGTCCCAGCAGAGAGCACAGATCACTGTGAGTACACCAAGCACAACACATTTAGCCCCAGATCAGCCCCCCATCACCCCAATTAACCCCTTGATCACCCCTGTCAATCACTAGTGAAAGGGAAAAAAGTGATCAGTGTTAGTTTAGGCCCCTTTGGTAGGTAGTTAGCGGCAGTTAGCGCCCAGCCAACCGCACCGCAGTCACTGATTCGCTGATTAGCGTATCGCTAATCAGCATTGGTACTTTTATAGTATCTGTAAGTGATCAGAACTGATCACAGACAGATCTATAATAGTATTAGTGTCACCTTAGCTCGCCCTCCACCCAAAACGCAGTGTTTGCCCGATCAGGCCTGATTGGTCGCCCACACGTGCGTTAACCCACGCCCGCCCCGCCGCAGTGATAAAATATATATATTTTTTTAATCACTGCACAATCACTACACAAGCTCTGCAGGGATAAAAAAAAAATCTGTTTTGATATTTTTTATCAATCGCAGCAGCTTCCGGTACTTCGCTAGGCAGGCTTGCTTTTTTTCTTGGGTAGTCTCAGGGACTACCCCCTAAATTTAGTTGACCAAATGGCAAGTAAGGGGTATTCTTCTGAAGAGGCCTACATGCTTCTGACCCAGTCGGATGAGGAATGGGAACCCTCATCTGACGAATCCAGCGGGTCAGAATACGAACCTGTAGAAAGCAGTCTGACCCAAAGTTCGGACGATGAGGTTGAGGTCCCTGATACCACCAGGCATACCCGGCCCCGTGTTGCTAGACCACAGGTTGCGCAGGATCCGCTTCAAGGGCAGCAGAGTGGGGCTGGCGCTGTCGGATTACGTGGTGAGGCATACACCAGCAGCGCAGCCCATCCTGGACCTAGTACCAGCACTGCCGTAGAACATGGTGAAGTGGCGAGCACCAGAAGGGCATTTGAAGCTGGTATGGTGGCATGTGCAGTAGTTCCCCCATCGCAGCCACCACACAGACAGGCCCGTAGAGCCCCTAGATTCCCTGAGGTGCTGGAAAACCCTAATTGGCAGCCCCCATCTTCAGCCGCACCAGTAGTTCCCCCTTTCACCACCCAGTCTGGAGTTCGGTTTGAGACAGCTCAGATCGGATCGGCACTGGGGTTTTTTGAGCTGTTCTTTACTGCGGAGCTCTTTGACTTAGTCGTGGTAGAAACAAACCGGTATGCCACTCAATTTATAGCCGCCAACCCGGGAAGCTTTTATGCCCAGTCTTTCATGGGCCTGACAAAAAAATATGAATTGCGGTCATATTGGTCCACGATATTTCTCTCACCCAGCATAGGTATATGTAAAAATACACCCCTAAACACATTTCCCTACTTCTTCTGAGTACGGCGATACCACATGTGTGACACTTTTTTGCAGCCTAGGTGAGCAAAGGGCCCCAAATTCCAATGAGTACCTTTACAATTTCACAGGGCATTTTTTACTCATTTGGATTCCAAACTACTTCTCACGCTTTAGGTCCCCTAAAATGCCAGGGCAGTATAAATACCCCACAAGTGACCCCATTTTGGAAAGAAGACATCCCACGGTATTTTGTGTGGGGCACGGGGAGTTCATGTAAAATTTTATTCTTTGTAACAAGTTAGTGGAATATGAGACTTTGTAAGAAAAAAAAAAATTATAAAATCATTTTCCGCTAACTTGTGCCCCCCAAAAAATATTCTGTGAACTCGCTATGCCCCTCACGGCATACCCTGGGGTGTTTTCTTTCCAAAATGGGGTCACTAGTGGGGTATTTATACTGCCCTGGCATTTTAGGGACCCTTAAGCGTGAGAAGTAGTATGGAATCCAAATGCGTACAAAATGCCCTGTAAAATCCTAAAGATACTCATTGGAATTCGGGCCCCTTTGTGCACCTAGGCTGCAAAAAAGTGTCACACATGTGGTATCACCGTACTCAGGAGAAGTAGGGCAATGTGTTTGGGGTGTATTTTTACATATACCCATGCTGGGTGAGAGAAATATCTCTGTCAAATTACAACTTTGTATAAAAAAAATGGGAAAAGTTGTCTTTTAGAGAGATATTTCTCTCATCCAGCATTGGTATATGTAAAAATACACCCCAAAACACATTGCCCTACTTCTTCTGAGTACGGCAATACCACATGTGTGACACTTTTTTGCAGCCTATATGCGCAAAGGGGCCCAAATTCCAATGAGTACTTTTAGGATTTCACAGGGCATTTTTACGCATTTGGATTCCAAACCACTTCTCATGCTTTAGGGCCCATAAAATGCAAGGGCAGTATAAATGCCCCACATGTGACCCCATTTTGGAAAGAAGACACCCCAAGGTATTCAGTGATGGGTATGGTGAGTTCATGTAAAATTTTATTTTTTGTCACAAGTTAGTGGAATATGAGACTTTGTAAGAAAAAAAATAAAAATAAAAAAAACATTTTCCGCTAACTTGTGACAAAAAATAAAAATTTCCATGAACTCACTATGGCCATCAGCGAATACCTTAGGGTGTCTACTTTCCGAAATGGGGTCATTTGTGGGGTGTTTCTACTGTCTGGGCATTGTAGAACCTCAGGAAACATGACAGGTGCTCAGAAAGTCAAAGTGCGTAAATAGATTTTTTTGCACCATAGTTTGTACATAGATTGTAAACGCTATAACTTTTACCAAAACCAATAAATATACACTTATTGCATTTTTTTTTATCAAAGACATGTAGAACAATAAATTTTGAGAAAATTTTATACAGAAATGTAATTTTATTTGAAAATTTTTACAACAGAAAGTGAAAAATTTCATTTTTTTGCAAAAAGTTCAGTCATTTTCGATTAATATAACAAAAAGTAAAAATGTCAGCAGCAATACAATACCACCAAATGAAAGCTCTATTAGTGACAAGAAAAGGAGGTAAAATTCATTTGGGTGGTAAGTTGTATGACTGAGCAATAAACCGTGAAAGTAGTGTTGTGCAGAATTGTAAAAAGTGGTCTGTTCATTAGGGGGTTTAAGCTAGGAGAGCTGAGGTGGTTAAAAAGCATCAGCACCACCAAATTTTTCATGTGCTCCATGCAGGGAGCTTGTGTTATTTTCCCCAAATACTGCGCAGCCACAATTTCCTGTCAGTGTCGCTGACCACCTTGCTCAGTTGTATTTGGGTGGGAGACATTCAGCAGGAAATTTGCTGCTTGATGCACATTAGCAACTGATCCACTGTGTGGCTTCTCTCTTCCAGGCTCATTTCTAAGACAGCATGTCAATGCTGCAGTTCACACATTTGATAGGAGGGAGCTGGAGCAGAAGCAACACTCTGCCCTGTTTCTGTTGGGGACGCGAGGAAGCCCGTTGAGACAGACATGGAGGGAGGAGATGGATAAGTGCCTGGTGTGGAAACCAGACTGGTACAAACATGGAGGTTTCAATAGAACCTGGGCCCGTTGCCATGCAAAACATTGACCCAGTAAGTCCTGAAAGACAAGTAATATTTCTTTCCATAACAGCTGCTCCATATGTCATGCACATTTCCGAACAATGATAATTCCTTTGTGCGGCCCACACTCTCCATTACGTGAGAATACAAAGCACGGATGTCTTTTTGTTTAGAAATCATAAAGGACAAGACAATAAAAAAAGTCTCAATTGGACAAAACAGAGCTTGCGATAGTTTGATATATGTGCAGCGACCTGCAGTGCAAGAACTAGTAGGAGGGGAGTGGTAGTGTTTTCAAAGTGGCTATCCTCACTCCAAGGCTCCCTGGGGCAGTAAAGTAAACGGAGGGGGTACCCTTACTTTCCTTGGCGCACACCCTCTGCCTTTTTGGTAGTCCCGAATGGGGGTGCCATTGATGGTGTATGGTTGGCAGGGTGCAAGGCAGGAGGGAAAGTGCATGGCTGGTGAAAAGTTTATGAAGTTAATGATTAGGCCTGTTTGGTTGCAATTAAAGATGAGTGAATCGAAGTTGGCGAAGTGGAATTCGATCCAAATTATATGAAAAGTTAGATTCGTCCCGAAGTCGAATTTCCTCGTGCTTTGTGGTAAGGAATCAAATTTTTTTTTAAATGGCTGCTTTTTCTAAAATCACAGCCCTATAAAAAGTCTCCTCATGCCTGGTCTCAGCCATTTTACAGTGAGTTTAGTGCAGGGAGTGATGTTGCAGGCTCAGTGTCTGAGGCACTCAGCTCCTCCATATGCACTAGCGCATCTAAAGCGTTAGACCAGGTCACTCTCAAAAGACTCTCGGTAGACCTCCATTGGCGGAGGATTAACAGATTTAGGTTGTTTTAAACAGTAATTGCAGTAATCCTAGCATCTGTTATTGGGTTGAAAGTGCTGTCTGATTTATTTTAAATATATAAAAGTACGTACATTATTCCTTGCTTTTGGTGTGAAATGCGGTCTGATACAACCAGTTTTGGGGTGTGTTTATTTCATATAAATGCACAGTGTTCTACACTACTATACAGGCTCGTAGTAGCTAGAAAATAGCGATTTGTCACAAATAAATTCTGAATTTTGGGGAAATTCGGCAAACCGTTCAAATCAAATTTTTGAGAAATTTGCTCATCTCTAGTTGCAATAAATAAAGTCTCTCATTACGGAATAGATAATTGGAGCAGAAAAAGGCCCAGCTCTGGGGTATGTTACTGATTAGGGTTCTCCCAGTAGTTGTGTATAGGCAGCATTGAAGTTAGTAAACACACTTTGCACACTTCTCACTTTGCAATTCTGTACACAGCAACTCCTTCTACAGTTCCCAGGCTGCAGTGTGAAGTTCTTAGATTCAGATAGCCAGTACAGTCTCAAAGTGTGGTGAGTGCAGGCTGCAATTTCCACAAGCAGTAAAGTGTTAATGCCATAAACAAGTGGTACTTACTGTCTGAATCCAGTGCACAGCTTTGATAGTTCTAAATCTTCTGTGGATGTCTGTTATCTTTCCCTCAGTATTCTCTTTTAAGTTGTTCTTTGGTAGCTTTTCAGTCTCAGGAATGGTGTTTCCTGGATGAGGCTCCTCTTTGGGCTTACTTAGCAGGAGCTTACACATGTAGGTCTAAGACTTTGTGACTAACCAGAGGAGGTCAGACCAGCCGATCTCCACATTAACCTAACCAAGAATACCAGTATTAACTGTTTTATGTCCATACAAAACTAAAACTATTTGGAATACATAGTGCATAGAGAGATATGTGCTTTTATCATTAAATCACAACAGTTACCTTTTTGCAAACAACCTTTAAAAGGCATCCATTGGTTTACTGCATATGCAAGCACACTGAAAATAATGGATTTTTGGGGGAATAGACAATATTATGCAATTTTGGTGACGACAAAGGACTCAAAGACAAATTTTGGCTATATCCACATGTGAAGAATTAGCTGCTTTTTGGATTTGCTGTTGCGGATCTTCGTGCAGCAAATCTGCAGTGTTATACAGTACTAGTTGTAGTAGTTCTCATTCACATGTGCAAGAAAAAATCTGTAGCGGAAACTGATCTGTGGTGTAGATTTGAATTCATTTATACCATGGATTTTCATAGTGCATTTCACCCTTTCTAGTGCAATATTGAAATCAATGGCACTTCATGAACAAAATCAGCAACAAAATCACCTAATTTAAAAAAAAAAATTGTAAACGCCTGGAACTCGAGGACAATGGTCATACATTTTTTGAAGAATAAACAATTTTTGTGAAGACCTGGAACTGGAAGGCAATTTTCATAATTTTTTTGAGGACAAGACAATATTAAACAATGTTGGTGAAGAACTTCAGTACAATTGTCATACATTTTTTACGGACAAGACAATTGAGGTTTTTTTTGAAAAAAACTTGCCATTGAACAAGTCCAATACAATATATGGTAGGTGTAAAGCGGAGCCGGCGACGCTCTCTCTCCTTGCAGCGCTGCCGGCACCCCCGTCTGTGTGGAGCGAGGACGCGACTGTGTCCTTGTTCCCATGGTGACGTTGGTATGAACCTGGCCATGCGCGCCTCTTTGGCATGGCTGGCATTCTCTATCCCCTAGGCAACGAGCAGCACGGGAGATGAGCGCTGATAGGAATGAATCGGCGCTCAGCTGCATTGAGGTGCGTGATGCGAGTCACGTGATGCTGGCCACGTCACGTGACTAATCTGTTAAGGCTATTTAAGAGGCAGCCTGCTGGCCACAGTTTGCCTGTGATTGGTCTTTCAACCTCTCTAGTGTTTGCCTGCATTTGTGACTTTGTGTACTCGACCTTGGCTTGAATTTGACTCTTAAATCTTGTGTTACCCCTTTGTACTGCGTGACCTCCTGACCTCGGCTTTTATTTTACATTGATTTCGGTGTTTCCCCTGGTGCTGACATTATCTCCTGGTTCTAACCTCCTAGCTTTGGTTTCTCCACTTTTGTTCCTCCCTATAAGCCCCCGCACGTACTTAAGCTAGGGACCGCCGCCCAGTTGTACATCGTCAGGACAGACTGTGCAAGTAGGTAGGGATAGTGATGTGGGTGGAGATTAGGGCTGCACTTATCCCTACCATTTGTGACAGAATCACAGGCCTAATACCATGGACCCTATGTGAGTCCTTATAGATCAGGTACATAGTCTCGCCCAAATGTTGCAGGTTTTGGTAGAAAGGTTACAGCAGCAGGAATTGCGACAGCCCCCTCCTGTAGTGGCCTCCTCTGCTATGACTCTTGAACCTCATGTCAAACTGCCTGATCATTTTTCGGGGGACAGGAAGCATTTTTTGACTTTTAAAGAGAGCTGTAAGCTGTATTTTCGTTTGTGCCCACACTTCGGGTTCCAAACAACAGAGAGTTGGCATCATTATCTCTTTGTTGCAAGGAGACCCACAAGAATGGGCTTACTCTCTCCCCCACAGATTCCCCTTGCCTAACTAATTTTGAGGCGTTTCTTCAGGCCTTAAGTATGCTTTACGATGAACCTGATAAGGTGGCCGTTGTTGAGAGTCAATTAAGGTCCTTCAGTCAGGGAGACAGACCCGTGGAGGAATATTGCACCAAATTTCGGAAATGGTGCGTTTCCTCTGGCTGGAATGATCCAGCGCTTAGATGTCAGTTCCGGTTAGGACTTTCAGAAAATTTTAAAGATATGTTGGTCAGTTACCCTCTCCCTGACAACTTAGAACAGACTATGACTCTAGCTGTTTGTCTTTCGCTAAATCGTCGGTCAAGTCTAAGAGAAAAACTGACGTCTCCACTGGTAGTGGTCACACCTGAACCATCACCCTCAAGACTCCAAGTTGAGAATCATCCAGAGGAGCCCATGCAGCTCGGAATGACCAGGAGAGATCAGAGATATCAAAAGGGTGCCTGCTTTTATTGTGGAGAATTGGATCATTGGTTACGGCAATGTCCTAAAGTTCCTCCTTCCAGGAGATCTTCACGTCCAGATGCCCAGAAGGATTAGGTACTTCCCAAGGTGGTTAAAGAGAAAGTGTAGTTACCAGTGGTTATTTCCTTTGGCTCCAGTAAGGGGTTTTGGAAGGCATTTGTTGATTCTGGGTCTGCTTCTAATTTTATTGACCATAACTTTGCTCTTTCCCTTGGTCTGCACAACATGTCCCTCGCTAACCCTATTCATATTATTGCCATTGATTCCACACCTTTGGTGGGCGGGACAGTAGAATATTGTACCCCGGAAGTAACCTTGACTGTGGGGGTCTCTCATATGGAGTGTACTTCTTTTTTTATTCTAAAAAATTTACCCGTGGAGGTCGTTCTGGGTCTACCTTGGCTCCAGGTTCATAATCCTATTATCAACTGGTTCACGGGCAAATTAAAGAAATGGGGGGGGGGGGGGAAATGTGATTCTTGTTGTCTACCTGTTATTCAGGCCGGAGTCTCTGCGGAGTCCAACTTTCTTCCCTCATACATCAGCGACTTTGCTGATGTTTTTTCCATGTCCGAGGTTATTTCCTCCCCCCTCACAGACCTTATGACTGTGCCATCGACCTTGTTCCGGGATCCAAATATCCTAGGGGTCATATTTATAACTTGTCCGGTCCAGAATGGCAGTCTATGAGGGATTTCTTGAAGAAAAGTTTACTGCAAGGGCATATTAGGCCCTCGGTATCTCCTATGGGGGTGAGGGTTTTCTTTGTCGCAAAAAAGGATGATGGATTGAGGCCGTGTATTGATTATAGAGAATTAAAAAAAATTACCATCAAGAATCAGTACCCCGTGCCCTTGATTCCAGACCTGTTTAACCAAATTCTTGTAGCTCACTGGTTCACTAAACTTGACCTCAGGGGGGCATATAATCTCATTCAAATAAAGGAGGGGGATGAGTGGAAAACTGCCTTTAATACCCCTGAGAGTCTCTTTGAATATTTGGTAATGCCATTTGGTCTAAGTAATGCTCCGGCGGTTTTCCCAAATTTTGTCAACAATATTTTTAGACAATTTATTGGAAAATTTATGATTGTTTACTTGGATGATATTTTTATTTATTCACCTGACTGGGACTCTCACATTAGCCACACTAGACAGGTACTGCAGGTTTTTCGAGAGAACCAACTATTCGCTAAAAGTGAAAAGTGTACATTTGGAGTACAGGAAATTCTATTTTTGGGATATATTCTCACACCCCAATCCTTTAAGATGGATCCGGGGAAAGTGCAGGCTATTCTAGAGTGGGTAATGCCCTCCTCTCTGAAAGCATTCCAACGGTTTCTGGGGGTTTCTAATTATTATCGAAAATTTATCAAAAATTTTTCTATTATTGCGTAGCCATTCACCGACCTAACCAAGAAGGGGGCGGATCTAACTAATTGGTCATCAGAGGCCATAGAAGCTTTTGAAACACTCAAGAGGTGTTTTATTAATGCTCCTGTGTTAATCCAACAAGATCAAGAAAGGCCTTTTGTGGTTGAGTTTGATGCCTCCGAGGATGGAGTTGGAACCGTACTCTCCCAGGGGTCATCAACTCTCACTAAACTTAGGCCTTGCTCCTTTTTCTCGCATAAATTCTCCTCTATGGACAGAAATTACAACATTGGTAATCGTGAATTACTTGCTATTAAATGGGCTTTTGAGGAATGGCGGCATTTTTTGGAGGGGGCTCAACATCAGGTATAATTACTAATTATAAGAATTTGATGTTTTTGCAATCTGCTAAACGTTTGAATCCCAGACAGGCTAGGTGGGCATTGTTCTTCACACGCTTTAACTTTTGTATTACTTTCAGGCCAGGAAGTAAAAATGTCAAAGCAGATGCCCTATCTCAACATTTTTGTACATTTCAGTCTCCTGATACTCCACTAGAACCGATTTTGCCGGCAGGTGTCATTGTGGCCTCAATCTCTTCCGATTTGACAACCGAAATTACTACGGGACAACATTTGGCTCCGATGCAATCCCCTAAACATAAACTGCTTGTCCCTGGTCATTTGCGCCTCCGACTGTTGGGTGAGTGCCATAATTCAGTTTTTAGTGGACATCCGTGTATTAATGCCACCAAGGAGCTAATCTCCAGATATTACTGGTGGCCCACCCTGTCTAGAGATGTCCACTCATATGTATCCTCATGTGAGGTTTGTGCCAGGTCCAAAACTCCTAGGTCCTGGCCGATGGGTGAATTAGGACCATTGTCCATCCCTAGTAGACCTTGGTCCTATATTTCCATGTATTTTATCACTGATCTACCGGTTTCGGAGGGTAAGTCGGTTGTATGGGTAATCGTTCGCAGGTTTAGCAAAATGGTGCATTTCATTCCTGTGTCAAAATTGCCCAATGCTAAGATTTTGGCGTCTGTTTGTATATCATGTAATACGTTTGCACGGGATTCTGGAGAATGTGGTTTTGGATAGAGGCGTTCAGTTCGTCTCAAGGTTTTGGAGGGATTTTTTTCATAAATGTAATATCTCCTTGTCTTTTTCTTTGGACTTTCATCCTGAAACCAACGGTCAAACTGAACGTTTAAACTAATCTTTGGAACAGTATCTGAGGTGTTATGGGTCAAACATCTGTCCTTGGCTGAATTCTCCATTAATAATCGGGTGAACTCGTCTACCGGTATGTCTCCGTTCTTTTGTAATTTTGGTTTTCATCCGCGATTTTGTTCTTTTTCGTCATCTTCCTCTCAGATTCCTGAAGCTGATTTTGTGGTCAAATAACTGTGCACAGTCTGGTTCAAAAGGGTAAGGCGGACAAAAGACACTCTCGAGGAGTAGAGTTTGGGTTGGGAGATAGTGTTATCTACCAATAATTTTTCTCTGAAAGTCTCTTTGAGTAAATTTGCACCGCGGTTTATTGGTCCTTATGAAATTATTGAAATCATTAACCCTGTGTCTTTTAAGTTACAGTTACCTGATTTTACCGAGTTACCTTTATTATTCATAATGTTTTCAAGAAGGCTTTACTAAAAAAGTATGTGTCGCCTGTATTCCCTACACAGGAATCTCTGTTTCCAGTGGAGGTTGCCAGTCAACTAGAATTTGAGATATCTAGAATCTTGGATGTGAGAAAGGTTCGCAAATTATTGCAGTATTTAGTTCACTGGAAGGGTTTCGGAGAGAGATCCTGGGTACCAGCAAGTAAAATGCATGCTACTAGGTTGGTGAAAATTCTGAAAGCCCCCAGAGGCTGCAACACCTAAGCAAGAGGCATCACTAACCAAACACTGCCAAGGAACTCTCCAAAGAAGTAAGGGGCAATGTTGTTGAGAAGTACAAGTCAGGGTTAGGTTATAAAAAAATATCCAAATCTTTGATCCCCATGAGCACCATCAAAACTATCATAACCAAATGGAAAGAACATGGCACAACAGCAAACCTGCAAAGAGACGGCCAACCAACAAAACTCATGGACCAGGCAAGGAGGGCATTAATCAGAGAGGCAGCACAGAGACCTAAGGTAACCCTGGAGGAGCTGCAGAGTTCCACAGCAGAGACTGGAGTATTTGTACATAGGACAACAATAAGCCATACGCTTCATAGTTGGGCTTTATGGCAGAGTGGCCAGAAGAAAACCATTACTTTAAGCAAAAAACAAAAAGGCACATTGTGAGTTTGAGGAAAGGCATGTGGGAGACTCCCAAAATGTATGGAGGAAGGTGCTCTCGTCTGATGAGACTAAAATTGAACTTTTCAGCCATCAAAGAAAACGCTATGTCTAGCGCAAACCTAACACGTCACCCAAAGAACACCATCCCCACAGTGAAACATGGTGGTGGCAGCATCATGCTGTGCGGATGTGTTTCAGCAGCCGGGACTGGGAAACTGGTCAGAGTTGAGGGAAAGATGGATGGTGCTAAATACAGGGATATTTGTGAGCAAAACCTATAGCTCTCTGTGCGTGATTTGAGTCTAGGACGGAGGTTCACCTTCTAGCAGGACAATGACCCCAAACACACTGCTAAACCAACACTTAAGGGGAACCATGTAAATGTGTTGGAATGGCCTAGTCAAAGCCCAGATCTCAATCCAATAGAAAATCTGTGGTCAGACTTAAAGATTGCTGTTCACAAGCGCAAACCATCCAACTTGAAGGAGCTGGAGCAGTTTTGCATGGAGGAATGGGCAAAAATCCCAGTGGTAAGATGTGGTAAGCTCATAGAGACTTATCGAAAGCGACTTGTAGCTGTGATTGCTGCAAAAGAAGGTTCTACAAAGTATTGACTTTAGGGGGGTAAATTGTTATGCACATTAACTTTTTTTGTTATTTTGTCCTATTTGTTGTTTGCTTCACAATAAAAAAAAAATATCTTTTTTTTCTACTGCAGACAAGCATAGCAAGAAGGCTTCTGCTCCAGCCAATTGTCTTTCAGTTTGTCACAGAACTTTGGAGAGGAGGAGGGGAACATGGCTGATCTCCTTAGACACAAAGAGAAGATTTCTTCATGTATTTCTCAGTTTTAACTGTAATATGACAAAAAAATACCAAAATACGCATACAAGATTACATGTTAACCATTTCTGATGAAATTCTGCACCGCCGGTAGTGGGAAATTCAGCCTGTTTGGATCATTAAGAGCAAAATATATTATGTCAATTGGAAATATTTATAACACCCACATCAAATATTGCTATATAAATATTTTTTCATTCCATTCAGAAAATCCTGTGGCTGTTGACCTGTCTTATTGACAGTCTCCAGGGTCAGTCTCCGCATGTGCCTCTGCCAACGTAATTATCAGAATAGATTAATAGATGCCATGTCATCTTTGTTATGCTCATTGTGGGTAGCTAGGGATATGTTAATTAAAGTTTGTGCTGACTTGGCCTCAGGGCCGCTTTAAGATATTAATGGGTCTAGTACAAAGGCCTAATTAGTCCCAGAAAACATTTGTGAAATTCAGAGTAGTCTTATTGGTTTTACTGTATATTTCTTTGTATTGCTTTTATAAAATTATATCATGTGAGCATTGTTTTTATTTTTTTGTAAGACATTGTCACTGCAAATTGGATTTGGATTCAGAAAGTAAATATATCACAGAACCTTAACCCCGTGTTAAAATGTTACTTTTATTATTTCCTTTAATAAAAAACAAAACAAAAAAAAAAACAACCAGCTCTCCTCCAGTGGAGATTTTTCAAAACATTTTATTCGTGGCTGAATGAAAAGTGATCCAAATGTCCTGAAAATGTGATGCAATGACAGCAATAACAAATATTGTTAGAGTGACACTGACATATATAGCTTTGGGTAAACGCATGGCTGACAGCCTGTTTAACCCATAGGATACCAGCTGTACAGCGCTGGCAACTGTGACTTAAATCCCAGCGCCGTACAGCTGGGATTAGCAGCAGTTAACCAATTAGCAGCAGTTAGCCGAACCCGTGCTGAAAACATAGATGCCGGAACATTAACCCTCGCTATGCTGCGGTCAACACTGACCACGGCATGTGCGATGTCTGTGGAGTGAGGGAGCTTCTTCCCTGTCCCCATCAGGTTCTCGTGCTGTGGTGACGGGGACCCAATAGTTGGGAAGGCAGCCTAATGCCTTCCATAGGCATCGTGCTGCCTTCCATGGAAGCCTGTGAGACTCAGGGGGCTGGGTCTCACAGGCAGGAAGGCCGTAAGTTTATTACAGATGTATTGTAATGCATTGTACAGGGAATCAGACCCCCAAAAGGGGAAGTCCCACAGTGGGACAAAATAAATATAAAAAAAAAAGTTTTTCAACTCTATAAAAAAAGGCTCTATAAAAAAAGCACGTGATCCACCCCGTCAGGTGTCACCTTACCTCACAAAATGTGTAAGGCTACTTTCACACTAGCGGCACGGACCTCCGGCAGGCTGTTCTGTCAGGTGAGTCGTATGTACTCCAAAATGGTACCAATCAAACCATCATCTCATCCCGCAAAAAATTTGACCCTACCTAAGACAATCGCCAGAAAAAAAATAAAAATATGGCTCTCAGAACATGGCAACACAAAAACAAGATTTTATGCTATTCAAAAATGCTTTCACTGTATAAAACTTAACAAAAATTAAAATAATACATACATTGGGTATCACCGTGTGTGTGACAACCTGCTCTATAGAAAGTGTTACATGATATTCCCCCTCAGGAGAATGCTGTAAAAAAAAAAAAAAAAAAAAGCCAAAACAGCCATTTTTTTTGCCGGCAATCCGGGGGCACACGTTCACTAGCGGCAGGACGGTTCCTTCAGGCTGTTCACCCGACGGAACAGCCTGCCGGAGGTCCGTGCCGCTAGTGTGAAAGTATCCTTACCAGTTTCATTGTCCTGCTAACCTATAAGACTGTATGTTTTGATAATAAAGTTGGGAAATTGCTCGAGAACACAGCACAGTCTGTGTCCTGTGTGTGGAATTCTCGTCCGAGCTTGTATATTCTTTTATCAGCCATGATGGGAAGGCACAAGAGCGTAAATTGCGTTCACATAGTTGAGGAGGCACTTGGAGTGGATATGGACACATCATGGTGTCAGACTTAGGGCCCGTTCACACAACCGCATGGTCGCCATGCTGTATTACCAACCGCAAATATTGGCCCGCAAAACACAGGCACAGGCTGTGTGAACGCTGTACTGCAGTGCAGACCCATTCACTTGAATAGGTCCGTGATCCATCTTTCGCGGTGCAGAGGCATGGACCTGAAAGCCTTCCGTGGGCCTTCCGATCCTACCTTTTGTAACATCCCAGAGTTGTGTTACTACACTCCTCTACCCCGCTACTATCTTCTAAGAGCCTTTATACTTTCATCAAATGTAATTTATATTATGTCCTCCACAAATGTGCATATAAACCTATGTTAAATGTAATTGTTCGTGTAATTTGCCTGGTTACCAGTAGGTGGCAGAAACACATTAGCAGAGACAGTTTAGTATATCTGATCTGGAATGGATTATTTCAGCTTAGATTCCCCTCTTTGAGAGAAGTGGGCAGTTCCCACATCCTGCAGCATGGGTGGAGAAGGAAGTTAGAGTCAGTGTAGCCTTCCCTCTGCTAGGGGAAGGCTGTGTGATAGTGTCCAGGAGAAACACCCTGGATAGGGAATACAGCAAGGACCTAGTCTCGGCTGAGACTTGGTCATATTCCCAGTCTGAGCACCTTCAGCTCAGCTGGATGAACAAAGCAGAAAACTACAGACAACCTCCAGAGCTCCAGGAAGAAATCATCCCCTGCGAACCCGTGAGATAAGTCCAGTCCTAGGAGAAGCTATTTCCTTCTCAGCTAGCCTGTCCCCACACAGCAGAAGTACAGATAAGTGCAGAAGCTAACCCTGCCACAATTACAGAGCTACCAAGCAGACGTTTTATCCTGCAAGCTCCACATTTAAAGCAGTAGTACTCATTCCTGCCAATGATTGCCAAAACCTGCTGGGATTAAGAGACCAAAGTTGCATACGGTTTGGATGTTATTTTAAGTAAAGCAACGTTTGAACTTCATCTAAAAGTCTGGACATCATTTCTTCTGCAAAATTCCTGTATTACTCTTACTATCACTACACTCAAATTTATTGCAAGAGAGCCAGGAGTCCGGCCGTACCCAGACATTATAGGCCATCACACCACTCTGGCATTCCTAATCTGGGATGTGCGTTATAACACCTTGGAAGGGCCCTGGGATAGTACCCTGCGCATGCTGCAATTGGTGTCACGACAAATGCAGAACATTAACAACCCGTATCCTGGCCATTGCACTTTCTCCGTATCTTGCAGATCACGGACCTATTCAAATAAATGGGTCCGCATCCATGGAGTTTGCAAGGCCTGTGCCCATGTTTTGCAGTCCAAAACACGGGCACAGTGGCCATACAATCGTGGGAATGCACCGTTATCAGAAGGATAAGTTTGACACCTGCACTTTGGTCCGCTGAGGAACCATTCATTGGGGAAAAACATCGGGACTTTCGAACAAAGTGACGGAATTTCTTTCAGAGCTTCTCAGGTGAAGAACGGGTTTGTCACCGAGAACATATAGGGACATTGCAGGGAAAGGGCATTATAGTCATGGATCCATATGGGCACAAATATAATGGAATAAGGGAAGTTTTTATGCTGGTTAAGGTCCTGTGATATTGATTTTTGACCCTATGATTTTTGACTACAGTATTTGTGATACAGTGATTGGCATAATTACTAGTTTGTTGTATTGTTGCCCTTGTCCAATCTCACTTCCATTTCTTTTGTCATTTGCCAAGGCATCATATGTACAAGTTATGCAATTCTGGCAGGAGGAAGACTAAATGGTGAGTTGCATATCCCACACTGTTTGAAACATAATGGAGAGATAGATAGGTGATCTATAAATTTTGTTTTCCAGGAGAGGGGCAAAATATGAGGGGTGCTGTACTTCTTTATGATATACAGCCCTCATTTTAGAGTCTTTATCCTTGTGCAAAACCTGTAGGCCATGCTTTCTGTTATGGTTGTACCTGTTCGTAGCGTTCCATAGCTCTCTCCGAAACTGAATCAACTATCCCACATTTACCACAATTTACCCACAGTCACTTAATACTAAAGTAGCAAACAGTCTTTTTTTTAAGCTTTCGGATGTTAAAGTTATTGTTGCAGTTTTGCATTCATTAATTCAGTGTAACTCTTGTTTGTGTAATTTTCAGACCTTTCAAAGATACATTTGTATATCATTTCTCATTTTTTCAGGGTGTTACATCTCCAGAAGATTAATGCTATACTCAGTAATTTATGCAACGACACTTATTTTTCAGTTATACTAATGTGTGTAATCCTCAGTATGACCAGCAGAGGGCAGTGGATCATCGTGGAAACATCTGGGAGCAGGAACTGTGTACACCGCTCTGGAATTGCTGCTTCTGTTTGTTAGGTGTTTGTTGTTCTGGAGTATACAATGCTATTTTAAGACAAAGAGGATAAAGCTTGTTGCTGACTTTTGTGTAAAGGTCTTTTTTTACATTTAATACCAGTTGCTGAATTTTCTGAATTTAGATTACTTTCACGTAGTCATTATTTGGTGAGCGCTTCATCAGTGATTTCCATCAATGATTGTGAGCCAAAGCGAGAGTGAAGCCTACACAGAGATAAGGTATAATGGAAAGAGCTGCACCTATTCTATGTGTTTGACCAGCACTTTATTTTGGCTCACAATCACTGATGAAATGAAAATCACTGATCAACCTTAGGGCTCATGCACACAAACGTATTTTTTGTCCGTGTCCGCAAAAAAAAATTACTCCGCATGCATATTCTTGTCCACAGGCATTGTTACAATGGATCCGCCCAAAAAAACTGATGTAACACGGATGTTACAATTTTTTTTTTGTTGCAGATCCATGTTTTGCGGACAGCAAAACACCGGTGGTCGTGTGCATGAGCCCTTATACTGATGTCAGTCAGTGTTTAGAAATCTCGTACAAGTCACTTTTTCTGAATGCGTTTCATGCTTCCCACAGCTTGTATTTCCTCCTCTGGACTCTGACATTCTATTCTGAATAATAATGAATGCTGAGATTACACTGTAGGTCATAGATACCAGACCATCTGGATTTCCAGGCCTATGGGTACTGAAAGAAAGACTAGAATTTTGCTATTTACATAATAAGCTCCATATGAGTTGTGTAATCGACAAATTACTGAAACTCTTGGAAGCGAATAATCATTTTGCATCTGGATTGTAACGCAATGAGATTATTTGTAATGAATATTCAGTTTAAATAACCAGATGAGCTAAACACATGTGATCTGGGGAACTCATGTATCACAAGACAAGAAGCCGTATAACGTAATAGACATAATAACCAATGTAAACTCCCTGTCGCATAACAGCAAATACAATCTGCGAACCCTTTACACAGCCTAGCCACTTTGTCTCCTGTAATGGGATTGGAAGGTGTCATATTATTGCTCTGTACACATAGGTTTACATGGCATAGGAACGCCAGGCTCCTACAATTAGTCCATCCTAGGATAATACAATGAGAAGAAAATCCTGAGCCATTTCATTATGACCTGAGGCTATAAGGTCATACATGGTATTGCAGGCACATAGTTCAAGAAATTTCAGACTGCTATTTAAAATGTATTGTGGTAAAATATTTTATACTTAATATTGTCAGCATGGGTTTATTAAAATGAGTCCATTAGGATGGCAGCTTTATGAATAAATGAAGCTTAATCACTGTACATTGAAAAGTTCTGCAACTTTATAAGACTCATTTTTCAGTTCCTCATCATTGTCAAAGTCTTGGCTTGCTGTCATTGATTTAGAACATTGCAATTTTTACAGACCTCATACTGAGATTTTGCTAAAATGGTATTCTTTTGAAGCAATAGAACCCCCACCAATCCCGAGAACAGTCTTTTTAGTTGTATTTGTCATGGGAGCAGAGACCGCACATGTATGATTTCCAACTATTGAAATAACTGGATGTTGCAGAGACTGTCATTGACATTAGGGGAGATAATATTAGGAGCCCGCTCACCCCCTGCAATTGGGACAGAACTATTCAATTTTCAAAATACAGTATATGTGGGTTCTAACATTTGGACCGCCACTAGTGCTTTATTACCGTAACCAATCTGTATCAGCAGGACAAACACCTAAAACGCATATAGGATTTCTGGTTATAGTCAGATCTCTGCTTTGAGAAATATTAGGTCTATAAATCTTTGGATGTGAGGTCTGTTTCACAGGAATGATACGGATTGTGTCAGGATGCGTTCAGTGAAACCCGCACCATTTTGCAATTGTCTTTTCTGTGATGGAATACAGACACGTTTGTCCATTGTCCACTCCTAAACATTTGTTGTCTAGGATCTACAGTCACCCCAAGACACATTCCCTTATGAATAGGAAACTCTTCATGATCCACTCTAAAACCGGTTAGGATACACTGGTACATAGTCCATACCTGTAAATTCAAGCTTCCAATCTAGAATATTCCATGCTGTTTATTAGCTTTATTCACTTGCTGCTGAATGCAAGCATTTTAGTATGGGGTGGTAGGAGGTGCAATCCTTACTTCAGCCATTTACTTTCTTGAGTGAGACTTACATATTTTTTCTGCTACTTGGCTATAAACGCAGATAAAAATGCCTATAGACATTTAAAGAGGACCTGTCACCACAAAATGCAATGCAGTCTGAAAGCACCATGTTATAAAGCAGGAGAATCCAAACAGATTGATATATATTTTTACGGGAAAAATATATATCAGTAAAACTTGTAATTTATACATTTATATCTTTTGCTTTTTTCACCTCCTGTGAACAACTATCGGTACAGCAAGGAGGTGTCATCAGTGACTGACAGCTATGTCTGTATGCATACTTATACACACAATGTTGTCAATCACATGGCCAATCATGCACATGGCCGTTGTTTTGGTCCGCACCCGAGCCGCAGTTTTGGCTGTTTTGCCGAGATAATCCATCCCACCTCACAGGTGTGGCATATCAAGGTGCTGATTAGACAGCATGAATATTGCACAGGTGTGCCTTAGACTTCCCACAATAAAAGGCAAAGGAGAAGTGCTCACTAACACAGATTTAGACAGCTTTGTGAACAATATTTGAGAGTAATGGGTCTTTTGTATATGTAGAAAAGGTTTCAGATCTTTGAGTTCAGCTCATGCAAAATGGGAGCAAAACCGAAAGTGTTGCATTTTATATTTTTGTTCAGTGTGTGTATGTATATATATATATATATATATATATATAATCTTGTGGCGATTCTCTCTGGTAGGCAGGTTAGCGGACGCAGTTTAGAGGCAAAGGACCAGGTTGTAAATCACTCTTCAATGTTTATTCACACTTATAACATAACACAACAGTCACTTTTCAGGCTTTGTACTTGTTCACACACAGAAAAACAAAATAAAGTTCACCTGGTATACTGTGTTCCACCGAAAACTTAAAGTTCTGTAAAGAGAGAAACCATCGGGTGACCCGGGCATTTCTGTCCTTGGCCTGGCTCATCCATTTGAGAGGGGATTGGTCGGTCACCAAACGTAACTTTCTCCCCAACAAATAATAGTGGAGAGACTCGAGTGCCCACTTTATAGCCAGGCACTCTTTCTCCACTATACTGTACCTGGTTTCGGCTTGTGTATTAAGACTATCGGCCCATTCGCTTTTCGACTCCTCAATTACGTCCAGTTGTAGCATTAGCACTTCTTCCGAGATGGCTTGTTGCCGAGACTCGGGTGCCCGGTATGGTTTCAACCAGACTCTGGCCTGAGGCTCAGTGACAATGTCATGTTGGATGGTGGAAGTTTGTCCAGGGAGGTCCAAGAACACATCTGTACCTGCTGACGAACTCCCTGGCCTCCTGAGTCTGTTTAGAGGAAAGGCTGTCAGCAATCTACACTGCGGCAACTGCTTCCCTTGTATCAGACTGTGGGGCTGGAAACTCTTCCCCTAGAAAACTCAGCCGCGGGCTATCGTCCTTACTGGTCTCCCTATCTTTCCAAGGTTTAAGTAAATTCACATGGTACACCTGCTCCGGCTTTCGCCGCCCTGGCTGGTGTACCTTGTAGTTTACCTCACCAACTTTTTCGAGTACTTCGTAGGGTCCCTGCCATCTAGCCAGGAACTTACTGTCCACCGTCTGTTTTGTTCTATGTTGTGTTTTCAGCCATAGCAACGTGCACCTGCACATTGGGATGTGCTGACTGACCCCCTTTTTTTTTTTTTCAGTTTGTACTGGAGGTATGGCTGACACTTCAGTCGTGCACTCCTGACCGGCCTGTCTGCCCCGTAGGCTGATTTTAATTAGTGTGAGTATAAAGGTTAGCCTGCTCTCCCTCACTCACTGGAAGCCATTTAGCACCAGGAGAGGTATAGGGTAGACTCTTATTGCATTTGTTGGTGGCCATTTGGCAACAGGAGAGGTGTGGAGTGGGCTCGGCATGCATGTTGGTACCTGCATTCCCTGGATATAATGAAGGCCATTTTGGCACCAAAGATTATAAAAATGAAGGTGGGCCCAGCATGCATGTGGAACCTACACTCCCTGAATTGTATGGTAGCCGTCATGGCACATAACAGGTAGAATTTAGTGTTAGGTACCTGTCTTACAGAATTTTGTACAAAATGTATTTACCAAGCATTTCTAATTTATAAGCATAGCCTTAGCAATTATAATGCATTTTTGTACTTTATTTGGTTTGCAGAAAGCTGTTGCATTGTATGTTTTGTTGTGTTTTCAGCCATAGCAACTTGCACCTGCGCATTGGGATGTGCTGATTGACCCCCCTTTTTTTTTTGCAGTTTGTACTGTCCACTGTTGATACCAGAACCAAAACCCGATCTCTCGGGTTAAAGATCTCAACCCGAGCCTGCCGATTATAGACCCTACTCTGGGCTCGCTGGGCTGCCTCAATATGTTCCCTAACAAGCGTCAACACTGTCTCCATCCGCTCTTGCATCTGAGTGACATATCCAATTACACTTTAATATGGTGTGGGTTGTTTTTTCCACACCTCTTTGGCTATGTCCAACGGACCGCGAGGATGTCGGCCATATAGCAGTTCGAAGGGCAAGAACCCAGTAGAGGCCTAGGGCACCTTTCACACTGCGAACATGAGAAAGGGCAGAAGAAGGTCCCAATCCCTCCCATCCTTAGACACCAGTCTTTTTAACATGTTTTTTAATGTTTGATTAAACCTCTCTACCAAGCCACCCATTTGCAGATGATAAACGAACATCCGTAGCTGTTTTATGTGCAGTAACTTTACAGAGTTCCCTCATGACCTTTGACATAAAAGGGTTCCCCTGGTCAGTCGGAACCTCTTTAGGTAGCCCCACTTGGGAAAACATCTCCATTAACTCCTTAGCTATGAGTTTGGCCGATGTATGTCGCAGTGGCACCGCCTCCGGGTACAGAATGGCATAGTCTAGGGCATGGGTGTCAAACATGCGGCCCGCGGGCCGCATGCGGCCCGCAATGAATATCTTTGCGGCCCGGCAGTCTAGTATCTCTGAACATGAGCGCGCTGCTATCGGCGCGCTCATGTTCTCTCAGCAGCACAGGGAGAAGGAAGCTGTCCTCCCTCCCCCTGTGCCGCTGCCACCAATGAGAAGAGAGGGGGGGAGGAGGGGCGGGCGCACTGCGCCACCAATGAGGAGAGAGGGGCGGAGGAGGGGCGGGCGCACTGAGCCACCAATGATAGGACTATTCCCATTTCCCACACAGAGCGGCGCCCAGCGATGTCTCAACACTCACCATTAGTCCTGGGCGCCGCTCCGTTCGCCCGCAGTGCCCCATTACTGTCTCCTCTCCTGCTCCACATGCTGCTGATTACTATCGGAGCAATGGGAGGAGACATCAGCTTCTCTAGTGGGCGTTCCTTCTCCCTGCGCTGCGATTGGACAGCGCTACAGCCAGGAAGAAGGAACGCCCACTAGTGAAGCTGATGTCTCCTCCCATCGCTCCGATAGTAATCAGCAGCATGTGGAGCAGGAGAGGAGACAGTAATGGAGCACTGCAGGCGAACGGAGCGGCGCCCAGGCCTAATGGTGAGTGCTGAGACATCGCTGGGTGCCGCTCTGTGTGGCCTGATAGTGAAAGTCAGTCTTTAACACAATACAGGAGGCGGGTGCCGGCAGCAGAATCGCATTGCCGGCACCCTGCCGCTGACAGGGAGCTGCGATCAGAGGCAGTTAACCCCTTAGGTGTCGCACCTGAGGGGTTAACTGCTGATCTGCCAGTACCAGCCTCCTGTATAAAGGGGTAATTTATCATTGGTGGTGCAGTGTGCCCCCCCCCTCAACCCCCCATCCCATTAAAATCATTGGTGGCACAGTGCGGCAGCCCCTCTCAACCCCCCCCAGTATTAAAATCATTGGTGGCAGTGGCCACAGGGACCTCTCCCCTCCCCCTCATTGGTGGTGCAGTGGCAGCTTCTGATCGGAGCCCCAGCTGTGTAAGCCTGGGGCTCCAATCAGTTACCATGGCAGCCAGGACGCTACAGAAGCCCTGGTTGCCATGGTAACATCCCTGATGCTGTGTGCACAAGGCACAGAGCAGCAGGGACAGTGTGAAGTCCTATTCACCCTGATAGAGCTGAATAGGACAAGGGATGAAAGATCCCAGGTTCTCGCCCCTAAGGCTACTTTCACACTTGCGTTCACAGCGGATCCGTCTGAGACGGATCCGCTCATATAATGCAGACGGTGGATCCGTTCAGAACGGATCCGTCTGCATTATATTGTAAAAAAAAATATATATTTTTTGATGCGGCCCACATAAACTTAAATTTTTAAATAGTTTTTTTGGCCCATGTTAGCCTTTGAGTTTGACATGCTTGGTCTAGGGTGACAAAGATGTTTTGGTGCAATCTAGCGGACTTCAGAACTGGGCCTATGAGATCCATAGATTCACTCGAATGGAACCTTGATAATCGGGAGAGGTAACAGGTGACTATGGAAATGTGGCTGGGGGCTAGTTATATGGCAGGTTGGGCAAGACTTACAATATTCTTCCACCTCTCTGAACACACTGGGCCAGTAAAACTGTTGTAGAATCCGGTCCTGCATTTCATGCCATCCCAGGTGTTCCCCAAGAATATGTTGGTGGGCTAGCTTCAACATGAGCTTGCGATATACCTTTGGCACCACCAGCTGTTCAATATGCTCACCCTGTAGTTGGTTTACCCGATACAGCATCTTCTGACCGACTTGGCCCCCGGTTGTTGAGGTTCACTATCAACTATTACAACATTTTCCCAGGTCCGAGATAGTGTTGGGTCCCGGTGCTGTGCTGTACCGATATTTTTCACAGAGACGTTGAGGTCTGCCAACTCAGGACCCGGCGGAACATCCTCCACGTCTCCCACCATTACACTCAGCAAGTTTGCCTCCCCCTCTTCCACCGCAGTGGCGGCCACCCCTACTGCTGGCCCTTCGGTCTCAGGTTCCCAGGGTTCCGGTTTCCCCCCTGAGCAAGGCCACTCTACCTTTCGCATCAGGCCACAGTGCCAGGAAACCTGGGAAATGTCTCCCAATTATAAGTTCATAATGTAAATTGGTGGCGACGGCCACCTCGTGAGTCCACCTGCTGGTCACCGTGGACAGAGACATCAGGGCGGTGGGATAGTCCTTTAAGTCTCCATGGATGCACACGGCCTCGACTTTTCGGCCAGTATACTTGGTGGGCAGCACTAAGGCAGCTCTTACCAGGGACACCAGACTCCCTGAGTCCAGCAGAGCCACCGCCAGAGTGTCTCCCACTTCCACCTGGCACAGGTGGCTATTGTCTATAGTCTCGGGGGTACCTGTTGCACACAGCTTCCTGGCATACACTGCGTGGTGGTAGCCATGGTTAGTATCCATGAGTTCACCCCGATGGGGACAGTCAGCCCTTATGTGGCCAGGCTCCTGACACCGCAAGCAGAACATCGGGGCTGGGTCTGTAGGGGTACATCCCGGGTGGGTTTTTCTGGCACCAGCCGCCAGGTCTAGGGTGGAGATTTCTGGGGTTTGACTGCCCCCTCCCAAAAGAACCCACCTGTAGATTCCTGGTAGCCTCATAGCGCTCCGCCAGGTCGACCATCTCAAGGACATTACCAGGAGACATCTGGCCGATCCAGTGCTGGAGAGGGTATGGCAAAGCCTTCCAGAATACATCAGCCAACAGATGTCCAGCATAGCAGTGGAACTCAGCACGTCAGGCTGCAGACATTTTTGCAACTGGTGTAACAGATCATAATACTGAGGTCTCGCGGGTTCAGCCAGGTTAAATCCACTGATGCTGGAGTCTGGATGCCAGGAACGGAGCAACGATCTCAGCCCATTAATCTCTGGGTAGCCCCCCCCTACGGCCACCTTTTCGAACACTGCCAGATAGGTCTCGATGTTGTCCGAGGGGGTCATATTAGGGATCGCCGCACGGACCACAAACTGGGCACCTGGATGTTCTGGGATGCCCCTGCCGCTTGTAAAGCCATCACATGCTGCAATAGCAGCTGGTTGATTTCCTGCTGCTGCTTATTAGCCTCCTGCTGCTACAAGTTATCCTCCTCAAGGGCTTTCACGACAGCTTCCATTTTGCCAAGGGACACGGGTTGTAATGTCGCTGGTTTGATGTAAGACATACAACCGTGCCTTCAGGCCAGCCTTACTGCGCTTGCACGCATCCTCCACCAATTGTGGGAATTTGCTCTGGTAGGCAGGTTAGCGGACGCAGTATAGAGGCAAAGGACCAGGTTGTAAATCACTCTTCAGTGTTTATTCACACTTATGACATAACACAAGAGTCACTTTTTAGGCTTGGTGCTTGTTCACACACAAAACAACAAAATAAAGTTCACCTGGTATCCTGGGTGTCAGTTCACATATGCGGCTGAATGGTCAGCCTCAGAAAGTCCACTTTCAGGCTTTAAGGCGGCCTGCTCGCCTGACACACGGTCTTCAGACCTCAGCACAGAGATCTCCAGAGCTCCACTGTCAGGGGGAGGTAATCCACACCACCTGACAGTGCTGGCTGTTTTTTTAATAAGCCTGCCAAGACCCAGCCTGGCACGTGGGGAGTAGTACCCACCCAGGACTTTGAATACTCCCAGTAAGAGCCGTCCCGGATCAGCTATTTACAGCCATACTAAATAGCAGAGTGTCAATCAGCCTTAGCTGCCGCTGACACATGAAAATACCGGCTCTAACATCACCGATGCCAGGAACCTCTGTGACACATACTTGCTATCAATGACGACCCCTTGTACCTTCCTACAATATATAAATATAAATATATATATATATATATATATATATATATATATATCTATATATCTATATCAATCTGCTCAGCTTCTCCTGCTCTACAGCATGGTGCTTTAAGATTGCCTTGCATCTTGTGCTGACAGGTCCTATTTAAGTTGATGAATTGGATTTCATCATCAATGTACAATCATTGGGGGAAATGTACGGTAACAATAAACAATCATCCTTGCTGACAAATGACAGACCATGATTATCTAGTAAGTCATCCGTACTTTAATAGTCCCTAGAAGTTGATTGTTTATGGATAACTGACACATGAATGAATGTGGCAGAACAACTCACAAGGGAGTGCAGTAGACAAGTAATAATCATCCTTTGCCCTGTGTAGTCGACTATGTATGGCCACTTTGAATAACTGTAATGGCCAGTCTCAACTAAGTTCTGTATGGCTGTATCAGTGGAATGATTGTTTCCCAGTTCAATGGTTGTTCAACTATCAACTACTGTAACTTTTGGCTTTGGCCTTATGCACATGACCATATTTTGTATCGGTGACCGATCAGCATTTTTTGCAGATTGTGCATAGCCACCCGCCCGATGAAAGATATGCAGAGAAAATTGATGTTTTTTTTTTTTCTAGAGCATAGCCACAAATTTAAAAAGAGTAAATACATTATTTCTCGTCTACTATCTTACAACTAATTAAAGGATTATTACCGTCACACAAAGTGGTATAGCAAATTGGTAGGATTCTGATTGGTGGGGTCTCTTAAAGGGCTTGTCAGGGAATATATCATTTCTAACAGGTGTTGGCAGCCTGCCTCTTCTACTGAAGGGATCATACTTACTTCAAGTGAATGGGTCCGCATCCGTGATGCAGTGAATAAACGGCCGATGCCCGTATATTACGGACCCACAATGAGCCCTTAATCTGTGAGTCTATGAGTCGGTACAATATCAAATTTATATACTGTTTCTTATCCTTTACTACTTTTAAAAAAAAATAACAAAAATTGTTAAATAGAAACATTTGTGTTGTGTTGCCATATTGTGACACCAATAACTTTTTTTTCATTTTTTTTTGTCTCAGAGCTGTGTGACATTTTATTTTTGTGAGTTGAGAGTTGAGCTGTAGTTTTAATAAGTACTATGTTGGGGTTCATAACAACAAGGACAGAAGTTGTCAGACTAACCTGATTTGTTTTTATGAAGAGGTGGTAGAAGCCTGGACAGAGGGGCGGAGGATGTGGATGTAGTGATTCTGGATTTTGCAAACACTTTTGATACTGTCCCTCATAGAGGTTTAATAGGTAAAGTAAGGTCTATTGGCTTGGAAAGTAAAGCTTGTAATTGGATTGAAAACTGTCTGAAAGACCATGTCCAGAGAGTTGTGGTCAATAATTTATGTATTAATGATATTTAGGACAGTATTTATAGTACCATTTATATTTTTGCAGATGGCACTGCAGGGGTCATATTCGAATTCGCGATATATCGCAAATATTTTGTAGAATATTTGTCGAATATATAAGCAAATTGCGAATTTTTCAACTTACAACTATTAGACAAAGAAGATTATAGCACTATATTAGCTAAATTACTCTATATTCGATTTTTTTTGAATATTCACTATATTGCTATAACTTAGTTTTTTCGAATATTCGTAATATTCTAAAACAAGAATATATAGCAATATAGCGAATATTCTAAAAAAACGAATATAGAGCAATTTAGCTAATATAGTGCTATAATTTTTTTTTATAGTTGTAATTTTTTTCCAATCTGAACTTCAGATGAGAAAAAAATTACAGCTATTAGACAAATAAGATTATAGCACTATATTAGCTAAATTGCTCTATATTCGATAATTTTTTGGAATATTCGCTATATTGCTATAACTTTGTTTTTCGAATATTCGTAATATTCTAAAACAAGAATATATAGCAATATAGCGAATATTCAAAAAAAACGAATATAGAGCAATTTAGTTAATATAGTGCTATCTTCTTTGTCTAATAGTTGTAATTTTTTTCTCATCTGAAGTTTAGATTGGAAAATTTACAACTATAATAAAAAAAGATTATAGCACTATATTAGCTAAATTGCTCTATATTCGTTTTTTCGAATATTCGCTATATTGCTATAACTTAGTTTTTTCGAATATTTGTAATATTCAAAAACAAGAATATATAGCAATATAGCGAATATTCGAAAAAAAAAAACAATATAGAGCAAAATTCGCAAACACTACTACTCCTAAAGTCAAGTATATTGCTGCCTTCTTATTGGCCCACAAACTAGAAGCAGGGAGGGATCATGTGTACTGATTAAAAAAAAAAATCTAATTGAAAAAAAGGGGAATTTTTTTTGAATATTCGAAATTACGAATATATATAACTATATTCAAAATATTTGCAAATTTTCGAAGTACCTGTATTCGCGATAAAAATTCGAAATTCGAATATTCGTGATCAACACTAATGGCACTAAGCTATGTAGTACTGTACAGTCTATGGTCCATAAAATACAAGCTGACTTGAACACTCTGAGTGATTGGGCATCAACTTGGCAAAGGAGGTTCAATGTGGACAAATGTAAAGTTATGCATCTTGGTAGTAATAATCTCTGTGCTTCATATGTCCTATGTGATGTAACACTGGGAGAGTCACTTATAGAGAAGGATTTGGGTGTCCTTGTGGATGGTAGATTAAATTACAGCATACAATGTCAATCAGCTGCTTCTAAGGCCACCAGGATATTGTCCTGCATTAAGCGAGGCATGGACTCGCGGGGCAGGGATGTAATATTACCACTTTACAAAGCACTGGTGCGACCTCATCTGGAATACACAGTTCATTTCTGGACACCAGTCCATAGAAAGGACGCACTGCAGCTGGAAAAAGTACAAAGGAGGGCGACTAAGGCTACTCTCACACTGGCGTTTCGGCTTTCCGTTGTGAGATTCGTTCAGGGCTCTGACAAGCGGTCCAAAATGGATCAGTTTTGCCCTAATGCATTCTGAATGGAAAAGGATCCCCTCAGAATGCATCAGTTTGCCTCCATTCCGTCTCTATTCCGCTTTGGAGGCGTACACTAAAACGCTGCTTGCAGCGTTTTGCTGTCCGTTTGACGAAACTGAGCCAAACTGAAAGTCAATGGAGGATGGATTAGTTTTCTATTGTGCCAGATTGTATCATAGAAAACGGATACGTCCCCATTTACTTTCAGTGGTGTTCAAGACGGATCCGTTTTGGCTATGTTAAAGATAATGCAAACGGATCCATTCTGAACGGATGCAGACGGTTGTATTATCTGAACAGATCCGTCTGTGCAGATCCATGACGGATCCGCACCCAACGCGAGTGTGAAAGGAGCCTTAACTGATAAGGGGCATAAAGAGTCTTAGTTATGAAGAAAGATTAAAATAATTAAATTTATTTTGAGAAGAGACGTCTAAGGGGGGACATGATTAACCTATGCAAGTATATAAATGGGCCATACAAAAAATACGGCGAAAAGCTGTTCCATGTAAAATGTCCTCAAAAGACAAGGGGGCACTGCCTCTGGTTGAAGAAGAAAAAGTTCAGTCTCCAGAAGCGTCAAAGCTTCTTTACTGTAAGAACTGTGAATCTGTGGAATAGATTTCCTCAGGGCGTGGTCACAGCAGGAACAGTGGACAGTTTTAAAAAGGGTTTAGATGAATTCTTGAAAGTAAAAAACATGAATACTTATGAAAACGTGTAGAAATCTGAGTCTCACTGCCCTTTGGGATTCACGTCCCCTCCTACTGTATCTCTTGGTCGAACTTGCACTTGCACTTATGGCCTCATGCACACGACCGTTGTTTGTTTCCGCGTCCGTGCCGCCGATTTTAGCGTTTCTGATGCGGACCCATTCTTTTCTATGAAAATGCGGATAGTGCACCATTTGTTTTCCACGCCCGTGGTCCGTGATTCCAGTCCGTCAAAAAAATATAACCTGTCCTATTCTTGTCCGTGAAAAATGATTAGCGGACGCATTCAAGTCAATGGGACCGCGAAAAAGCGGAAGCACAAACAGAAGCCATCGTCTGTCATCCGCATCTGCGTTTTTCACGGATCAGTTGCCTGGCAACCTGTGGCTCTGACCTTTTGGCAATGCAGAAAAAAAATTGTACAGGAAGTTCCACCTGCCAGATTTCAAAGTGTGGTGATTTCTGGACACATGCCAGAGAGATGGTACATTTTGCCTGTGACATATTTATTTTGCCATTCAAAATGCCAAGGTGGGATGTAGAAAAGCTGATAACCTTGGTGCAGGAAAGGCCCAAGCTGTGGGACACACGCACAAATTTGTACCTAGATCGGGTAAAGAAGAAGGTTGCCTGGGAGAAAGTATGAGGCAACCAGAATGGGAAGAAGCCGATGCCAGGGGTCGTGCCGAATTAGGTGTCTTGGCCCTGTGTTGTTCTTTATGATGTTGCTAGTACTTACATCTCTTCAGATTCTTGTCCCTTTTGTCGGCAGGCTTAATTCTGTTGTGGTATGGACATGTTTTTTGGTTTGTTAAGGCACTTTTAACCTCACAACAACATGTTTTAATGGCTGTCCCAACCTTACCTACTGCCCACAGTAGTACTGTATACCCAGCATGTATGTGCAATATTTTGGTGACGCACGTAAGGGCCTTTTTACATCACAACCACATGTTTTAATGGCTGTCCCAACCTTACCTACTGCCCACAGTAGTACTGTATACCCAGCATGTATGTGCAATATTTTGGTGACGCACGTAAGGGCCTTTTTACATCACAGCCACATGTTTTAATGGCTGTCCCAACCTTACCTACTGCTCACAGTAGTACTGTATACCCAGCATGTATGTGCAGTATTTTGGTGACGCACGTGACATGTTTCAATAAATACTTCACATATCATAAAGTTTTTGGAAAACAAAGGCCTAGCATAAATAATCTTTTCCTTACTGGATAGATAGAAAAATAGGATAGCCACAGTGCCCTAGTGTACCATGTGCGGTGTATTTGGCCCTTGTTTGATTGTTTATTAGCCATTTGTTTTGCTATTCATTTTGTGTGTTTTTTTCATAATATGTTTTATGGTATCATGTACAATATTTTCTGCTTTCACAGTCAAAAAAATGAAGACCCGTTGGAATAATTGCTGCGACCATTTCTGGCCGGAGTGGTGAGGGCTCATCCTGAAAAAGGCCATACTTATATTCCTCACAGCTTCAATTTCGGCCGTAAGTATTTATTTTAAACATTAAAACTTTATGTAACTGTTATATATGTGATTGCCCACTGTCAGAATATATATATATATATATATATATATTTTTTTTTTTTATATATTTTTTTTCTACAGTTTTTGTGTGGAATATATATATATTTTTTTAATATAGGTTATCTTTGTGAAATGTTTGCCTCACACAATTTACACTTTGAAACCACTATTGCACCTTTTCACAGGGGTGAAATTCAATATGGGTACAATGCGTGCATTCAAAAAAATGACGCACCACTTGTGTGGTGTGTGAAAATGCCAGCCTGCTGTAATATAGTGCAATTTTATTGCTACACAGGCCCCATAGAAATGATTGCTTCTGTGTGAAATCGGAACGCATAACCAGGAAAGTGCATATATATTTTGTGTAAATGTCATGCATGGTTGCTAGGAGATGATAGTGACGAGCAACGTCGGACCCCATTAAAATAGGCAACGGCCCGTTGCAGATGAGCGTTTATCCCGCTGCGAGTCTACTATGGAGCTTCTGCGCTGATCTTCCATCACTGCCGGGGTCACATTCCTTTTTAAACATTTATGATGCTCTGTTAACCCTTTACACTTTTGTAATTTCTAGTAGAACCCTGGCATACATTCAAGAACTGTTAATGGCTACCATCATAAATCAATAGAATGATATGTGACCATAGCAGTGCTGGTAGGTCATTCCGGAAGCTCAGTTGTGGATTTGCTGCGTCAGGAACGCTCCTTTGCAAGGGAGCTAATCTATTTTTGGGATAAATAGCCCTCATAAAATGGTTAGCGTAGAAACTCAGAGTTTTGGAAATATTTAAATTTTTTTATGTAATGAGTATTGCATTTTTATTTAACTATATGTTTAAAAACCAACACTTTCACTTGATTGCGTAGCCGGTCTATTCTTCTAGCTTTTTCTTGGAGAACTTTGCAATGGACATTTATTGACATAATTGCGCTCTCCACCTGGTGAGTGGAATTATGTCAGCAAAAAGTTTTTTTGTCAGCCGTTTCAAAAAAAGAAGATGTTGTCTGGCTCATCAAGTGGTTCTTTTTTAATGTATCCCCTCACTTCACATTGTTGTAAGCAGTCTTTTTTAAGAATGCAATTATTGAACCCTATAACCATGTTATAAGGTGAAAATAATGAAATAGAACCAACATAGAAACCAAACACCAACTCTATCAGTGAAGAAGTCTTTATTTTTGTGTCTGGCGCAAACATATACAGGTCCTTCTCAAAAAATTAGCATATTGTGATAAAGTTCATTATTTTCTGTAATGTACTGATAAACATTAGACTTTCATATATTTTAGATTCATTACACACCAACTGAAGTAGTTCAAGCCTTTTATTGTTTTAATATTGATGATTTTGGCATACAGCTCATGAAAACCCAAAATTCCTATCTAAAAAAATTAGCATATCATGAAAAGGTTCTCTAAACAAGCTATTAACCTAATCATCTGAATCAACTAATTAACTCTAAACACCTGCAAAAGATTCCTGAGGCTTTTAAAAACTCCCAGCCTGGTTCATTACTCAAAACCGCAATCATGGGTAAGACTGCCGACCTGACTGCTGTCCAGAAGGCCATCATTGACACCCTCAAGCAAGAGGGTAAGACACAGAAAGACATTTCTGAACGAATAGGCTGTTCCCAGAGTGCTGTATCAAGGCACCTCAGTGGGAAGTCTGTGGGAAGGAAAAAGTGTGGCAGAAAACGCTGCACAACGAGAAGAAGTGACCGGACCCTGAGGAAGATTGTGGAGAAGGACCGATTCCAGACCTTGGGGGACCTGCGGAAGCAGTGGACTGAGTCTGGAGTAGAAACATCCAGAGCCACCGTGTACAGGCGTGTGCAGGAAATGGGCTACAGGTGCCGCATTCCCCAGGTCAAGCCACTTTTGAACCAGAAACAGCGGCAGAAGCTCCTGACCTGGGCTACAGAGAAGCAGCACTGGACTCTTGCATGTCATTCGGAAATCAAGGTGCCAGAGTCTGGAGGAAGACTGGGGAGAGGGAAATGCTAAAATGCCTGAAGTCCAGTGTCAAGTACCCACAGTCAGCGATGGTCTGGGGTGCCATGTCAGCTGCTGGTGTTGGTCCACTGTGTTTTATCAAGGGCAGGGTCAATGCAGCTAGCTATCAGGAGATTTTGGAGCACTTCATGCTTCCATCTGCTGAAAAGCTTTATGGAGATGAAGATTTCATTTTTCAGCACGACCTGGCACCTGCTCACAGTGCCAAAACCACTGGTAAATGGTTTACTGACCATGGTATTACTGTGCTCAATTGGCCTGCCAACTCTCCTGACATAAACCCCATAGAGAATCTGTGGGATATTGGGAAGAGAAAGTTGAGAGACGCAAGACCCAACACTCTGGATGAGCTTAAGGCTGCTATTGAAGCATCCTGGGCCTCCATAACACCTCAGCAGTGCCAAAGGCTGATTGCCTCCATGCCACGCCGCATTGAAGCAGTGATTTCTGCAAAAGGATTCCCGACCAAGTATTGAGTGCATAACTGAACATAATTATTTGAAGGTTGACTTTTTTTGTATTAAAAACACTTTTCTTTTATTGGTCGGATGAAATATGCTAATTTTTTGAGATAGGAAATTTGAGTTTTCATGAGCTGTATGCCAAAATCATCAATATTAAAACAATAAAAGGCTTGAACTACTTCAGTTGGTGTGTAATGAATCTAAAATATATGAAAGTCTAATGTTTATCAGTACATTACAGAAAATAGTGAACTTTATCACAATATGCTAATTTTTTGAGAAGGACCTGTAGTCCACTCACAGAATCGCAGTTCAAACACGCCTAAATTGCGTGGCTACTCACACGACTTACCACCACTGCACCCGACAATCATCTGGTCCCAATCCACCAAACCTGTGTGAATCTGCCAATCTTTAAGTGATTGGTTCAAAAATAATTCAAATAATGAAAATCTACTTTTGCCTTTTGTGAGATACCACAGGGGTGCTCAACGTGCGTCCTTCCAGCTGTTGTAAACATGCAGCTCCCACCATGCACTTGTGTAGGCTGATAGATGTAGCTTGTCTGGGAATTATGTGAGTAGGACTTTAGCAACGGCTTGATGGGCGCAGGTTGAGCTGGCTAGATCTACATTGGACTTGAAATCAGCACTTGATTAGCTCCATGATGTGTCAAGGCCCAGCAGGCTTTGGTTTTTTCCATTGGATATTTGCACAGTGTCCCAAGCAACAGTCCTAAAATGGTTGGTTCATGCTAGGTGTACTTATTGTTTAATAAAGGTGTAACTTTACGATTAGGCTCCCGTTTGAAATTAATGATGCCTCACCTTATATAATAGACGTACAGCACTATGTTTGCAGTCAGGATTTTGTGCGTTTATTTAGACAATTTGACCAATACATTAATATATTTTTATTTAAATTCATCTATATACAGTGCTTTGGACAGCCTGGAAGAAGCGGAGGACTCGGATGTTGGTGGAGACGAAACTCCACTTGTGTTTTCTCCGGAGCCAAGTCCCGCACCCACGCCGCCAGCTGAAGAGCCAACGGAACCGGCCATGCCAACTACAGTGTTGACAGAAGGGAGTCCTCAGACATCCCCACAGCGTCGGCCCAGGACAAGGAGGAGTGGCCGCCAGTCTTCCTCTGGGCTAGTAACTCGGGAAATGATTGATGCCTGGGTTATTGAGTTCCTAGCCCAAAGGAGGAGTGAGGGCCAAGAGGAAGCATCGCTGAGGGGTCTCGCACACTTATTGCGTGGGGTACCAAGAGCAAGACACAATTTATGTGTAGCCGGGGTGGCTATAGTGTTTGAACTATTTTCACAAGAAAACCCAGGCGATGTACTATCGCAATTAAATAATTTAAGGGTGCAAAACATGCCCCAACAATCGCGCCATGCCACCAGCTACCCCCCCAAAACCACCCCATGCCCAACCTACTTATGGCCATAATCCTTTGGTCCACAGTTCATAATCAACCAGCAGGCCATTCATCTTCTGTGGGCCCTTTTTCATCAGAGGCCCAACGACCTCAGGCACAACAGGTCCTGTCATTTGCAAACCCCGGCCCGTTCAGTCGGGAATTGTTTGATTTGTAAAAAAAAGTGAAGTGCACTGCAATGAGTCATTTTGCTCCTTATGTTAAATTGTGGAATACCAGATTCTTGTGTGTTGTTTTTTTTTTTGGTGGGCTTTGTTTGCACTAAAATTTACGTTTACAAAAAACTGAGTTTATTTGTCAACTTTATGTATAGTGGGTCTCCCAAAAAATGCATAACAATAAACAGCCCTCTACACACCAATCAACCTTTTTCGTTGAGAAGAATAAATAAAGGTTATATAGTAAACACTAATAGGGACCACTACAAAGATGTGTTTGTACCTGAATCAATAAAACATCATATTTTTCATTTATAAAAAAATGAATAAAAATACATTAAAAAGTTGAAGTTTACTATAAATAACCGACTGGTCTTTACATTATTCACCATCAACTTTGTAAAGAATAATATGTTTGCAACAAACAATATGATGTTTTAAGGATCCATGTGGAAGCCAACATTTACAATTTGTGATGTTCTTGCTTATGAGACACATTATAAATTTACAAATTAGTTTGATGTCATAGAGACACACACACCATAATTCAAGTAATAATTTATTTTAAACATATCATAGTAGAAAACATATTCTGTACTTGAGGTATTAGAAGGAATTTGGAACCATATACCAAAAATAATAAATATGTTTATCAAAGAGTACTTTTATAAACATATTTTTCCATTATATTTGCCCTTAATAATTTCCTGGTCCCAAAATCCTCAGCCCGCAAGCCCACGTCAAGGGTACTCATTCTCTTGCGAGTCCCTACACTCAACTACAACATAAATTCAAATAGCTATCTGACAAAATAAAAAACAACCAGCGAGCGCAGAAGAAATTAAACACTGCCACGAATTGCATCCATCTGCCATGGCAAGGACCCCTCTGGGATGAAAAAGTAGTCTGCATAGAGTTCACAAACTGCAATGCCTGCAGTCCCTGGTCGTCTATGCAGGGTCCTATCCAATCCCAAAACTGTTGATGATGGAAATTCTTCTATGTCAACAGAAGAGGAAACCTCGTGAATCCTGGTGAAGTTGTGTAGAACAACACAAGCTTGAATCACCAGGGTAGCATTCTCCGGATCCATCTGTATGGATGACAAAAACACCATCCATTTGCTAGAGAGTATTCCGAAAGCGCACTCAACAAACCGACGTGAATGAGTCAACTGGTAGTTGAAAATACGCCTCCTGACATCCAAACCACACTTTGGGAAGGGACACAAAACGGGCAGGGCAAGTTGGTTGGCACGAAGCCGCTCACCCATTCTAGAAGCACTAAAGATGTGAGCATCAGCAGTGCTTTCATAGGACCCGATATCAACCATTATAAACCGGTAGTTACTGTCAGCAACAGCAATAAGCACCACCAAAAAATATTGTTTATAATTGAAGAAACTGGTCCCTGAGTGTGGCGGCTTCTTTACACAGATGTGCTTGCCATCCATTGCCCCGATGCAGTTTGGAAACTGGGCCAAAATATTGAAGCCCTCAGCAATCCGAACCAAATCATCCGCCTTCGGCTGTGGCATCACCGTCTCTCGGAGTTGATGACATGGCAAGTGTGTCGCACAATCCGATAAATTGTTGAGGTTCCCAAAAGAAACTCAAAATGCAGGGATGCAAAAGAGATCCCAGTTGCAAGGCCCTTGGCCCTATCTTATATGAAGGATGGCCTTATGCCTATCCCATGCATGCTTAAACTCCTCCACTGTATTTGCAGCTAACACTTCTGCAGGAAGGCTATTCCATGCATCCACTACTCTCTCAGTAAAGTAATACTTCCTGATATTACTTTTAAACCTTTGACCCTCTAATTTAAACCTATGTCCTCTTATAGCAGTTTGTCTTCTTTTAAATATTCTCTCCTCTTTTACCTTGTTGATTCCCTTTATGTATTTAAAAAGTTTCTATCGTATCCCCTCTGTCTCATCTTTCTTCCAAGCTATACATGTTAAGGTCCTTTAACCTTTCCTGGTAAGTTTTATCCTGCAATCCATGTACCAGTTTAGTAGCTCTTCTCTGAACTCTCTCCAAAGTATCAATATTCTTCTTGAGATCTGGTCTTCAGTACTGAGCACAATACTCCAAATGAGGTCTCACTAGTGCTCTGTAGAGCGGCATGAGCACCTCCCTCTTTCTACTGGTAATTCCTCTCCCTATACACCCAAGCATTCTGCTAGCATTTCCTGCTGCTCTGTGACATTGTCTGCCTACCTTTAAGTCTTCTGAAATAAAGACCCCTAAATTCCTTTCCTCAGATACTGAGGTTAGGACTGTATCACTGATTTTATATTCTGCTCTTGGGCTTTTACGCCCCAGGTGCATTATCTTGCACTTATCAACATTAAATTTTAGTTGCAAGATTTTTGACCATTCCTCTAGTTTTCCTAAATCCTTTTCCATTTGGTGTATCCCTCCAGGAACATCAACCCTGTTACAAATCTTTGTTTTATCAGCAAAAAGACACACCTTACCATCGAGGCCTTCTGCAATTTCGCTGATAAAGATATTAAACAATATGGGTCCCAGAACAGATCCCTGAGGTACCCCACTGGTAACAAGACCTTGGTCGGAATATACTCCATTAACTACAACCCTCTGTTGTCTGTCCCTCAGCCACTGCCTAATCCATTCAACAATATGGGAGTCCAAGCAATTTATTGATAAGCCTTCTATGTGGGACAGTATCAAAAGCCTTACTAAAGTCTAGATAAGCAATGTTTACTGCACCTCAGCCATCTATTATTTTAGTCACCCAATCAAAAAAATCAATAAGATTAGTTTGACATGATCTCCCTGAAGTAAATCCATGCTGTTTTTCATTTTTCAATCGATGGGATTTTAGATGTTCCACAATCCTCTCATTAAGTATGGTTTCCATTAATTTCCCCACTATTGATGTCAGCCTTACTGGCCTATAGTTGCCCGATTCCTCCCTACTACCTTTCTTGTGAATGGGCACAACATTTGCTAATTTCCAATCTTCTGGGACGACTCCTGTTACCAGTGATTGGTTAAATAAATCTGTTAATGGTTTTGCTAGTTCACTGCTAAGCTCTTTTAATAGCTTTGGGTGTCTCCCATCAGGCCCCTGTGACTTATTTGTATTAATTTTAGACAGCTGACTTAGAACCTCTTCCTCTGTAAAGACACATGCATCAAAATATTCATTAGTCTTCCTTCCTAACTGAGGTCCTTCTCCTTCATTTTTCTTTGTAAAAACTGAACAGAAGAGGCAGTCAGCTAGTTTTTTTATCTTCTTCCATATACCTTCCTTCTTTTGTTTTTAATTTGTTAATTCCTTGTTTTAGTTTCCTTTCTTTTTATTTATTTATGTGCTAATGTCAGCTGCACCTAACTATGCTATTCTAGTGATTATTCATGCTGAATTACTGCAGAATTCTTACTTTTATACTATGCATATTAGCCTCTAGGAGCAGGGGGGCGTTGCTCCTGCACCTAGAGGCTCCGTTCTCCCACCTCATTACATGCCCTCCAAGTCTTGATTGACAGGGCCAGGCAATGTTTGCATCCTCCTGCTGCCCCTGTGCGCTGGGGAAATCGTGCGCCGTTCAGTATTCGGCGCAGGCGCGGTGAGGGAAGGACACTCGCCGGCTGCCAGCTTCCTCAGAGCGCCTGTGTCAAATACTGAACGGCGCAAGATTTCCCTAGTGTACAGGGGCGACAGGAGGATGCAAACGCTGCCTGGCCCTGTCAATCAAGATTTGGAGGGCGTGTAATGAGGTAGGAGAATGGAGCCTCTAGGTGCAGAAGCAACGCCTCCCCCTGCTACTAGAGGATAATTTGCACTAACTGTAAAAGTAAGAATTGTACAGTAAAGGGGCATGAATAATCACAAGAATAGCATAGTTAGGTGCAGCTGACATTACCACATCGCTAATGTCAGCCAGTTTAATAGTGAAAATTCTAGTGACAGAAACCCTTTAATAATGACCATCCCATCTTTTGCTGGCTTTGCCTCTTCCAAATCATCCTTCAAAGTCTCCATGTCCTAGAAAAGTCAGCAAGATGCAGAGAGAGGAAGAGCTTGTATGTTCCTGATGACATTTTCTCATCGATATTAGATGTGGAAAAGGAGAAACAGCAGATGGCAGAAGAAGGGCTCCCACTTGTAGAGTGCTGTGGTTGGAGAAGTGGTTACAGACCCTGTTTGAAGGTGCATTAAAGATGCCGCGTGACCATTAACAATGAAGGCCGACTATACAGTGCGTCTTCATTATTAAATGAAAGGAAGCTGTGGGCTAATTGGTCAAGTCATCCTTCATTGCATCATAACCGCAACCCAACAGCAACACAGCCACTCCCTGTGGCCTTACCATTAAGGCAGAGTGGCCTGGTTATACCTGATTTATAGCGACTTGTGAGTTAATTCGTAACTAATCAAATTTCTTGTGGAACTTTGGCAAAGCTGCAGAATCAAATTGATCAAAACTTTGCTCATCTCTAATGCTGAGGAAATCTACTATGGGAATCAATTATTAAGGCCAGCGTTTTGGACGGCGGTCTTAATATGCCCCTGCTCTGGCAGTGGATCTACCGAAGTTGTGTAGAGGTGCCGGCCTCTACATAACTTCGGAGTATCCAGCGCGGTCTAAATTTAAGCCACATTTTGTGCCTAAAACAGGTGTAGAAAATGATTAATATGACGGTCTGACAGACCTTACCCGCTCATGTCACGTCCACTTTTTTTAGACCTAGTGTGGGCGCGGGAATATAGGTGTATTTCTGATCGTAAATTACCCCTTTTATGTCTTCCATTTTTCAATGATATTGAAGTAGGATATTAACGAGCAATCATCCCTACTACATTGGCTTATGCACTCATACACATTGTTCCTTATATTTTTTTATAAACACTTATCATGGCTGTGACCAGAGGCGTAGCTATTGGGGAAGCAGGGCCCGAGCTCAGAGGGGGCCTGGTAACAGTAGCATGACCGCCTATTTCAACATGGTGCGGAGGCCGTCTGCTGCTGTCCCGCTAAAAAGCTCCCATGCTGCGGAGCCTCTTGGACATGCCCCCCCTTTTCTTCTGCAGAGTAGGACGTGCTTCCTGAAGGGGGTGATGGAGAGAGACTGCAGCGGCAGGAGAAGCAGTCTGAAGTGAGGCAGATAGCCTGTAAGTGAGTCTGCACTGTCTCTTCTGTGTGGGATAGAGGAAGGGCAGGGAACTTCAATGCTTCAATGCTTATTTCATAGTTTTTACTACCTCATTAAGCAGTTCATAGATTTTCTGCCCCCTGCCCCACAGATTCCCCTCCCTCTCTATCTCACTCTCTATCTCACTTATCCTCACCGAGCCCCTGCTGTCTCCTGTCAACTTTTTTTTCCCCCCTGTTCCACCCCTTCTATCCCCTATTGCTGTCGGCCTGCTGCCCTGCACATACCTCCTGCCACCTACTTCTTGTATGAATCCCCTCAGAGCCCCTTCTACTTGCTGCATCCACTCCTCTTGTCCATACAGGACCCCGGTCACCTGTTTAACTCCTTTGTATTTCATTATGGTAGTGTCTAAATTGCATGCACCATAAGGACCTTCTAACCTCACAAATACATTTAGAAGAAAAAATTAAAAAGCTATTACTGCTGGAACATGAAGGGGGAAAAAAAAAAATGCAATTGTGTCCCCTGAGTTGTGTGCCAACAAGATTTACTTCAGATACATTAAATATCTACAATAAAAAAGTGACTTTTTGAGAGAGTTTTTCCAATTTTAAACCAGACATAATGGCCGGTAGAGCTCATCATGCTGATTAAAACAATACTTTTCTTTTGTCTGTATGCTAAACAGCAGCAGAGATATCTGCTTTTTAAATTCATATGCAAATGAGCAATTGAAGCACCGGGAGGTGGGGCTGAACCCTTTGAGCACTAGTCTGTAACACCTCCTGTGCTCTGCACACTCCTCCTTCCCCTTGATTGACAGAGTTAGACATGCTGAGGACAGAGCTGTGTCCTATTATCTACATATCATATACTCTATGTACTATAGCTTCACCACACTGAGGTCTGCTTAGAAAGCTAATCATATCATCATAGAAAAAAACATGTTTCTCTATGTGGTAATGGTATAGCTCTGTGATAAGTGCATAGTTTTGCATGTAGAGGTCCCAGGTTTGAATTCTGGGAGAGAGTTCTAGTTTTTTTTATATAAGTTTCTCGCAGGATTCAAACCTGGAGAGAGACTTGCGGAACAGAGGCAGACCCATTAATTTCAATGGGGCCGCAAAAGATGTGGACAGCACAGCGTGTGCTGTCTGCATCCATACTTCAGTTCCGTGGCCCCGCAAAAAAGATAGAGCATGTTCTATTCTTGTCCGCAATTGCAGACAAGAATAGGCATTTCTATCATAGGGCTGGCTGTGTGCATTCTGCAAAATGCAGATTGCACACGGCCGGTATCCATGTTTTGTGGATCCGCAATTTGTGGGCCGCAAAACACATACGGTCAAATGAATGTACCCTAAAGCCTGGATCTCCTATTCTCAAGAAAATCATGACTCTGGGACCATCCTCTTAAATTCACTATGGTTAAGCTATATATTTACAGTATATACGGTTATCCCTGAAATAGATGTATCTAATTGAGAAAATAATGGCATCTCAAAAATAGGGGATTTATGTAATGGAACAGATATGCTCTCATTTCAACAATTAGCATTACAATATAAACGCTATAACTCAGAACTTTGCAAATGTATCCAAATAAGGTACGCTCTTAATAAAGCTCACCAAAAAAACCTATATTTCCCTAAAGTTGCATTTCTCTAATTTTCAGCTTAACACAGTTAAAATTAAATAAACTCTAAAATGGGAATTAGACTTAAAGGAGTTGTGTCACCTCAGACATTGGGGGCATATTGCTAGGATATGCCCCCAATGTCTGATAGGTGTGGGTCCGTACTCTGTGATCTGCACCTATCTTTACAGCAGAACCCGCAAAGTGAAGGAGGGATCACCGTACATGCGTGGCCCCTCCATTTATTCCTAGAGGGGTGCAAAAAAGCTTGGCTATTTTTGGCAGTCCCATTGAAATGAAAGGGAAGCGCACTGCACAAGCGCGGCCAGTGCTCCATTCATTTCGATGGGTCTGACAGAAATAGCCAAGCCAGCGCTCAGCTATTTTCGGCGCTCCCATAGTAATGAATGGAGTGTTGGTGGCTGGATGGATGCAGTAGTCATACTCACGGTTTCCTGAAGCTCCCTGGGCCAGTGTGCAGTGACTGGAAGGGCACACCGTTTTTTCCCTTCGGGGCACACTCTGGTTCTGGGGTTCTCCTGTCTTATGGTGGTTGAGGTGCCCTTGATGTTGCTGTTTTACAGTGCAAGGCAGGGTCTGGGTTGTTGTGATGCCAGCACCTTGTGAAAATGTAGTGTTTGTATAACAAATCCACAGTACCTTACTGAAGCTGGTCAGCAGTTGTTCCAGACAAGCACTATTCACATATAATGCAGTCTTTACAGTTGATTTAAGTAGTTTCCAAAGGTTGCATAGGGAGTCTGGCTTCTCTCTCTCAAACAGCCTGGTCAATCCCTCTTTTTCCTGGCCTGAAGGGATGCACTTTCACTATGATCAGATATATATAAGTAGATGATATCCACAGTATCCTCAGGGGAATACAGTCTATGAACAGGGGGTCTTCCTGTTCTTTTTTTTAATGGTGAACAGCTTGTAGTTTACAGTGTTTCCACCACATGCAGAGGAGGCTGTAGCCAGATTAGCGGTGATTACCTTTTTTGCCAAAGTCCCCATTCCCTTTCTGTCAACTAAACCTTCTGCAGTACGCCAGTCCTGCAGGGTGAGCAATTGTGAGGTCACAGGGGACATTTAACAGACCAAGGGTTGCTATTGGTACTCACAGTTTTTAATATACCCTGGGCAGACGTACAGCAGTGATGGAGAGGCTGCCCCAGAGGATCTATGTGCCACTCTCTGGGTATAGGGACCAGGCTTGGTGGTAGGTGAGGTGCCTTGGTGAGGTGCCCTTCAAGTTTGCAACGCCAGTGCCGGCAACAGTGGCACACTGATCCACCGCAGAAACAATTGAGGAACGCAAGTTGCAGTGAACCAGAACTTCCTTTTACTGAAACAGTTCAACTATTTACAGTCTTTGGTTGGTTCCACATGTAAAAAGGTTGAATACAAGCAGGCTTTATATAAAACGGCAGGCAAAATCTTTGCAAGATACTCAGAGGGCAAAAACACTTACAGATCAGGCTGCACTCTTTCTCAGATCCTGTCTGGCTTACTCCAAGACCCGTATGCCCTATTGCTGGCTTTATCCTTGGGTAGGGAAACCTTCCTCTGGTATATATATCCTTGCTGTAGAATACGCTTCTGCCCTTCAGCTCTCTGTTTGGCTGGAAATCAACTTGGCTCTGCACTGCACCTTTAAGGGAACTTGGTTTCTTAGGAGGAAAACTCTTCTCCTGGTGGCAAGCTAGGAGCCTGGGCTATCTATCTGCATGTCAGAAGCTGCTCCTTAGCTCTCCTCTGGCGAAAGTCCACACTGACTTCTGACTTCACACTCCTCTCCTGACCTGGACCTGACTAAATATACTAGGGGGTTCCCTAGCTCCCTCTACTGCCTAGGAGGAGGAACTACACCCCTAACAGGCCTGGTACAAGAGATAACAGGAAAATACACATAAAAACATTTTATAAAATACAATGAACCTGTCCCACAGGAGGTAGAAACAACGTGGCCCAATTGACCCTTGTGTAGTGCCCACATTTACCTAGTGGAACACTACACTTCTATAGATCTTTTCCCTTCTGTGGGCTGGAACATAAGTTGCTTGTGGGCTGTAGCAGAATGGATTCTCTGTACAGGAGCTGTTCCTTGCTGCTCTGAGGTGTTCTCTCCTCAGTAGGCAGCCATTAACTCCAGAATCTTCCTCCTAGAGAGGAAGGGTAGAGCCAGCCCTCATGGGACCTCCCACTCCCTATACAACCTTAAAGAGGACCTTTCATTACAATAAAAATCTAAACTAAGTATACAGACATGGAGAGCGGCGCCCAGGGATCTCCCATTCGTGCCCTAGTGCCGCCTCTCTCTCTCCCTCCCTCCCCTCCTCCTGCTTTGAGATCCCGCACGTGCGCACAGGCTCAACCTGATGCGCCGTTGTGGACTGCTGGCATCGGCTTCTTCTTGCACTGTGAGCACGCGCTGAGAAGGCGCACTGCAACAGGTTGCTGGAAAGGTTTACTGCGAATAAACCTTTCCGAGATATTGTTTCACATGCGGGCGTCAGGGAGCCGCTATCTAATAGCGGGAGACTCCCTGAACGTCCAGGAGACTTGAGATCCCTGCAACTTCATCTTTTTCATCTCCTCCCCTCCTCACGGGGCTATACAAGTCATGTAGCTGTGGAGCAGGAGATAGCAGCAGCAATCTGGATGTTTAATTGGGGGGAAGGTAGAGGGAAGAGTGGGATTCCATTTATTGTATGGGCCCCACAATAATAAACTTGACAAACTAGTGCTAAATGCAACAAGCAGCAGGTGGCATTGGCTAGCCCCTTTTTTACATTTTTGTGTCTGGGCTTCTGACAGCAGCACTGCACATAGTGCCCTGATGATGGCCCTGATTTGCCATATTAGGGCAAATGGACATCACTGAGTTTACTACAGTATTTCATAAAAAAAGTCAGCTCACCCATTTATTTACGGTAAGAGTCACAATTTTCTATCCATACGGCATACATATTAGGACATCGTCAGACATCATCCACAACTCCATCCTCCGTCAGGCAAAACTCCATCAGCCCTCAGACATCAGACAAAACTCCGTCCTCCGTCAGGCAAAACTCCATCAGACATCAGACAAAACTCCGTCTTCCGTCAGACAAAACTCCATCAGACCTCAGACATCAGACAAAACTCCGTCCTCCATCAGGCAAAACTCCATCAGACCTCAGACATCAGACAAAACTCCGTCCTCCGTCAGGCAAAACTCCATCAGCCCTCAGACATCAGACAAAACTCCGTCCTCCGTCAGGCAAAACTCCATCAGACATCAGACAAAACTCCGTCCTCCGTCAGACAAAACTCCATCAGACCTCAGACATCAGACAAAACTCCGTCCTCCATCAGGCAAAACTCCATCAGACCTCAGACATCAGACAAAACTCCGTCCTCCGTCAGGCAAAACTCCATCAGACCTCAGACATCAGACAAAACTCCGTCCTCCGTCAGGCAAAACTCCATCAGACCTCAGACATCAGACAAAACTCCGTCCTCCGTCAGACAAAACTCCATCAGACCTCAGACATCAGACAATACTCCGTCCTCCATCAGGCAAAACTCCATCAGACCTCAGACATCAGACAAAACTCCGTCCTCCGTCACCCAAAACTCCATCAGACCTCAGACATCAGACAAAACTCCGTCCTCCGTCACCCAAAACTCCATCAGACCTCAGACATCAGACAAAACTCTGTCCTCCGTCAGGCAAAACTCCATCAGACCTCAGACATCAGACATCAGACAAAACTCCGTCCTCCGTCAGGCAAAACTCCATCAGACCTCAGACATCAGCTAAAACTCTGTCCTCCCTCAGACATCAGCCAAAACTCTGTCCTCCCTAACTCAAAATACGCCCTACTACACACACTATTCACCTGACGGAGCTGCTAGCTGCTGGAGAGGCAAAGGACCTGTGATGACGTCATGACCATGTGACGAGTCACATGTGTGGGAGGGGTCAGATGTGCACAGCAGCTGGTAGAGTGTACAGAACAGTAGCCATCAAATAGAGCTCTGTACTAGAGATGTGTGTGTAACCTGCATGTAGCAGAGCTGTGTACTGTGTTACAGAGATGTATGTGTAATCTGCATGTAGCAGAGCTGTGTACTGTGTTACAGAGATGTACGTGTAACCTGCAGGTAGCAGAGCTGTGTACTGTGTAGCAGATCTGTATGTGTAACCTGCATGTAGCAGAGCTGTGTACTGTGTAGCAGAGCTGTATGTGTAACCTGCATGTAGCAGAGCTGTGAACTGTGTAGCAGAGCTGTATGTGTAACCTGCATGTAGCAGAGCTGTGTACTGTGTTACAGGGATGTATGTGCAACCTGCAGGTAGCAGTGCTGTGTACTGTGTAGCAGAGATGTGTACTGTGTTACAGAGATGTGTGTGTAACCTGCATGTAGCAGAGCTGTGTACTGTGTATATAGAGCAGTGTGTGTAACAGCATGTAGCAGAGCTGTGTACTGTGTTACAGAGATGTGTGTGTAACCTGCATGTAGAAGTGCTGTGTACTGTGTAGCAGAGCTGTATGTGTAACCTGCATGTAGCAGAGCTGTGTACTGTGTTACAGGGATGTATGTGCAACCTGCAGGTAGCAGAGCTGTGTACTGTGTATATAGAGCAGTTTGTCTAACCGCATGTAGCAGAGCTGTGTACTGTGTTACAGAGATGTGTGTGTAACCTGGGAACTATAAAAAAGTGTAAAAAAACCCCATAAATATTCAGATCACCCCCCCCCCCCAAAATTAAAATAAAAGACACATCATGGGTTTCGCAATGTGTAAAAACACCCATTGTATAAAAATATATTCCCCATACGGCAAACAGCAAAACAGAAAAAAAAAAGAGTCCAAATGTCCGATTCGCCGTTTTTGGTCACTTCATTTGCTACAAAAATGTAAATAAAAAGTGATCAAAAAGTCTTAAACACCCCAGAATGGTATCAGTAAAAAGTTTAGATTGCCCCGCAAAAAATGAGCCCCCATCCAGCTCTGTACACATAACTACAAAAAAGTTATGGGGCTCGGATATTTTTATTTTTTTATCACTATTAAAACGCAAGAAAAACTATACATATAAGGTTTTTTTTTCAACAGGAAGAATGGGCAGTTTTACCATCTGAGAAAATAAAGACCCTCATCCATAACTACCACAAAAGACTTCAAGCTGTCATTGATGTTAAAGGGGGCAATACATGGTATTAATAACTGGGGTGTGTAAACTTCTGATCAGGGTCATTTGGGGAGTTTGTGTTGTGATTATGATTTATAAAGAGTAAACACCGTTGTTTGACATAAATGGCTTCAGCCGACCACTAACCATGAGCGAGAGAAAAGTGTCCGTGTTATCATTCATATTCTCTGAACAATGGTTAAAGGGGTATTCTCATCTTAATGATCACGGTTAAATCTGTTAATGATTTGACAGTGATAATTTTTCTAAATACATTTTATTACCCAATTCCCATCCTTTTTTAGAAAATAAGTCCCCTCTTACCTGATGTTGTCTTTGGTCTCCCCTCTCCCTGGTCACGGCCACCTCTCCTGTCGAATCCAGCCGGGCCACGCTTGCGCAGAAGACGGAAAATTCTCTCCCGGCTGGGCCGCGCAATGTCCTGAACGCGCATGCCGCCGCGCATGCGCCATGATGACTTCTTCCTGGCCAGTATAGTACAGAACCGCGAATGCGCACGCCGACTCTGTACTATACAGGCCAGGAATAAGTCACCATGGCACATGCGCGGCGCTGTGCGCGTTCAGGACATTGCGCGGCCCGGCCGGGAGAGAATCTTCAGTCTTCTGCGCAAGCGCGGCCCGGCCGGGAGAAGAATACAGGAAGTGAACGTCACGCTCAAGGAAGGTAAGTATGAAAAAGGGAAGATGAGAATACCCCTTTAAGAAATCATAAATTCTGGTATGTAAACTTATCAGCACAACTGTAAGTAGCTCTGTGATATAAATCTGTGGAATATGGGAAGCATAAGAGGACGTGCACCATAAATCCCATCTTTGTAAGGCCTCTTGCACATGGTCGCTGTGTGCCTGTGGTCGAATTGTGGACCACATACGGCGGTTCCGCAATACACAGGGCACCAGCCGTGTGCATCCCGCATCCGTGATGTCGACCCATTCACTTGAACGGAACAGAAACACGGATCGGATCCCCACAGAAGCACTACAGAGTGCTTCCATGGTGTTTCTGGCCATGCCTCCGCACAGCAAAAAAGTAGAACATATTCACGGACCTATTCAAGTTGAATGGGTCTGGATCTGTCCCGGCTGCTGCACGCACGTTGCCCGTGCATTGGGGACTGCAAATTGCTGTCCCCAATGCACGGAATGGACCAACAACGTTCATGTGCAAGAGGCCTAACACTTGTGATCTGTGTGAAGCGGCATATATGCATTCATGTTGCATGTATTTATTAATTAGGGTTACCAATTCTGAGTGACTCGGAGTGACAGGAGATTTACAGAATCAGATTTTTTTTTTTTGTCGTCATATTTTGAGCTCTATAACTTTTTTGTAATTATGTGTACAGAGCTGGATGGGGGCTCATTTTTTGCGGGGCAATCTGAACTTTTCACTGATACCATTCTGGGGTGTTTAAGACTTTTTGATCACTTTTTATTTACATTTTTGTAGCAAATGAAGCGACCAAAAACGGCGAATCGGACATTTGGACTCTTTTTTTTCTTCTGTTTTGCCGTTTGCCGTATGGGGAATATATTTTTATACAATGGGTGTTTTTACACATTGCGACACCCATGATGTGTATTTTTTTAGTTCTTTTATTTTCATTTTGGGAAAAGGGGGGTGATCTGAATTTTTATGTTTTATTTTACACTTTTTTATAGTTCCCAGGTTACACACACATCTCTGTTACACAGTAAAAAGCTCTGCTACATGCGGTTACACACACATCTCTGTAACACAGTACACAGCACTGCTACATGCAGGTTGCACATACATCCCTGTAACACAGTACACAGCCTGCTACATGCAGGTTACACATACAGCTCCGCTACACAGCACACAGCTCTGATACATGCAGATTACACATACAGCTCTGCTACACAGTACACAGCTCTGCTACATTCAGGTTACAAATACAGCTCTGCTACACAGTACACAGCACTGCTACATGCAGGTTACACATACAGCTCTGCTACACAGTACACAGCTCTGCTACATGCAGGTTACACATACAGCTCTGCTACACAGTACACAGCTCTGCTACATGCAGGTTACACATACAGCACTGCTACACAGTACACAGCTCTGCTACATGCAGGTTACACATACAGCTCTGCTACACAGTACACAGCTCTGCTACCTGCAGGTTACACATACAGATCTGCTACACAGTACACAGCTCTGCTACCTGCAGGTTACACATACATCTCTGTAACACAGTACACAGCTCTGCTACATGCAGGTTACACATACAGATCTGCTACACAGTACACAGCTCTGCTACCTGCAGGTTACACATACATCTCTGTAACACAGTACACAGCTCTGCTACATGCAGGTTACACATACAGCTCTGCTACACAGTACACAGCACTGCTACATGCAGGTTACACATACAGCTCTGCTACACAGTACACAGCACTGCTACATGCAGATTACACATACAGCACTGCTACACAGTACACAGCTCTGCTACATGCAGGTTACACATACAGCTCTGCTACACAGTACACAGCTCTGCTACATGCAGGTTACACATACAGATCTGCTACACAGTACACAGCTCTGCTACCTGCAGGTTACACATACATCTCTGTAACACAGTACACAGCTCTGCTACATGCAGGTTACACATACAGATCTACTACACAGTACACAGCTCTGCTACCTGCAGGTTACACATACAGATCTGCTACACAGTACACAGCTCTGCTACCTGCAGGTTACACATACTGATCTGCTACCTGCAGGTTACACATACATCTCTGTAACACAGTACACAGCTCTGCTACCTGCAGGTTACACATACAGGTCTGCTACACAGTACACAGCTCTGCTACCTGCAGGTTACACATACAGATCTGCTACCTGCAGGTTACACATACATCTTTGTAACACAGTACACAGCTCTGCTACATGCAGGTTACACACATATCTCTAGTACAGAGCTCTATTTGATGGCTACTGTTCTGTACACTCTACCAGCTGCTGTACACATCTGACCCCTCCCACACATGTGACTCGTCACATGGTCATGACGTCATCACAGGTCCTTTGCCTCTCCAGCAGCTAGCAGCTCCGTCAGGTGAATAGTGTGTGTAGTAGGGCGTATTTTGAGTTAGGGAGGACGGAGTTTTGGCTGATGTCTGAGGGAGGACAGAGTTTTAGCTGATGTCTGATGTCTGAGGTCTGATGGAGTTTTGCCTGACGGAGGACGGAGTTTTGTCTGATGTCTGAGGTCTGATGGAGTTTTGCCTGACGGAGGACGGAGTTTTGTCTGATGTCTGATGTCTGAGGTCTGATGGAGTTTTGCCTGACGGAGGACGGAGTTTTGTCTGAGGTCTGATGGAGTTTTGGGTGACGGAGGACGGAGTTTTGTCTGATGTCTGAGGTCTGATGGAGTTTTGGGTGACGGAGGACGGAGTTTTGTCTGATGTCTGAGGTCTGATGGAGTTTTGGGTGACGGAGGACGGAGTTTTGTCTGATGTCTGAGGGCTGATGGAGTTTTGTCTGACGGAGGACGGAGTTTTGTCTGATGTCTGAGGTCTGATGGAGTTTTGGGTGACGGAGGACGGAGTTTTGTCTGATGTCTGAGGTCTGATGGAGTTTTGGGTGACGGAGGACGGAGTTTTGTCTGATGTCTGATGGAGTTTTGCCTGACGGAGGACGGAGTTTTGTCTGATGTCTGAGGGCTGATGGAGTTTTGCCTGACGGAGGATGGAGTTGTGGATGATGTCTGACGATGTCCTAATATGTATGCCGTATATCCATGCTCCAAACTATCCTTAGTATGATATGTCCAACGTGGCACACTGATGTTCAGAAACAGGCTAATAATTCATCTGTAAAGACTTCATTTTATTTAACATCAAAATCAAACATGCAGTACATACATAGGTAGAGGATGCTTCCCAGCTTTGAGCGTAGAGTTGACATGTAAGAGTAGTTTCTGTTCTGCTAGGCTCATTGCCGCCATGTAATTTATTCTGACGTGTCTACTGCAGTAAGAATGTCTGGTAAGCCACAGCTTTTCCTTTGATGCAACAACCCCTTTAAGACATTTTTAACCACCTCAGCTCCCCTAGCTTAAACCCCCTTAATGACCAGACCACTTTTTACAATTCTGCACTACACTACTTTCACTGTTTATTGCTCGGTCATACGACTTACCACCCAAATGAATTTTACCTCCTTTTCTTCTCACTAATAGAGCTTTCATTTGGTGGTATTTCATTGCTGCTGACATTTTTACATTTTTTTGTTATTAATCAAAATTTACCGAATTTTTTGCAAAAAAAAATGACATTTTTCACTTTCAGTTGTAAAATTTTTCAAATAAAACTATATTTTTATATAAATTTGTCTCTAAATTTATTGTTCTACATGTCTTTGATAAAAAAAATGCAATAAGTGTACATTTATTGGTTTGCGCAAAAGTTATAGCGTTTACAAACTATGGTACAAAAATGTGAATTTCCGCATTTTGAAGCAGCTCTGACTTTCTGAGCACCTGTCATGTTTCCTGAGGTTCTACAATGCCCAGACAGTAGAAACACCCCACAAATGACCCCATTTCGGAAAGTAGACACCCTAAGGCAGGGATGTCAAACTCGTGGCCCTCCAGCTGTTGCAAAACTACAACTCCCATCATGCCTGGGCATACTACAGCTATCAGGGAATGATGGGAGTTGTAGTTTTGCAACATCTGGAGGGCCATGAGTTTGACATCCATGCCCTAAGGTATTCGCTGATGGACATAGTGAGTTCATAGAAGTTTTTATTTTTTGTCACAAGTTAGAGGAAAATGATGATTTATTATTATTTTTTCTTACAAAGTCTCATATTCCACTAACTTGTGACAAAAAATAAAAGCTTCCATGAACTCACTATGCCCATCACAAAATAAGAAGAAGTAGGGCAATGTGTTTTGGGGTGTATTTTTACATATACCTATGCTGGTTGAGAGAAATATCTCTCTAAAAGTCAACTTTTGCCATTTCTTTATACAAAGTTGTCATTTTAGAGAGATATTTCTCTCACCCAGCATGGGTATATGTAAAAAGACACCCCAAAACACATTGCCCAACTTCTCCTGAGTACGGCGATACCACATGTGTGACACTTTTTTGCAGCCTAGGTGCGCAAAGGGGCCCAAATTCCTTTTAGGAGGGCATTTTTAGACATTTGGATTCCAGACTTCTTCTCACACTTTAGGGCCCCTAAAATGCCAGGGCAGTAGAAATACCCCACATGTGACCCCATTTTGGAAAGAAGACACCCCAAGGTATTCCATGAGGGGCATGGCGAGTTCATAGAAGATTTGTTTTTTTGGCACAAGTTAGCGGAAATTGATTTTTTTTAATTTTTTCTCACAAATTCTCCCTTTCCGCTAACTTGGGACAAAAAGTTAAATCTTTCATGGACTCGATATGCCTTTCAGCGAATATCTTGGGGTGTCTTCTTTCCAAAATGGGGTAATTTGTAGGGTGTTTGTACTGCCCTGGCATTTGAGGGTCTCCGCAATCATTACATGTATGGCCAGCATTAGGAGTTTCTGCTATTCTCCTTATATTGAGCATACGGGTAATGAGATATTTTTTTTTCGGTTCAAGAAAAAATGAACGGCACAGATTTCTTCATTCGCATCGATCAATGTGGATGAAAAAATCTCTGCCAAAAAAAAAAGGAGGGGAAAGGCGTCTGCCAGGACATAGGAGCTCCGCCCAACATCCAAACCCACTCAGCTCATATGCCCTGGCAAACCCAATTTCTCCATTCACATCAATCGATGTGGATGAATAAATCATTGCTGGGATTTTTTTTTTTTTTTATATACAAAGTGTGAATATGAACACCGCCCCTCAGCTGATAAGTCTCGGCAAACGTATCTTTTTTACTGGAGAGGAGAAATCTCGTCTTGCAGCACCGCATACACCGACTTTTGTGTAATCTGACAGCAGTGCAATGCTTCTGTCCGAATGCACATCAGTGCTGGAGCTGGTTCATCGGTTGGTCCACCTAGAAGGTAAAAAAAAAACAAAAAAAAAACAAAGCAGGCCACAACGCAATAAATTTATTAACATTAACTTTATATAACATTTGAACAGAACATTAACTTTTATAAACTTTATTGAACTTTTGGAACAGAACATTAACTTTTTTGCTTACTGGTGATTTTTTTGTTTTGTTTTGCTTTTTTTACCTTTATAGGACAAACCTCTCCTTCACCATGGGACAATGTGCAAAGCGCAAATCGCCCAGAGATGTGGCGAAGCACATTATGCACTTTGTCCCAGGTGAAAGGAGAGGTTTGCAGCAGCTGTGAGTGAAAGGGCCTTAAGAGCCCTGTGAGCCTGTCCTGTGTAACGCAATCACTATGCTAAGTGTACCTGTGTGTGGTACTTGCGGAAACACTCCCCTAAGCATAGGGCAGGGTGGTCAGGGCAGTCAGGACAGAAATAGCGGGTGTCACGCCTTATTCCACACCTGCTACAGGCACAACATTTTTTTCGGGGTGGCGGTTGGTTTGAGGTACCAGCAACGACATTGGGGAAATGTCGCTCGTGTAGACGGCTCACTACACTGGTGGTTGAGGAAGGATCTTGTTCTCCCAGCCTTACTGTAGAGAACAAAACTATTATACATCGCCAATTGAATTAAATATACAGACACCTTCTTATACCAGCGTCTGGTCCTGCGGGAAAGTAAACAAGGAGCCAACATCTGGTCATTGAAGTCCACCCCTCCCATGAGAGAATTATAGTTGTGGACACAGAGGGGCTTTTCAATGACTCCAGTTGCTCATTCAATTTTGATTGTTGTGTCTGTGTGAATGGAGTAGAGCATGTAAACGTCACGCTTGTCTCTCCATTTCACCGTGAGCAGTTCTTCGTTACACAAGGCAGACCTCTCCCCCCTTGCAAGACGGGTGGAAACGAGCCACGGTCGCGCGGTGCCACAGCAGCCAATCTGTTCTAAAAACAAATGCCTGAAGAGGGGCACACTTGTGTAAAAATTGTCCACATAAAGATGGTACCCCTTGCCAAATAAGGGTGACACCAAGTCCCAGACTGTCTTACCACTGCTCCCCAGGTAGTTAGGGCAACCGACCGGCTCCAGGGTCTGATCTTTACCCTCATAGACTCGAAATTTGTGCGTATAGCCTGTGGCCTTTTCACAGAGCTTATACAATTTGACCCCATACCGGGCGCGCTTGCTTGGGATGTATTGTTTGAAGCCAAGGCGCCCGGTAAAATGTATAAGGGACTCGTCTATGCAGATGTTTTGCTCAGGGGTATACAAATCTGCAAATTTGGTGTTAAAGTGGTCTATCAGGGGTCGAATTTTGTGGAGCCGATCAAAAGCTGGATGGCCTCTGGGACAAGAGGTGCTGTTGTCACTAAAGTGCAGGAAACGCAGGATGGTCTGAAATCGTGTCCTGGACATGGCAGCAGAGAACATGGGCATGTGATGAATTGGGTTCGTGGACCAATATGATCGCAATTCATGCTTTTTTGTCAGGCCCATGTTGAGAAGAAGGCCCAGAAAAGACTGGGCATAAAAGCGTCCCGGGTTGGCGGCTATAAATTGAGTGGCATACCGATTTGTTTCTGCCACGACTAAGTCCAAGAGCTCCGCAGTCATGAACAGCTCAAAAAACCCCAGCCGGTCCGATCTGAGCTGTCTCAACCCGAACTCCAGACTGGGCGGTGAAAGGGGGAACTACTGGTGCGGCTGAAGTTGAGGGCTGCCAATCAGGGTTTGCCAGCACCTCAGGGACTCTAGGGGCTCTACGGGCCTGTCTGTGCGGTGGCTGCGACGAGGAAACGAATGCACGTGCTACCGTACCAGCTTCAACTGCCCTTCTGGTGCTCGCCACTTTACCATGTTCTATGGCAGTGCTGGTAGTAGGTCCAGGATGGGCTGCGCTGCTGGTGTATGCCTCACCACGTAATCCGACAGCACCAGCCCCACTCTGCTGCCCTTGCAGCAGATCCTGCGCAACCTGTGGTCTAGCAACACGGGGCCGGGTACGCCTTGTGGTATCAGGGACCTCAACCTCATCGTCCGAACTTTGGGTCAGACTGCCACTGCTTTCTACAGGTTCGTATTCCGACCCGCTGGATTCGTCAGATGAGGGTTCCCATTCCTCATCCGACTGGGTCAGAAGCCTGTAGGCCTCTTCAGAAGAATACCCCTTACTTGCCATTTGGTCAACTAAATTTAGGGGGTATTCCCTGAGACTACCCAAGAAAAAAAGCAAGCCTGTCTTACAAATGGGAGGCTAGCGAAGTACCGGAAGCTGCTGCAATTGATAAAAAATATTAATACTGATTTTTTTATCGCCGCAGCGCTTGTAAAGTGATTGTGCAGTGATAAAAAAAAAAATATTATTTTTGCCACTGCGGCGGGGCAGGCGTGGGTGAACGCACGTGTGGGCGACCGATCAGGATAACACTGCGTTTTGGGTGGAGGGCGAACTAAGGTGACACTAATACTATTATAGATCTGACTGTGATCAGTTCTGATCACTTACAGATACTATAAAAGTACCAATGCTGATTAGCGATACGCTAATCAGCGAATCAGTGACTGCGGTGCGGTGGGCTGGGCGCTAACCGACGCTAACTACCTAACAAAGGGGCCTAAACTATCCTAAAACCTAACCGTCAATACTAGTGAAAAAAAAAGTGACAGTTTACACTGATCACTTTTTTCCCCTTCACTAGTGATTGACAGGGGTTATAAAGGGGTGATCAAGGGGTTAATTGGGGTGATGGGGGGTGATCTGGGGGCTAAGTGTAGTGTTTGGTGTGTACTCACTGTGATGTCTGCTCCTCTGCTGGGACCAACCAACGAAAAGGACCAGCAGAGGAGCACAGAAGCCATTTAACACCTTATTTTTAAGGTGTTAAATATAAGGTGTTAAATGGCTTCTGATTCGATTTTTTAAAAGTCACCAACCTGCCAGCGATGATCATTGGCTGGCAGGCTGGTGATGAACTTCTGATGAAACGATTCCCGGCCCGCACTGCGCATGTGCGGGCCTGCTCTTCACGAAATCTTGCGTCTCGCGAGAGGACGCGCCGACGCGTCCAGGATGAATAACAGGGCTGCCGCCAGGACACAATCCTGCGTTCGGCGGTCCTGAGGAGGTTAATAAAAATCAAATGTTGTACCTTGCGGCATTTTACAAAAAATAAAATAAAAATAAAAAGCATAGAAACTGAACAAATTTACAGAATTTACTTTTTATGAGATGAATTTTGGCAGTCATTTAACAGACAAAATAAAGCAGAAGAAAACAAAATAAATCACAACTATTTAAAGGGGTTGTCTCACTTCAGTAATTGGCATTTATCATGTAGAGAAAGTTAATACAAGCCTTACTAATGTATTGTTATTATCCATTTTGCTTCCTTTGCTGGCTGTATTCATTTTTCCATCACATTAATTCCATGGTTACAGACCACCTTGCAATCCATCAGTGATGGTCATACTTGCACAGTATGGGAAAAATCACCAACCTATGCATGCCCCTGGTCCCAGCCACCAGAGAGGTTGATGCTTTCTCCTACAGTGTGCAAGCATGACCACCACTGATGGATTGCAGGGTGGTATGTAACCATGGAAACGAACAGTGTATAATGTGATGGAAAAATGAATCCAGCCATCACCGAAGCCAATATGGAGAACAACAATACATTAATAAGTGCCTTGGCAAAAACAGAGAAATACTAGATTAATAAAGCAGAAGTACTAATTGAACATCTTAAAACCCCAATAGTACTTTATAGGGCAATCAAGTTCAAATGCACCTACAAAAGAGAAAACTGGCATGCACACTTGTAAACCAGTGAAATGTATGAATGTGAGCAATACCTGATGGATATGTATGTTATAGTAATACAAGAACAACAGCTATAAAGTCCTTAGGTATGTGGAATATTGGTGGACTGGATCTCTTTATGGCTGTTTGTTCAGTGATCTCTATTTTTTTAGGCCAAGTTCACACTTCAGTGAAGCTTACTCAGAGCTCAGGTGTAATATAAAAATTTGGACCCCCTCTGTGTTTTGACCCATACCTGGATTTGGCTCACAATAACTGATCAAAGTAACTGACCATATAACTGAAGTGTGAACTCAGCCTTACACACAGAGGTACTGAAATACATCTTAATTGCTGCACAGGACATGATGAAGTGTCCTATTATACATTATCCTTTATGTTCTTATTTATGATCCATTATTCTGCTGCCAACAAATGGGACAATTCCTGGTCTGTCTCCTCCAAGAGAACATGTGCACATAGACTTTTACTTGCATAGTACGTACACATTGATGGAGATTTATCTGTAGGAGTACAAGAAAGTTAAGTAGGTTCCCCTGGCAGCCAACCAGATTCCATCTTCCAGAAGCCTTTGGAAAATAATTACTAAAAATCTGATTGGCTTACATATGGGCAACTAATTCACTCTTCCTTTACATCACTTAATAAAAATCTTCAATTTGTAATTTAAAAAAAAATATTATTATTGCAGTGAATGGGACTGGGCAGTATAAATCTCGGCTACTATGTAGTGTATGGAGCTGTGCCAGTTTCAGTATCCACACCGATCTGATATTGATAATCTGTCCAATTAAGTCCAAGACAATACCACAAATATTATTTTGCTATGCAGTAGAACCTGGTGACCAAGATCTATCCATGCTTGGTGAGAAACTTGGTGGTCATATGAACAAATCATTTACTAATCTTATGTATTTTGTATGGATGATAGGGCATTCATCTAGTGAAAGTAGGCTAATCTTTAGAGGTTTAAGATGACCACAAGTGATAGCTTCTAGTGGCTTCCTTTATACTCAGCTTTAGGCAATATTCTGTTCTAGATTTATATTGGTGTTTGTTCCATACAAGACCTTAAAACAGACAGATGATTATGCCAAGATAATAATCACGTAATATTCATTTATTTCTAATGTTCCATAAAAATACAGATCAGGGATCTGGATTTTGTTGCAGGAAGCCAACCAGGCTGCTACCTCTTGGAATAGTTTTGGTGTATTGGCAGCTGACCCACCAGGAAGCACCCAAGGAGCCGACAATACTTGTAGTTGTGAGACGAGCCGGGATCATGGTAAGCAGAGTTTGTGCATATCAATAAAACAATTCTGAGGTCAGGGCAGGTAGCAGAGGATCAGAGTCAGTAAACAGGCAGAGTTAATAAATATGTAGGCAAACAGAAAAAGGACACCTTCATTAGGACTAGCAAACACTAAAATACCTAAAGCTTAGGCAAAGAGGTAGAACAAAGAGCCCTGTATAAATAGAAGGCTGATCAGAACCTTAATCAGCACCTGGACAGGAAAAAAGAGTGAAGATTAACTCTTTCAGCATTACAAAGCAGTTCACGGAATACCAGCCTCACATGGTGAGTGGAGCGACTCCCGTTCCCACCTGGGATACCGGGGCAGCGGGGAACATGGGTTGCCAGAGTAATATTTTCTTTAGTCGTATTAGGGACTGGGTAGCTAAGTATATACCATGCTATTAAATAAAGCCAGTGAACTTTGAATTCTGAAATTTCACACTTCATTTTGTAATCGCTGGAAGTCAGCGAATAACATGGAACTACAAGCATCATTTTAGCTACACATTGTGCATGATACATTAGATATTCCATTAGCAGTAATATAAACCATGCTGCTTTGTATTGAAATGCTATTTCTTTGCTGATTGCTGACGCACAAGCCCTGTCACTAGCTCCATAACAGTGAAAATATTACAGAAATGTCTTTCTATTTCACGCTCTTGCATTTATTCTCTATACCTGCTATTTATTGTATTGACTAAACAGTAGACTTCATTGTCTCATTTGTGTAAAATGGCACAGATATTAGCAGACGCTGCATCTGTTATGTTATCAGTCTGTGCTGTTACACTGAAAATGAACCTTTACTTGCCTTGATGTGTTTTACCCTTCCTTTCCATTCCCACCTAACAGAATTTAATTTTACAAGACAGCAATCATGCTTACAGTGTTCATTTAATCTAGCAAAGGATACTGATGATCTCTTTGAACTGCTCCTGGAGTGCGACTGAAAAGTATACTACTTATAGGATTTAATAGACTTTTCTAGGTCTGGCGTCAATGCAGTCGGCTGGAAATTACTATGTATAATAGCGCTAAAAAAACTGTCTACAATCACTATACACAGAGAATTGAGATAGATAAGAGACTAACAGAGCAGCATTAAAAAGATTATTTAGAACCTGAAATTATTACTCCACCCCAAAACCTGAAAACTCAGAAATGCAAGCTACCTGTTTGATATGCCCATGGGTCCCAAAAGCTGAGCTATGGGGAATAGTTTGGTGAGGTATTGACAGTTTAGACCTGCTTGGAGATAACACCTAGATTAGTGTTGAGTGAATCGAAGCATCCAAAGTGGAATTCAATCCGCAGTTTAAGAAAAATGATATTTGTCAAAAATCTAAATTTCCTCGCTCTTCATGTTAACAAATATTTTTTTTTCTTAAATAGTGGCTGCACATGTTACACAGTGAAAGTAAGAAGCCTAGGAATGCGAGATCACCCATAATGCCGTGCAGCCAGCCAATCTGTGCCTCAGTATTAAAGTACAGTCTAATATATTGCTGCATGCATCTGGTTCAACTGCTTCCACATTCATAGTTAATCCATTACTTTATAGATAGACTTACTGTGCCTCAGTTTTAAAGGGCGGTCTGATATATTGCCACGTGCATCTTGTTCAACTGCTGCCACATTCATAGTTAATCCATTACTTTATAGATAGACTTACTGTGCCTCAGTATTAAAGGGCGGTCTAATATATCGCCACGTGCATCTTGTTCAACTGCTTCCACATTCATAGTTAATCCATTACTTTATAGATAGACTTACTGTGCCTCAGTATTAAAGGGCGGTCTAATATATCGCCACGTGCATCTTGTTCAACTGCTGCCACATTCATAGTTAATCTGTTACTTTACAGTTAGACTTACTGTGCCTCAGTATTAAAGGGCGCCCTAATATATCACTGCGTGCATCTGGTTCAACTGCTGCCACATTCATAGTTAATTCATAACTTTCTACATAGTCTTTCTTTGCCTCAGTATTAAAGGAAACAGGTTCTTGGCCATAACCAAATACAATTACCTTTCCCAACTGGTTCAGGACCCGACTAGAGAGACGGCCATACTGGACTTAGTATTAACCAATAGACCTGACAGAACAACAGATGTGCAGGTTGGGGGACACCTGGGAAATAGTGACCATAAAGTAATAACCTTCGAATTATCATTCAAACAAGCGTTTCTACAGGGAGGAACAAAAATAGGAAACTTCAAAAAGCAAACTTTAGCCAACTAAGAGAGGCCATAGGCCTAACTAACTGGGACAAAGTCTTCAAAAATAAAAATACCGCCACAAAATCGGATATTTTTAAAAGCATCCTAAAATCTAATTGTGAGAGGTACATACCTTATGGGAATAAAAGGTTTAGGAACAAGAAGAAACCAATGTAGGATAAATAGAAATGTAAAAAAAGGCAATAAATAAAAGGAAAAAAATTGAATATGTAAAAAACTAATAAAAGCCGCTAAACTAGAGACCGAGAGATAAATTGCCAAAGAGAGCAAAACTAACCCTAAAATGTTCTTCAATTATATAAATGGTAAGAAGTATAAATCTGAAGGTGTCGCCCCTCTACAGAGCAATGAGGGGGGAGTTGCAAAGAGCGACGAGGAGAAAGCAAAGCTATTAAATATTTTTTTCTCTACTATATTCACTGAGGAAAATAAACTGTCAGATGATATGCAGAATGTGAAAGTAAATTCCCCATTAAAAGTGTCCTGTCTGACCCAGGAAGAAGTACAACAGCGACTTAAAAAGATTAAAATAGACAATTAGCCAGGGCCAGATGGCATACACCCCTGTATCCTAAGAGAATTAAGTAATGACATAGCCAGACTCTTATTTCTGATATTTACAGACTCTATACTGACAGGGAGTGTTCCACAGGATTGGCGCATAGTAAATGTGGTGCCAATAGTCAAAAAGGGTGCAAAAACAGACCCCAGAAACTATAGGCCGGTAAGTTTACCATCTGTTGTGGGTAAACTGTTTGAAGGTTTTCTAAGAGATGCTATCTTGGAGGATCTCAATGAAAACAAGCAAATAACATCATATCAGCATGGCTTCATGAGGGATCGGTCATGTCAAACTAATTTAATCAGTTTCTATGAGGAGGTAAGTTCTAGACTTGACAGCGGCGAATCAATGGATGTCGTATATCTGGACTTCTCCAAAGCATTTGACACTGTACCACATAAAAGGTTAGTATGTAACATTAGAATGCTCGGACTGGGAAAAAAACATCTGTATGTGGGTAAGTAACTGGCTCAATAATAGAAAACAGAGGGTGGTTATTAATGGTACACACTCAGATTGGGTCACTGTCACTAGCGGAGTACCTAAGGGGTCAGTATTGGTCCTTATTCTCTTCAATATATTTATTAATGATCTTGTAGAAGGCACTAAACTGTGTAAAGTAATTAACACTGAAGAGGACAATATACAGCTACAGATGGATCTGGATAGATTAGAGGCTTGGGCAGAGAAGTGGCAGATGAGGTTTAACACTGACAAATTTAAGGTTATGCACATGGGAAGGAATAATGCAAATCACCCGTACATACTAAATGGTAAAACACTGGGTAACACTGACATGGAAAAGGACCTAGGAATTTCAATATACAGCAAACTAAGCTGCAAAAACCAGTGTCAGGCAGCTGCTGCCAAAGCCAATAAGATAATGGGTTGCATCAAAAGGGGCATAGATGCCCGTGATAAGAACATAGTCCTTCCACTTTACAAATCGCTAGTCAGACCACACATGGAGTACTGTGTACAGTTCTGGGCTCCTGTGAACAAGGCACACATAGTAGAGCTGGAGGGGATTCAAAGGAGGGCAACTAAAGTAATAACTGGAATGGGGCAACTACAGTACCCTGAAAGATTATCAACATTAGGGTTATTCACTTTAGAAAAAAGACAACTGAGGGGAGATCTATAATATGTATAAATATATCAGGGGGCAGTACAGAGATCTCTCCCATCATCTATTTATCCCCAGGACTGTGACAAGGGGACACCCTCTGCGTCTGGAGGAAAGAAGGTTTGTACACAAACATAGAAAAGGATTCTTTATGGTAAGAGCAGTGAGACTATGGAAGGGGCTTGGATGAATTTCTGGAGTGTAATAATATTACAGGCTATAGCTACTAAAGAGGGGTCGTTGATCCAGGGAGTTATTCTGATTGCCTGATTGGAGTCGGGAAGGAATTTCCCCCACCCCCTTAAGTGGGGAAAATTGGCTTGTACCTCACATTTTTTTTTTTTTGCCTTCCTCTGGATCAACTTGAAGGATAACAGGCCAAACTGGATGGACAGATGTCTTTTTTCGGCCTTATATACTATGTTGTTATGTTACTATATTACTGTACATTATGGCCAACAGACAGTTGCATGGGCCCTCCAAAGGAACGGGCATTGGCAAAAATGTTGCTGTAGCTGGGGCAGCAGCAGAAGGAAGGAAAGGGGGGTCGGGGAGAAAGCAGCCACAGAAACAGGCCAGAGCTGCCATTGTCATCCAGCAGTGGTGTTTTGACCAACAATCCAGCTGTACTGGAATGGTTGACTCACTCTTCAACATCATCTTAGGTGACAACAGATACACACAGCCAGGAATTGGTGGGTTCCTCTGACACCATGCTTAGTTGGAATGGCCCAGGTACTGCCTCTATGCCCTCTCCTGTTCTGAACCTGCCTATTAGTGATGGCCTTGCGGTTCGCGGCAAACTTTGCAATCCGCCGAACATGCGAACATATGGCGATGTCCACACGCGCCATATACTTTTGCATTGCGCTAAACTTCGACACATCCTTAGGTGGTAATTGAGACGTTTCAGAACATGGAAACACCCCCAACCCTATAACAGAACTCAATCTGGCAGCCATTTTACATTATGTGTTTTGCCAGTGTAGGGAGAGGTTGCATTTTGGAGCAGGGACAGTTAGGGACACCAAACGCTAGCTAATAGGGTCACAAAAGTCCTTTTAAGGACTGGTAAAGTTGTGCTATTGATAGATGTGATACACAGAGGGGTGTGATATACTTATAATATACTTTCTAACATAGGGCTGTGATCTATCAGCTTCCACAAAATAGTGATTGTTGTATTTTCCATATACCTGCGTCCACAAAATGACTGCTTGAGGGTGATATACCAGCTTCAACTAACAACTGATTGAGGCATGCCATATATCAGCTTCCACAAATACTTCTCTTCTCTAGGGACTTTGGCACAGGGTCATTTTGAAAATGACAGGCAGAGGAAGAGGCAGGCCATTCCACAGAGGTGGTAGGGGTCGGGCAGGTGCACCAGGCCGGAGCCTAAGTGGGAAGTTGGAGAAGGTGCATGCGATTATGTCAAAGGACGCACCAGAGTTGACTCTGAAAGGTGGGACTACGTAGGAATTGTGTCCCCTTCATACAAAGATCAGAAGCCCTACATATATGGACTGATTACGTGGCACCTGCCATCGGGATTTCTGCCTATGCAAGTATGCCTCTGTAAATATAGAGAACCAAAGTAGAACTCTACTCACACAGTGAGATCAATTGATGAATTTGCCTTTTTAACATTCTTTATTTTATAACTTTTATTGAATTAGATGTATTATACTGAGGTATATTACGGTTTTATTATATAATAAATTTGTATGTTTCCACATATCCTCAAAGTGTTTTGAGTGCCGGTTCAATCTTTTAACCATATATATTCAAGAACAAGGGGTGTTTCTTTCAACCTGAGCACCAGTCGTGGTTATCCACAGTGAACCATCTGTATACTTTATATAGTATACTCTCTATTGCCCCATTTAACAGATAGAGCTCCTCTGGATAAACCATGGACATTTGGAGCTATGTGGAACTAAAACGAAAAACAGCTGAAGAATATAATTTTGAAGGGATAGTGAATAAGGGTGAAATATGTAACAAGCCATCTATGTCAGATACATTTAGGGAATTAGAACACCTATTACAAAAACAATTAAGACAGCATTGGGAGGTACGGTCACTTAAACAATTCATAGAACAAGGAAAGATTCCTAAAGGGTTAATGCTCTCCAAAACACCAGCACAAGATTTATGCTGTGATTCATTTAATAAGGAATGGGAGACCCTATTATTCTCACAATCCATTGCACTTATACATGTAATTATCAATAGAAGGACGGAGATATTAGAGAATCTAGATATTGTGATAGAAAAGATTTGATGAATGGCAAGAAAAACTCTGTAAAGGCTTGGATAAGATAGAATCTGAGATAATGAATAAGAAAACCAAAAAATATAAAAATCATCCTAGACTGGGATCCAATTATACACAAACCAAACAACCGTCATCACCTGTAGAGAGAGAACTCCCACCAAAAAAAAAAAAAAACTATGGAGGAAAATGGAAATAATAGAAATAGTGGATACAAAATACCAGTACAGAACCGATATGAAACCCTGCAAGAACAGTATTTTTTAGACAGGACCCCCCCACATCACAGACCACGGATATGACACAGATCACCCCTCTCACCGAAATTGATTCAGTGTACACGGACCCCACCAAGAGATCACATACACCATACCCCGCCAACACATCTATACGAATTAAGACAAAGGAATTTTTCCCCGACACAATATCACCAATCTCACAAACTACCATATGTGAGACAATACTACCAACACCCAAACCAAAACGTAGTAAGACAAGAAGAGGACAGAAGAAGAAGGGAGAAAAACAGAAAGACACCAGTGATTGGATCTGACTCAATAGTCAATCTTAGCTCTACTACACTAACAGATGTACAGATGAAATTTTTAGATAGGGGGTTAAAGTTTGCACCAACATTTAAGCTAAATAAATTTGATACATACATTGGGCTACAAAAATTTATGAGGAAATTATGTCTGAGGAAATACTATCAAAAGAACCCCATAATATTAGAATCCCAAATAGAGAAAAATGAAATAATACAACATACAGGTTTCACAAACAGATCGAGAAAATTTCCAAAGAATGAGATTGGCCACGATATGGCCACATTTCAAAGATCAGTTGAGAATAACCTTAGAGAGATCAAAGATAAACACAACCAAAGAAATAATTTAACAGGGAGAGAAATTAGAGCCATAAAGGAATTACAGAAACAAGAAAATATAACAATAAGACCTGCAGACAAGGGAGGGGCAATAGTGGTCCTAGATACCGCACAATATAATAAAGAATGTTTGAGACAGCTGATGGACATTACCACCTACCAGAAATTAAAGGGTAATCCAGGACAGAAATTTAATAAAATCCTGATCAAATATTGTCATGTTGGCTTAAATCCTGATCCAAGCTGCCGGCCGCACCCGCCGCCGTTCGTGCCCACCGCCGCCTTTCCAGACTTCTGCGCCACCCCCTAACCCTCTGTGCCGCCTCTCTCTCTCCCTCCCCCCTCCTCCTGCTCTAAGATCTCGCGCATACAGGGGTTGAGCGAAGTGCCGGCGCATGCGCTCTTCGCTGTAAGAAGCCAAATGGAGAAGTCCGCACGGGCGCATCAGGCAGAGCCCTGTGCGCACGCGCGGACTTCTCCATTTGGCTTCTTACAGCAAAGTGCGCATGCGCCGGCACTTCGCTCAACCCCTGTATGCGCGACATCTTACACCAGGAGGAGGGGGGAGGAAGGGAGAGTGAGAGGTGGCACAAAGGGTTAGGAGGCGGCACAGAAGTCTGGAAAGGCAGCGCTGGTCACGAACGGCGGCGGGTGCTGCCGGCAGCTTGGATCCCTTGACATCCCCTTGGGCACCTTATTTCTTTGAATGACAGGTTAGTAAAAGCTGTTTTTTAGCAAAATAAGGCTACAGATCACATTTAGAAGCCCACATTAGGAATCGTGATGAGGCCCTGAACATCAGCATATGTTTAGCTGACAGGGGTGAAACCTGGTGACAGAATCCCTTTAAAGTTAATAAAACTGGATCATACAGATGCAGATGGTTATATTATCAGTAACGGAAGCGTTTTTGCTGAGCCCTGCCGGATCCTGCAAAAACGCTAGTGTGAAAGTAGCCTAACGTTCATAAAGATGAATCAGGGGTGGATCAACCATGATTTCCAGACACCAGTGCCTGATGCATAGATAGATAGATCATTCTGCCACTAATGATCATGCTGTACTTTGCTGCAACGCTGTCACAAGGGTGTCAAGAACCACGCCTGACTCCGTTATACCCGGGGTCAGGAAGTCGCAGCGGTTGGCTGCGCGCTCTATGTAGTAAGATAGGGCTGTTTCCTTATGGTAGCTTTCTGGGTTTGCTTTGCAACCCTTTTTGGCTCACTCAGGCATCCGTAGCTCCTTCTCCTCAGCTGTTCCTTGTCCAGCACTCCCAACCTCCTTATATTCCCCTCTCACACTTCTCTGGTTGCCAGATATAGAGCTTCCTGCCTGGACTTCTATACTGACCCACTTGAGCTGTGTTGCTGCGTTCTCTGGTTGTTGGTCCAGAACGTTTCCCTCCGGATCCCTGTTGGACCTTTGTGGTCTGCTGTGGTCGCCCACCTGGGTTTATGTGTTTGTCTGTATTGTCTGTCCTCTCCCTGGTGTTTTTCCTCTTAGTGTCAGTGGTGCGGACTAGCGATCCGACCGGCCCGTTCACTATCTAGGGCTCATTTTAGGGAAAGCCAGGGTTTAGGCACGTGATCGCCGCACGGGTGAGGAACCCGTCTAGGGACGTCAGGGCAGTCAGGTGCCAGCCGCAAGGTGAGTCATGGGTCACCACCTTTCCCTCTCCCTTGGGCAGGGCTTTCCCTTTTCCCTCCCTGTGCGTGACGCCGGTCATTACATTATATGGCCCTTATTTTGTGTAGGTAAAAAAATAAAATAAATTTTTACCTACCTAGAATCCAGTATGGATCCAATTGCTGCTCTGTCCAAGCAATTTCATGGCCTGTCTTTGGAGGTGGCAGGATTGAAGGCGTCGGTCCTCCAGCAATTACAATTGACCGCAAGCCCAGCGGTTGCTACTGGTAACCAGGTTGTTGCGGAACCCAAGGTTCCTCTTCCTGACAGATCTTCTGGGGGAAGGGACAAGTTTTTGACATTCCGTGAGGCCTGTAAATTATATTTTAAACTGCGCCCTTACTCCTCTGGTAATGAAGAACAACGGATGGGGGTTGTTATTTCCCTGCTGCAGGGGGACCCGCAGTCCTGGGCGTTCTCTTTACCCACTGATTCCCAGGCTCTTCGGTCAGTGGATGAGTTTTTCGGGGCCTTGGGTCTCATATATGACGACCCTGACCGAGTTGCACTGGCTGAATCAAGATTACGGAGACTCCTACAGGGAGAGCGGCCGGTAGAGAAGTATTGCTCTATTGGTAACCCCTCCCAAGCAGCAGTTAGTCTGTACGGACTTAGACGAGCCTATGCAGCTAGGAGGAACCTCTCGTCAGATCCGTCCTCCTGAGGTTCGCCGTAGGCGTGGGGTTTGTTTTTTTTGTGGGGAGAGGGGTCATTTCATTAATGTCTGTCCTTCTTTCCTCAGAAACAAAAGACTGTCGGAAAACTACTAACCCCAGGCTGTGTGGAGGATGTCAGCCGGGGGGTATATGTTTCCTCTATACGTACATCGCAATTTGTGTTGCCAGCGGTTATTGTTTTTGGTGTTAAGACGGAGACTATTTCTTTCTTTCTAGACAGTGGAGCAGGGGTAAATTTGATAGATGCCCATTTTGCCCGCACTATGGGTTTGTCTCTCTGTACGCTACAGAGACCTATTCCCATATTCGCTATTGATTCTGCTCCTCTGTCTCAGAGAAACCTCACCCACATTGTTCATAATTTACACCTTCGGGTAGGGGACCACCATAACGAGATGCTTTCATGTTATGTTCTGGAGGGGCTTCCCATTCCGGTAGTGCTGGGCCTTCCCTGGTTGGTAGCGCACAATCCAGTGGTGGATTGGCAGGCTAGGGAGATATCGGAGTGGAGTGAGCATTGCAGAGAAAATTGCTTAAATAGCAATTGCTTAGTCGCCTCCATAACTACCCTACCTACATTTATTTTGGATTTTGAGGACGTTTTTTCTGAAAAGGGTTGTCAGAAGTTACCACCTCACCGTCCTTATGATTGCCCGGTTAACCTTATTCCTGGGGCAAAATTACCCAAGACCAGGTTATATAATCTTTCGTGTCCAGAGAGACAAGCCATGAAAGATTATATCTCTGAGAGCTTGGCTAAGGGACACATCAGACCCTCTTCTTCACCCGTGGCTGCAGGGTTTTTCTTCGTTAAAAAGAAAGATGGGGGTCTGCGTCCTTGCCTAGATTTTTGCGAATTAAATCGGATAACCATCCGAGACCCATACCCTCTTCCTCTCATTCCTGACCTGTTTAACCAGATTGCGGGTGCTAGGTGGTTCTCCAAACTTGATCTTAGGGGGGCCTACAATCTGATTCGTATCAAGGAGGGGGATGATTGGAAGACAGCTTTTAAAACCCCTGAGGGGCATTATGAAAATCTAGTTATGCCTTTCGGTCTGACCAATGCTCCTGCCGTCTTTCAACATTTCGTTAATGACATTTTTAGTCATCTAATCGGCAGGTTTGTGGTAATATACCTAGATGATATTTTAATTTATTCGTCTGATCTGAGAACACATAAGGTGCATGTCAGACAAGTACTGCAGGTCCTACGGACGAATAAATTATATGCTAAAATTGAAAAATGTGTCTTCGCCGTTCAGGAGATACAATTCCTAGGTTATTTTTTATCTGCTTCAGGTTTCCGTATGGATCCTAGGAAGGTCCAGGCAATTTTAGATTGGGATCTTCCTGAGAACCTCAAAGCACTGCAACGGTTCTTGGGCTTCGCGAATTTCTATAGGAAATTCATTAAAAATTATTCAGTTATTGTAAAACCCCTTACTGACATGACTAGGAAGGGGACTGATTTTTCTAAATGGTCTGATGCCGCTAAAGTTGCTTTTTCTTCTCTAAAAGAGAGGTTTACCTCGGCACCTGTACTAGTCCAACCTGATGTCTCTCAGCCTTTTATTGTTGAAATCGATGCGTCAGAGGTGGGAGTGGGGGCGATGCTGTCTCAGGGTCCGTCTCCTGGCAAATGGCGTCCTTGTGCTTTCTTTTCTAAAAAACTATCTGCAGCAGAAAAGAACTACGATACTGGCAATAGGGAACTATTAGCTATTAAACTAGCGTTTGAAGAATGGCGTCACTTTTTAGAGGGGGCAGTCCACCCTGTCACTGTGATTACGGACCACAAAAATCTTCTGTACCTCGAATCAGCTAAGCGTCTCACTCCTAGACAAGCTAGGTGGTCGCTATTTTTTACCAGGTTTAACTTTGTTATTACCTATCGTCCTGGGGCAAAAAATACCAAGGCTGATGCACTATCTCGTTGTTTCCCTGGAGGGGGTAATGTGAGTGATCCGGTACCCATTCTTCAAAGAGGAGTGGTTGTTTCTGCGGTACACTTTGCTCTGGAGGGGAAGGTGTTAGAGGCCCAGGGGGACGCCCTGGTCTCTTGCCCCTCAGAGAAATAGTTTGTACCGTTGAACCTGCGTTTCGAATTATTAAAGGAACATCATAATTCGGCACTTGCTGAACACCCGGGTAGTAAAGCAACCTTGGCGCTATTGTCTCGTCGTTTTTGGTGGCCAAGGTTGCGTCAGGATGTATTGGATTTTGTGTCTTCTTGTTCTACCTGTGCGCGCGCAAAAGTTTCGCATACACGTCCTGCAGGGTCTCTATTATCACTCGTCATTCCCAATAGACCATGGACACATCTGTCAATGGATTTTATCACTGACTTACCTTTGTCTGCGGGTAAAACAGTTATTTTGGTAGTAGTGGAGAGGTTTAGCAAAATGGTACACTTCATTGCGTTACCCGCACTACCTAATACTAAGACTCTTGCTCAGGTATTCATCAGTGAAATCGTGAAGCTTCACGGGGTCCCTTCCGATGTTGTTTCGGATCGGGGTACCCAGTTTATTTCTAAATTTTGGAAAGCTTTTTGTTCCCGTTTGGGGGTACACTTGTCGTTTTCCTCAGCTTTCCATCCTCAGTTGAATAGACAGACTGAGCGTACCAACCAAAACTTTGAGACATATCTAAGATATTTTGTGTCTGAAAACCAAGAGTTGTGGTCATCATATTTACTGTTAGCTGAGTTTGCCATAAATAATCGTCGTCAGGAATCCACTGGCAAGTCACCATTTCTTGGTGCATATGGTTTTCATCCCCAATTCTGTACTTTCAAAGAGGGGGGTCTTCTGGGGTTCCCGAAGAGGAACGGTTTTCGTTATCTCTTTCATCGGTATGGCAGAAGGTGCAAGCTAACTTGAAAAATATGGGAGGTAAATACAAATGCATGGCTGATAAGAGACGGTCACCAGGTCCGGACCTAGGAGTGAATGACTATGTGTGGTTGTCTACTAGGAATATTAAATTAAAGGTTCCCTCTTGGAAACTGGGTCCTAGGTTCATTGGCCCTTACAAAATTGTAGCCATCATCAACCCCGTGGCTTTTCGCCTGGAGCTACCTCAGACTTTTAAAATCCATAACGTCTTTCATAAGTCGTTACTCAAAAAATATGTTCCACCTCTAGAACCGTCACCGCTGCCACCCCCTCCTGTTGTTGTGGATGGTAATCTAGAGTTTCAGATATCCAAAATTGTTAATTCTCGTCGGGTCCGCCGCTCTCTTCAATATCTGGTGCATTGGAGAGGTTACGGTCCCGAGGAAAGAATGTGGGTTCCTGCGTCTGAGGTAAACGCAGACAGGCTAGTTCGGGCTTTTCATGCCTCTTATCCTGAGAGACCTGGTCCTGAGTGTCCGGAGGCCCCTCGTAGAGAGGGGGGTACTGTCACGAGGGTGTCAAGAACCACGCCTGACTCCGTTATACCCGGGGTCAGGAAGTCGCAGCGGTTGGCTGCGCGCTCTATGTAGTAAGATAGGGCTGTTTCCTTATGGTAGCTTTCTGGGTTTGCTTTGCAACCCTTTTTGGCTCACTCAGGGATCCGTAGCTCCTTCTCCTCAGCTGTTCCTTGTTCAGCACTCCCAACCTCCTTATATTCCCCTCTCACACTTCTCTGGTTGCCAGATATAGAGCTTCCTGCCTGGACTTCTATACTGACCCACTTGAGCTGTGTTGCTGCGTTCTCTGGTTGTTGGTCCAGAACGTTTCCCTCCGGATCCCTGTTGGACCTTTGTGGTCTGCTGTGGTCGCCCACCTGGGTTTATGTGTTTGTCTGTATTGTCTGTCCTCTCCCTGGTGTTTTTCCTCTTAGTGTCAGTGGTGCGGACTAGCGATCCGACCGGCCCGTTCACTATCTAGGGCTCATTTTAGGGAAATCCAGGGTTTAGGCACGTGATCGCCGCACGGGTGAGGAACCCATCTAGGGACGTCAGGGCAGTCAGGTGCCAGCCGCAAGGTGAGTCATGGGTCACCACCTTTCCCTCTCTCTTGGGCAGGGCTTTCCCTTTTCCCTCCCTGTGCATGACGCCGGTCATTACAAACACTGGACTATTCTGCAAAATGTGCCTTCTTCTGCCCACGCGCTTCTGCCACTATTTTGATGCTGCAACCCGCAAGCTGCCTCTACTGCCATTCATACATGCCTGCTCTGGATCTCAGTCAGGCGGTACAACAAAGTCATTACACATGCCGGTCCAAGCCGCAACCAGAGTAAGTCTGTGGCCTGCCTCGCAGATGTCTGCAACGAGTCAGGTGACGCATTATGAATACAAGGGGGCTGTATAAGTGCTGGGGACACTACATTGGATACATTAAGGGGGCATTATATCTACTGAGGCACTATGTGGGGGCATTATAAGTACTGGGGGCACAACAGGGGGTCACTATAAGTACCAGGGGCTCTAGAAGATGCACTATAATGCTGATGGAACTACAGGGGACATTATACCTACTGGTAACTCTACTTGTCACATTATACTTACTGATGATGCTTCAAGGGGCATTCTAACTATTGGGGTTACTAGAATGGGGCATTATAACTACTGGGAGTACTATAAGGGGCATTATAACTACTGGGGGGCACAAGATGAAGAAAGAGAATGTCTACATCACAGGAGATGTAATTGGATATGCAGTTTCCCACTATGTGACTGTGGACACCACAAACTTGTTTTTATTGTCATGTAATATGCCTGCATTTTGTACTTCATCTCCTGTCATATTCTCCCATGTCACAATGTGATTTGTACATGCAAGATCCTTTACACAGGCCTAGTTAGGGTGCACTACACTAGTTTCTCAGTGTATATATAGCTTAGCTCAGGCCCAAGTTAGGCAGTTCAGAGTTCAGTCTGGATCAATCCAGTTCACTCATGAGCTTAATCAGAGCAATGTAGCTGTATAGCTGGAGGGAGGCCTATTCACAGCCTCTCTGCTCTGTCCCTGTCGGCTCCACAGTCCAGGGTTTTCAAGCCTGCAACTATTCTACCTAGAGGTGAGCAATCCACTACTATAGATCACCCCTCCAGAGTGACCAGTGTCCAAGCTGCATTCAGCCGAGTATCTAAGGGATTACTACAGTTTATTCAAGAAAAAAGATCAGCAAAACAGCCATTACTTGAAGGCTTACTAGGCACCTTTGTACCAGGTGTAGGAGACAGCTTCAGGCATCTTCACCACCAATTTAAACCCTGAGGACAGTTTGGCCAACTGTCAGAAAAGCACTGGAAATAGAAGTTCAAGGATTTAGAAAAGCACCTTCAACCAAGGTTAGAATAAGTCCAGAGTTTTTACCAGAGTAAGACTTTCATATTATTATAAGCCTAGTCTGAAGCAGTAGCTTTCACATTCATCACCAAGAGCTTGTCTTCCACTAAGGACTTGCGTTCTCCCTACCCCATATGCATGAGACTGTACTTGATACTTGGATGTACTAAGAGACTGCTATTATATGGATGTTACTGTTACCAGGAGCAACGTTCAGTAAAAGTTCCAGGTTGATTGCAGCATCCTTGTCTCAGTCTCAAGTACCTCAATTAACACTTCAGTAAATGGTTGTACCTCCATCTAAAAAGGTACTGGTGTCACAACTACAAGGGACCTTGGCATAGGCACATTAATACAGACCATCAAGGGCACCTCGAACCACCATCTGGCCAGTGTCCCTTACACCAGAGTGTGCCCCAGAGAATCCTTGTGCCGTTCTCCTCTTCACTTATGCAGGCCTGCCCAGGGACGACGTAACCGTGAGTAACCAGAACTGTATTTAACTCGGCCCACCTATTGCTCAGACCATGACCTCACGTATAATTCTCCTTTCGGTCTGGCATACCGCATAATTAAAAATTGGCGTCACTACGAACAGGATTTCTGATAAATTCCTTTAATTAACTGTGTGAACAGGACTTGCAAAACCCTGCATCATTGTGGACTGCCTATTGTGAATGAGCCTCAACTGTTTGCTGCTTTTGTTGGGCCAAAGACTGTTCAGATGGCTTATAAACTGTCTGCATGTATTGCGCTATCCTTTTACTACAAAACCGCATTGTTAAAACTGCTAAATTGTGGATTTTCCAAGAGTCAGCAGCGCTGCTTGCTGTATTTAAATGGACTATGTGATCCAATTGTGTGCCTTAACAGAATCAAATTGCATGTTTAACACTGCTACAAGGCCTGAGGATTGTGCAAAACCCTGAAAATTGACTTTATTGACTTAATTGCGGTGCCAGAAAGCGCACCAGGACTCCAAGGGTAAATTCGCCATATTCGAGTCATGGCTCTGCTTCTTCATGTCCTACAGAAGCGGGAAAACACATTAATACAGACTATCAAGGGCACCTCGAACCACCATCTGGCCTGTGTCCCTTACACCAGAGTGTGCCCCAGAGAATCCTTGTGCTGTTCTCCTTTTCACTTATGCAGGCCTGCCCAGGGACGACGTAACCATAAATAAACAGAACTGTATTTACCTCGACCCACCTATTGCTCACACCGTGACCTCACGCATATTTCCCCTGTCGGTCTGGCATACCGCAGATATGAGTTACTTGCCGCTGTATTCTCCTGTCCAAATATTCCTTTAGCATTGCGTTTAGGGCCCTGAATCTTTTGACACCCTAGCAACACCCATGTAAAATACCAAATTGTTAACACATCTTGGGGGGGAAATAATTTATCCCTACACAGGCTTCAAAAGTCACAAAAAAGGCTTTGTGAATTTTGTTTTTATTTGCACACAAATTTGTGACATTTTGTGTTTTTACACCATTCACTCCTGTTTTGAAAGTGGGTGGGAAAGTGGGCAGAAAATTAATATAAGCCATTTACTAATGTATTGTTATTATCCATATTGCTTTCTTTGCTGTCTGGATTCATTGTTTAATACATAAGTGGCTTGTATTAACTTTCTCTACATGATAATTGCCACTTGCTGAAGTGACAACCACTTTAAGCCAGATTTATCAACTGTGGGAGACATTTATTAAGACCAGCATTTTCCACATTGGTCCTGAGTCCCTCTGCGCTGCTGGAGGTAGCACCAAAGTTATGTATGCAACACGCCAAACCTGCAGGGTATAGCGAAGTGAGGTCACGGTTATGGGCAATCGAGGGTTACTCACTGTATTGGAGAACCCTGGGCAGGCGCGTGGCAGTGAAGGAGAGGTAGACACCGTTCCTCTGGGGCACACTCTGTATGTAGGGACCAGGCCTGATGGTGGATGAGGTGCCCTGGATGTTACGGGTATTTTAAGTGCCTGGGGCAAGGTCCCTTTTGGATTTGTGACGCCAGTGCCTTTGAGGGTGGCACACCGGTTGGTAGTTGGAATGATGGAGGTACACAGGTAGTATAGTGAACCAAACGTTACTTTACTGAACAGTCCAACTTTGTACAGCAGGTGGTAACACAGTCTTCAAATCACAGTTCCACAAGTAGGCTTTCTCCACAAAATAGCAGGTACTAATTATGCAAGATACGCAGAGGGTAAATTCACAATGCACTCAGAAGCAGGTTGTACCTTTCCTCAGAAATAGTGTACACTGTTCTTTCTAGAACTCCTGTCTGGCTTTCTATCCCAAGGCCCGGATGCCTAAAGGGTGGCTTAAATCCTTGGTAATTATATCTCTTCCTCTGGTATTAATTAAATCCTTGCTTTCCTTTCTATTTGCATCTGCCCATCAGGGTTACTTATCTTTCCCTGGCATTTCCTTACTTGTTTGGTGGATGACTGTGGGTTTTCTCCCAGGAGGTTCTGTCCTGTGACTGGGGTGTCTTCAGAGCTAACTAAGGCTCTCTTGGCTTCAGGCAGGCTGGATCTCCTCACTAGCCTCCTGGTCATAGCTAGCAGCCAGGGCTATCAAGCTGCATGTCAGGAGCGGGTTTTCTAACCCCTGTCTTCTCAGACTCCTGACTCTGCACTGCACTCCCTGTCTAGGCCTGGACATTTATACTAGGGTCTCCCTATCTCCCTCTAGTGTCTGGGATGTCTAACTACACCCAACTAGGCCTGCTATTGCATCATACAGGGGAACATTGCATATAAAAACACATTAGAACATACATTAAATGCACAATTAAATATAACATTTCTGTTCCTTGTGAGTAGGAGTAACGCACACACCAATTGACCCTTGTGTAGTGCCCACCCTTACCTAGTGGGACACTACATACCCCCACGCTATAACGATGCCCGTCCTCGGCGCAACATGGAAGGGGCCCTGCACAGCTGGATACTGCACCTGTAATAGAAAAATAATGCAAAGCAGGAAAATACATCTACATTTGCGAAAAATACATTATATGCATATATCAGGCAGTTCCACTGGCTTAGGAACAAGTAATGGTGAAAAGGGGCGTCGTTCTCTTCTCTCCTCTCAGGATAACACAATGGGAACAGGGGCGCTGACCTGGCACAACGTAACAATAAATACCAGGATAGTCCATAATAATACTTTCAAGTGCAAATTTTCCATGATAGAACAGTTGTAGTCCATGGAAAATGTAAAAACATTAAACAACAATTCTTGGAGGCTCAAAGCATATAAAATGAGTCCGTACCCAGGTTCTTTTCTTATCAGAAGCAGCAAGCATTAGAAACAGCAAGATTGGAGGAATAGGATCATAAAGGGTCTCACATGGTGGAGTCCATCTCTGGGCACATTTCTTTAAAATAGTAGCAAAATCTCAGAGGCTCATGTGCATTTGAGTCTATCCCTGGGCACAATCCTTGGAACTTAAGTTGCATAATAAAATAGCAGCACATAAAATAGTCCACATTATTCAAATAGCATCTATATCACAAGTGCTGCAATACCCTTAATCAACCTGAAAAGGGGGTGAAAGGGTTAAAGGTGCAATTTATGAAACCAGGCACAACTGGGTTTTCACTCTGAGAAAGCAGGCAGGAGGTCCTGTAAACAAGATGGCCTTGCTGCACGTGGTATTTCAGTGGTTTGCCGCCTCCACTGAGCCGTGGGTAACTGGCAGCAGCAACAGAGGGCCAAAACAATGAAGGACTCCTGTCCTGAAAGGGTTAAATCTTCTTTATAGGATCCCTTGGTAAAACAAATCAAACATCAAGGGCCTAGCAGGCCAATTCACAGGGGCATGTCATATCCACTTGGCACCTCAGTGGTGCTCCCTGGCTCCATTTGTATATTGGGCCTGTATTGAGAATCAACAGACGGATGTGCCCACAACACAGTATTGGGGGGCAACTGTAGCATAAACGGACCCCTAATAGGTATAGGCCCCATAGGCCTAGGGGTGATCAAAGTTGCTGACCGCACCGGTGCAGGCATGACAATAGCGGGCTGCTGCACTGGCCTGGGTACCGCTGCTGCAAGCGGTCCGGTGGGTTCCTGGACGACTGGCTCTGTGCGCCAGTGCACAGCGTAAGAAGACCCCACTGAAGGTGCCGATACTAAGGAGGGACGACTGGAAGGGACAGGTACTCTCACCTTAGACCCGGAGACGTCCGAGTCCTCAAGTCCACTTTCTTTTAGGTCAGGTGGAGTCCGGATCCTGGCGGAGGCAATCTGGCGTAGCTCCCGTAATTTCATCTCCAGCCGCACGATCTGGTCGTCCAGGCTTTCAGAGTCGGGATCGCTGGTCTCCGCTGTCGCCGTCGGCACTTGTAAGGTGGGTGGCACGTCCTGCGCAGCCGCTGCAGGCTCAGGTGAGGCGTCCGCTCTTCTCCCTCTTCGGATATTCTCCAGGGTAGCACGGAATCTTTCTGCATCTTGTAGTTCACGTACAGTCTTTTCCCTGCGAGGCAGCTCAGGTGAGGGCCATGGGCTAACCCTCTTCTCCACCACTGTTGGTTGCCAAAATACATTCGGGCCAATGAAAGAGCCCCGTTCCTGAAAGGCATGATGGGCCGGTTCTGGAGAGCACACAGGTTCGCGCTCGCAGCCAGGGTGGTCCTCATCAAGGTCCCAGTCCTCCGATTTCTTTTTTGGACGGGACATGGCAGTGGCGTAGGGGCCTCGCAGGCCCTCAGCAGGGGTGAACTCGACCTCCTCTCCCTCACGGAGGTTATGCAAATGTTCTGGGAGGTAGCTCCGCTTGACGGACCTCCGATTGACATACAAGTCTCTTCCAGTAAGATAGTCCTTTATGAAACCGAAGCCTCGGTCCTTGTCATAGGCCACAACCAACCCCATTCTCCTTTCCAGGCGGGGTTGGGTGTCAGTGTGGCACTCGTGAACGGTCTTTGCCAGTTCTTCGTAGTATATTTTAGTTTTAGTTGTCTTCTTTATTGCGGCCTCCCGGATCTCTGCCATTAAAGCTGACCACTTGAACGAGGGCTGGAAGAAGTCTCTCCAGGAGCCATAGTAGGTCTCCGGTTGCGTCCTCGGTGGCGGGCAGGCGGGTCTCTCCGGTCTCGGAGAGTAGGCCGGTGGAGCGTCCTCTTGACATCTCAGCAGAGCAGTCCTCACTCCTCAACATGCTTGATCCTTCTCTGAAGAGCGACAGGGTGGCGCCAACAATTGCAGACAGCTCCTCCCATTGCACTGGGAGGCCGCCCCCCAGGTACTCCAGTATGAGGAAGGCGGAGTCCATTTCAGCAGACATGCAAATGTCCAGGCAGGGCGGTGGCGCCAGCATACAGCCTTCCCGCACTTTTCAGCAGAAGGCGCCAATTTTTACCGCCAATTTAGTATGAAGATGACGCAGCAAACAAATCCAATCAAGCTACGCGGCCATCTTTGAGCAAAATAGCTGTCTATTCATTGACAGCAAGCGGTGGCTTAAATAAGTAGAAAACAGTCCATACAATGCAATCTTCACACCGCAATTATTACAGTTCACTTTGGCCCAGCAATTTTCAATAAAACAATTGGGGCTTGTCACTTTAAGGCAATTTACAGCACACAGTTTTTGTATCCGCAATGGCGCAGGAATGTTCGTATCCTGTTCGTGACGCCAATTTATGCAACACGCCAGACCTGCAGGGTATAGCGAAGTGAGGTCACGGTTATGGGCAATCGAGGGTTACTCACTGTATTGGAGAACCCTGGGCAGACGCGTGGCAGTGAAGGAGAGGTAGACACCGTTCCTCTGGGGCACACTCTGTATGTAGGGACCAGGCCTGATGGTGGATGAGGTGCCCTGGATGTTACGGGTATTTTGAGTGCCTGGGGCAAGGTCCCTTTTGGATTCGTGACGTCAGTGCCTTTGAGGGTGGCACACCGGTTGGTAGTTGGAATGATGGAGGTACACAGGTAGTATAGTGAACCAAACGTTACTTTACTGAACAGTCCAACTTTGTACAGCAGATGGTAACACAGTCTTCAAATCACAGTTTCACAAGTAGGCTTTCTCCACAAAATGGCAGGTACTATGCAAGATACGCAGAGGGTAAATTCACAATGCACTCAGAAGCAGGTTGTACCTTTCCTCAGAAATAGTGTACACTGTTCATTCTAGAACTCCTGTCTGGCTTTCTATCCCAAGGCCCGGATGCCTAAAGGGTGGCTTAAATCCTTGGTAATTATATCTCTTCCTCTGGTATTAATTAAATCTTTGCTTTCCTTTCTATTTGCATCTGCCCATCAGGGTTACTTATCTTTCCCTGGCATTTCCTTACTTGTTTGGTGGATGACTGTGGGTTTTCTCCCAGGAGGTTCTGTCCTGCGACTTCAGAGCTAACTAAGGCTCTCTTGGCTTCAGGCAGGCTGGATCTCCTCACTAGCCTCCTGGTCATAGCTAGCAGCCAGGGCTATCAAGCTGCATGTCAGGAGCGGGCTTTCTAACCCCTGTCTTCTCAGACTCCTGACTCTGCACTGCACTCCCTGTCTAGGCCTGGACATTTATACTAGGGGCTCCCTATCTCCCTCTAGTGTCTGGGATGTCTAACTACACCCAACTAGGCCTGCTATTGCATCATACAGGGGAACATTGCATATAAAAACACATTAGAACATACATTAAATGCACAATTAAATATAACATTTCTGTTCCTTGTGAGTAGGAGTAACGCGCACACCAATTGACCCTTGTGTAGTGCCCACACCTACCTAGTGGGACACTACATGTAGTACATAAGTTAGACACTTCCTCCAGCAGACCATGCAACAGCTCTCTTGCTGGCATACATTTTAGACATTTTCCGCACCTAAAATTGGTGTGGAAAACGATGAATGAGCCAGGCCTGCCGGCTCTCTCACTTCCCCACCCGCCCGATGCACCCTTTTCTTGACACTCTGGAAAAGTGGTGTGAGCGGAGACACAAATTTAATACACCAAAAAGTGGCATGCATGCAGCTTTTACTCAGGCCCTCAGATCACTGCCATCTCTACAAGCCATGATAGCCTTTAGTCCACCACTGGTTCTCCCAATGCCTAAGGCTACACAAGCTTCCAGTTCACTGCAACTTCCTAGGTGGACAGGCCTCAACACTAACAACTTAATAAACCAATCTGCAGTTCCACAAGACACTACATGTGGGCTATCTCCTCCTAAATGCAGCGCACCAGCATCACTACACAGCTCTCCCGTAGTAGTCACTTATCTCCCCTTGTAGATAACAACCAAGTTACCAAGTATTGTGACCCGCTGGATGACCTGCAATATAGAAGCATTATATACATAAATGTACCATCAACAAAATACTTGTATGTCCAAGCAAAGACAAATAGATCACTGAGCAGGCACAGTGAAATAAATTCACAGTTCACCAGCAGATGGCAGACTGCATAACATACTGAAAACAGCTCAAAAGGAGAAGACCTTCATAGCTACAGTGTCATCACGGCACATCATAGTGTGTGTCTGTGAATGTATAGTATGTATATGGGTGTATGTCACAAAATGCATAGTGTATATGTACATACAGTTGCAGGAAAAAGTATGTGAACCCTTTGGAATGATATGGATTTCGGCACAAATTGGTCATAAAATGTGATCTGATCTTCATCTAAGTCACAACAATAGACACTCACAGTCTGCTTAAACTAATAACACACAAAAAATTTAATGTTACCATGTTTTTATTAAACACACCATGTTCAGTGCAGGTGGAAGAAGTATGTGAACCCCTAGACTAATGACATCCCCAAGAGCTAATTGGAGTGAGGTGTCAGTCAACCGGAGTCCAATCAATGAGATGAGAAGATGAGATTGGAGGTGTTGGTTACAGCTGCCCTATAAAAAAAACAGACACCAGTTCTGGGTTTGCTTTTCACAAGAAGCATCGCCTGATGTGAATGATGCCTCGCACAAAAGAACTCTCAGAAGACCTACGATTAAGAATTGTTGACTTGCACAAAGCTGGAAAGGGTTATAAAAGTATCCAAAAGCCTTGCTGTTTATCAGTCCACGGTAAGGCAAATTGTCTATAAATGGAAAAAGTTCAGCACTGCGGTTACTCTCCCTAGGAGTGGCCGTCCTGTAAAGATGACTGCAAGAGCACAGTGCAGACTGCTCAATGAGGTGAAGAAGAATCCTAGAGTGTCAGCTAAAGACTTACAAAAGTCTCTGGCATATGCTAACATCCCTTAGTGAATCTACGATACGTAAAACATTAAGCAAGAATGTATTTCATGGGAGGATACCACAGAGGACGCCACTGCTGTCCAAAAAATACATTGCTGCATGTTTACAGTTTGCACAAGAGCACCTGGTGTTCCACAGCAGTACTGGCAAAATATTCTGTGGACAGATGAAACCAAAGTTGAGTTGTTTGGAAGAAACACACAACACTATGTGTGGAGAAAAAGAGGCACAGCACACCAACATCAAAACCTCATCCCAACTGTGAAGTGTGGTGGTGGGGGCATCATGGTTTGGGGCTGCCTTGCTGTGTCAGGGCCTGGACGGATTGCTATCATTGAAGGAAAACTGAATTTCCAAGTTTATCAAGACATTTTGCAGGAGAACTTAAGGCCATCTGTCCACCAGCTGAAGCGATTACACATGCCGGGTCCAGGTGAACAGAAGATGTGTGTTGCAATAGGTCAACGACCCAAAGCATAGAAGTAAATCAACAACAGAATGGCTTAAACAGAAGAAAATACGCCTCTGGAGTGGCCCAGTCAGAGTCCTGACCTCAACCCGATTGAGATGCTGTGGCATGACCTCAAGAAAGCGATTCCCACCAGACATCCCAAGAATATTGCTGAACTGAAACAGTTCTGTAAAGAGGAATGGTCAAGAATTACTCCTGACCGTTGTGCACGTCTGATCTGCAAATACAGGAAACGTTTGGTTGAAGTTATTGCTGCCAAAGGAGGTTCAACCAGTTATTAAATCCAAGGGTTCATATACTTTTTCCACCTGCACTGTGAATGTTTACATGGTGTGTTCAATAAAAACATGGTAACATTTAATTCTTTGTGTGTTATTAGTTTAAGCAGACTGTGATTGTCTATTGTTGTGACTTAGATGAAGATCAGATCACATTTTATGACCAATTTGTGCAGAAATCCATATCATTCCAAATGGTTCACATACTTTTTCTTGCAACTCTATATGCGTATGAATGTGTGTATGCTGTATACAGATTTGTGTCACAATGTGCACAGGTTTGTGTGTATATATATATATATATATATATATATTTATATATATTGTAGAAAAGCGCAAGAGGCTGTCATTGACGGAAGATATGTGTCACTGAGGTTCCTGGCCTCAGTGAGGTAAGAGCCACTAATTTTAAGTCAACGGCAGATAGTGCTGACTGACACTATTGGTTATTTAGTGTGGCTGTAAAGCCGATCGGGGCCGGCTCTTACTGGGAGCAGCCAAAGTGCAGGGTGGGTGGCTGTTCCCCACATTCCAGGCCGGGTTTTGGTTAGGGATATAAAACCCAGCCAGCAGTCTCAGCAGTCCATCTGACAGTGGAGCTTTGCCAGTCTATGTGTTGGGGCCTGGGAGTTTGGGCCGGGATCAAATACTGGACCAGAGTTTAAGTGCTGGTCTGGGCTTTGGAAGCACCTGGCTGTCCATTAAATAGGCAGCTGGGCTCAGAATCAAGGTCTCTGTTTTGGGATCTTGAGGCATGGTGCCATGCTAGAGGGCTGAGAGCCACATGAGGGAAACAGGCCCCCTAAAGCCTGTTGTGGACCTGTAAAAAAAATGCTAACAAGGTGATTATTTTGTTCTTTGGACTTTCCTTTGTGTGAATGAACACTAAGACTGAAAAATGTTGCTGTCACAGGGTAGAGTCGCGTGTATAAAGATAGAGCGGAGGTGCACCCCCAGAGCTGCCACTCGGTCCCCTGTCCCTGCCTACTTGCATCACCCGCCCTAGGTGATGGGGCGCAACTGGGCGACAGTCCCTGACCTGAGTAAGTGCAAGCAGAGAGATAGAGACAGCAGGGAAGCGGACAGCCAATGAGAGGTAGCACTAGAGCGGACAGAGAGGTGGAACAAGCAAGGTACCACCAAAAACGGAAGGGCGAGGCGGGTCAACTAGCCGGGGTCAGTCCAGGAGGTCACGTCAGTACAAGGAAGACCAAGGAGCAGGGAGCCTCCCAGCTAGCAAAAGCTGCCCTGGGAATGAGGCTGAACACAGATCCTCGCTCCTGGAGCTAAGCAGCAGGTCTGCGGCTGATGGGAGACCGAGTGTGCCTTCAGTGCCCTGTTACAGTACCCCCCCTTTTACGGGGGGAGGGGGAACAGACCCAAGCCCTTGGGTACAAATCTCCCAGGATGCTCATCATGAAACTTCTTGATGAGCCTCGGGGCGTGGATCTTAGTAGCTGGGACCCAAGACCTCTCCTCGGGTCTATAGCCTTTCAAGTGGATCAGGTATTGAAAGGAGTTCCTAACCTTTCTAACATCAATAATTCTAGAGATGATGAATTCCTCCTGACTTTCAACCTCCACAGGTGGAGGAGGTTTTTTAACCGGAACCACTGGTGACACATATCTCTTAAGCAACGACTTATGAAACACATCATGAATACTAAAGGAGTCGGGTAGCTTAAAGGGGTTGTCCGAGTTAATTTTTTTTTCTTTCTATGTTCCTAACTGGCAAATCTAACAGCTTTCCAATTAACTCACTTTATCTCCAGTGGCTGGTTTCTCAGATTTCACTGAGGGTCACATGACCTGTGATGTCAGCTTCTCTCCCTGCTGTGATAAACTTTGTTTACAAGCCTGTAAACGAGAAAGTCACTGTGCTGGCCACACCCCCCTTCACTGCCGTCTGCTCTTTCTCCAAGGATTCTTAACCCCTTCAGCTGCACACACTGGGTATCTGCAGCAGTGACAATTCTGGGCACAGGAGCTGAAGGACTAGAGAGAGCATTGCACAAGAAGGTAGGGGGAAGATCCTGTGTGTACAGCTGGGACTTGTAGTTCTACACATACAACATGCTGCAGAGTCTCCCAGCAGGCAGACATGTCACTCCGGGCATCTCTTGTATTCACTCCCTTAGCAGAGCAGGGGGAGGGGCAGAGATTGTTTTTATTGCATGTAAACAAAGGGCCTTCGCATCAGGGATCTTACTTAAAGGAACAAAGTGCACCATCTTGCTAAAAGGTCAACCACTACCCACGCCACTGATTTCCCCTCAGAAGGGGGAAGATCAGAAATAAAATCCATTGAAATGTGAGACCATGGCTTGCAGGGAATGGGTAGTGGTTGTAGTTCACCAGCGGGAAGTGTTCTCGTGGGTCTTAGACCTGGGACAAACATTGCAACCCAAAACATAAGACCGTACATCCTTAGACAAAGTGGGGCACCAGAAAGACCTCAGCAGCAATTCCGTATTGGCAGCAATACCTGGATGACCAGAGAGCACGGAGTCATGACATTCACCCAATAATTGAAAAGGAAAGCACTCAGGAACAAATAACTTATCTGCTGGTCTTTGTGGAGGAGCAAGTTGCTGAGCCCGTTGAATCTCAGAGGAAAGATCCACAGAAATTGCTGCCACAAAGATGCTTGCCGGCAAGATGGGTTCCGGGGGGATGTCAGGAGGTTGGACGGCATTAAAAGTCTGGGATAAGGCATCTGCCTTAATATTTTTACTACCTGGTCTGAAAGTAACAGAAAAATTTAAACGAGTAAAAAATAGGGCCCATCTGGCTTGTCTAGGATTAAGGCGTTTGGCTGCCTCAAGAAACACTAAGTTCTTATGATTGGTGAGGACAGTAATACGGTGTCTAGCCCCTTCTAAAAAATGCCTCCATTCCTCAAATGCCCATTTTATGGCCAGTAATTTGCGGTTTCCAATATCGTAATTTCTCTCCGAAGGAGAGAACTTTCGAGAGAAGAAGGCACATGGCCTTAAATTAGTGAGGTTAGAAGACCCCTGAGAAAGTATGGCCCCCACACCATCCTCTGAGGCATCAACCTCTACCACAAAAGGTTCCTCGGTATCGGGCTGAACCAAGACTGGAGCCATCTGAAAATAATTTTTAAGGGTATCAAAGGCCCGACAGGCCTCCAACGACCAGTTAACCAGCTCAGAACCTTTTTTAGTTAAGTCAGTAAGGGGCTTGGCAATAACAGAAAAATTATTTATGAATTTACGGTAAAAATTGGCGAATCATAAAAAGCGTTGGAGTGCCTTTAAGGAGGATTGTCTTACCCAGTCTTGGATAGCCTGAACCTTACTGGGATCTATTTTAAATGAAGAGTAAGAATGTAGCCGAGATAAGGAATCTCTTGAACTCCAAACAAACATTTCTCTAATTTAACGGACAGATGATTCTCCCTGAGGATTTTAAGAACCAATCTGATGTGAGACACATGAGAATACCAGTCAGGTGAAAAGACAAGAATATCATCGAGATAAACAATCATAACTTTGCCGATGACTTCTCTAAAAATATCGTTCATTAAATTCTGAAACACAGCTGGGGCATTGCAAAGACCGAATGGCATAACAAGATACTCAAAGTGTCCCTCTGGTGTATTAAAAGCAGTTTTCCACTCATCTCCCTCCTTAATACGAACTAAGTTATACGCTCCTCTCAAATCAAATTTAGAAATCCACGAAGCACCCAAAATCTGGTTAAACAAATCAGAAATCAACGGGATGGAATACTGATTCCTAATAGTGATTTTATTCAAATTTCTATAGTCAATGCAGGGCCTGAGACCACTGTCCTTTTTAACGAAAAAAAATCCTGCTCCTAGGGGAGAGGTGGAGGGCCCTGCGCTCACGACCAGAAAGATTATAAATCCGTCCAGGAGGAAATTTGGACCCGGGTAAAAAGTTGATAACACAGTCATAAGACCTATGGGGAGGGAGAGTATCTGTCTCAGTGGTGGAAAAAACATGTGAATAATCAGAAATACAATTAGGAGTAATATCTGATGAAACCCCAGCTTGAACTACGGTTAAGCAAGAACTGTAGTTAGGCCCCCATCTCTCTAACTCGCCCGAACTCCAGTTAATGACCGGATTGTGTTGCTGAAGCCAGGGCATACCAAGGACTACCTGAACAGGAAGATTCTCTAAAACAAAGAAAGAGCATTTCTCTGAGTGGCAGACCCCCACAGACAGGGTAATCTCCGGAGTACAGAGTTTTACCGTGTTCCTTAGCAGGGGGGGTAGAATCAATGGCGTCAAGCTGGATCAGGGTGGACAATTCTAGTATAGGAATTCCCATTTGTTCAACAAATTTGTAATCAATAAAACTAAAAGCTGACCCTGAATCCACAAAGGCATTTTCTCACCCCTTTAAGACTCCAAAGGCAATAGAAACCGGCAACAATAATTTACTTCTTACCACCACCGGGAGTACCTTGTCCTTGGATACTTCAGACTTGGATGACTTTACAGAAGGCGGAGCTTTAGGACACTGACGGATCCAGTGGTCGGGATCCCCACAATAAAAACAAGAGCCCTGACGACGGCGTAGCTCTCTTCGCGTCATCCCGAGTTGCATGGGCTGGTCCGAGTGGGCCTCCATTTTGAGTTCAATGGGGGAAACCTCAGGTTGAAGAAGGGTAAGAGGAGAAAACAAATGCTCTCGCTGTCTCTCTCTGATCCGTCTATCTAGTCTGATGACTAGCTTCATGGTCTCCTCTAAAGAGTCAGGACAGGGATAACAAACCAACATGTCTTTTAACTTGTATTGGCAGAATGGGGTGGCTCTACTAATCAATGAGGATGGAATGGTGCTCAATATCTCAGTGTGAACTCCACACACCAAAAGGTTAATACAAAAAGATAGTCAAGGTAAGGGAGGTAAGGGAGTAGTACAGCTCATAAAGAGGTGGGGCGCCACCAGAGAGCTGGAATTCCGAATTATTCAAGTTAATCAGTGAAATTGATACAGTGTTTCTATAACCAAATATTGACTTTGTGAGCTGACCAAATATATATTGTTGGATCGATGCAAATATAGTAACTCATAGCCAATAATCGAACTAAAACCACGTCCTGCTATCTGTGAAAATTATATAAATGCATTCCAACATGTTTAATGGCGACTACTAATGCTGAATATTTGGTGACCATCCAATCGAGATTCTGGTTTGAATGATTATTATATCTGTTAACCAGAGTATATTGTGAATTGCGGTTATTTAATTTTTGGCTATCGAATATATGGTGATGGTCTGATCGATACCCAGCCTGAACGATCAGCTTTATTCGATGACCTGACTACAATTGCTGCTAGGCACATAGGTTCAACGAATACCCTATTCCTCAGCCTTTAACATAATAATTGTCATTTTAGTGACGTTTTAATGGTTTTATTGTGTATTTCTATTACAATTTACGTATCTTGTATGTTGATTTTAGATGTATGATTTTTAGTCATTTTTGACCTGCAGTATTTGAATATAATAAAATCAAATGTTTGAGCAGTCTTCCGGATATATGAGTGCCATATCTTTCTTGAATGTCTTTTAACTTCTCAGTCAAGCCTGCCCTAAATTGACATTTGAGTGCTGGTTCGTTCCAACCAGAGGGAACGCACCACTTGCGGAACTGGGTACAATAATCCTCCATGGGACGATTCCCCTGAGTGAGAGCCTTAAAGGGAATCTGTCACCTGCTTTTACCATTTTAAGCTGGCACCATCTCTATGCTGACTAAAGTAACTTATTTCCAGCAGTCTTCTTTTTACTTTATTTCGTTTTGTAGTTTTGCTATAAAAGCGCTTTTTATGTTATGCTAATGAGGCTCCAAGGTGCCCAGAGGGGCGTTTTTTTAACTCTCCGGTGCCCAGTGACACCCCCCTGCAGTGCCCAAGAACGCCTCCTGATGCTCAAATAACCTCCCACAGCCCCGGCAAACGGTTCCGCCCCCTTCCCGCGTCATAGTCTACCTTATAGAAATGCCCCGTCCTTCTTCATCATCAACCTCCTGAGGGCAACAGCGCTCAGGTTACATCACGGGGCTCACCTGGCTAACACTACCTGGTGGTCTCAATATTCTAGCCGTTACTACAGTAACTTTTTTATTGCTTGACAATCCATTTCTGACAATTTGTGCTTGTCCTTTTTTGATAAATTGTACTTATCATTCTTGCTATTATTTTGCTACTGTCTAAATATTTGACTTACATACTACAAGTCCAATATCCATTTGTGTAGAACATTGATGATTCCAGTTCGTTGTGTATTCCCATTACGTACTCTCGTCCATGACAGACGTCTTTTTCTCCCCAAACAATGTTATAACTCATAACACATTGTCTTTTTGATTTCATGATATACATGTAACAACTTTTTGCCTGATCAGTATATATGCAAATGTTATTATGTACTTATTTATATAATAGGCCGTGAACAAGGTCTACCATTAGACCGAAACGTTGGCCAGTGGCTATTACTTTTGGATGGATATACAAAAGAATAATATATATACTAAAGATATGAAATAAAATAAGCAGCTAAAAAATATTTACAGAGTGCTGTGGTCTTTCAATAACATCACGGGGCTCGGCGCATGCCCAGTAAAACTTTTGAGGCTGTTGCCCTCAGGAGGTTGATGATCGTGCAGGCGCAGGCCGCAGGAAGTACTGCGCCTGCGCACGTTTTCTGGCCCCAGACACCAAGAAGGACGGGGCATTTCTATAAGGTAGACTATGACATGGGGAGGGGGCTGAACCATTTGCCGGGCTGTGGGAGGTTATTTGATGATCAGGAGGCGTTCTTGGGCACTGCAGGGGGGCGTCACTGGGCACCGGAGAGTGAAAAAAACGCCCCTCTGGGCACTTTGGAGCCTCATTAGCATAACATAAAAAGGGCTTTTATATCAAAACTACAAAACAAAATATAGTAAAAAGAAGACTGCTGGAAATAAGGTACTTTAGTGAACATAGCGATGGTGCCAGCTTAAAATGGTAAAAGCAAGTGACAGATTCCCTTTAAGATTGGATTCTGCCACAGAAGCTCAGTCTGGTTCATCATAAGAACCCCTAACACCTGGAAAAAGAGGTCCACAGAATTAAGACAAGGGGAATCTGGAGGCAAAGAAAAGGCCCATTCCTGGGGGTCCCCTTGAAGCAGGGAGATGATAATACCAACCCTCTGTAGATCAGGACCAGAGGAGTGAGGACGTAGTCGAAAATAAAGTTTACAGCTTTCCTTGAAAGCTAAAAGACTTTGGCGGTCACCCTAAAACCGATCGGGTTATTTAATGTGTGGTTCTACCTGAACCGTGGCGGGAGCAAGAATGTGGGGGAGTTCGGATGGTCTCCTGAACCTGTAGTCTCTCCATGTTAAATTAAGGCCTGTAATTCTGTCATGGGGTAGAGTCGCGGGTATAAAGATAGAGCGTAGGTGCACCCCCTGAGCTGCCACCTGATCCCCGGTCCCTGCCTACTTGCACCACCCGCCCTAGGTGACGGGGCGCAACACAGAAAGTATGGGGGTTATTTACATTTTTTATTATTTTTACAACCTTTTTAAACTTTATTTGACACTTATTTTAAGACCACCTAAGGGATTTTAACATACAATTGTCTGATCGCTTCTCCAATAGACCAATGATTTAACATTGCAGTCTATGGGAGATTCACTATGTCCCTATGTGGTGATGCCACAGGCAGGGTTCCATAGGAACTTCACTGTGGCAGACACTGGAACCCTCAGAAGGCCTAAGGCTGCCGACCAAATGGCTCCCTTGAGCTCGACGCAGGGGAGGTGTTCAGGCTCTCGCAGGATCGCTATGACCACAGCCTCTGAGGGTTTGGATATCCATGATCGTTATTATCATTGATCACAGACATTGCCTACAAGTGTCTTCTGTATATGACTGAAGTCCTTCATTCCCTGCAATGTGACCACACTGTTCACTTTGGACACAATAAAAGAGAAGTCTTTGGAAGATGCTGGTGAATGCCGCCTCTCATTTCTTATCTCCGGTTCATATATATTGACTTTCTTTCTTGGGAGGCTGCACACCCATGATAGTATCAGAGGGCTTTTAACCACCTCCGGACCGCCTAACGCAGATGTGCGGTCCGGAGGTGGCAGCGCTGCGCACAGTCACGCATATACGCGTCATCTCGCGAGACGCGAGATGACGCGACTATGCGCGCGCGCATGCGCAGTTCGCGCCGGCATTTCGCACAGAAGTATTTCGTCAGCAACCTGCCAGCCAATGATCGTGGCTGGCAGGTTGCTGATTTTTAAAAAATCCAATCAAAGTGCCAGATAGCAGATCATATTTGTAAATATGATCTGTTATATGGCTGCCTGCTCCTCTGCTGGTTCTTTTCGTCGGTTGGATCCAGCAGAGGAGCAGGCTTCACAGTGAGTACACCAAACACTACACTATAGCCCCTGATCACCCCCCTGAACCCCAATTAACCCTTTGATCACCCCTTTGATCACCCCTGTCAATCACAAGTGAAAAGAAAAAAGTGATCAGTGCAAACTGTCACTTTTTTTTTTCACTGTTATTGACCGTTAGGTTTTAGGTATAGTTTAGGCCCCTTGGTTAGGTAGTTTAGGGATCGGTTAGCACCCAGCCCACCGCACCGCAGTCCGTTATTCGCTGATTAGCGTATCGCTAATCAGCATTTGTACCTTTATAGTATCTGGAAGTGATCAAAACTGATCACGGTCAGATCTATAATTGTATTAGTGTCACTTTAGTTCGCCCTCCACCCAAAACGCAGTGTTTGCCCGATCAGGCCTGATCGGTCGCCCACACGTGCGTTTTTTTTGATCACTGCACATTCACTTTACACGCACTGCGGCGATAAAAAAATCAGTTTTGATATTTTTTATCAACCGCAGCGGCCTCCGGTACTTCGCTAGCCTCCCCTTTGTAAGACAGGCTTGCTTTTTTTTTCTTGGGTAGTCTCAGGGAATACCCCTAAATTTAGTTGCCCACATGTCTAACAGGGGGTATTCTTCTGAAGAGGCCTACAGGCTTCTGACCCAGTCGGATGAGGAGTGGGAACCCTCATCTGATGAATCCAGCGGGTCAGAATACGAACCTGTAGAAAGCAGTGGCTCTCTGACCCAAAGTTCGGACGAGGAGGCTGAGGTCCCTGATACCACCAGGCGTACCCGGCCCCGTGTCGCTAGACCGCAGGTTGCGCAGGATCCGCTTCAAGAGCAGCAGAGTGGGGCTGGTGCTGTCGGATTACGTGGTGAGGCATACACCAGCAGCCCAGCCCTCCCTGGACCTAGTACCAGCACTGCCGTACAACCTGGTGAAGTAGCGAGCACCAGAAGGGCAGTTGAAGCTGGTACGGTGGCACGTGCAGTAGTGACCCCGTCGCAGCCACCGCAAAGACGTGCCCGTAGAGCCCCTAGAATCCCAGAGGTGCTGGCAAACCCTGATTGGCAGTCCCCAACTTCAGCCGCACCTGTAGTTTTCCCTTTCACTGCCCAGTCTGGAGTTCGGGTTGAGACGGCTCAGATCGGTTCGGCCCTGGGATTTTTTGAGCTGTTCTTGACTGCGGAGCTTTTAGACATAGTTGTGGCCGAAACAAACAGGTATGCCACACAATTTATCACCGCTAACCCGGGAAGCTTTTATGCCCAGCCTTTCCGGTGGAAACCAGTCCAAGTTTCCGAACTTAAAACTTTTCTGGGCCTCCTCCTCAACATGGGCCTGACAAAAAAGCATGAATTGCGGTCATATTGGTCCACGAACCCGATTCATCACATGCCCATGTTCTCTGCTGCCATGTCCAGGGCACGTTTTGAGGCCATCCTGCGGTTCCTGCACTTTAGTGACAACACCGCCTCCCGTCCCAGGGGCCACCCTGCTTTTGACCGGCTCCACAAAATTCGGCCCCTCATAGACCATTTCAACCAGAAATTTGCAGATATTTATACCCCAGAGCAAAACATCTGCATAGACGAGTCCCTGATACATTTTACCGGGCGCCTTGGCTTCAAACAATACATCCCAAGCAAGCGCGCCCGGTATGGGGTCAAATTGTATAAGCTCTGTGAAAGGGCCACAGGCTATACCCACAAATTTCGGGTCTATGAGGGAAAAGATCAGACCCTGGAGCCGGTCGGTTGCCCTGACTACCTGGGGAGCAGTGGGAAGACAGTTTGGGACTTGGTGTCACCCTTATTCGGCAAGGGGTACCATCTTTATGTGGACAATTTTTACACAAGTGTGGCCCTCTTTAGGCATTTGTTTCTAGAACGGATTGGCGCCTGTGGTACCGCGCGAACTAGTCGCGCGGGCTTCCCCCAACGGCTCGTTAGCACCTGTCTTGCAAGGGGGCAGAGGGCCGCACTGTGTAACGAAGAACTGCTCGCGGTGAAATGGAGAGACAAGCGTGACGTTTACATGCTCTCCTCCATTCACGCAGACACGACAATACAAATTGAGCGAGCAACCCGTGTCATTGAAAAGCCCCTCTCAGTCCACGACTATAACCTCCACATGGGAGGGGTCGACTTCAATGACCAGATGTTGTCTCCGTATTTAGTTTCCCGACGCACCAGACGCTGGTATAAGAAGGTGTCTGTATATTTAATTCAATTGGCTCTGTACAATAGTTTTGTTCTCTACAGTAAGGCTGGGAGAACTGGATCCTTCCTCAAATTTCAGGAAGAGATCATCACGAACCTCCTGTATCCAGGAGGTTCCGTGGCCCCATCCACCAGTGTAGTTAGCCGTCTACACGAGCGACACTTCCCCAGTGTCGTTGCTGGTACCTCAAACCGACCGCCACCCCGAAAAAAATGTCGTGTCTGTAGCAGGAGTGGAATAAGGCGTGACACCCGCTATTTCTGTCCTGACTGTCCGGACAACCCTGCCCTATGCTTTGGAGAGTGTTTCCGGAAGTACCACTCACAGGTACACTATTAGCATAGGGATCATCTCACCAGGACAGGCACACAGGGCTATTAGGGCCCATTCACTCACTGCTGCTGCAAACGTCTCCTTTCACATGGGACAAAGTGCATAACGCACTTCGCCACATCTTTGGGCGATTTGCGCTTTGCACATTGACCCATGGGGAAGGAGAGGTTTGTTCTATAAAGGTAAAAAAACAAAAAAAAAAAAAAAAAACACACCAGTAAGCAAACACGTTAATGTTCAGTTAAAAAAGTTAAAGTTTATATGTTCTGTTGCAAAGTTAATAAAATTATTGCGTTGCGGCCTGGTTTTTTCTTTTTTTTTTTTTTTTTCTTTTTTTACCTTCCAGGTGGACCAACCGATTGACTAGCTGCAGCACCGATGTGCATTCTGACAGAAGCATTGCGCTGCTGTCAGATTACACGCAAGTCGGTGTATGCGGCGCTGCAAGACGGGATTTTCTCCTCTGCAGTGACAGATACGTTTGCCGAGGCATACGAGCTGAGGAGGAGGCGGCGTTCCTATGCTTTGGCAAGCACTTTGTATATATATATAAAAAAATAAAAATAAATCCCGGCAATGATTTATTCATCCACATCGATTGATGTGAATGGAGAAATCTGGTTTGCCAGGGCATACGAGCTAAGTGGGTATGGATGTAGGGCGGAGCTCCTATGTCCTGGCAGACGCCTTTCCCCTCCATTTTTTTTTTTGGGCAGAGATTTTTTCATCCACATTGATCGATGCGAATGAAGAAATCTGTGCCGTTCATTTTTTTCTTTCAGCCCAGAGGCTGAACGGAAAAAAAAATCTCATTACCTGTATGCTCAATATAAGGAGAATAGAAGAAACTCCTAATGCTGGCCATACATGTAATGATTGCGGAGACCCTCAAATGCCAGGGCAGTACAAACACCCCACAACTGACCCCATTTTGGAAAGAAGACACCCCAAGGTATTTGCTGAGGGGCATATTGAGTCCATGAAAGATTTAAATTTTTGTCCTAAGTTAGCGGAAAGTGAGACTTTGTGAGAAAAAAAATAATAATCAATTTCCGCTAACTTATGCAAAAAAAAAAAAAATTCTATGAACTTGCCAGGCCCCTCATTGGATACCTTGGGGTGTCTTCTTTCCAAAGTGGGGTCACATGTGGGGTATTTATACTGCCCTGGCTTTTTAGGGGCCCTAAAGCGTGAGAAGAAGTCTGGGATCCAAATGTCTAAAAATGCCCTCCTAAAAGGAATTTGGGCCCCTTTGCGCATCTAGGCTGCAAAAAAGTGTCACACATCTGGTATCGCCGTACTCAGGAGAAGTTGGGGAATGTGTTTCGGGGTGTCATTTTACATATACCCATGCTGGGTGAGAAAAATATCTTGGTCAAATGCCAACTTTGTATAAAAAAATGGGAAAAGTTGTCTTTTGCCAAGATATTTCTCTCACCCAGCATGGGTATATGAAAAATGACACCCCAAAACACATTCCCCAACTTCTCCTGAGTACGGCGATACCAGATGTGTGACACTTTTTTGATGCCAAGGTGGGCAAAGGGGCACATATTCCAAAGTGCACCTTTCGGATTTCACCGGTCATTTTTTACAGATTTTGATTGCAAAGTACTTCTCACACATATGGGCCCCTAAATTGCCAGGGCAGTATAACTACGCCACAAGTGACCCCATTTTGGAAAGAAGACACCCCAAGGTATTCCGTGAGGGGCATGGCGAGTTCCTAGAATTTTTAATTTTTTGTCGCAAGTTAGTGGAATATGAGACTTTGTAAGGAAAAAAGAGAAAAAAAAAAAAATCATCATTTTCCGCTAACTTGTGACAAAAAGTAAAAAATTCTAGGAACTCGCAGTGCCCCTCACGGAATACCTTGGGGTGTCTTCTTTCCAAAATGGGGTCACTTGTGGCGTAGTTATACTGCCCTGGCAATTTAGGGGCCCAAATGTGTGAGAAGTACCTTGCAATCAAAATGTGTAAAAAATGGCCTGCAAAATCTGAAAGGTGCACTTTGGAATATGTGCCCCTTTGCCCACCTTGGCAGCAAAAAAGTGTGACACATCTGGTATCGCCGTACTCAGGAGAAGTTGGGGAATGTGTTTTGGGGTGTCATTTTACATATACCCATGCTGGATGAGAGAAATATCTTGGCAAAAGACAACTTTTCCCATTTTTTTATACAAAGTTGGCATTTGACCAAGATATTTTTCTCACCCAGCATGGGTATATGTAAAATGACACCCCAAAACACATTCCCCAACTTCTCCTGAGTACGGCGATACCAGATGTGTCACACTTTTTTGCTGCCAAGGTGGGCAAAGGGGCACATATTCCAAAGTGCACCTTTTGGATTTCACCGGTCATTTTTTACACATTTTGATTGCAAAGTTCTTCTCACACATTTGGGCCCCTAAATTGCCAGGGCAGTATAACTATCCCACAAGTGACCCCATTTTGGAAAGAAGACACCCCAAGGTATTCTGTGAGGGGCATGGTGAGTTCCTAGAATTTTTTATTTTTTGTCGCAAGTTAGTGGAATATGAGACTTTGTAAGAAAAAATAAAAAAAATAAAATCATCATCATTTTCCGCTAACTTGTGACAAAAAATAAAAAGTTCTATGAACTCACTATGCCCATCAGCGAATACCTTAGGGTGTCTACTTTCCGAAATGGGGTCATTTGTGGGGGTTTTCTACTGTTTGGGCATTGTAGAACCTCAGGAATCATGACAGGTGCTCAGAAAGTCAGAGCTGTTTCAAAAAGCGGAAATTCACATTTTTGTACCATAGTTTGTAAATGCTATAACTTTTACCCAAACCATTTTTTTTTTGCCCAAACATTTTTTTTTTATCAAAGACATGTAGAACAATAAATTTGGCGAAAAATTTATATATGGATGTCGTTTTTTTTGCAAAATTTTACAGCTGAAAGTGAAAAATGTCATTTTTTTGCAAAAAAATCGTTACATTTTGATTAATAACAAAAAAAGTAAAAATGCCAGCAGCAATGAAATACCACCAAATGAAAGCTCTATTAGTGAGAAGAAAAGGAGGTAAAATTCATTTGTATGGTAAGTTGCATGACCGAGCGATAAACGGTGAAAGTAGTGTAGTGCCGAAGTGTAAAAAGTGCTCTGGTCATGAAGGGGGTTTCACCTAGCGGGGCTGAAGTGGTTAATGTGGATGTCGATGCTCCGTTGTGTGACTCTGGAAAAAGTTTAATAGTAGTGTCATCTCACCCTGCTGTCTCTACTACATGCATCCTGAAGGGGTTAATGCCAGAGGAGGCTTGCATTTCTGCAGTTGTTGAGTCATTTGTGACTTTTAGACACTATGCGGTTCAGCACTTGTAGACCACGCTGTGTAGTTGCTGTGGTTCCTAAACACTTCCACTTTACAATAATACCTAATAATTATCTATTTATCTATCTATCTATCCATCTATCCATTCATCTATCTTCATTTGGGATTCTTTTCACCTCTGTCTGGGCTTACGTGGATCATGTCATCTGCATTTTCCATTAACCAGCAGCAAACAAAAGTTACTTATCTCTGTAACTTGTACTGTAGTTCCTTGAATTATACCACAAAAAAAAAGTTATAGGCAAGAACATTTAGTAATTAAAATGTGTAGGACTGAACAAAGTAAAAATAATCCTTTTATGTCTATATCAAATCAGAACCCAACTGTGCCCCCTGAGCAGTTCCACCCTGAGTTCAACATTTCTTAAACCTCTTTCTATCATAATAGGGTGTTTTATCAATTCATATACACCATATTATAATGTGAGAAATCATATCAAATCATCATATTTATATTTTTCATTATCTTCATATTTTTTTTCCCATCACACAAAATATCTGTCTTTGAAGTTAAACACAGTGCGCTTTTCTAACAGCTGTAAAAAGGTACAAGGAATCATAGTGGATGATAGGTAGGTATCACCGAGGTTCCTTGCCTCGGTGGAGTAAGAGCTGTTTTTTATGTGTCAGCAGCAGTTGCTGTTTGACAACTTAATCCTTAGTATAGCTGTATAGCTGATCCTGTACGGCTCTTACTGGGAGTAGTCAAAGTGCTGGGTGGGTGACTATTCTCCATGTTCCAGGCTGGGTTTTGCCAGGCCTAAAAACCAGCCAGCACTGCCAGGTGAGGAGGATTACCTCAGTCTGACAGTGCAGCTCAGGAGGTGTGTGTGCTGGGATCTGAGGCTTGTGCCATGCTGGAGGGTTGAGACCCGTCTGTAATGGAAATGGCCCCCTAAAAGCCTGCTACAGACTGCTGGAGGCAGAACTGCCAACAAGGTGATTTTTGTTATGTGGACTTTCCATTGTGTGTGAACTAACACCAAGACTGCAAAGTGATGTTTTGTTTTTGCTTTATGTGTGAATACACGGGAGTTTGATTTAAGAACTGGTAATTTGCCTCTGTACTGCGTCCGCACACCCTGTTTACCAGAGCGAATCCCCACACAGCATTAAAATATATTTTCCAAACAGTGTTTTTATAGCTAGAAGGACAAGATAAGTACAAGTAATAGAAATCTCCGTAGCAAAAATTTTCAATGCAATATTTTCCAACAGCCTCTTTTTTTAGACACTGCCCCTCAAGTTGGACCACAAAAAAGGTGGGGTCTATGCAAATTTACCTAAAAAAGGACGCCAGAACGGAACCTGCAGGTGATACCGGAGACAGGACCGGCCGCTGCATGCCGGCACCAGTGCGGTCAATCTGCCTTCGAGACCCTGGTGGTCTTACCCTCCGGCGTACATGGGGACGCACTACCGCGTCTGCCAGCAAAGGAGTTGGAACCAAAGACTCCCCAGGCACATGCGTGACCTGTCCCGCTACTCCAACGGGGTCTCCCGCAGGCCGAGCCCCATGAGGACCCCTGGGGCCCCAGTGGATCACGGAACAGGAGAGTGACTTACACTCATACAACTAATTGAACGGAAAAGGAAAAGAGTTATGGTTCTGGGAATACATTAGCATTACACTGTCCCCAATGGGGCTCACAATCTAAGTTCCCTCTTAGTATGTCTTTGGAGTGTAGGAGGAAAAAAACGCAAACCTGAGGAGAACATACAAACTCCATGCAGATGTTGTTAGATTTGAACCTAGGACCCCAGTGCTGCAAGGAACTAGTGCTAACCACTGAGCCACCAGCTATGCATGCTTTTAATAGTCAAATATATATATATATATATATATATATACATATATATACATATATATATATATATATATTACCATATTTTAATCCTTATGGATATAATACACAGATAGATGTAATATATAAATACGTTCTTATGTGTAAAGTATATCAGAGGATGTGTGTGCTATTGCAAAAAAAAATAAAAAATTGCATTACAGTGTTTTATAGTTAAACAGCATGCCAGAAACCCTTCTGTTCATAGTCTGACCTGTGCTGGTAGGTATTGAAAATCATTTGAAATCCCAACATGAGAAATCCACTTTATGTATCGGAGCAGACCATGCTGAGCTTAGACAAACAAATATTTTCCCTTGATTTTGATGTGCAGTGATCAAAAATCACTAATCCTGCACACGCGCTTCTTTCTCTTCCTTCTCTGGTTTGCAAAGTGCATTATGCATCAATGACGCGGATATAAATGCAAACATATGTTCAGCACAGACACTGGGCCTCTTAATGTGTCTCCTCACAGTAGCATACACACACTCTCGTTATGAGGCAGACACATACACGTGTTATTTGTGGTGGCATTTTTGGCTTCTCCACATTCTCGGGTCTGATAGAGGCGGGGTGTTTGAGGGAGAAGGTGGCCTCGCTGGAATTTCCTGAGGCAACATAGAGATTTGCAAGAAAAACATGCCTTAAATACAGATAACCTTTTGTAGACAGGCAGCAGGAGGATATTTTGATTTTTGTGTGGTGCATTTAGAGTCCTGTAAAGCAGACTCTATGTAATTTCTCACCATGAGAACCTGTTCTTCCAAGGGCTCAACAGCGTGCATAAACAATCTATCATTTCTAATGATCAGACTGGGATTAATTTTTTCAATTCCTTGTATGTCAAGAACCAAAAACTGTTTGTTCTTAACCTTTTGAAGGAAACACTGTGTCAAACCCAGGTCACTGACTATCACTTCGTTACCGGACAGAGTGAAACACCTTTTGAAGCCAGTTCATTAATTTTATTAGGGATTTTATATATAGCAATTATAGGATGTTATTTTTGGCCTAATTTTCTATGGAGTGTTTCGATAATAGAGTAATAGAATTTAATGGTAGTCAAATCTCCAGTGGTTCTCCTGTAGACCTGTCAGTAGTCACAAACTGTTTTACATGTTCGTCTATAAAGCATGGGCTGGTCTAAAAACCAGGCAGTTTGTCATCTTCTCATGGGCCTTTTAGGGTCGGGGGAAGTAGCTCTAAGGCCGACTGACTGCTATCACTCACAATCCCCTCATTACAAAATCTTTTAAAGGGATAGTCCTAAGATTTAAAGTTATCCCAAGGGTCTGATTGGTAGGAAACGGAGTGGCAATCCAGCATGCATGCTGCTGCTCCATTCATCTCTACAGGACTGCTGAAAAGAAGCCAAATACTGTATACCTCCAGGAGTCCCACAGAGATGAAAAGAGCTTGGCATGCATGCACTTACGGTTATCCCAAGATTAAATCAAGTCTAAAATAAGGTACTGAATATAGCACTGAGTACTATATTGCAGCACTAAAGGTATAAATCAATCTTTGCCCCAGTGGAAAACCTCTAAAAAATAAAGATATTATGAGAAAAAAGGGACAATGTGATCTTTGGCCAAATCAGCCACTAACCTATTTTTTTCAGAAACCATAGAAAGGAACATCAAGATCTCACTGTGAATTGGATTCAGTAATTTCAATGTGGCAATAAATTGGTACTTTGCTGGAAAGCTCATTGGACCATATCTAACGGTAACTGAGAAGCTGTGGGTTCTATGATGTGAGCAAATCTGGATGGAGACTATTTTACACAAAAGGTATATTTGTACTGCTCTTCCCTGCCTGATCTAGTGCTGATCAAAACTGCTGACAGATTTCCTTTAAATAATTCACACAGTTATATTTTGATAGCCTATTGGAAATATTTAAGTGCTGCCATTTTGAATCAATTATTAGAAAGCTCTAGCAAGATAGTCTGTAAAGCCATACTAGAAGGTTTAGGCAGCAGAAAACGGCTGATAGCCAGGTCTCTTGAGTATGAAAGTCCCCTTATTTATATCATATTAAAATCAAAAGGAATAGCCATCATAATTGTGAATACTGTATATTACAAAGAAAACCTGAATAGTGATAGTAACGAGTAAACAGTGACAAGGCCATTGTAAACCATCTCCCAAATTAGGTATGATTACATGGTAATAGCCAGATTGTGACCCTCAGAGGTCTCTGGCAACAGTCAGGTAACAGAAACAGAACTACATGCAGCAGTACAGATATAGTTGTTACAAGCGTGCAGAGTGTCTACAGTCTTCATCCAGTAATCGGGACATGGAAGCCAACATCATAGTCTTATTTAGATTCCTTTTCTTCAAGATATTTTGGTTTATTTCTACCTCCACCTTCCATACATTACAGATAATTCAATAAATGAGAAATGTCATTTAGTATTCATTCAGTTTGCCATACCCTGCTTTGAATGGTTAGAGCATCGTAGATTCCCATCCTAGATTTCAAGTTATGTTTTTTGTTTGCTGTTCAAGCTATAGAGGTTGCTATAGAGCGCTTTTGTAGTGTATTATATGATTAATTTGTTTAATAAAAATTAAAGTACTATCTTTAATCTATTTGCCAATGAGAGAATACTAGGCTAATGGGAGATCATATGGTACACTAACATGACAGGTTACATACAGTAGGAACATACCGTATTTTTTGCCCTATAAGACGTACCTGCCGATAATAGGCACCTAGGTTTTAGGGGGTGAAAATAGGAAAAATATATATTTTGAACAAAAGGTGTGTGAAAACTTTTAATAAAATAACAGAACAATATTTTAACACTGTAAACATTAACAGTAGTAACCAGCAGCATTAACAATCATCATTACTGACTGAAATGTCCATGTACACTACTCCTCTATTCATCAGGGAACCCCAAAATCTCCTCATCACTACTGTCCAGGTTAATCGCACTCTGTGGCTCAGTATCACTAGTATCGCTGCCTTCAGATTCGTCTTACAGCATATTGTCCTCAGTGCCATCCAAGGCATTGCTAATGCCACACTTTATAAAGGATCTGACGACAATTTCATCGTTGACTGCTTGCCATGATGTTTTCACCCACTCACAGACTTAGGTGATGGTGGGCCTCTTCATCCATCCAGTGGGAGTCAGGTCATAGTTCCCATCTGCCATCCACTTGTTCCATTCCTCCCTCATGAAGACTTTAAACGGCTTATTAATGGAAACGTCTAGAGGATGTAGCTGGCTGGTAAGCCTCCCCAGGAATTACCGCTAGATGGGTGTCCACTTCCTCAAATCTTGTTTTTGTGGCTTCGCTGATATGGGCCCTAAACTTGTCAAGCACTAGTAGGGCCGGTTTCTTCAGAAGTCCACCAGGGCGTTTGGATCATCCCTTTTCGATCCATATTTTCATGCCCTTTTCGTCTATCCACCCTTTGTCGTGAACATGGACAATTACTCCTCCATGTTATAAGGGAAAATAATTATATCTACACAACCTTGAAACCAAACCTGAACTTCAGTGAAGAAGTTTGGGTCTGGGTACCACATATTTTTTTTGAGGGGGTTTGTTAATCTGAAAAAATTTATGTTGTAATTGCCGTTCTGCTGTGAAGTTACATTGTACTATATATAGCCTTTTTGGGGTGCATTATTTTTATTTAGTTATTTAATTATACAGTATGTCAGAAAGACAGGTGACAGGCCCTTCAAAGGGAACGGGCAGTGGCCAAAATGTTTCTGTCGCAGGCAGAAGTAGCAGCAGAAGAAGTGGGGGTGGCAGCAGGAGTCGTAGCAAGAGGCCTGAGCTTCTGATGTCATCTAGCGGTTGTGTCTTGACCAGCAACCCAGCGGTGCTTGAATGGTGAACTCGGTCTTCGACTTTGTCGAAAGTGACATCAGACACCCCCAGCCAAGAGTCAGTGGGTTCCTCTGACACAACACTTAATTGGCATGGCCTGGGAGCAGTCCCTGTGCCCCCCAACTGTCCACAACCTGCCTCTGTCATTTTCTGCTTCCTCAGCGCGAGAAGTATTATATGTTTCTAGGCTCTGCTCCACTTTTCAGCAAGGACTAGCTACCAGAGGACAGTCAGCAGCTACTGCCCAGCCAAGATCTGGAGGAGACATCCGCTGTTTCCTCCAGTATGTTGGAAACAAGTGATGATGATAATCGCGTGGGAGCAGGTGTTGCAAGCGGTCAGGCTCCTGGCCCTGATACCGTTGAGGGGGAAATCAATGGCATGCAGACAGTAGCAGATATTGATGTAGCCGTTCGCACTTGGGAGCCGGGTGAAGAAAAGACTTCATCATCATCATCATCAGGAGAAGAGGGTGGCAGTTTGCACATGAGGCAGAGGCTGAGCCAGCAGGGTTGTAGCGTGGCTGTGAGTCAGCAGGGTGGCAGCAGTGGGAGGTCGGGTGCCAAACATGCCTGGGGTAGACTACCCACTTCGCAGGAGCCTATCTGCCCAGAAAGTAGCAGTGCAGGGATTCACGGATGCAGCAGTAGCAGGCAGTAAGTGCAGAGTTTTGGGGGGAAATGCCATACTCGGCAGTGTGGCAATTTTTTGTTAGGACGCCGGAGGAGGTGAACATGGGCAGAAGGTGAAGCGTGAGCAATGTTGGCACCACTGCCCTGCATCAACAAATGCAGCATCATCATAAAGTGGCCAGGGAGAAACGTGGCTCCGATATGGTGATCCAGCCTGCCGCAACAACCTCTGCATCACCCAAAAGCACGCACCCAATTTCATGCAGTCAAGGCTCCATCACCTCAGCCAAAGGGAACTGTCTGTCCTTCCCATCATTTGCTGGTCCTGATGCTAATGCTCCTCCTACTCCTTGTCAGTCATTTCATCAGCAATCAATCACCGAAGTGATTGCCAAGAGACAACAGTGTGCGTGCACCCATCCAACGGCGCAGAAGCTGAATGTGTTCCTGGCCAAGTTGCTGGTGCTGCAGTCCTTACCTTTCCAAATGGTGGACGCTGCACTTTTCAGAGAACTGATGGCTTGTGCCGAGCCGAGGTGGGGAGTCCCAAGTTGTCATTTCTTTGCGAAAAAAGGCAGTACCAGCCCTGCACACATATGTAAAACAGAAGGTGGGCCAGTCCTGGAGCCTGTCAGTGTCTGCCAAAGTGCACGGCAATGGCGAAGTGTGGAGCTTTAACTATGGTCAAGGACAATGTAAATTCTTCATGGCCCACTAGATAAATGTGGTTCCTGCCCAACCACACCAGTAACTTGGCCAGATGATGCCGCTTCCGCCTCCATATTCTCACGCCATTGGTCCTGCGACAATGTCCGCCTCTGTCTCCTCCACTGTGTCCTCAGCCTCCACTGCAGGGACAATTCGCAGTGCTCCTTCAGCATACCACATGTGCAGGGCACAGCGGTGTCACGCTGTTCTGCACCTAGTTTGCCTTGGCGAACAGAGTCGCACAGGGGAGGAACTGCTCCGCATCCTTCATCAAGAAATCAAATCCTGGCTTTCTCCTCGACAACTCAAAATCGGAACCATGGTGACCGACAATAGGAAGAACATGATGTCAGTGCCGCGTCAAGGAGGGCTGAGCCATGTGCCCTGCAAGGCGCACAAGTTTAATCTGGTTCTAAAGCGGTTCCTGAAGTCTTCACCCCATCTGCAAGACATCCTGAAAATGTCCAGGAAACTTTGCATGCACTTCAGCCACTCGTACACCGCAAAGCACACTCTTCTTGAGCTGCAGCGGCAGAACAGCATCCCCCAGCCGGAGGAGCAAGAGGGAGATATGGAAGACAGGCAGATGACCCAGGCACACCGGGGCAGTATGCAGGGGAAATGGAGGCAGGGAGTCCCCCCCGAGTCACTTGTGCAAATGGCCCGCTGCATGCTTACTTGCTTGGGTAGTGACTTTCGAATTGTGACCATTCGGCAGAGGGATGAATTCTGGCTCTCCACCTTGTTGGACCCTTGCTACCGGTCCATAATAGGGGCCTTTATTACACCCACTGAGAGGGAGGACAAACTGAACTACTATCGAGACAGCCTATGTAGTCAGTTGGCCACTGCCTATGTGCTCCATCGCCCATTTTTACGCAGGTCTGACTGGGGTTCTTCTGCGCTCACGTTCCACTGCCATGGCTTCTGGGTGGGGTGGGGGTTGGGGGGGGGCAGTAGAAGTTCCAGCTCCATCAGCAGCAACTTAAGTCGCCGATGAGCAGTTTTCTTCACCTGCCTACTGAAGAAACTACTCACCAGAAGCAGGTAGACATAGAGCAGAACCTGAACAAGCAGAATGTGGCATACTTGGAGTGCACCCTGCCACCCCACATCAAAGATCCCCTTGGCTACTGAGAAATCAAACTTGATTTGTGGCCGCAACTGGCTGAGTTTGCCCTGGATCAGCTTTCCTGCTTAGCCAGCAGTGTGGCATCAGAGTGGGTGTTTAGTGGGGTAGTGGCCATAGTTACCCCAAGGAGAATTCACCTGTCCACCCAAAATGTGGAGATACTGACCTTTGTGAAGATGAATCAGGCGTTGATCAGCAGGATTTTCAAACACCAATTCCTGATGCATCAGACTAGATCATCCATGGTGCCACACCTACACTTTGACAAAAGAGACCTGTTTCTTCTGGCTACCTGCTTCAGCTACTATTCTGATGCTGCCACCTGCCTAACGCTACACCTGCTGCCAGGTGTTCCTACTGCCACCCACCATCTTCAACTGATTCTGGTATTGCCCCCCATCTTCCTACTCTGTAACTGGGCCACTCTGTGCTGTCCTCATGCTGCTGTTACTGCGCCACTCTGTGTTCTCATCCTCATGCTGCTACTACCTCACCACTCTGTCACTGAGCCACTCTGTGGTCTTCTCATGCCTCTGCCACCTCCTCGTTCTGTGGTCTCTTATTCTGCTGCCACCTCACCACTATGTCACTGGGCCACTCTGTGGTCTCCTCATGATGCTGCCACCTCAACGCTATGTCACTGGGCCACTCTGTGCTCTCCTTATGCTGCTGCCACCTCACCACTCTGTCACTGGGCCATTTTGTGGTCTCCTCATGCTGCTACCACCTCACAACTCTGTTACTGGGCCATTCTGGGTCTCCTCATGCTGCTGCCACCTCAACGCTATGTCACTGGGCCACTCTGTGCTCTCCTTATGCTGCTGCCACCTCACCACTCTGTCACTGGGCCATTCTGTGGTCTCCTCATGCTGCTACCACCTCACAACTCTGCACTGGGCCACTCTGGGTCTCCTCATGCTGCTGCCACCTCAACACTATGTCACTGAGCACATCTGTGGTCTTGTCATGCTGCTACCACATCACCACAATTTCACTGTGCCACTCGGTGGTCTCCTTATGCTGCTGCCACCTCACCACTCTGTCACTGGGCCACTCTGTGGTCTCCTCATGCTGCTTCCGCCCTCCCCACTCCATGACTGGACCACTATTTTGCTTTTTTGGCTTGATTGACATGATCATTTACTTGACCCTTCTTCTGATCTGTCGGAAGGAAAAATGAGATGCACAACTGATTACTGATCAAAAGCTGACTGAGAGAAGGCGGATGCTCAGCAGACAGCATCTATTTTTTTAGTGGTTAGTGTTCTAAAGGATCAGAGGAAGGGCAAAATAATGTTTGACATCAACACAAACTTACTGCTGACACCCTCTCCACTCTGTCATGGGGGCTCTACTTATATAAGTGTTTAATAGAACAGGTTCTTTAGAAATCTATGTGGAATCAGCTGACTACGGTGTAAAAGGAGTGCGTTCTTTCACGCTATAGTAGGATACTGGGCCTCTTCACAGCTCTTTATACCTGGCGCTAACATTGACCTGTAAGGCTAAGTTCACACTTGAGTTATTTGGTCAGTTTTGGCCCCATGACTGCCCAAATAAGTAAAGTGTGCAGTGATTCTAAGAGCGATGCCTGTCATCTGCGTGTCATACTGACTCACAGTATTGTTTCACTACCACAGCAGACTCCCTATGCGTGTTTCTGCAAGACACCGTATTTTCCACCACTATACAAGCTCCCTGTATCCAGGAAATAGATGTTTTTTAACGTGATTCGCCGTTACTAAATTTGGATCTAATTGAATCTATTTGGAAAATTTGTCAAACCGACCAAATCAAATTTTTGAGAAATTCACTTTCAACCCAAGAAGTGAGTTCCAAAAAGCCTGTATTTTGGTGCAGTATTACCAGATATGAGGGATAGTACCCAGATCAGCAAAATATCTCCAACAGAGATCAGTATCTGTCACACTCTTAAATATAAGTAAATTGGTGTTTTGCACCATCTAGATATGGTTTTGGAGAGAATGCTCCCGGATGCAAACACATCGAGAAAAACTATGTGATCTGGATAATAATTGTACTTCTGAGACAGAGAAGGAGATAGGGGAAGTGAACGGACATTATGTCAAACATATAAAAGGCCTTTGGTCATGTTGTTAGGTACATTAGCGATAGTATGTTGCGTTGGGGGTCGTCCGCATAAGAGGTAGGAAAGATGGACCCAGCCCATCTCTCTCCAATAAGACTGACAAGGGGTTTCCATAATAGTTCATAATATCCAATCAGGGTTGAAGATGGAGAGCTGTATAATATGCTTTAAGGTCAGGAAGGTCTAGTCCCCCAAATGGCCTAGGAAGAGAGAGAAGCTGGTGACTCAAGAGTGCTTTTCCATAGAAATCTGGAGAAAAAAAAATCCTGATGCTGGAAAAAGAAGGCAGGCAAATAAGTGGGGACTATCTGCATAAGATAAAGAAAGGTAGGATGTACTGTATGTGGTAAGAAAATGTTTCCTCCCTATCCAGGAAAGGAATTAAATATTATGTCTATATAGTTGTGTGCTCACTTTATTGAGTAGGGGTTAGTGGTTCAGATCATATACCCAGGAAAGATCATTTGGTACTTTAATGCCCGAATAATTAATGATAGAATCTCACCAGGACCGGACAGGGAACTTAAAGTGGCTCTGGAAGAAATAATAAAAGTGGCACCGTTTTGTAGTTGGATCCAAATTGATGGAAAGCAGAGCAAGCAATGCCGTATTCTGGCACATGATACCACCACAACAGAGCCAAGTACCACAGTCTATCACAAAATACTACCAGCAGCACAAAATATATCCCCAAAAACTTCTACTGGCCGTGAGGAGGGCCCCCTGGGCATTGGCTCACCGGGAAATTTCCCTGTAAGGCCAATATGTCCCTGAATCTCACCAAGAAAAGGGGGAAGATGCTTTCAATAGGCGCACCTCCTTCTCTTCCAGGTAAATGTTAAGTACTTGAGGTTATTCAAAATTTATTTAAAAATTAGAAATTTGGCCAAATTTATCAAAAAGAGTCAGAATATGAAGAAAAGCCTGACAAGGAGTCATAATAAATAAAAGCAAATAATCAGCATAAGCTGCTGTGGTATGTATACCTAAGGGGGAGTGTAAGCCACTAATATGGGGTGCTGTCTGAATGATGGTTTCCATACATAACATAAATAGACTGGGAGAATGGGAACATCCCTATTGGGTGCCCTTACCTATGGTAAATTTGGGCAACAGATAATTATTAACTTTATCTCGAGTGTTCAATGAAACATATAAAGAGATAATGGCTGTAATGAAACCAGGAGGAATTCCAAATCTAATTAGGGTCTCTTTCATAAAGTTCTAGTGACAAATTGAATCCATGCCATGGTTTGAGGATCACTGAATTCCCTATAAATAAGGAGGCATCATGGGAAGGAAATAACCACTGAGGAAGGGACCGTAGTCCCGAAACACGTTTGGACAATCCCCCATGAAAGCTTAAGAAGACTCACTCTTTAAGTATTGCTGGTTTTATTCATTGAGGACTCCCTGCGATTGAAAAATCATCGAAAAAGCTTCCTTAGTTCTTCAATACAGATCTACCTACGTGCAAGAGAGCTTCGGTCCTAAGTGAACCGGCACCGGAACACAGACAAAGGTCAGAGTGCGGTGCTAGCCAAGCGTGGGAAAAAGAAGTGGTGAGGACGCCAAATCGTGAGTTGAATGAGCGCATTGAAGTGTTATATATTTCTCACGAAAACAACATATATCGCATGTCATTTTATTCAAGAGTGTTCTCGATATTACATGAGAATTAAACCAGCAAATAGAATTTATTAAATAGAGCGGGACGCCACTAACTCGTACGAACAATTCCTAACCATACGAATTTATGACCATACGTTAATACTCTTTAACGTTGAAGATATTTTCGTAAAAACTTTTTTTAAGGATTCGAATATTATTCTCATGTACCCAGCTACATGTTGCCTATGTACTGTACTCAGCTTTACGCCTTGTGATTGGGAGGACACAACGTCTCTGATTATCATCTGATTGTTATTTGCTGTATATTGCACAGATTTTTGTGATTCGATCATATAGATTTTTTGAGATTGTTGTATGCTGCTAACAACTTTGCACTTTAGAAACCCTCTTCATAAGCATTACACAGGACTGCTGCTATCTATTGTATGGACTCAGTGCCGGCAGGCATGGCATGGCAGCACCCCCTGTGAAGCTGACAGCCTGACACCCGGGGCAGTGGCTAGCAGGGCTCAAGAGGCAGCTGCCTTGGGCCCCCCAGGAGCAACTGGGCCCGGGGCAGCTGCCCCTTATGCCCCTTGGTAAAGACGGCCCTGGATGGGGGGACCATCCGGACCGGGGCATTTGCCAGAAGGGGAAGATGATAAAGTATGATTATTTCCATAGAAATCAGTTCAGTTAATGCTAATGAATCTGTAGGGGAAAAGTAGGGAAGATGCAGTGACTGTAAAATAAATATTGAATGGCAGATAAGCATGACTCCCTTTCTGAGATCTATGATTGTATAACTTGCCCAAAAATTTAGCAATTTGGGAGGCAATTTCTTCAGTTTGACACAAAAGAGTATTTTGGGAAAAGCGTATGTGGACCTCTATAGAGGGCAGACATCATCTTCTCACTCTTATCTCCATGTGCATATATACAGGTGAAACTCGAAAAATTTGAATATCGTGCAAAAGTCAATTTATTTCAGCAATGCAAATGAAAAGGTTCACTATTCTAGGCACAAAGTGTGACACTCTAGTCAGCTAATTAATCCATACCCCCTGAGCAAAGGGTACCTGAGATTGTGACTTTGGGGTTTCATAAGCTATAAGCAATAATCATCCAAATTATAACAAATAAAGGCTTAAAATATCTTACTTTGCATGTAATGAGTCTATCTCATATATTAGTTTTACCATTTAAGTTGGATTACTGAAATAAATGAACTTTGCACGATATTCAATCTTTTCGAGTTTCACCTGTACACTGTTTGCAATATAGCAGTTTTTTTGCAAACCTGTTCCCTAAGATCTCCTAAAGTTTATTCTGTAGGGCCGTTAGCTCAGATAGATGTGAAAGTTAGATTAAAGTCCTCACCTAGAAGGACCAAACCTTTAGCGAATACGGTACCTGTAATTGATCAAGAACTGAATTCAACCAAATCACTTGCCCAGTACTGGGGTATATACATTGGGTAGAGTAATCGGGATATTATCTAACTTCCTTTTAATGAACAGAAATCTGCCCTCCGTGTCAGAGAACTGTAATTTATGAACGTGGTTTATCTTAAAACGTGTCTCTTGAAGAAAGATGATAGAAATCTTTCCCCTACATAGTAAAGAAAATCTTTATTTTTATGAGAACGCTTTTGTGGTATATTTAACCCCTTCACATTAAAGGATTAAATAACGTGTGCCATAGTATATATAAAGACAGAAAAAAAGAGAAAAGATTGCCTACTCCCACCAGGAGACACCAACGCAGAAGTGACGTAAAGTAAACATAACAAAAAAAAAAATGTACAAAGATGACAGAGAGTGCAAACTAGGCCACCAGGAGAGCCCCAAAAAGAGCACCCAGGCAAACACCAGCATGACCAGAAAGCACTCATCATACTGTAGCTCCCACAACAGTTGGGTAGGGGTTGTGAGATAAACACCTTCTCCATAAAACTTGACTCAATGAGGCAACCATAACCTGGTCATATTAAAAAGGGTAAAAAGAAAAGAGAAGAAAAAAAAGAAGAAGCTCAGTTTCCCAGGCATAGAGATGTGACAGGAGCAAACAGTGAAAAGAACCACAATTAGCTGGTCACAGTATATTCAGATTGTCCGACAGTAAGAAACCCATTATACCTCGCAGTATGAATGTCCAAGTTACATAAACAAGGAATAAGGCAAGAGACCACAGAATGGCTCACTCATGAAATACCCTGTATGATCAATGTGAGGTAGAACAAAAGAAACAACATAAAGAAAAAGACTAAAAGGTTATATATAGTTCTGTAACAAAGACTACATTGTTTCATCTTGCATCTCACTGTAGAGCAGGGATCACAGGAATGCGAACGGGTTAGCTCTTCCCCCATCGGGATCTATAGCCACGAATGGAATTCCCCTGGAGAGATACCAAGCTTGGGCCAGGCAGATAGCAGCTAACCTGGTGTACGGATGACAACTTGCTTGTTGTTTTTAAGCACTGCAATCCCAAAAGGGTAGAGCCATCGGTAGGTCAAATTATTATCTATAAGATGTTCTTAGCCAATGTAGACGGGGAAAGATCTTGGTAAATATGGACATGGTGGGAGTCTAGCAATACATCTCTTTCTCTCTGGCTAATCGCAGAATGTCAGCACTATCAGCAACGTCAAGCAGTTTATACAATACATCCGGAGGCTCCAAGGCACTGGGCTTTGGGCGAAGGACCCTATGAATACGTTCAATCACTACTGTAGAAGCTTGTTCTGGGCCCAGCACATCAGAGAAGATGGTGGCTGAGGCCTGCTTAAGCGACTCTGAAGCATATGACTCTGGGATGCCTTTCAGTTGCTGTCGCCCATACCCGTGTTTTGCAGATCTGCAATTTGTGGACCACAAAACACTTACAGTTGTGTGAATGGACCTTTATACTGTATTGTCAACTCTAACATATATGCTACCTCTTTTGCTACATTTCAAAATGAAGTTTATATTACAACCATGTATATTTCGTGGACATTGTGTCATTCAGTCTACAAACAAGCTCAATTGGATTGGGCGCATCTGGTCTGGGAAATATCAAAGGTGAATACTAAGCAGTCGAGTTCATAGTTATATGTCAACCTTCTGACTTCTCAGGCTGATGTTGTGCTTGTCAGCATAAATATTTTAATCCTTCTATGTAATGTCTTGCATACAAAAGATGATTCTGTTATTACATATTGACTGCACCAACACAAGCTTGATGTACATCAATAACTGCATGCATAATAACTATCATCTATTTAGTTTTGTTTGAAATAAGTTCAAATTTTTGATCTTAGAATATTTGAATGTAACAGCATACTCCTTTTTCCACATGAATGTTCACCTACTTATCAGCTCTTCATCATTTAGAAAATGATTTTATTTACCATGAATTAACGGTTTCTGGAGCATCTTATTAGAACTCTGCATCTACAATAATTAACTTCTTTCTCGCTTCTGCTGTCTTTTTGTCCTTTTTTTAAAAATTCTGTTATAGCTACATTAGTAAAAAAAAACATATTGACCCAACTTGTTTTGCTAACTACCATCCTGTCTGTAACCTCCCCATCATCTCTTTTGCACTCTACAGAAACTTCCTTTATCAAAGTTTCTAATGATCTCCTGGCAGCAAAAAGAAATGGCAACTTCTCGCTCCTCATTCTTCTGGATCTCTCCGCAGCAATTGACATTGTAGACCACAAACGCCTCCTTACCATGTTCTACTAGATTTGCCTCAAGGACATTACTCTCTCCTAGTTTTCTTCCTATCTCATAGACCGCTCTTTCAGTGTCATTTGCTTGCTCTACTTCTTCTCACCCTCTTGATGTTGGGGTTCCTCAGGGTTTAGTACTAGGTCCTCTCCTCTTTTTTCTATAAACAGAAGAAAAAGTTCCAGCATCCAGGATAAAATGTTGCCAACTTCTTTATTAAACTTTGGTTACAATACATATTAAACATATTAACCGAGCAGTGGAGGGAGATCATGTCCGTTTAATTGGATTGTAACCGAAGTTTGATAAAGAAGTTGACAACATTTTATCCTGGATGCTGGAACTTTTTCTTCCGTTTATACACCAAGGACCAGTCTAGTCGTTTCCGTGCAGAGGGATTTTATAGTGACCTGAAATACATTTATTTATTTGATTATATATATTTTTTATACACAGCCCTATTGGACATACTATCAGCAGATTTAGTTTTCCGTAGCATCTCTATGCTGATGACACCGAACTATAGCTTCTTCCCGCAATATTATTCCAGCAGTACTACACCAGTGACTGTCCACTGTCTTTAACATCATGTCCTCTCTCTATCTAAAACTGAATGTTTCAAAAACAGAACTTCTTGTCTTTACTCCATCTACTAACCTACCTAAACTTGATATTTCAGTTTCAATCTATGGTACTATCATTACTAGGGTTGAGCGAACCCTAACTATAAAGTTCGGGTTCGTACCGAACTTTAGAATTTTTAGACCCTGGACCCGAACCTGAACTTTTGAGTAAAAGTTCGGGTTCGAGTTCGGTGTTCAGCGAATGGCATGGCTGTGATTGGCCAGTGCAGCATGTGACCCAGCCTCTATATCAGCTGGAGTAACTTAGAACTGCGCGTCACTCTGCTGTGCTTAGTATAGGGATAGGATGCTGCTGCTGTGAGACAGAGAATAGGAAAGAATCTTTAATCTGAAGTGCTTGTTAACTCAGCGATCTACATACATTTAGTTTTGTGGGTGCAGTGCACAATCTTTTTACCCTGCCCTGAGCCCAGTGACACAGAAAAATAACTTTTATCCGTCTGTTAGTTAGGTGGGCAGCCGCGGCCATTTTATGCAAGCTCAGTGCACCAGCACAACAAATGTGCATTTGTGACATTCAAATCCAAGCTTGAAATACTGCAATAATAATCTGGGTTAAAAAAAAAAAAAAAAAAACATTTTTGGCAATATCCTACATCTGGTGCCTTTGGAGCATTTGTCAGTGTGAAATAGAAGCTTGCAATACTTCAATAATTTTCTGGGTTTAAAAAAATCACCCATTTTTTTCAAGACCCTACATCTGGGGCCTTTTACAGCATTTGTCAGTGTGAACTCCAAGCTTGAAATACTGCAATAATATTCTGGGTTTAAAAAAACACCAATTTTTTGCATTACCTTACATCTGGTGCCTATGCTGTATTTGTTAGTGTGACATACAATATGAAATACTGCAATAATATTCTGGGTTTAAAAAAAAAACACCCATTTTTGGCAATACCCTACATCTGGTGCCTTTGCAGCATTTGTCAGCGTGTAAAACAAGCTTGAAATGCTTCAATAATTTTCTGGTCTTAAAAAAACATCCATTTTTGGCAATACCCTAGATCTGGTGCCTTTGCAGCATTTGTTAGTGTGAAAGACAAGCTTAAAATACTTCAATAGTTTTCTGGGTTTAAAAAAAAACTAATTTTGCTGCCTTTGCTGAATCTGTCATTGTGAGATACATGCATTAGATATTGGTGTTCTATTCTGTTACAAAAAAAACACAATTTTGGGCAAAAAAACTAATTTGCAGCCTTTGCTGTATCTGTCAGTATGAGATACACACGTTAGATACTGGTGTGCTATTCTGTTATAAAAAAAACACTTTTTTGGCAATACCCTACATCTGGGGCCTATGCTGCATTTGTTAGTGTGACATACAAGCTTGAAATACTGCAATAATATTCTGGGTTTAAAAAAACACCTATTTTTGGCATTACCCTACATCTGGTGCCTATGCTGCATTTGTTAGTGTGACATACAAGATGAAATACTGCAATAATATTCTGGGTTGAAAAATACACCCATTTTTGGCAATACCCTACATCTGGTGCCTTTGCAGCATTTGTCAGTGTGTAAGACAAGCTTGAAATACTTCAATAATTTTCTGGTTTAAAAAAAACACCCATATCTGAAATACCCTAGATCTGGTACCTTTGCAACATTTGTTAGTGTGAAAGACAAGCTTGAAATACTTCAATAGTTTTCTGGGTTTAAAAAAACACAAATTTTGGACAAAAATAAATAAATTTGCAGCCTTTGCTGCATCTGTCAGTGTGAGATACAAGCTTGTAATACTGCAATAATATTCTGGGATTAAAAAAACACAAATTTTTGGCAATACCCTACATCTGGGGCCTATGTTGCATTTGTTAGTGTGACACACAAGCTTGAAATACTGCAATAATATTCTGGGTTTAATAAAACACCAATTTTTGGCAATACCCTACATCAGGGGCCTATGCTTCATCTGTCAGTGTGAAATACACACGTTAGATACTGGTATTCTATTCTGTTAAAAAAAAACACCCATTTTGTGCAAAAAACTAAATTTTGCAGCCTTTGCTGCATCTGTCAGTGTTAGATACATGCATTAGATACTGTTGTTCTATTCTGTTACAAAAAAACCACCCATTTTGGGCAAAAAACTAAATTTGCAGCCTTTGCTGCATCTGTCAGTGTGAGATACACGCGTTAGATACTGGTGTTCTATTCTGTTATTTAAAAAAAACACAGATTTTGGGCAAAAAAATAAATTTTGCAGCATTTGCTGCATCTGTCAGTGTGAGATACACGCATTAGATACTGGTGTTCTATTCTGTTATTTAAAAAAACACACCCATTTTGGGCAAAAAACTAATTTTGCAGCCTTTGCTGCATCTGTCAGTGTGAGATACACACATTGGATACTGGTGTTCTATTCTGTGATTAACTACCCATTTTGGGCAAGATCCTAAATTTGAGAAATATGGGGAGAGCATCAAATAAGGGACGTGGCCCCAGTCGTGGTGCTGCTGGTGGAGCTCCTGTTGCAGGGAGAGGACGTGATCAATATGTGCCAGCTGCACGCACAAGTGACACACCTTCCTCAGGTGCGAGTAGGCGACAGAACCTTCAGCGTTATTTGGTCGGGCCTAATGCGGCTCTACGAATGGTGAGGCCACAAGTACAGGTGATAGTAGATTGGGTTGCTGACAGTGCATCCAGTTCCTTCACATTGTCTCCCACCCAGTCTCCTGATGAAAGATCAGAGTTGGCACCTGCAGCCAATGTCCATCAGTCTTTCACCTCACCCCCTTGCAAATCAGCCAAGCAGTCTGAGCCCCAAGTCATGCAGCAGTCTATTCTGCTTTTTGATGACTCTGCTAGCAGGATTTCCCAGGGCTACCCACCTAGCCCTGCCCCAGAAGTGGAAGAGATTGAGTGCACTGATGCCCAAACACTTATGTTTCAAGATGAGTACATGGGAGGACCACTGCAGCACGTCTTGGATGATGACGAAACACAGGTGCCAACTGCTGTGGCTTTCGAAAGTGTGTAGACCGACAAGGAGGGCAGGGGTGAAGACTGGGTGGAAGATGATGCCGAGTACGATGAGGTCCTCGACCCCGCATGGAATGAAGGTCATGCGAGTGACCTGTTGTAGTTCATAAGAAGAGGCGGTGGTCGCACAGAGCCACCAGCACAGCATAAGAGGGAGCAGGATGCAAAAACGGAGCGGCCGTCCCCTAGAGAGTACGCCTGCTACTGCCCACTGCGCCAAGGGACCGAGCACACCAAAGACAGCTCCAAGGAGTTCCTTGGCGTGGCAGTTCTTCAGACAATGTGCTGACGACAAGACATGAGTGTGCAATCAGAGCCTGAAGCGAGGCATAAACGTTCTCAACCTGAGCACTACCTGCATGGCCAGACATCTAAGTGAAAAGCACGTGGTGCAGTGGAGTAGACACCTCAAAAACAAAGAAAGGTCCTCCTGCTTCCTCTTCTGCTGCAGTCTCGGCCTCCTTATCAACCTCTGGAGTGACAGTAGCACCTGCCACCCCGCAAACAGAGGATCCAGCAACATCACCACCTGGGTCACCAAGCATCTGCACAATGTCCCACGGAAGCGTTCAGCTCTCCAGCTCTCCATCTCCCAAACACTGGAGCGGAAGAGGAAGTACCCCCCTACTCACCCGTGTTCCCTGGCCCTGAATGCCAGCATTTCAAAATTACTGTCCTTTGAAATGCTGTCATTCCATCTGGTGGAGACGGAGAGTTTTAAAAGCCTTATGACGGTGGCTGTCCCACAGTACGTCGTGCCCAGGCACCACTACTTTTCCAGGCATGCCATCCCTTCCCTGCATAACCAAGTGGGGGACAAAATCAGGTGTGCACTGCGCAATGCCATCTGTTGCAAGGTCCACCTATTTACGGATACGTGGACCAGTAAGCATGGTCAGGGATATTATATCTCCCTAACAGTACACTGGGTAAATGCAGTAGTGGCTGGGCCTAAGGCGGATAGCATTTTGGCCCACGTCCTTCCACCACCGAGGATTGCAGGGCGCTTTAGTTTGCCTCCTGTTGCTTCCTCCTCCTACTCCGCTTCCTCATCCTCTCTCGGCTACTCACCTGGTCAGCGTAACACTTTCACCACAAACTTCAGCACAGCCAGGGGTAAACAACAGCAGGCAGTTTTAAAACTGATCTGTTTGGGGGACAAACCCCACACCACGCAGGAGCGTTAGACGGGTCTTGAACAACAGACCGATGAGTGGTTGGTGCCAGTGAGCCTCAGGCCCGGCCTGGTGGTGTGCGATAATGGGTGAAATCTCGTATCAGCTCTGGGACTAGCCGGTTTGATGCACATCCCTTGCCTGGCGCATGTGCTGAATTTGGTGGTGCAGAGGTTCCTTAAAAATTACCCCGATATGTCAGAGCTGCTGCATAAAGTGCGTGCCGTCTTTGCACGCTTTCAGGGTTCTCACCCTGCTGCTGATCGCCTGTCAGCGTTGCAGCATAACTTCGGCATTCCAGATCACCGCCTCATATGCGACGTGCCCACAAGGTGAAACTCCACCTTGCACATGCTTGCCAGACTGCGCGAGCAGCAGGGACTGGGCCTCCATGCGAGACCTGTGTTCCTTGTTGCGCTGTTTCGAGTACTCCACCAACATGGCCAGTGCCAATAACGTCGTTCTCAGTGTCATTATCCCACTGCTATACCTCCCCGAAAAAACACTTCTGACGATGATGGAAGAGGATGTGGAACAGGAGGAGGAGGAGGAGGAAGAGAGATCATTTCATAAGGTTTCAGGCCATTCATTCACAAGTGCATGGTACACAATTGTCCAGCCAGGGCACAGTTCTAGAGGATGAGGAGGTGGAGGATGAGGAGAAGGAGATGGAGGAGGAGGAACCGTGTTCACAGCAGGGTGGCACTCAAACCAGCTCATGGCCATCACTGGTGCATTGCTGGGGGGATACAGAGGACATAGACGATACACCTCCCACAGAGGACACCTTGTCATTGCCTCTGGGCAGCCTGGCACACATGAGCGATTACATTCTGCATTGTCTCCGCAACGACTGCCGAGTTGCCCACATTCTAACTTGTGCTGATTACTGGGTGGCCGTCCTTAATTTCGTCACTGGAGTATGATCGTAAGATGCGCGAGTACCAGCGCATGCTGGTAGACGCGCTGCTGGTGGCATTCCCACCTGACAGCGGAGGAACAGTGGAAGCACAAGGTGAATTCAGAGGAGGAAGAAGAGGTCGCCAATGTAGCTGGGGCACCACCAGCACCTCAGAAGGCAGGGTTAGCATGGACGAAAAGTGGAAAAGCTTTGTCAACACGCCACAACAACCAGCACCACTAGCTGATATGGAACGTCTTAGCAGTAGAGATGTCCCGAACTATTCGTCGGTGAACATTGCTTGTTCGCATTCGCCGCAGCGGGCGAAAATATGCAATGTTCGGAACGCCCACAATTTGTCATCATTGAGCAAACTTTGACCTTGTACCTCACAGTCAGCAGACACATTCCAGCCAATCAGCAGCATACCCTCCCTCCCAGACCCTCCCACCTCCAATCAAAAACCAAGGACAGCATCCATCTTAGATTCATTCTGAAGCTGCAGTGTTAGTGAGAGCAGGGAGAGTGCAGCTGCTGCTGATTTAATAGGCAGATCGTTAGCTAGGCCAGTGTTCTGTGTCCACTCCAGTCCTCAAAGACTCATCTGATCTACTGTAAGGACAGCGTCCTGACAGCACCCCAAAAAGCCCTTTTTAGGGCTATTACATCAGTCTTCTTTTTTTATTTTTGTAATATAATTGCAGTTGTCTGCCAGCGTGTGTCAGGCCCACAGAGTGTACTGTGCCCACTGCCAGTGCCCACCACTCATATCTTGTGGCACAGTAGCTTGCATTTAAAGCAGTAAAACAATTTTTTATCTGCAATATAATTGCAGTTGCCTGCCAGCGTGTGTCAGGCCCACAGAGTGTATTGTGCCCACTGCCAGTGCCCACCACTCATATCTTGTGGCACAGCAACTTGCATTTAAAACAGTAAAACAATTTTTTCTCTGTAATATAATTGCAGTTGCCTGCCAGCGTGTGTCAGGTCCACAGAGTGTACTGTGCTCACTGCCAGTGCCCACCACTCATATCTGGTGGCACAGTAGCTTGCATTTAAAACAGTAAAACAATTTTTTCTCTGTAATATAATTGCAGTTGCCTGCCAGCGTGTGTCAGACCCACAGAGTGTACTGTGCCCACTGCCAGTGCCCACCACTCATATCTGGTGGAACAGTACCTTGCACGCATAGTACCATTATTTTTTAAAAAAATGACAGGCAGAGGCAGGCCACCCTGCAGGGGCCGTCATAGTCGTGGTGCTGTGATTTCCTTTGGCCCTGGAACAATGCCCAGTGTTCAGAGGCCACGTACCCTGAACTCGAAAAGGTCTGAGGACATAGTTGACTGGCTAACACAGGACACCCAATCTTCTACAGCTTCCGCTCGGAACCTTGACGCACCATCCTCCTCCAGCTCAGCTTTGGGCACCTCTCAAGTTACCACTCGCCCGCCTGCCGCCACCACCAACACTAGCACCACAGCCGCTTTACTTGATCTGTCAGAGGAGTTATTTACACATCAGTTGGAAGAAATGAGTGATGCGCAACCATTATTGCCAGAGGATGTAGATAACAGGGATATGTCTCAGTTAGGCAGCATTACACACATGGATGTACGGTGTGATGATGATGATGCTGTACCCGCTGCTGCTTCCTTTGCTGAGTTGTCAGATACAAGTGAAGCAGTTGATGATGATGATGTGTCCGTGGATATCACGTGGGTGCCCGCTCGAAGAGAAGAAGAACAGGGGGAATGTTCAGATGGGTAGACAGAGAGGAGGAGGAGATGAGTTGGGAGCAGGGGGAGGTCGTCGCAAGGAGCTAGTGGCACAGTCAGACAGCATGTATCGGCACCCGGGGTCAGCCAGACAGCACGCCAATCAACGCATGCTGTTGCCATCACCATAATGCCGTCATTGCAAAGCTCAGCAGTGTGGCATTTTTTTTGTGTGTCTGCCTCTGATAACACACAGGGTATTTTTTGCCACGCTACTGGACGCTCATGCGCAATGCCTGTAGGCTCATGCGTCCTTTTTAGGAGGTGACAAACCTAGTCAGTTGCACCGAAGGCACCATCAGCGACATCATCCCATTTGTTTTCTTCCTGGAGCGTGCCCTGCGAAGAGTGCTGGATCAGGCCGTAGATGAGCGTGAAGAGGAAGAGTTGTGGTCACCATCACCACCAGAAACAGCCTTATCAGCATCGCTTGCTGGACCTGCGGCAACGCTGGAAGAGGAGTCTGAGGAAGAGGAGTCAGAGGAGGAATGTGGCTTTGAGGAGGAGGAAGGCCAACCACAGCAGGCATCCCAGGGTGCTCGTTGTCACCTATCTGGTACCTGTGGTGTTGTACGTGGCTGGGGGGGAAGAACAGACCTTCGATGAGATCAGTGAGGACGAGGAACGGGACATAAGTAGCTCGGCATCCAACCTTGTGCAAATGGGGTCTTTCATGCTGTCATGCCTGTTGAGGGACCCTCGTATAAAAAGGCTGAAGGAGAATGACCTGTACTGGGTGGCCACGCTACTAGACCCCCAGTATAAGCAGAAAGTGGCTGAAATGTTACCGAATTACCGGAAGTCGGAAAGGATGCAGCAGTTCCAAAACAAGTTAAAAACTATGCTTTACACAGCGTATAAGAGTGATGTCACAGCACAATGGGTATCTAACAGAGGAAGAGGGTTAAAGTAATCCTCCTCCTACCACGACCACGCCGGCAAGGACAGGACGCTTTACAGACGTGTTGTTGATGGAGGACATGCAGAGCTTTTTAAGTCCTAATCATCGCCACAGCCATTTCGGGGTCCACCCTCAGAGAACGACTCGACCGACAGGTAGCACTACCTTGCCTTAACTGCAGATATCGACACTCTGAGGAGCGATGAACCCCTTGACTACTGGGTGTGCAGGCTTGACCTGTGGCCTGAGCTATCCCAATTTGCAATAGAACTTCTGGCCTTCCCTGCTTTAAGTGTCCTGTCAGAAAAGATCTTCAGCACAGCAGGAGGTATTGTCACTGAGAAGTCGCTTAGGTCAAAAAAGTCTAGATTACCTCACCTTTATTAAGATGAATGAGGCATGGATCCCAAAGTGGTCAGTGGGCGATACATTTGACTAAAAAGGCCTGATGAGATGCCTTGGGCTAAAAATGGTCCACACGCTGCTGTATTTAAACTCTGCATGCCGGATGACGTGCGTGACTTCTCCGCCACCAACTAGGGTTCAAGCCGTAATGTTTTAGTGCACTTTCTGCCTGGAAAACATCAATTTTTCCGGCCGCTGCTACAGCAGCGGCTGCAACAATACCTAATTTTTCAGGCGTGTGTACATGCCAAATTTTTCTGACCTCTGGTGCTGCACTGTGGCTGCAAAAACAAAACAAAAAAAGGCACATACATGTGTCAATTCCCCTTCGTGATCGTTACCATGTTGTGGTGAAGGGGCTTGTGTATCACAATGAAGCGATCACCTCTATAAGTGTGTTGGCAATGGCAATGTTGGCACACCCAAGATGATAAGGTCGTTGCTTCATTGTGAACAGACCAAAAGCGATCGGCTGGATAATTTTGCATAGAAAAAACATACATTTTCTTTGTGATCATCTAAGGTGATCATTAAAGCCTGCTAGGCCAACAATGGGCCCACAATACAAAATCATTGTTTTCTGGGTCACTTAACTGTCACTGAACTACCTCAGCAGGATCATAGGCTTTGAAAAACCGCCATCGCCTGCAATCTCCCGAACATGCGCACAAGCACAGTCATCACTACACCAAGAGTGACGCATAGAGGAATAAAATTTATGTCATGAGTGTGTCAACTATTGACAACTCTTTGTGGTTGTCTAAAATCTATTCGATACACGTCCCCTGATAGGGGACGTAACCGGTATTAAACTGATAAGAATAGTACTACTTAACACACAACTCATATAGGGTGGCACAGTACATTGCATGGCGCACGCGCAGTGCCCCAAATTGGAAGTAGGAGGACCAACCAAGCATCTTTTTCCAGCTCCAGGTTCCTAAAATCTATTCCATAGACCGGCCCCTGATAGGGGACGTAACAGGGATTAAACTGATAGGAATAGTACTACTTAACATACCACTCAGATCGGGTAGCACAGTACATTGCACGGGGCACGCTCAGTGCCCCAAATTGGAAGTAAGAGGACCGACCAACCATCATTTTCCATCTCCCGGTTCCTAAAATCTATTCCATACACCGGCCCCTGATAGGGGACAAAACAGAGATTAAACTGGTAAGAACAGGATTTTTTAATTTTAAAAAAAGAGGACAGCCTCTGCGGAGCTGGGTATTTTTTGGCTGCGTTACTGAACGCTCATGCACAATAGCTGTAGGCTCATGCGTCCTTTTGCGGAGATGACAAACCTGATCAGTCAAACTCAAGGCAATATCATCAAACTCATCCCATTTGCGTTTTTTCTGGAGCGTGCCCTGCGAAGAGTGCTGGATCAGGCCGTAGATGAGCATGAAGAGGAAGAGTTGTGGTCACCATCACCACCAGAAGCAGCCTTGTTGTTGTTGATTGCTGGACCTGCGGCAAGGCTGGAAGAGGAGTCTGAAGAAGAGGAGTCAGAGGAGGAATGTGTTTTTGAGGAGGTGGAAGACCAACCACAGCAGGCGTCTCAGGGGGCTTGTTGTCACCTTTCGCGGACCCTTGGTGTTGTACGTGGCTGGGTGGAGGAAGAGACCTTCAATGACGTCAGTGAGGACATGGCTAGCTTGGTATCCAAACTTGAGCAAATTGGGAGTTTGCGGTTGTGCAAATGGACTGTTTGTGGTTGTTTGCGGTGCGTTAAACGGGGAGTCTGTCATAGTTTGGTCTGTCACTGTGCCGAATGTAGAAATTGTGCCGAATGTAGAAATAAGTCCAATTACTATGGTGAACACACTTTGCTTCACAGTAGATGAATGTTTATATGACTTATAATGCTCACATATGAGCCCGGTCTTACCCCTCTTCACTGCTCTCCACAGCCTTGTATCCAGGCCGCCGTGCACTCACAGCATCCCACGTGATGTGCTGGCCTTACGTGGCATCCCACGTGACCTGGTTGTCCAGGGAACCGGTAAGGCACTGTAGTGACGTCACAGTTTAGCGACCGTTCTTCCAGCTCTTGGATTCAAGCCGGGTTATCTTGCTGAGTAAACTATTTCCTTTAATTCTGAGCTTACTTCTTCTTTCTTTGTAATAGTCCCACGCTCACTCTGTAATGCCAGACGCGTTTCAGGGTGTAACACCCCTTCCTCAGTGGTTTTAGACTAATAAAGTCCATAATTTTCTGATATTATTGTGGTTCCCTTTTGAGTGTGCCCCTTCATATCATTTATATTCCAGTTTGTTCTTCAAGGTCCTGAGGGTGGGACCTGAAGGTGAGCACCTTATTCATACGGTGAGGGGGTGAGCCGCTGTATTTTTGCAAGTAACCCTTACACTACCTGATCGATACAACATAATACCTGATGTTTTAAAGCACGTTATTCCAAACAATTTAGGAATGTTAGGTGATTTATGCCCCTTATGGATTAAAATCCGACTCTGCGTCAACTACGTAATTTTCCATGGGAGTTTTGCCATGGATCCCCCTCCGGCATGCCACAGTCTAGGAATTAGTCCCCTTGAAACAACTTTTCCATCACTATTGTGGCCAGAAACAGTCCCTGTGGGTTTTAAAATCTCTACTTAGCAGGAGGCAGCATTTCAGCAACGTGGTGGAGCAGTATGTGTGTACACGCCTAGACGTACTGAATGACGGGTCTGCCCCCTTCAACTTCTGGGTCTTCAAATTGGGCACATGGACTGAGCTTGCCCTTTACGCCTTGGAGGTGCTGGTCTGCCCTGCAGCCAGTGTATTGTTTGAACGTGTGTTTAGCACGGCAGGGGGTGTTATCACAAACAAGCACAGCTGCCTGTCCACAGCCAATGTGGACAAGCTCAAGTTCATTAAAATGAACCAGGCATGGATCCCACAGGACTTGTCCATACCTTGTGCAGAATAGACATGTATACCGGCCTTACCCAGCCATTGTTATACTACAGCGCAAATTGCTCATTGCTGTATTTTGGATATTTCCCAATCTTTTGGGGTGTACACTAATTTAAACAATTTTTTTTTAAATTAAAACCAAAAACCAGTGTTAGCTACCTCCTCCTCCTCCACCGCTGCTTCCACCTACACCGCTACGTCCACCGCCTCCTCAACCTCCTACCCCATATGGACCTCCACCTCATAGATAAAGATAATTATTTTAAATTTTTATCTATTTTATTTATTTAATTTTAAGTTATTTCACTAATTTGTCTGATACATTGTTGGGTTACATATCCCAAATTTTTGGCTGTGATATACCCCTGCTCTACATTGTGGACAGGGAAATACATTTCACTAATTTGTCTGTTACATAGTCAAGTAAAATTCACCAATTTTTGGCTGTGATTTACCCCTGCTCTACCTAGTGGACAGGGAAATACATTTCACTAATTTGTCTGTTACATTGTCGGGTGAAATTCTCCAATTTTGGGCTGTGATATACCCCTGCTCTTCCTAATAGACAGAGAAGTAAATTTCACTAATTTGTCTGTTACATTGTCGGGTGAAATTCACCAATTTTTGGCTGTGATATACAGTACAGACCAAAAGTTTGGACACACCTTCTCATTCAAAGAGTTTTCTTCATTTTCATGACTATGAAAATTGTAGATTCACACTGAAGGCATCAAAACTATGAATTAACACATGTGGAATTATATGCATAACAAAAAAGTGTGAAACAACTGAAAATATATCATATTCTAGGTTCTTCAAAGTAGCCGCCTTTTGCTTTGATTACAGCTTTGCACACTCTTGGCATTCTCTTGATGAGCTTCAAGAGGCAGTCACCTGAAATGGTTTTCACTTCACAGGTGTGCCCTGTCAGGTTTAATAAGTGGGATTTCTTGCCTTATAAATGGGGTTGGGACCATCAGTTGCGTTGTGGAGAAGTCAGGTGGATACACAGCTGATAGTCCTACTGAATAGAATGTTAGAATTTGTATTATGGCAAGAAAAAAGCAGCTAAGTAAAGAAAAATGAGTGGCCATCATTACTTTAAGAAATGAAGGTCAGTCAGTCCGAAAAATTGGGAAAACTTTGAAAGTGTCCCCAAGTGCAGTCACAAAAACCATCGAGCGCTACAAAGAAACTGGCTCACATGCGGACCGCCCCAGGAAAGGAAGACCAAGAGTCACCTCTGCTGCGGAGGATAAGTTCATCCGAGTCACCAGCCTCAGAAATCGCAGGTTAACAGCAGCTCAGATTAGAGACCAGGTCAATGCCACACAGAGTTCTAGCAGCAGACACATCTCTAGAACAACTGTTAAGAGGAGACCGTGTGAATCAGGCCTTCATGGTAGAATATCTGCTAGGAAACCACTACTAAGGACAGGCAACAAGCAGAAGAGACTTGTTTGGGCTAAAGAACACAAGGAATGGACATTAGACCAGTGGAAATCTGTGCTTTGGTCTGATGAGCCAAATTTGAGATCTTTGGTTCCAACCACCGTGTCTTTGTGCGACGCAGAAAAGTTGAACGGATGGACTCTACATGCCTGGTTCCCACCGTGAAGCATGGAGGAGGAGGTGTGATGGTGCTTTTCTGGTGACACTGTTGGGGATTTATTCCAAATTGAAGGCATACTGAACCAGCATTGCTACCACAGCATCTTGCAGCTGCATGCTATTCCATCCGGTTTGCGTTTAGTTGGACCATCATTTATTTTTCAACATGACAATGACCCCAAACACACCTCCAGGCTGTGTAAAGGCTATTTGACCATGAAGGAGAGTGATGGGGTGCTGCGCCAGATGACCTGGCCTCCACAGTCACCGGACCTGAACCCAATCGAGATGGTTTGGGGTGAGCTGGACTGCAGAGTGAAGGCAAAAGGGCCAACAAGTGCTAAGCATCTCTGGGAACTCCTTCAAGACTGTTGGAAAACCATTTCAGGTGACTACCTCTTGAAGCTCATCAAGAGAATGCCAAGAGCAAAAGCAGTAATCAAAGCAAAAGGTGGCTACTTTGAAGAACCTAGACTATGACATATTTTCAGTTGTTTCACACTTTTTTGTTATGTATATAATTCCACATGTGTTAATTCATAGTTTTGATGCCTTCAGTGTGAATCTACAATTTTCATAGTCATGAAAATAAAGAAAACTCTTTGAATGAGAAGGTGTGTCCAAACTTTTGCTGCTCTGCCTAGTAGACAGGGGAATAAAAATCACTAATTTGTCTGTTACATTGTGGGGTGAAATTCACAAATTTTGGGTTGTGATATACCCCTGCTCTACCTAGTAGACAGGGAAATATATTTAACAAATTTGTCTGTTACATTGTCGGGTGAAATTCACCAATTTTTTTTGGCTGTGATATACCCCCGCTCTACCTAGTAGACAAGTAAAAAAATTTCACTAATTTGTCTGTTACATACTTGGGTGAAATTCACCAATTTTTGGCTGTGATATACCCCTGCTATACCTATTAGACACTTATAAAAATGTCACTAATTTGTCTGTTACATTTTCGGGTGAAATTCACCAATTTTTGGCTGTGATATACCCCTGCTATACTTAGTAGACAGGTAAAAACATTTCACTAATTTGTCTGTTACATATTCGGGTGAAATTAATTGCCGTGATTAAACCCCTGCTCTGCATAGGTGACAGGGACATAAATTTCAAAAAAAAGTCTGTTACATTGTCAGGTGACATTTTACCAATTTTGCCATATACAAACCCCTGCTCTGCATAGATGACAGGGAATTAAATTCCAAAAATTCTTATTTAATTGACGCGCGCCCCCTCCTGTCATTCAATGCTTAAACTTTAACAACTTGTCGCACATTTACGCTTCAATAATTTGTCCCACTTTTCCACTTGATCACATTTAATTTTAAACAATTAACCTCCCTTGGATGTGGTATCCCTTTCTCATGCTCCCTCTCCGGCGTGGAACCCTGATTCGCCACTAACCATGATCAACGTGGTAGGCGCAGAAAAGAACATCGAAAGTTGATAGAGAAGATATCCAATTGGATTGTGAACATCGCGGTGACGTGCGACATGTTGGTGCAGTATGTTTGCACACGCCTACACGTACTGACTGATGGGTCTGCCCCCTTTAACTTCTGGGTCTCCAAATTGGGCACATGGCCTGAGCTTGCCCTTTATGCCTTGGAGGTGCTGGCCTGCCCTGCAGCCAGTGTATTGTCTGAACGTTTGTTTAGCACGGCTGGGGGGGGTTATCACATTTTATATTTCCCACTACGTGTGTGTGGGCACTGCTTAAAAGTACTTTTTGTTCTCAACAATTGCATTGTACAGTATGGTATAACTTTGCATTTCTGTATCTGCAAAATCCCTGTTAACAGGCCTATTAGGCGTAATTTGTACATCCCACCACTAGATGGGGATAAAGGTCAGGTCCTATATATACCCAGGTCAGGCCTAGTGAGACAGGAATAGACAGGTTAGTGGAGGTTGAATAGAGTGAGACCACAGGTCAGTGTGAAGATCAGAGAGTGAAAAGGTGAAGAGCCAGCACTTCAGCTCTAAAAAGAAGTCTTAGTCCAGAAAGGGACAAGAGAGAAGGACAAATTTAAATTCATTCAAAGGATAAAAGCCGTAACCCAGGCATAAAGAACCTTTGGGATAATTTAGGTGAAGGATACTATAGCCTCCGGCAACCTCACCAGAAGTTCCACTGACGTAGAAGTAACCCACTGCTCCAAAAAACCAAGCAACCTGACAACCCTAAAGCAGTGGATTTGCAGAATTAACTCTGTACCATCTAGAGACTGCATATTTGTACTACTGCAACTAAAAGACATCCAAAGTAAAAGTTGTGAGTTGCATCTTACCACTGTCTACCTCATTATTACTACCTATGGTTGTACCACCATTAACGGTACTGGCATCACGACAAAAAACATCAAAGGACTCAGCCGCAACAAGCACCCTAAGCACCCCTAACATCAAGGGCACCTCAACCACCATCTTGGCTGATGCTTCCTACCACAGAGCGTGCCCCGGAGGATTTCGTGCTGTCCACCTCAACACTGTGCTGCCAGCCCAGGGAGGCTATCTGCTAACCGTGAGTAAACTGATGAACTGTGTGTTATATGATTTGGCCCCTCATCGGTCCACCGTGCACCTCACGTGTTGCCCCTGCGACTGGCTGGCTGCATTAGCTGGAGCCACAATCACTCGCATTGAAACATTGAAGAAGACAGCTCCATATACTGTGTAGTGGCATCAATATCAAACACCTGTAAGAGTCTGTTATTGTACATATCTCAGTGCAATTTAAATTTTTTTATGCCGGTTCTTTACCACCTGTTGTTAAGCACCAGAATATTTTTCAACCTTATGTAAAAGCAATAGGAGGCAGAGATAATTGGGTAAGTGTTAAGTAAAAATGGTAGAAAAAAAAGAAGGCAGTGGTACATTTGGGCATATATTTTGCCATGTAATTTGTTTTCTATCCTCCTTTATTTGCCGAGCTTTGTTGTGCACGTATGCCCTCCAAAAATCTTTATTATGTTACATGAGGGCTTTTAAACATGATATAAATAGCAGAGTTCTTACCAGCATAGTCTAGCATGATATGACCATAGTTTAACATTCTGGGTACATGAGGGTCTACGCTTTTAATAGCAGGTGATAGAATGTTCATGTGAATTTAAAAAATCTGTTTACTGTAACACACAGTTTAATTTACCATCCAAAACTAACTGAGCCAGGTGTGTGCATGCTAAAACCCAGCACTTAGCAAAATGAATGCATGCACTATATGCTGCCTGCTCTCTCAAAAACATCCCAAGGCATGAATAGAGGCTTAGACTGGGGTCCAGACTGTGTTGTCTGTGCATCTGCAATTGAAAAGAAAAAACAGATAATGTGGCCATGGAGGGTGCTCGATCCCTAATAACAGAGCTGGAAGTGTGATATTCAAAAATGTCCTACAGCAGATGCAGGTGGCTCTTAACAGAGCATCTATTAGAATAAGTGATGTATTTAGACAGATAAATGAAATGTGATGGCTATAAATATTGCAATGGTTTTAATGATGTATTTGCTTGTTTTAATTAATTGATGCTCTTTTGTGTAATTTTTGCTAAAATTTTAATTTCAGTTTTTCATGGATTATTTGTTGCTTTGCTTAGTTGAATGGACCTTGGCTAATCATTTATCATTCAAAAGCTTTGTGTGTACTATTATGTTTTCCCTAAAACACTACTGTATAGTTCATAGTGCATGCAATTTACAGAAAAATAATGTCATTGCATTACTTATGGTATATTGGTCCAGGGTTATTGCCAGAACTGCATTACTAATTATGATGGTTTCTTCTGGAAGCTTGTTGACAGGCATTGCCTAGGAGTGTTCATATGTTTTTTTTTATCAACTAACAAAATGCCAAGTTAATGAACATAACTGCTTTTAGGTACACTTGCACGCAGTTTTTGAAGGGACGTATCAGGGAGATTGTTCCAAGTTATCTTGGAGAATTAATCAGAGATCTTCTGTGCATCTAGGCTTGCTCAAATCCTTCTGTCTTTTCATGTAATCCTAGACAGATTTGATTATGTTGAGCTCAGGGCTTTGTCGGGGGCCATATCATCACTTCCATGACTCCTCGTTCTACATTAGGCCTCCTGCACACGAACGTGTGTGCTCCGTGGTCGTGCTGCGGCCCGCAAAATGCCACAGCATTTAATGGGTCCTCAATCCGGCCATTCCGCAAAAAGATAGGACATGTTCTATCTTTTTGCCGAACTCCATAGTGCTCCCGTAGGGTTCTGTTCCGTGCTTCCATTCTGCACCATTTCGCATATCTGGATTTGCAGACCCATTGAAGTGACGGAGCGCACACACGTTCGTGTGCAGGAGGCCTTACGCTGAAGATAGTTCTTAATGACATTAGCTGTATTTCTGGGGTCATTGTCCTGCTGCTGAATAAATTTGGAGCCAATCAGACACTTCCTTGATAACATTACATGGTGTATGTGTGTGTACAAGATATATGTATGCACAAGTATGTGTCTGTATTTCCTAATATTGAGGACACTATGAATCCTTTTTTAACAATTACTCAATTTGCTGAAATGCTGTCCCAAACATGCAAGAAACCTCCACCATGCTTCACTTTTGCCTGCAGACACTCAATATTTTAGCACTCTCTAGCCCTTTGGCAAACATACTGCCTTCAGTTACATACAAATTACCTGCTGCAATTTTTCTGAATCCTATTATTTTTTGTACATAGTTGAGTCATTTGACCTACCATGGAAGGATAGTTTTTTGGCCGCAATTCTTACATTAAACCACCTCTAGTCGACTTCTCTGAAAATAAGATAGGTGCACCTGGGTCCTACTGGTTTCTGAGTGGATGGCACTGCTGGACATGTTCTGATTACAAAGGGAAGTAAGCAAAAATGTTTTTTATCTGCTGCACTAAGTTTTGTTAGTCAACCAACAGCACATCTTGAAACCTCAGTATGCTTTAAAATCTTTGCCTGAGAGATACCTGATGTAGTAAAGTGTCTTGTTGCTATGCGCAGTCTTGCCATGGACTATGATCTGTGTAATCACACTGTCTTCCACAACCTCAACTTTGTAGCAGATTTTGTCTGTTCCTAGCTCATTTTTAAGCCTTCTAAACAGCTGTTTCAGTTAATGACTGTATTGCAACCTACTAAAGATCATTATTCCGTTTTGTATAATTGGTTATTAACCCCTTCCCGACTGCAATCCGTTTATATACGTGATATTTGCACATGCCCCATGCAGCTACCACGTGTATAAAAGTCAAGCCAGCTAAGGATTAACCATGGCAACCAGGTTAATCCTTAGCTGGCTTGACTTTTATAAAGCCTGGAACAGGCGTTTTTTCACTGCCGCGATCCGATTGGTTAGTCTGCATAGTCTAACCAATTGGATCGATTGTCGGCAAGGGGCCACTCTAATTGGTCCCTTGCCGGCATTACTGCACTGTATGCTGTCTGTGACAGCAGCAGGACAGGGGCAGAAGCTTTAATCCAAGCGCTTACTGCAGTAGCGTCCTGGTTGCCATGGTTACCGATCGGAGCCCCAGCGATTAAACTGGGACTCCGATCGCAACTCCGCTGCCACCAATGATCGGGGTGGGGGGGGGGGTGGGGGGGGAGGCGGCACACTGCCACCAATGTTATTGATGCAATAGAGGGAGGGAGGGTGGCCGGGGGAGGCCGCACACCACACTGCCACCAATGTTAATAATGCCATAGAGGGAGGGAGGGGGGCCGGGGGAGGCCGCACACTGCCACCAATGTTAATAATGCAATAGAGGGAGGGAGGGGGGCGGGGGAGGACGCACACTGCCACCAATGTTAATAATGCAATAGAGGGAGGGAGGGGGGCTGGGGGAGGCCGCACACTGGCCACCAATGATATTCAAACTGGGGAGGGGGGGTCTGCCCCCTGCTGCCTGGCAGCCCCTGATCTCTTACAGGGGGCTATGATACGCACAATTACCCCCTTCAGGTGCGGCACCTGAGGGGTTAATTGTGCTGATCACGGCCCCCTGCAAGAGATCGGGTGCTGCCAGGCAGCAGGGGGCAGTCATGTACACAGTTTGTAGTATATTCTAACTAGAAGTGTCCCCATCACCATGGGAACGCCTCTGTGTTAGAATATACTGTCGGATATGAGTTTTCACGATGTAACTTATATCTGACAGTATATTCTAACATAGAGGCGTTCCCATGGTGATGGGGACGCTTCAAGTTAAAATATACCATTGGATTGGAGAAAACTCTGATCCGATGGTATAAAAGAGACTCCAGACTTTACATTGAAAGTCAATGGGGACGGATCCGTTTGCAATTGCACCATATTGTGTCAACGTCAAACGGATCCGTCCCCATTGACTTGCATTGTAATTCAGGACGGATCCGTTTGGCTCCGCATGGCCAGGCAGACACCAAAACGACTTTTTTTTCATGTCTGTGGATCCTCCAAAAATCAAGGAAGACCCACGGACGAAAAAACGGTCACGGATCACGGTCCTACGGACCCCGTTTTTGTGGACCGTAAAAAAAAACGGTCGTGTGCATGAGGCCTTAAACAAACAAACAAAGAAAGCAGACATATTTAATATCATTGCGTCCGTAACAACCTGCTCTATAAAAATAGCACATGATCTACCCTGTCAGATGAATCTTGTAAAAAAAACTTTAAAAAAACTGTGCCAAAACAGCCATTTTTCAGTTACCTTGCCTTACAAAAAACTTAATATAGAGCAATTAAAAATCATATGTACCCCAAAATAGTACCAATAAAACTGGCCTAGTTTCCAAAATAGGGTCACTTTTTGGGAGTTTCTACTGTATGGAGGCTTTAAATGCAGGGAGGCTTTAAATAGGACATGGCATCTAAAACCAGTCCAGCAAAATCTGCCTTCCTATAACCATACGGCGCTCCTTTCCTTCTGCGCCCTGCCGCGCGCCCTTACATCAGTTTACGACCACATGTGGGGTGTTTCTGTAAACCGCAGAATCAGGGTAATAAATATTGAGTTTTGTTTGTCTGTTAACCCTCAATGTCTTAAAGAAACAAAATGTAATAAAATGGAAAATCTGCCAAAAAAGTGACATTTTGAAATTTCATCTCCATTTTCCTTTAATTCTTGTGGAACACCTAAAGGGTTAACAAAGTTTGTAAAATCAGTTTTGAGTAATTTGAGGGGTGTAGTTTCTACAATGGGGTCATTTATGGGGGGTTTCCACTGTGACTTCAGACCTGAACTGGTCCTTAAAAAGTGGGTTTTGGAAATTTTCTTAAAAATTTTAAGAATTGCTTCTAAACTTCTAAGCCTTCTAACGTCCTAAAAAAATCAAATGAAATTTCCAAAATGATGCCAACATAAAGTAGACATATGGGAAATGTTAAGTAATAAATATTTTATTAGGTATGACTTTCTGTTTTAGAAGCAGAGAAATAAAAATTTAGAAAATTGTGAATTTTTAAATTTTTGGGGTAAATTTGGGATTTTTTCATAAATAAAGGTGAAATATATTGACTCAAATTTATGACTATCATGAAGTACAATATGTCACGAGAAAAAAATCTTAGAATGGCGTGGATAAATAAAAGTGTTCCAAAGCTATTACCACATAAAGTGACGCATGTCAGATTTGTAAATTTTGACCTGGACACTGGGGCATCAATAACCCTTGGTCATGAAAGGGTTAATGTACCTGACAATAATCCTACAAAATCCCAGATTTCTGCTAGTGTACCTAGAAGAGTTAATGCTGTTTTGAAGCAAAGGGTGGTCACACCAAATACTGACTTTATTTTAAATCTGTTAACGATTAAAAACAAACTATTACTTCGGTTTTTGAAAGAAGATTTCCTTTGCAGCATTTTTTTCCATATATATATATTTGAATAGTAAGCAGCTACTGTACATTCTCTAGTGTTACAGCTGATCTTAAAATGCTAAAATTGAGATCCTCATGCTAAAGTTCTTAAACATCTGGAAATTGGCTAGGTTGTCTAGAGAGATAGCTACTCTTTTCTACAGACGTAGAACTTACAGTACATGTTTTATATCCACATGTCCTTACATGAAATATGGAAAGAGGTTGCTTTTAAAATGTTTTATCTGCTCACCCCTGATTCTGCCCCTTCTTCCAGAGGTGCTGTCAGTTAACCTGGAATATGTAGAGAGACTGCATATACTTCCTACTACATTTTTTTCATCTCTAGCTGGCAGTGTCTTCTGCTGGTCAAGCAAAACCAAAAAGTTTGTTTATTAATAGGTTTACCAGTTATTTATTTCAAGTTATTTTAATAGATTCTACACACATTTTTAAAGTATCTCAAAACTGTGTTTTAGATGGCTATAGATAAAGGCTTGGAGTGTTTATATAAAGAAACCAAGTAATCAAGTGTAAATTGATTTAAATGGATAGAAAAATGTGGGCGTTAAGACGTGAAGTTTTTGGAGCTACAATTTTGTATACTTAGTTGATAAAACAGTTGTATGAGAAAAAATAAGTACTGGAATAAAAAAGAACTAAATGATTCCCACCTTAGACAATTATGACATATCCAAATGATATGCCATAAATGTCTGATAACAATTTGTATTCCAGCTCTGGACTAATACCTATTGTGATAATGTGTAAGGTATAATCATGGAGGGTGTGTATATCCTACCTAGATACCTCAGCTGGGTGAGATAAGTGAAGTCCAGAAAAGCAAACGTAGTTGCTGGAGCTGTTTTCTTAGTTATATAGGCTGGATTTTATTTGGACTGTGAGGTAGGTTTGGCAGGAGGACCTCACAGTCCACACACGCTTCCACTGAAAATATTCCCTTTAGGCCTCGTGCACACGACCGTGTGTGTCCAGTGGCCGTATTGCGGCCCCCATATGGCGGTCCACAATACACAGGACACCGGACGTGTGCATTCCGCATCACGAATGTGGACCCATTCACTTGAATGGGTCCACAAATCCAAAGATGCGGTGCGGAACGGAGTGTAACCACATAACGGAAGCACTAAGAAGTGCTTTAGACGGGTTCCGTTTCATGCTAATGTTCCGCAAAAAGATAGAACTTGTCCTATCTTTTTACGGAACGGACAGATCTTCGGATCATCATGCCGCTGTATTTTCTCTGGCCAAATACCGTAAAGGGACTGAACTGAAGACATCCTGATGCATACTGAACGGAATGCTTTCCATTCAGAATTCAAGTGAATGGGGTCGAGATCCACATGCGGTTGGCCCACGGTCAGTGCCGGTGCATTGCAGACCGCAATTTGCGGTTTGCAGCATGGACACGGGGAGTACACGCTCGTGTGCAAGAGGCCTTAACCTGAGGTGATTGCAGGTGAGGCGGTCTGTAATAATCAATGAGGGATAAAACAACCCTCAGTGTGAGTCTGGGGAGAGAGGAAGTGACCCTAGAGAGAGGGAAGCCTGAGAATCTTGTGTGGTCACAGCCAGGAGGGCTGTTAGACCATACAGCTCAGTGAAGCTAGATCTCTTCCCTGGTGTGGGACTTATGCCTGGTGAAGCTGACCTGCTGAGTGTCGGAGCCGGATACACTATGTCTGAACGGTGCTTTATAGGTGGGATAGGGAGAGCTATGTATTAGGTAGAGCCCAGACGGCTCCATTGGGCAGGCCAGGGATCATGGGACCCCTCCGTTCAGGAGATAGATGGGGATTCCAGTGGTTAGACTTGTATCTATAACTCATTTATGGCATATATGTTGATATGCCATAAATGTACAGTTGCAAGAAAAAGTAAGAAAAAGTATGTGAACCCTTTGGAATGATATGGATTTCTGCACAAATTGGTCATAAAATGTGATCTGATCTTCATCTAAGTCACAACAATAGACAATCACAGTCTGCTTAAACTAATAACACACAAAGAATTAAATGTTACCATGTTTTTATTGAACACACCGTGTAAACATTCACAGTGCAGGTGGAAAAAGTATGTGAACCCTTGGATTTAATAACTGTTTGAACCTGCTTTGGCAGCAATAACTTCAACCAAACATTTCCTGTAGTTGCAGATCAGATGTGCACAACGGTCAGGAGTAATTCTTGACCATTCCTCTTTACAGAACTGTTCCAGTTCAGTAAAATTCTTGGGATGTCTTGGTGTGAATCGCTTTCTTGAGGTCATGCCACAGCATCTCAATCGGGTTGAGGTCAGGACTCTAACTGGGCCACTCCAGAAGGCGTATTTTCTTCTGTTTAAGCCATTCAGTTGTTGATTTACTTCTATGTTTTTGGTCGTTGTCCTGTTGCAACACCCATCTTCTGTTGAGCTTCAGCTGGTGGACGGATGGCCTTAAGTTCTCCTGCAAAATGTCTTGATAAACTTGGGAATTCATTTTTCCTTTGATGATACGTCCAGGCCCTGACGCAGAAAAGCAGCCCCAAAACATGATGCCCCTACCACCATACTTCACAGTTGGGATGAGGTTTTGATGTTGGTGTGCTGTGCCTCTTTTTCACCACACATAGTGTTGTGTGTTTCTTCCAAACAACTCAACTTTGGTTTCATCTGTCCGCAGAATATTTTGCCAGTACTGCTGTGGAACATCCAGGTGCTCTTGTGAAAACTGTAAACGTGCAGCAATGTTTTTTTTTGCACAGCAGTGGCTTCCTCTGTAGTATCCCCCCGTGAAATCCATTCTTGTTTAGTGTTTTATATATTGTAGACTCGCTAACAGGGATTTTAGCATATGCCAGAGACTTTTGTAAGTCTTTAGCTGACACTCTAGGATTTTACTTCACCAGATTGAGCAGTCTGCGCTGTGCTCTTGCAGTCATCTTTACAGGATGGCCACTCCTAGGGAGAGTAGCAGCAGTGCTGAACTTTCTCCATTTATATAAAATTTGTCTTACCGTGGACTGATGAACAGCAAGGCTTTTGAAGATACTTTTATAACCCTTTCCAGCTTTATGCAAGTCAACAATTCTTAATCGTAGGTCTTCTGAGAGCTCTTTTGTGCGAGGCATCATTCACATCAGGCAATGCTTCTTGTGAAAAGCAAACCCAGAACTGGTGTGTGTTTTTTATAGGGCAGGGCAGCTGTAACCAATACCTCCAATCTCATCTCATTGATTAGACTCCAGTTGACTGATACCTCACACCAATTAGCTCTTGGAGATGTCATTAGTCTTAGGGGTTCACATTCTTTTTCCACCTGCACTGTGAATGTCGACATGGTGTATTCAATAAAAACATGGTAACATTTAATTCTTTGTTTGTTATTAGTTTAAGCAGACTATGATTGTCTATTGTTGTGACTTAGATGAAGATCAGATCACATGTTATGCCCAATTTGTGCAGAAATCCATATCATAACAAAGGGTTCACATACTTTTTCTTGCAACTGTATATGATGATAAGACCCTTCTAAAGAGTACTTGTGATTAAAAAAATGCATAGCAATCAGGCAGTATGTTATTGAGCACAGGAAGATGAGCAGACTGATATATGATTTGGTAGGAAAGGGTTTAGTAAAACTTGTAAATTATACTTTTTACCCTTAGACAACTGCCGCTGTACATCTACGGCAAAAGTCATCTGTTTAAATATGGCGTCCGCTCATGAGTGCATCAGATGCCATATCCGCTGATTTTTTTACTGTTTCAAACAGCCGAGGCCCCGAGGTGATGCTTGCGATTAGTGTTAACACCGATTGTAAACATTTAACCCTTCAGGTGCCGTGGTAACATGTGGCCACAGCATCTGAAGGCTGAAGACCCAAAATGGCACTTCTGAGGATGGAATGCCTTTCCCTAGTGGCGATTGGGGTAGCCGTTCATTCTAAAAGATCCGAGGCTGCCAAGATTCTGTTACTATGGAGACCTTTCCTGTGGCAGGGCTTCATAGGAACATAGCAAACTTGTCTTAGGATACTTTCACACTTGCGTTGTGAGGATCAGTCGCCGGAACTGCCTGGCGGATCCGGAAATACATATGCAAACGGATATCACTTGTAGACGGATCCGGATGCGGATCCGTCTGATGAATGCACTGAAATTCTGGATCCACCTCTGCGGTGTAATCCGGTAAAACGGATCCGGTATTTATTTTTTCACATTTCTAAGGCCTCTTTCACACGAGTGTGTCCGGATGCGTTGTGGCAAACCCGCGCGAGTAGGTACCCAATTGCAGTCAGTTTTGACTGCGATTGCGTTCCGTTGTTCAGTTTTGGGGTTCGGGTGCAATGTGACTGTGGTACCCAGACCCGAACTTCTTCACAGAAGTTCAGGTTTGGGTTCAAGGTTGTGTAGATTGTATTATTTTAAGGTGAGTTAAATTATTATTATTATTTTTTTAACCCCTCCAGCACTAATTTACTTAGCATTCTTTATAAACCATGCTATAAGGGAAAATAATAAAGATCGGGTCCCCATCCGGATTGTCTCCTAGCAACCGTGTGTGAAAATCGCACGGCATCCGCACTTGCTTGCGGATGCTTGCGATTTTCACGCAGCCCCATTCACTTCTATGGGGCCTGCGTTGCGTGAAAAACACACAAAATAGAGCTTGCTACAATTTTCACGCAATGCACAAGTGATGCACCGCTCATGTGCACAGCCCCAAAGAAATGAATGGGTCCGGATTCAGTGCGGGTGCAATGCGTTCAACTCACTCATTGCACCCGCGCGGAAAACTCGCCCATGTGAAAGGGGCCTAAAGGTCTGTGCATGCGCAGGGCGGATAACCGGATCCGGTTTCCCAAAACACTTGGTACCGGATCCGGCATTTATACATTTTAATGGGAATTAGTGCCGGATCCAACATTCTGGCAAGTGTTCCGGAATTTTGGCCAGAAAAAATACCTCAGCATGCTGCGGTATTTTCTCCAGCCAAATACCGCAAAGGGACTGAACTGAAGATATCCTGATGCATACTGAACGGAAATGCTTTCCATTCAGAATGCATTAGGATAAAACTGAAGCGTTTTTTTCCGGTATTGAGCCCCTGTGACGGAACTCAATACCGGAAAAGAACGGTGAAAAAAAACGCTAGTGTGAAAATACCCTTAGATTTAAATGCTAACTCATTGGTGCCTATGACAGAAGTGACCTGATGATCGCATGGCCAAGTTCAGTAGGAGAACTTTTAAAAAGTGTAGAAAAAGAAAACTTTAAAAAAATATAAACATTAAAAACTCTAAAAATTATAATCATCCCCTTTCACCAAAATAAAAGTAAAACCAAACAATAAAACAAATAAAAAATATATATATTTTTTAAAAGAGCCCTCATCGCCAGGGATCAGAATATGGCGATGAAACAATTTTTTTTTTTCCATTTTTTGTTTTGTTTAGTATTAACACACACGAAAAACTATATAAATGGGGCATTGCTGTAATCGTACCGACCCAGAGAATGAATATAAAAGGCCAGTTTTACTGCATAGAGAATGACGTAAAAACAAAACCCAGAAAAATGTGGTGGGATAGTTTTTTTTTAATGCCACCATATTTGTAAAAAAAATTCCAGCTTCCCACTACATTGTATCCCGTACTAAATTGTGCCATTAGAAAGTACAACTTTTCCCACAAAAATGAAAAATCCTCTGGGGCTCAAGGGTTTGACTTGAACTGTACATAGGGGGCCTTGTTATCAGTGATTGATAACATTCTCTGTCAAAGGTCTCATTCTCACGATTGTATTTTTCTTTTCACATCTGACCAACACTTCCATTCCCCAGCCCTGAAAAAAACGATAGAGCAATGGTGGACAAGAATAGGCATTTCATAGGGCTGGTCGTTCCAGTCCGCAAATAGTTAGGGATATTTGGCTTGAAGGTGAAATTTCAGGATGAAGCTAAAATGCACTCTAACCTTTACAGGTAAACTAAGTCTGACTTTCTCTAAACTTTTGCTCATATCCAACTTTTTGCACCACTTGCTCTAAACGGGGAGCCTAAAGAGCTTCTGTCACCCCACTAAAGTCATTTTTTGGGGGGGTTAGTTAAATTTCTTATATTGCGATATATGAAAATATAATGCTCTTAGTTACTTTCCTTCAGCAGTTTCTTCTAAAAACGAACTTTTATAATATGTAAATGAGGTCTCTACCAGCAAGTAGGGCGTCTACTTGCTGGTAGCCGCCGCAAAAAAAAAAACATCGTCCTGTTGATTGACAGGGCCAGCCGCGATCTCCTCCTCCGGCCAGCCCTGTCAGCATTTCAAAAATCGCGCGCCTGTGTTCATTCGGAGCAGGCGCGCTGAGATGAGGAGATTACATCACCGAAAGAGAAGACATCATCGGCGCAGGGAGTGCTGAGGAGGCGAGCCTCCTCATCTCAGAGCGCCGAATGAACACAGGCGTGCGATTTTTGAAATGCTGACAGGGCCGGCCGGAGGAGGAGATCGCAGCTTTTTTTGCGGCGGCTACCAGCAAGTAGACGCCCTACTTGCTGGTAGAGACCTCATTTACATATCATAAAAGTTCATTTTTAAAAGAAACTGCTGAAGGAAAGTAAGTAAGAGCATTATATTTTCATATATCGCAGTATAAGGAATTTAACTAGCCCCCCTAAAAAAATGACTTTAGTGGGGTGACAGAAACCCTTTAATGGCAAAATTCACAACAGGTGTTTGATCCATGAATCGCCTAATACATTTCCTGGTTCAATTAGAATTGGCATTAAGACAGTCCTCCTCATCATGCTTTTCACATTTTACCATCATGAGACCAAGAGGACACCTAACAATTGTTCAACAGTACCTCGCCATTGCGAGGCTTCAAGCAGGATGTTCTCAGATGAAAGTGGATAGAGTGTCACAGAGTGTCATCAACAGGTTGCTACAAAGATACAGGAAGAGTCACAGATGACCTCTTCATTGTGAACAATGCCCTGCAGAACAGGATGATGAATGCCATACATCTCCAGGCACATTTAAGAGAGGTGAGAGGCACCCACGTGTCACATCAGACCATTCAAAACCATTGACATCAGCGTGGTCTGCGTGCTAGATGACCTGCAAGGGTTTCTCACCACACCACCAGGCACAGGCTTCATTGTCTTGCATGGGCCAGGGAGCATCTATGCTGGACGAGGGACAAGTGGGCCTTAGTGCTGTTCACTGATGAAAGTCGATTCATGCTGAGCAGAAATAATGGCCCCAATGATGTTGGAGATGTCAAGGAGAGCACTATGCATCAGCCACTGTTGTCACCACTGTTGAGCCTTTGGTGGTGGTGGTGTTATGGTGTGGGCAGGTGTGTCTAGTCAATATAGAACTGCCCTACACTTTGTGAATGGTACAGTGACAAGTCCATACTACTTGAATAATATCATTAATCACAGTCATTGTACATCTACATGAACAACACAGGCCTAATATCATCTTCATGGATGACAATGCGCCAGCTCATCATGGTTGCATCATTAGGGAATGGCTGCTAGAGACTGGGGTACCTCAAATGGAGTTGCCTGCACTTTTATCAGACCTGAATCCCATTAAAAACCTATGGAATCAGCTGAGTCACTGTGTAGAGGCTCATAACTCTGTACCCCAGAACCTCAATGACCTGAGGGCCGCCCTTTGAAAAGAGTGGGATGCCATGCCTTAGTAGGCAGTAAGTTGGCAAACAGTTAACTTGTGAACAGCATAAGAAGTCGTTGTCAAGCTGTAATGCTCAAGGACACAAGTTATTTGACATTTTGTGGGTATATACCCACCACTGTTGTTTCACCACTGCTTTTGCTTCAATAAATAGTTTGAGATTAGGAAATCCCCATTGCATGCTTTGTTATATGTATATACAGTGGATATAAAAAGTCTACATACCCCTGTTAAAATGTCACAGGTTTCTGTGATGTAAAAAAATGAGTAAAAGATAAATAATTTCAGAACTTTTTCCACCTGTGACTAATCATGTTAAATAGGAGTCAGCATACGCCTACCATCATTTAAAGTGCCTCTGATTAACCTCAAATAAATTTCAGCTGCTCTAGTTGGTCTTCCCTGAAATTTTCTTAGTCGCATCACACACCAAAAGCCATGGTCCACAGATAGCTTCCAAAGCATCAGAGGGATCTCATTGTTAAAAGGTATCAGTCAGGAGAAGGGTACAAAAGAATTTCCAAGGCATTAGATATACCATGGAACACAGTGAAGACAGTAATCATCAAGTAGAGGAAATATGTGCCATTACCAAGAACTGGACGTCCCTCCAAAATTGATGAAAAGATGAGAAGAAAACTGGTCTGGGAGGCTACTAAGAGGCCTACAGCAACATTAAAGGAGCTGCAGGAATATCAGCAAGTACTGGCTGTGTGGTACATGTGACATTGTGACAACAATCTCCCGTATTCATCATATGTCTGGGCTATGGGGAAGAGTGGCAAGACGAAAGCCTTTTCTTACGAAGAAAAACATCCAAGCCAGGCTACATTTTGCAAAAACACATCTGAAGTCTCCCAAAAGCATGTTGGAAAAGGAGTTATGGTTTGATGAAACCAAGGTTGAACTTTTTGGCCATAATTCCAAAAAATGTTTGGTGCAAAAAGAACACTGCACATCACTAAAAGAACATCATACCCACAGTAAAGCATGGTGGTCACAGCATCATGCTTTGGGGCTGTTTTTCTTCAGCTGGAACTGGGGCCTTAGTTAGGATAGAGGGAATTATGACCAGTTTCAAATACCAGTCAATATTGGCACAAAACCTTCAGGCTTCTGCTAGAAAGCTGAACATGAAGAGGAACTTCATATTTTAGCATCACAACGACCAAAATCATACATCCAAATCAACAAAGGAATGGCTTCACCACCAGAAGAAGATTTAAGTTTTGGAATGGCTCAGCCACAGCCCAGACCTGAATGCGATTGAAAATCTGTGGGGTGATCTGAAGAGGGCCATGCACAGGAGATGCCCTCGCAATCTGACAGATTTAGAGTGTTTTTGCAAAGAAGAGTGGGCAAATCTTGCCAAGTCAAAATGTGCCATGCTGATAGACTCATACCCAAAAAGACTGAGTGCTGTAATAAAATCAAAAGGTGCTTCAACAAAGTATTAGTTTAAGGGTGTGCACACTTATGCAACCATATTATTTTATTTTTATATTTTTTCTTCCCTCTACCTAAAAGATTTCAGTTTGTTTTTCAATTGAGTGGTACAGTTTATAGGTCACATTAAAGGTAGAAAAAGTTCTGAAATTATTTATCTTTGTCTCATTTTTTTACATCACAAACCTGACATTTTAACAGGGGTGTGTAGACATTTTATATCCACTGTGTATATATATATATATATATATATGTATATATATATATATATATATATATATATATATACATATATGATTATACTGGTTTCTTTGTTCTTTTCATTTTTACTGCTATTAATACTTCCCTAAAGCAGAATATGTCTTCTCAATCATAAGATATATGCAGACACACTACACACTAAACTCCCAACAGAACTTGTACAAATGACAGGTACATTGTATTTGATTGGACAAGTCATCAAATGGAGGTGATTTGTCTGGTCTAACCTCTATCACTGTCCATCTTATGGACAGGACCTCTGTGTGGACAGCACAAAAGACTTTGTAAACAAGGAGGCATACCTTATAAAATATTGAAAATAGTGCTGAATTTTAACAAAGGCTATATTAGTAAGTGTCATATAAACATCTCACAACCACATTGGTCAACAAAAAACTGAAAATAGCCAACCCCTTTAACTTATTTCTCGCAATATAAATTGAATGCAATACAATACTGAGACATGCAAGCCATATCACAACCACTGGGTGTCCACAAAAAAATACATCATATACATTCTGTAGCTGGCCAGCTAGGACCTGTCCTAAGTTGCTAGTATATCTTATATGTGTATACAGCTAAACCTGCCAATAACCTTAATATAGTTCCTATGTTTATGTGTTAAAGACAAAAGCAGAGTTATTTACTGTGACATCATGTTTTGTGTGTCATATAACTGTTATATTTTGTGTTCACAGAAGCAGAAAAAGATAATATGCCTTTCAAATTCATTTTGTAATGTAAGGTAAGCTCAGTGACACAGCAGAAACAACTGAAATTATAGTGTTAATCTGTTGTTGCTGGGCAGAAATCTAGACCAATCACAGCCAGCTTCTCACACAGCAAGAGTTTTCACCAATCATAGCCAGCCTCACATACAGCCTGTCTGGGAATTCCCCCAGCTCCTGCTGCTAGAATCATTATTCACCAGAGACAGGAGTTGAAGAGACATTCACTTCACTGAAGCTGAGTTTTATGGGAACAAGAGGCCAATATAGGTATTTAAAACAGTTTTATAATGTTCATATTGTTAGTATTGTGTTTAGAACTGTATACTGAACTAGATATATGTGTTTACTTACAGTTCCACCAATTGCAACCATACAATTGCAAATACAAATTGCAAATGCAAATTGCAAGCATTCAGATTCCATATTGCAATCCAAATTGCATACAACCATACCAGATCATACTCAAACAATCTGCAAATAGTCACTGCTAACTGCATACTGCAAGCAGAACTGTTAGACCTGAGATATAGCTCTCATAGAGATTATAAAGTGCTTAAATAACTTAAAATGAGAGTACAGATACTCAAGAGAGAAATATATCCACCATTTTATGTTGAATGACAAAAGTGAATAGTTGAACCACCATCTTAATCATACCGCTACCATTTTGTGATATCTTTTCAACACGTGTTATGTACATGGACTATCTGCTGTGGAGGCGGCAGTGTTATATGAAGAAAAGTTGAAGTTAATAAAGAATTTATCTCAAGCATTTGGTGTGCTCTTTCAACCTACTGTTTCCATAGAACAGTGTTAGAGGAATTGCAGAGTAATAGATAATCTGGTTAGACTAAAAGTCAGAGATACCAAAATTCTTCTAATGCCACAGCCCAAAAGGCACTTTATAGTGCTGCGCCTGCCACAGTTTAACTATAGCCCTCATAGGGCGAAGTGATAGCGATCCTCAACTTGCAATGTAAAGAGAGCATTAGAGCAGCGGAGTGGCAGCATATACCGCTGCGCAGCAACTGTTCCCTGAGTCAGCAAGAAAAGACACCTCAGCGGAGCTACCATAAAGGCCATAGAACGTGTGCATTAGTCAAACTGCAGCCGACTCTTAAACTGGCAGAACGGCAAAGGCAAGATTGTCAGAGAAAGAGCTACAACCCTCCTGCGATCCCTAGAGAGAGAAAGAGATGCACGGTGGGAGGCCAAAGTCCATAGCAAGAGTGCCTGCACTGCTATCCACTGAGAGACCACGTACTGCAGCCAGCTAGTTTCCTGCCACTAGGCCCAAAGCTTGCAGCAAGTGCATCACAAGTCATCACAGATCATCGCAAGTCAGCGCAGAGCATCGCAAGTCTGCACAGATTATCACTAGTCAGCACAGAGCATCGCATCACATCAAGAAAAGACAAGTCTTCTTTAAGACAGAAATTTGTTCCAGCAACCTTCAGATCGCAGTATCCTGCTTTTCAGAAAAAGGTCAGAGCTTTCCTTTTATTACTTATCATTGCATATAGGCTTTGGCATAAAGAGACATTTTTTTGTGTTCAGAATTAAGAGACTTTAAATAAAAACAAAAGACAGTTTGTAGTACACAGACTCCAAAGCATTTAAAGTGAAAGTCATTTATTGCCTGCATTTATAGCTGTTGTATTTAAAGTGACAGTCATTTATTTCTGCATGTGTCAGTACTGCATTTAAAGTAAAATGTCTGAGCCTAGTATTACCATGCCACTGTTAGAGGATACAAAGATAGATAGAGTATAAGTTGAAGAGCAAGGGAACCTGTCTGAGGTAGAAGATTGTTTTGCAGCATTAGTCTTGCCTCAAACAAACATAGCCCAAGCAGATAAACTAAGACATTCATCACGTGCCAGAAAACCGACCCCAAAGATGCTGGAAAATTTGGAGCAAGAAGCAGCATTAAAAGGAAATAAGTTTGCCAGAATGTATGAGAAGTGGAAATCATACATTAAAGACATCCATAGAAAGCCAAAGCAGGAAAGTATAAAAGGGAACTTGAGTGATTATGGTAGAGACGGTAGAAGAATCTGAATCAGAGCTTATGGCAGCATATGTCAACCTGCGGTCACTTGCGACACCTTCCCAGGATATTGTAAGGAACATAGACACTGTGGTCACTAAAAATTTTGTAAAGCTCATGAGAGAACTATCATCTGCAGCAAACTATGATGAAGTTAAAGCAAGAAGTAGAATGAACTAGCTTTTTATGAGAGATTATGCTAGGTTCTTAGGGGGAACCACAATCTCAAGTGTGACTTCCTTCGCTAGCAGAAGTGCCACCCACATATCAGAGTCCTCAAATACCTCAGCCAAAAGAAAGGAATTAGCTGAACAACTTGCTGTCAAGAAAGCAGAAATTGAGATGAAAGCTGTCATCGAGGCGTCAAGTGATGGCTGAAATGGATGCACAACGCCATCAGATGGAATCTGAAATGGAGGCACAGCACCATCAAATGGAAGCTGAAATGGAGGCATAGCGCCTTCAAATGAAAGCTGAAATGGAGGCACAGCGCCATCAAATGGAAGCTGAATTGAAAAGTCTGGAAAGGCAGAAAGAAGTTAAGATCATAGAAGCCAAACTCAGAGTACATGAGGAGGATATGAGTCAGAGTAGTCATAGGTTTAAATCTGTACTAAGTGAAGAAAAAGACTCCTGCTTTCCTTAATATGCCCAGGAGAATGGAAGGAAATCTCCAGCATGTAGTGAAGAAATAAGCTATTATCCTTCCATCCCTGCTCATAAAAACAAAAAGAGGCCTAGTCCACTGTTAGGAAAAAAGTCTGTGAATTTACCCTCTATCTCTGCCAGAAAAGATAAAGAAAAGGACTCACCCAATTCAGAACTAAGTGAGAAAATAGAAACGGATGATTCTATTCCTAGATGTCACGGCAATACTCAGGAGAGTGTTACAACTATTGTCCCAACAGAACAACAGAAAACAGTCCTCGCTAGACTTCCCGTGCTGGAACCCACTGTATTTTCAGGAAACGTACTGAAGTTCATAGAGTGGAAGGCAAGTTTTTAAATGATCATTGAGCATCATTGCTTCAGTCCAATCAACAAGTTATTCTACCTTCAGAGATATGTTGGTGGGGAAGCAACGAAAGTTCTTGAAGGTAACTTCTATAGAAAAGAAGAAGAAGAAGCCTATAAGCAAGCTCGGAAAAAATTAAATGCAATATATGGTCATCCTTTCTTAGTACAAAGAGCTTTTAAAAAGAAATTGAATAACTGGCCTAAAATGGGTCCTAAAGAACACTTCAGACTCCAAGAGTATGGTGACTTCCTGCAAGCATGCAGCAATGCCATCCCACACGTTCAAGGACTAGAAGTACTGAATGACTATCTAGAAAACGACAGGATGCTAAACAAACTACCTGCAGAAGTCGCTTCTAGATGGAATCACTATGTGACTGAACAGTTAGATCTAGGCAAGAACTTCCCAAGTTTTAAAGAGTTCTCTGAGTTCATCAATAAAGAAGCACGGATAGCATGTAATCCATTAACATCATCTTATATCTTAAAATCCTTTGAAGAAAGGCCTGCAAGAGCGTTAAGACATGCAAGAGAGCAGCTAGCTTTACAACCAACACAGCAGCTAAAGGTCCAGATACATACGAAAGTAAGTTCAAAGTCACTACTGGGATCAGTAGAGAGACAGAACCAACAAATCTTCAGACTACCTTCAAGTGTATGTTCTGTGGAGAGAACCACTCCATACATAAGTGCCAACAATTGAAGGAGAAGTCTCCAGAAGAAAATAAAAAATTGGTACTTGAGAACCAACTGTGTTTTGGTTGTCTAAGAAAAGGCCATGTTACTAAGGAGTGTAAGAAAAAAGCCACATGCAGCATTTGCAAAGGACTCCATCCTACACCACTACATAAAGAACGTCCAAAGAAAGATAAATCCTCAATACCTAAAGATACTGAGGAAGGAAAGGAAGTATCATATTCTCTTGCAGAGTGAGTGAGGGAGAGAGCAATGGCATATCAATGGTTGTATCAGTGTGCATTTCAAATCCTAAAAGGAGGAACAAGAAGGTATACGCCTATGCGCTACTGGATGCCCAGAGTGACGTCACCTTCATTAATCAAGAAGTCTGCAAGAAATTGCAAGTGGCTAGAGAACCAGTGAAACTCGAACTCACCACAATGACGGGGAGAGTCACATTAATGAACAGTCAAAGGGTCAAAGGACTGAGAGTTAGAGGACTTCATTCAAACTGCACATTAGATCTACCTCCATCTTATACAAAAGAAGATATACCTCTAGATTGAGATCACATACCTACCTGTGAAACAGCCAATGAATGAGAGCACCTATTTGTCATATCTCATGAAATGTCCCCGCTAAAGGAGTTTGGTGTTGGACTGTTGATAGGCTACGATTGTCCCAAAGCCTTGGTACCACTAAAGGTAATCACAGGAGGAAAGGGTGAATCCTACGCTGTTCAAACTGATCTAGGATGGGGAGTTGTTGGAGGAAATTTGCAGATCACAAATGGAATATCTGTCCGCGAGTTACCAACTGTAAGTCCAGCAAAAGTAATCAAGATCCTTAAATCCGACTTTGCAGACATAAGTTCTAAAGAAAAGAGTATATCTTTTATATATGGCAGTGTTATATAAAGAAAAGTTGAAGTTAATAAAGAAGTTATTTCAAGCATTTGGTGTGCTCTTTAAATCTACTTGTACTGTCTTCTCTTCACCAACTATTGCATAGTTTGTTAATGTGTGTGCCGCCATTTTGTGATATCTTTTCAACATGTGTTATGTACATGGACTATCTGCTGCGGAGGTGGCAGTGTTATATGAAGAAAAGTTGAAGTTAATAAAGAAGTTATTTCAAGCATTTGGTGTGCTCTTTAAATCTACTTGTACTGTCTTCTCTTCACCAACTATTGCATAGTTTGTTAATGTGTGTGTTCATATGTGTGCCTTCAGCACCATCTAGTGACCTTTAGCTGTAAGTGCATCTTCTGCCTTGTTAAACTATGCATATTCATTCTTCTTCCTTTTTGCCTTCACCTCATGGAAGGAGCAGCTGCACATTGTGAGTCTCTTAATAAAGCATCATCAGTAAGGGATTAATTAATGTTTTTGTATAGTTTTTGTGTACATTGTGCTGTATATTCAGTTCTTGTATGTTCATTTTCTTATAGTTTACCTTATCTACTGCCGGTTAATAAAAACCACAGACTACAGAAACAAGTCTCATCTTATTAACTAGTAGAATGGTGATATCTGCCTGTTAAACTGCATATAGACCCCAGGGGTACATGTTGTGAGAACAGGACACTACTGTTTCCATAGAACGTCACTAGAGGAATTACAAAGTAATACATAGTCTGGTTAGAATAAAAGTCAGGGATACCAAAATGCTTCTGATGCCACAGTGCAAAAGGCACTTCATAGTGCTGTGCCTGCCACACATTCCCCATTGAGTATCATGTAATCATGTTGTGTTCAAAACTAGCCATCTCATGCAACAGATCTTGGGTTAAGACAGGAGAACAAGTAAGAAAGGACATATTTGCAAATGTTATTTTTGGACAGCAGTTCAAAGATTTATATACCAGCCTTGATTTAAATCTTGGTACTTTAGTTTATATTTGATAGGCCTGGTCCTTCTGCCATACCTCCCACTGTCTCTACTGTCATATCCCAAGCATCTCCTGCCTTGCGTGCCAGACACCTCCTCCGGCCACGCTGCCTCTGTGCTCCTTCCCATGCTGGCGTCATTTTTGCTTCCAGGGTTGCATGCTTCCTGCTTCCCAGCATGGCCCCCTAGATCATGCAAGTAATTTGTAGTATTAATTACATTGAGCTCTCAGTTTGGGCCACAGTTACACTGAAAGTGCAGAAAGCCACTGGGAGCTGGTGCAGAGAATGGGATTGGTAGTGGCTCTGATGAGATGTTGTGTCACAGTGTACTCCCTCAGGCTATCGCTGTCTGGGATTCCGTGCAGTAAAAATATGGTGTGAAGAAATCAGGCAGACGTAGAAGAACAACAAACATTTTTTTGACTGCCTGCAAAGGATGAGTTACAGTACATTCAGCTGTAGTCTGCACAAGGTGCAATGTCTCTATCCCCAGCTGATGATGTATGGTGGCAGACAATAGCGCTGTAGGGCAGTCCTTCTTCTCTCTCTCCAGATTGCCCTTCACTATTGCTATTAACTGCCACTTGTGGCTGTAGGTATCCTCTTGAATAAATTCAGGTTTTTGGGTTTGCCTAAGTTGTGCTATGGTAATAGACGTCTTAATGTATGCTCCCCTCACCTGCAGCAGGATTTGTGAAGCTTTAGTTGCTGGTCATCCCACTGACTGTAGCGACATAGCTTTGAAGAATATGCATAGTCTTGGACCTTCAGTCTCTCTGGAGCAGTCTCTCACAGTAGAGCTGATTCTGTAGCCCTAAAGACCCCAAAGCCCTCCCTGGAACTCTCTAGAGCTCCCTTTTCTGGAAGGAAGTCAAACCATCCTACTCCCGCCAAGAGTAGAGGAATGGGACAATAAATCCCTTTCCTAATGCCAAACATACCTTATCATTGCTGATGTACATAACATTACAATATAAAATATAAATAACATTACATTGCATAAAACAACTGCAGATACCCCCAGGTCTGGAATGCTGCAAAAGCTCAATGCAAACCAGTAAACAATATAATCTTGCAGTCACTTGACCCACAGTCAAGCCACAGCAAGATTCTCACGGAGTGTTACCACATGACATCTGCTGATCATGTGACGCCCCCTCCTTGATGCCTTGCTTCCTTAGATGGACCATAAATAGTCATTTGTTCAAACCACCTGCTATGTTCTACAGCTCAGGTTCACTGCATCCCTCAGCACTGCTCCAATCCAATCAATGCTCATGTCTAAAATACAACATGAGGAAATATGATGTGGATATAGTCAACTGAAAGCAAAAAGTGGAGACAAACTCCATTATGCTTATGACATCTTTACTGGTGGTTGAAGGTATGCAAATGATAGAACAGGTTAACTTTTCTGAGGTGACCCTACATGAGAAACCTGGATTCCAAGTATAGCAATTCAAGCTCCTTTTTGGACTACTGATTATTTAGCTAAGGGAAAAGCAGCTCCGAGTAGGTTTGAAGCTTGTGAGTGTTTCCTCTCATTTGCATTCAGTACAGACTGTTTCTCTGTGCTCTTTCCCAGACAGGGTAGTAAATTAAAAAGTCTGACCTTTATAATTCCTTTAAATTTATATAACATACAGTACCTACAGTACCTACTAGTGTACCAGTCCACCTGAAAAACATTCCTAATGCAGTGCATGCAAAACGTGTTTACCCACTTTTAACAGTTCATACAACCAGATTCAGCTTTCATATTACAGCTGCAAAATCGCCCCCATCCTCGTTACATAGTACGGTTGAAAAAAGATATATGTCAATCAAGTTCAACCAAGAGATGGAAGAGGATGTGGATGATGACAAGAGGTAGGACTAAACTTTACAAAATTGTTTACCCCTATTTATACAGAAGAAGGTAGGAAACTCCTTATAATGCATGAAACAATATACTGTAAAAAGGGGAAAACACTGCCTCCTGAACCCACTGAGGACCTGACCAGAATGCCATTCAGTAGTTTTACAAATTTTTATAATTGGTAATGTTATTCTTTTCTAAGAAAGCATACGTGCGTTCTTTGAATCCATCAACAGTTACTAATACCGATCTTGAGTTAGGGTATTCCACAGATTCATAGATCTTATGTTTAAAGAAGGCTTGTTGTCTCCAGAGGTTGAACTTTTTTTATCTCCAAATGTGTTCCTGTTAAACCGATCAAAGGTCATTATATTGTTCCTCTGTGATCTAAGATAGGTTCAGTAGAATTGCGAGGTTTAGGTCTTAGGCTCCAGTCACACGAGCCGCGGATCTGCAAAACAAGGAAATCGGCAATGTGCGTTCCGCATTTTGCGCACCTCACATTGCCGGCACTAATAGAATATGCCTGTTCTTGTCCACAATTGCGGACAAGAATAGGACATATTCTATTTTTTTGCGGAACAAAAGTGCGGACCCGGAAGTGTGAATCCGCAATTCCGTGTCTGTGCAGCACATCGTGCTGCCCCATAGGAATGAATGGGTCCGCAATTCCGTTCCGCAAAATGCAGAACGAAATTGCGGATGTGTGAATGGAGCCTTAAAGGGGTAATCCACATTTAAGTATTAAATTTTTGATCACCTAAAACAAAAAAAATTGATTTCAATCTTTAAATATGTACTTTTTTGCCTACATATTGTTGTTTATTATTTGTTATGGCATCTCCTGGAGTTCTTTGCATTCTGTCCTTCTATTTTTATCCAGTGGCAGTGGACATGCCCTTTAGAACTAGGACAAGAAGCAGCTTCTTCCCACCAGCACTGGAGACATTAAGTGGATGTTTGTAAGGAGGGTTACCACCCTTTACTAATGAAACTGCCTATGTAAATGTGTTCACAATTTTCTCTCTACTTATTGTTTAAATATAATCCAATGTACTAGTTTATACTGCAGCATTAACTGTTGTAGTAGGGACCACGAGCAGGCTATATAAAGAAATGTCACTGTGTGGCTGAAGCCACATGAGAGACAGAGGTCCCTGGTTACTCAGGAGAGACAATGGAACTAGGCCGATGGCATGAAAAAGTTCGCCAAGAAGGGCCCTGACAAAGGGGAGCCTGCTATGAATGATACAACTGCAAATTAATGTAATATTGGTGAAATGGTACAACAGACTTCAACTCAGCCTCTATGAAGCACGGCTGAGGAGACTATGTCGTTGAAGGACAACATCCATGGGGGTAAAGTGCTGCTGTGTTCACATCATGTTTTTGTCTCACGTTTAATGTATACACATGATGCCTTAGACAGTTTTGCTGGGCTATAGGATGAAAAAGCACGGCATACTATGCTGTTACATTCTTTTTCCCCAAAAAAATGTTAAACGTGATACAAAATATGTTAAACATGGGACAAAAGCATGATGCGATAACAGCCCTAAGGACATGTTTGTTTGTTACATGATTTGCCATTTCTGTTGTGTGCATATTATACCGTGCTGTGTTCTGCTTTGCCCACACTGTCTGACTGTGCATCTTTTTGAAGGTTTGAAAACTGGCAGGAACTGCAGATGATGAGCTGGCGGAGAGAGTGTGTGGGGGCTGCGTGAGACCACAACCCCAGAGTGGATCCAATTCTGAGAGTCTGCAGAGACAGTGTGGACTGTGGGAGACTTCAGCCCTATGGGAAGCCTAGTCTGCATGGGCTGAGTGAGCCCTCTAGCCCTGCGAGAAGCTGTGGCTGGGTCAGAATAGGCTGAAATATCAGCCTTTGAAGAATAAGAAATCATTGGAAGGTGAGATTTTTAGCTACCCTGTGCTGTGTTAGATGACTTGTTTACTCCAGTCCTATAATGCTATTGCACTGGTGTAAACTGGAGAGAAAGGTTAATCTAAGCAAATAGAAAGGATGACTCCTTGATTGTAATGGGTACAGCTTAAGAGGGAAATTTATGGACAGGTGGAGAATAAGATACTTGTTTTAGGAGTCAGAGTACCAGCGGTCAGGAAGAGGAACAGCAGCCATCTTAGGCTACTTTCACACTAGCGTTTTTAGCGGATCCGTCATGGATCAACAAAAACGCTTCCATTACAATAATACAACCGCATGCATCTGTCATGAAAGGATCCAGTTGTATTATGTCTTATACTGTATAGCCAAGATGGATCCGTCATGAACACCGTTGAAAGTCAATAGGGGACGGATCTGTTTTCTATTGTGTCAGGATGGATCCGTCTCGCTCCGCATCACATCGCGGACAGAAAAACGCTGCTTGCAGCGTTATTCTGTCCGCAATGGGGACGCAGTCAAAAGGAACGGAATGCATTTTGGTGCATTCCGTTTCGTTCAGTTTTGTCCCCATTGACAATGAATGGGGACATAACTGAAGTGTTTTCATCCGCTATTGAAAATCTATTACGGATCTCAATAGCGGAATTGAAAACGCTAGTGTGAAAGTAGCCTTAGAGACAGCAGCAAGGCCAGCAGATAGACTGAACGATCTCCACAGACAGAAGTTTACCTTCCTTCTGTGCAGACATTACATCCACAGTCCTGACAGCCATGGGTGTAGAAACCCCCAAATATCTGGGGGGACAGTATTTTTGCTCGCCGGGTCTATTCTTATTCAGTAAACTGCGAGTTGTTTATATCGTTAAATTTTAAGTGTGTGTGTATGTGTGAAAAATCTCACAACAAAAAAATATGCAAAATGAACAGTTGTTTATCAGGTCACAGAAATTAACCAAACGTTTGGCATATATTTCAGTTATTCCGGGTACTTTCTCTGGCACCCCCCCTTCTTCCCCCGCCAAAACAATAATCTCCCCTTATATATAATTTACTTACAGTTCTGAAGACTCAGGGGTGCTGGCTGGCTTGGCCTCAGGGGTGCTGGCTGACTTGGCCAGGCAGAAGGAGTGTGGGAGACTGTGAGGCCTTTTTCTCCAATCTGCTCCGGATCAGTGCTTTGGGCTGGAAGTGGGCACAATTAGAAAAAAAAAAAATTTCATTACACCTCAGGTCAGACCACCAATCAGACCCCTAATGTTAATCAGACCTCAGCTAACACTCCCAATAAGATCCCCAATGTTAATAAGACCTCAGATCACACCTCAGCTCAGACCCCAATATGAATCACCCTCAATCAGACCTCAGATAAGAGCCCCATGCCTCATAGCAGCCCCCAGTGCCTCTCCAGCAGCCCCCAGTGCCTCTCATCAGCCAGTACCAATAGCCCCCCCAATCATGTGCCAGTAATAAGAGGGCCCCCCAATCATGTGCCAGTAATAACAGGGCCCCCACCCCCCCATTATGTGCCAGTAATAACAGCCCCCCACATTATGTGCCAGTAATAACAGGGCCCCCCCAATAATGTGCCAGTAATAACAGCCCCCCCAATCATGTGCCAGTAATAACAGGGCCCCCCGCCCCCCCATTATGTGCCAGTAATAACAGCCCCCTCATTATGTGCCAGTAATAACAGGCCCCCCCAATCATATGCCAGTAATAACAGCCCCCCAATCATGTGCCAGTAATAACAGCCCCCCCCAATCATGTGCCAGTAAAAACAGCCCCCCCAAATCATGTGCCAGTAATAACAGGCCCCCATTATGTGCCAGTAATAACAGCCCCCCCAATCATGTGCCAGTAATAACAGCCCCCAATCATGTGCCAGTAATAACAGCCCCCCAATCATGTGCCAGTAATAACACCCCCCCCAATCATGTGCCAGTAATAACACCCCTCCCCACTAAGAATTGTATATATTTAAAAAAATATATAACACTTATACTTACCTCTTTGGAGCGATGCGATGCAGGCCTCTTCCGGTCTGTGTCCCGACTCCAGTGCTGTATGGCTCAGGTGGTGCCGCCTACTCCGGCCTCTGATAGGCTGCCGGCCTAGTAGTGCCAGAAGCCTATCAGAGGAACAGGAAAGGGACACACCTCCCTGCCCTGCTCCTCAGCACAGCCTTATGTTTATATTGCTGTCCTGAGGACGGCGATACAAACAGATCACTATGGAGATGAGCGCTTCGCTTCCACAATGGAAGCGCTCATCTCATTGCCAGCCCCGCCGGCGCCGCACATATTGCCCTGCTGCTGCTGGGGAAGATTTGACCATACCTGTCCCCCCCGCATTATTTCCTGGGGGTGGATCCGTCCCCCCGCTTCCTACGCCCATGCTGACAGCTCCTGTATAATAAGAGAAAGCTCAGCTCCTGTATTAAAGGGGTTGTCTCATCTTTTACATTGCTCTATATGTTAAAGCCAACACTGTAATTAACATCTTACCAATGTAGTTCTGTTTTCCATGTTTCCTCTTCTCCAACCTATGTGTAATTTTCCATTCCTTTATAGACCTCTCGTTGTCAAGGGTTATGGCCACCATGGCAATTAAGCAGCGGTGGTCGCATCTGCTCACTACACACAAAGCAGGAGATTTGGTGGCCGGGATCAGGAAGTGCGCCTAACCGCGCAAGTGCAGTAGGTCCATTGCCAGCCACCTCGTAGATGCTGTGTTGAACAGCTCCCGGCAGTGACAGAAGCCTCGAAGCTGTTCAATACAGTAAAAAGCAGGTCAAAGCATACAGGGGGGGAAATGTCCAGGATGAAAGGCTATCATCTAGAGATATATGACAGCCTGGTCGTAGCTTTCATCTGCTGATAGAAGACTGCAGTTCATGGATGTCAGTTTTTTATTAATGTTTTATTTTATTTATTTTTGTGCTACTTTCCATCACACTGTTATCTCTATATGCAAATATAAAGATAACACTGGAGTTTGATTACACATTCATGAAACTTAAGCAGCAGAAGCAAGGGGCAGGATTGCACTATTCCAGCACCACTTGCCTCTGCCATCATTCAACTCTGCAACTCTGATCAGTGGTCCTTATGAAGAGCATGAGAGAGCAGAAAGGAGGAGGTGAGACAACCCCTTTAACATTCAGCACAGCCCAGACAGCTCCTGTGTTTCTAGTGTGAAAGGGGAGAGCTCAGCTCCTGTATTAATCCTTCAGCACAGCCCAGACAGCGCCTTTGTTTCTAGTGTGAAAGGAGAGAGCTCAGCTCCTGTATTAATTCTTCAGCAGAGCTCAGACAGCTCCTGTGTTTCCAAAGTAAGAAGGGAAAGTTCAACTGCTGCATTACCCCTAGAGCCAAGCCTGCATCCATCTTGCCCCGACACTACTAGCATTCAATCTTATGAATGCCACAGCCTGTAGCTGGTTCCCTGGAAGGACAATTGTAAGTGCACCAACATTAGCACGCCAACATTTTCTGCAACCGGGCCCCACCGCTTGGACCAGGTTAATTGTTACAGTAGGGTATAGTAAGCTGAGTGCTAGGAGTAGATAGCTGGGAAGTGCATACTGTCTTTATCTTTCAAAGGAGAGTGTGTGTGACCACAATCACTGCTTACTGTTACAGATAGCCCACCCCCTTCACCGTTTTTTTTTTTTTTTTTTTAGACAGAAGTGCTATCTGTGTTTTGTTCCTTTTATTGCATTATATTTATGTTCTTCACCATTGTTCACCTTTTCCATATAAATCTGTTGATGAGTTAACTCCTTTCCGGGGTGATTGTGTACTGAACTGGGCAGGGGTTTCCCAAGTGAATCCTTGACAGAAGAGGAAGACCCCCCCTGCTATCCTATATAGCTCAAACCATGATTTGAGTGAATGCGTCAAACCTTGCCTACTAAGGGCTGCTCAAAGAGGTGTTAAATGTATTTGTGGTCAAGGCTCTGGGGGGAGTGTGGAACAAGGGAGGAGAACTGGACGTGGTGGGACCTAACTGGCTAGTGGTGTGCCTTTAGCCACGTAACGCGGGTAGCCAAAAAAGGGGGCTAACCCAGGGAGTTTGAGCTAAGAGTGAGACTGGAAATGAGGGAGGGTAGGGTGGGACACTGCGCGATGCCGACACCTGGGAGGAGAGCGTGCGGCCGGCTAAATACCCTATGCCCCTCCCACAAATGCAGGCTGGGAATCCAGCCTGCCATACTTGTGGTCAAGGCTCCGGGGGGAGTGTGGAACGAGGGAGGAGAACTGGACGTGGTGGGACCTAACTGGCTAGTGGTGTGCCTTTAGCCACGTAACGCGGGTAGCCAAAAAAGGGGGCAAAACATGGATTTAGGCAGTTTATTGTTTGAGAATTTCACAAAACCAAACTGGAAAAAGCTTTGGCAATCTCGACTCGTGGATGTGGGATGTAACGGGAAAAACATGAAGATTGCCATCGTCCCATCTTTCGTATGACGTGAGCGGGAACGCCATGTTTGGAAGCTGCGGATGCGGCCCCTATTTGGAAAGAGTGTCCGGAGATGGAGGCAGCGTGGAACCCCAGACCCGAAACTATGGAACGAATGTGCCTGATGAACTGCGCGGATGTCAGTGAAAGCACGGGGAAAGGCAGTAAGGGGCTGTCGGGAGCTCTCTCGTGGAGAGTGGAGAGTAGCTGATTAAACACTGACACTGGGCACCAAGGATTGGACGAATTGAAGTACTCGATCTGTACCGGTGGACCGACTTGGGAGGTTTTGGAGGAAAGTAGAGAGAAAGTGAAGTGGTCTGAACTACGACAGAGCTGACTGATTGCTGGCCCTGGATTCTGGGCTGAGGTGCAGCAGAATTCCCCAGGCCTGAGGAAGCCATAGAAGCTGAGGTAGTTGGCAGCTTTGAGGATCAAGCTTCGGAAAGGGCCAAAAGGACTGCCATCTAGGGCGGCAGAAATTTTTTGGAATAAATCCCCTGTGACTGGTTGTCTGGTGGGAGTGGAAGGAGAAGAGAGCTTCTGAATGCCTCTCAAGACCGCCTTGACCGCCTGGGAGGAAAAGAAAGAGGTATGACTGGGGTGACTGATCATGTGGTGGTGCTGGATGCCCGCTAGGTACAGTCTGATGGTGTTGTGGGACAATCGGAGCTCCTTGTGGCAGTACGCCAGGAAAGCCAGGATGAAAGAGACTCTGTCCCTGTCCCCCCTGGGGTGAAGGTGTGCAAACCGCCTGAAAGTGTTCCACCCCGTTAGATAGTTGCGGGCAGAATTGGCCGAGAGTGACCTGCGGATGAGACCGTGGGCTGCAGAAATGTACTCCTCTAGTCCATGATCAGGGCTTCGAACCCTGGAGGGTTGATCCCGACTCTCTGTGCTCCCGGCATGACCTGAAAAAACAAATTAAAGTTTAAACGGGACAGAGCATCGGCTGCGGTATTTTTCTTGCCCTCTATGTGCCTGCAGATGACATGGAAATTATTCTGGAGAGACAGCCAGGTGAGCTTACGGACCAGACGCATGACCTTTGGGGAGCTGGACCTGCCCCTGGCGAGGATGTCAACGACTGCCTGGTTGTCAGTCATGAAGCACACTGGCCTGTTACTCCATGACTGCCCCCAGACAAGAGCGGCTGCGACTATGGGGTAGACCTCGAGCAGGGGGGAAGACCTGGCAGCCTCCTGGTCTGAAGAGACCTGCGCGGGCCAAGGACCCGCAAACCATTGGTCCCCGCAGATGGCCCCGAAACCGAGGGAAGCAGCAGCATCGGAGAACACCAAGGGGGAGGCATCATCCCACTGAGGAACGAAGAGGGAGATGCCATTCCAACTGGACAAAAATAGGGACCACATGGCCAGATCTGCCAACGCATCGCGTCCGAGGTGGATGAGGGCATGCTGATCATAGGCTGTTTGGAGGAGTCTGAGTAGGCCGGCGGTGAATGATCTGCCCTGAGGCATGATCCTGGCGGCAAAGTTGAAGGACCCCAATAAAGACTGGAGTTCCAACTTTGACACCGTGCGGGTACCCACGAGCCTGGCCACTGAGTCCTTTAGCCTGCTTAATTTGTCCAGGGGAAGGCTGGCCTCCATTCTGACTGTGTCCAGGGTGATGCCAAGAAAAGTGATTACCCTGGAGGGGCCCTCGACCTTTGCTGATGCCACTGGAACGTTCAGGCGACTGAACAGGCTGAGGAGGCTGTCCAGCCTATCCGGGGCATGCTCGGGCTGCTCGATGAGCAAGAAGTCATCCAGATAATGGATGACCCTCGGACAGTGGACGTGATTGACCAGGACCCAGTGAAGTGCTTGGGCGAACTGGTCAAAGAGCCAGGGACTGCTCTTTGACCCGAACGTCAAGCGGGTGACAAAATAATATTTTGCCCTCCATTTGATGCCGTAGAACTTCCACAGGTGAGGCAGGATAGGCAGCAACTTGAAGGCATCAGAAATGTCCGCTTTTTACAACCAAGCTCCTGCCCCGACCTGTAAGATGAGTTCCACGGCCTCTTCCAGTGAAGAGTACTGCATGGAGAATTCGTCCGACGGGACCAGAGAATTGAGGCTGGGGGTGCTGGATGCATGAGGAGCGGACAGGTCATAGATCAATCTCTTTTTATTGGAGGATTTTTTGGTCACCAGACCTATGGGGCTGACTCGGTACACAGGGAAAGGGGATTCGGCAAATGGACCGATCATGAAGCCCTTCTGTAACTCCGCCTCCAACAGTTCGTCCACCGCCCCGGGATCCGCAAGAGAAGAGAGAAGGTTAGGGCACTCATGAGTGGTCTGCGGAAGGGTGACTAGCCCTGTATGAAACCCCTCCAACAAACCCTGCTTGAGAAACAGGACAAAACTGGGGTCATGATGTTGTTGGAGGAGGGAGAGTAACAGGTCAAAGTTGACCCCACCTAGTCAGGGGCGTTTGGCCGTGCGTTGGGAACAAGAGGACTGAGGATGGGCCCTAAAACAGATGGAGCAGATGTGCAAGGCTTTGCACTTATCGAAACTGCAGAAACCTAGGTTAAAGTTGTTACAAATCTGATTCTTCCCTAAAAAGGTGATGGGACGACCTAGCTTGTCGGTGGCGGGGTTGGGTTTCTGCGCTCCGGAGCTAAACATTGGCCTGGGAGGGGGTGGGTTAGGGACATGGGGGCACCAATCAGAAGAATGGAGGACTGACTGGCAACCGGCACAGGCTGGGGATTTCAGCCCGGCGAAATGCCTGCAAAAAATCTCCATGTCCAAAACCGCCCAGTTGGTGACATGCTGGTGCTGGAGGAACGCTGCTGCCGCTTTTGCAGAGAAGGACCGGTGGTACTCGTAAAATGCGGAACCGCCATATTTGTATCCTAGCTCGGTGACTTTGTACATGTATGTGTCCAGTTCCTCCCTGCGGTGGGGATGAATGGAGCACACGATGTCCCGGTACAGGCTGAAGGTCAGCATAAATTCGGGGATGGTCAGCTTCTTATTGAGGCGGACGTCTTTGGACCTCAGTACCACCGATACATCACCGCAGGCGATTGTCCGGTTTTCGACCGTGTCATGGGTGGAGATCAGGATGGCGGCCAAATTGATGTCCTTTCCTGCCAGGATATCCCGCCTGATGTTCTCTGGTATGAAGAATGCGGGGGCGATGTCGGGAGAAGCAAGGCTTGTACCTGGGATGTTAGCGTAGGAAGTTGAAGGAACAGCTTCGGGCTCTGCGGGAGGAGGAGGCGTGGCAATCGTGTTCTCGACGGCCTGAAGCCTGGAGTTGATGTGTGATATTGAAGACGCTAGGTTGTTGATGGTTGCGTGGAGTTGGGTCAAGGAGAGCTGAATGGTTGACATGGAGACCAGGTCTTCGGAGGCTCCGGGCGGTTCGGGAGCCCTGGGTGACTCGGGAAAGAGCAGGCGATATAACTCTGCCTTTCGTGCTGATGCCGAATGGCGGATCCCTTTCTTTTTGAGCTCAGCCTGGGGATGGTCCAATGTCTGTAGGACGCGCGGCTGGCTGCCTCGGAGACCGCTGACTCTGGGATGGACATTGAGTCCTCAATGTCCGATACGTGAGACATGATATCGAGGAGAGGGCACACCGTTTGAGTCGGACCCTGGAGCCAAGAGGAATTTGGGGTGGCAAAAGGGGAACCTGGGAGCGAGCAAAAAACCCGGGAAGGTCCACGAAGAGGGTGAGACTTTGCACCCCGCGACCTGGGATTTGTAAGTGAGGCAGAAATTTAACAGGTACCTGCGTGGAGAGGTACACCAACAACATTTCTGAAAACGGAACTTACGCGGATGACGATCAGGAAGAAACGAGACCTGAATGAGGGAAGAAAGAAATGACAACCTGAGCAGGTCAGGAATTAAACGAGAGTGATGGACTGTGCCGAATGAGTCGGGCCGAAGACCCCATGGTGCGCCGGGAGATGGTTACTGGAGAAGAAGAATGGCCCCTACGAAGCCGTGATGGCGAGATGAAAACGAGAATGGAGGTAGGTGATGGAAAGAACACGAAAGAATGAAAAGGCCTGAGCGTATGAGGAAATGAAGAAAGGAACGTGAGCTGCTTGACAGGGAACTTGGAAAGAGTCGGGTCCTGTGAAACAAGACCGAAAACCGAGATGCCTCTGGTGACGAGGTCTCAACTGGATGTCAAAGTGGAATTCTACCAGAGTGGCAGCCAGCGAAGCGACATGACCTGCGCACGACAGCAACGGAGAGCCAACGGGACCCGAGTGTGAGAGGTGAAGAGCCTGACCTGACCGTGATAGGTACACTTAAAGCGGAAAGAAGGCGTGACGGGACAGTGAGGGGTGAGTTAACGTGAGTGGACAAAGACAGGTGAAAGACCTTGATGGGGACTGCTATGGAAGTGAGTGATTGTGGGGGTGTCAGGCGACCGGCCCTGAAAATCCGTGCGTGAAGGGAAGGAGACAAAAACAGGGCCTGACAAGCAAGGCGGACACGATGAAAACCTGAACGTACCAGGTGACAGGACATGAAGAGTAACAGGACACGAAAAGAACCTGAACGTATCAGGTGACAGGACACGAAGCGAAACTGAACGTATCAGGTGGCAGGACGTGAGGAGTAACAGGACATGAAGAGAACCCGGATTCAAGGAGACCGGACAAGAGGAGAACCTGAGCGTATCAGGTGACAGGACACGAAAAAAAGAACCTGAACGTATCAGGTGACAAAATACGAAGGGAACCTGAACGTAACAGGCGACAGGACACGAAGCGAACCTGAACGTATCAGGTGACCGGACATGAAACGAACCTGAACGTATCAGGTAAGAAGACATGAAGCGAACCTGAACGTATCAGGTGACAGGACGTGGAGAGTAACAGAACATGAAGAGAACCTAAACTCAGGTGACCGGACACGAAACGAACCTGAAAGCAACAGGTGACAAGACACAAAACGAACCTGAAAGTATCAGGTGACCAGACATGAAACGAACCTGAACGTATCAGGTAACAGGACGTGAAGAGTAACAGGACATGAAGAGAACTTAACTCAGGTGACAGGACACGAAAAAGAACCTGAACGTATCAGAAGACAGGACACGGATAGAAAATTTTTATTTATTTTTTTGCGCGCAGTGCTTCAAAGACTGAAGCGGGGATGAGGTGAGGCTGGTGCCGGCTGTCCGGACCTGCGGGCGAGTGATGGAGTGAAGCGGGCGTGGTGGGTGAGTGGCGGTATGGCTGTATGGCTGAGCTCCCCTGGACCCAGGTGGACCAGGACCCAGGAGCAGAGCCCGGCTGCATACCCCCGCGAAGGCCGGGGAGCGTCGCTCAGGGGGATGCATCCGGGCTCCCAGCAAGGCGATCCCGGACGTCAGATGCGCAGCCAATTCCCCGGGAAAGGAACGGCGAGGCGGGGGTTAATGCGGCGGAACAGCGTGCCTCCTGGCACATATCTCAGAGACACTTGGCAGTCTCTGAATATTGCGTTTGTTGCATAGGTTGTGAGGTATCTGTGCAGAGCCGTGATCCGTTAAAGGGAGGCACCAGTGCTATGAGCGTGTTCCCATGTTTGCATGCTGAATGGATTCCTCACCCTGGATGATTTGAGACTCAGATGCGGCTCCGCCTCCCGCACACACGAACATACAGACACCTAGTCAAGATGCATCACGTCGGAGTTTGTGAGTCAATCTTCCTTACTAGCTCACTATTGCCTTCCCACAGCCGTATGAACTGTCCTGACACGTATCTCAGAGACCGGACGAGAAGAGCGATGAGGAGACCGGTCCCGAGAAACGGCGCAGGAGCGGGGAACTGATGGGCGGGAGAGAAGGCGGGGCGTCCCGACCGTGGGTGGGATCTGAGGCAGCGGGGCGGTCATGAGCAAATGCGGGAGATTTAGTGAGCGGCAAAGGTAGTCAGCCCGGGGGAAGGCGTGGAGCGCGCGGCTGCCAGTGGCCGCGCAGACACCCGACCTGCAAGAAAACGAAGGCACCGTGCCTACTTACCGACGCCGCAGAGGAGATCGACGGAGCAGGAGGGCGCAGTCGCCGCTACACGCTGGAGCTGGGGAGCCGGAACCGGAAGTCGCACAGGTAAGACGTCACACTGCGCGATGCCGACACCTGGGAGGAGAGCGTGCGGCCGGCTAAATACCCTATGCCCCTCCCACAAATGCAGGCTGGGAATCCAGCCTGCCATACTTGTAGACAAAATCATACAATTCTATTAGTCTCATGATTGACTATCATCCATAGATTTTTGGACACACCATAAAACTAAAAATGTTTTGCCTGGCCTAAAAAAGTACCAGCAGACACATTTGTTATTTGGTGGCAGTTGTGTAGGTTATTATTGTCAAAGTTATTCTTTTTCACAGTTCACTGTAAATTATATTAAAAGGGTATTCCTATTTTGGCCTTTCTTGACCAAGATGGGAATAACCACAGTAAGCACCGCTGGGAGTAGGCTGAGTAACGGAAAAGGGAAAGAAGCCGACACCATGCGGTTTCTGTAACTCCCTGTAACAGCTATGCAAACAGTTTATGCCATGGCAATTATGGAAACAATGGAGCGCAGGCCATTCAGCTATTTCTGTGACTCTATGTGTGAGATATATAATGCAAAAAAATAAAAAAGATGTAAAAAAATATCCAAAAATAACACGTATCCCCCAAAAAAATCTATGGTATTGTGTAGTCCAGATATTAGACGATTAATAATGTTAGAAGAGATTAATCATGTTAATTGATCGAGATAATTAATAAATAGTTATTCCTAATCCATCCAATAATCAATGTTCATGATTGGGATAATAGCAAATGGTTAATGATGTTACTTAATCCAGATTATTTCATTCAAGAATCAATGTTTATGATTATCATTCCCCTATTAGAATATATACTGTACCTCCAGCCTCATAATCACTTGTTCTTTTCTGTCAGGTGAATGCGTAATTTTTGGGGCCTGTACTGGCCTACAGTAAAATTGTTATCCAGTGACCGTCTAATATACCTCCAGCCACATAATCACTTGACCTTTTCTGTCTGGTGAATGCCTAATTTTTGGGCCCTGTACTCCACCGGCCTACAGTAAAATTGTTATCCACTGACCGCCTAATATACCTCTAGCCACATAATCACTTGATCTTTTCTGTTAGGTTAATGCCTAATTTTTGGGGCCTGTACTCCCGTGACCTAAAATATATTTTTTTCTAGGCTCCAGCAGGGCAAATTTTTGAGAGTCTCCCTTTGAGAGGCATAAAAATGCCCCCTGATTAAAATACATATTTTTTTGTTGGAATTTTTTACCATTTATCCCCTTCTGGTGTGTCACTGTCCATGTTGAGGGACTTATTTGTGCACTTCTAGTAAGTATTTGGTGGCTGCAAATATGACCTGAAGTTTATTTTTGGTTCGCCTGCCATTAAAGTTTGATCGCAAACACGTGTTCGTGTTTGCAAAACATCTCGGCCGATGTTCGTCCATCACTAGTTATAATACATGCTGTTCTATGCTTCTGCATTTGTATTCTTGTAGTTTTACCAATTCACAATCCTGTTGATCAATAAACAAGGTAGACTACATAAAACAGTCAAAATAGATAATTGAAGGAAAAAGGCAGCTCTCATCTGCTCCTCCTGCCAGAGCACGCATAGGAAGCTTGGACCCGCCTGATGCAAAACTGAAGAAAAGAGAAAATCCAGCTCTTGATTGCAGGGAATCCTTTATTCACCGCGGTATAAAAACTTGCACATACGCAGGACAGTCAAATCTACACATTTCGGATCTTTGCATGCTGGTCCTTACTCATGATATGAATGACCAACATCAATAATAATAATATCTTATATTATTACTCCACCTCCCACAAAGGGTGATAGAGTCACATGACTATGATGCAAAATTATTGATTCAAATTTGGAACACATGTTACCAAAGAAATCACAAGGACAAAGAAAAAAAGAGCAAATCATAACAAAAACAAAAACATCAATTGTATTGCAATATTGCCTTCTGTTTAGCCCAGCAGGAAAACAAGTTAACAACTGAAACATCCAAAAGGCTTCTCTATTCAGTAGCTTCCTTCTATGATCTCCACCCCTCACAGGTGCTTTAACCCCGTTCAATACCTTGTGCTGTTAGAGCTGAGGTGTCGCCACCATGTACCACTGCAAAATGTAAACTAGCTGCAGAGACGTTGTGGTTTTTATAATGTGGCACATCCGAGATGTGCTTGCGGATCCTGGACTTAATTGAGTTGGTTGTACAACCCACGTATCGCAGTGAGCATAGCTCACAAGTAATTAAATAAACAACAAATTTTGTGTTGCAGTTTAAATATGATTTAATCTCATAGCTATTATGGTTCAGCATGGATTTCAAACATTTATCAACTTGCATTTTGGATGTTTCAGTTGTCAACTTGATTTCCTGCTGGGCTAAACAGAAGGCATGATTTGATATTGCAATACAATTGAAGTTTTTGTTTTTCCTCTGATTTCTGCCATTAGTTTTAACCCACTCTTTTTTTCTTTTTTTTCTATGTGATTTCCAAATTTTAACCAATAATTTTGCATCATTGTCATGTGACTCCATCACCCCTTGTGAGTGGTTGAGTAATAATACTATAAGCTATGCTATTGATGTTGGTCATTCATATCATGAGTAAGGACCAGCATGTAAAGGTAGATTTGACTGCCCTGCGTATGTGGAAGTTTTTATAATGCTGTGAAAAAAGGATTCCCTGCAATCAAGAGCTGGATTTTCTCTCTTTTCTTTAGTTTTACAGAAAACAGTCCTCTTATTTCGAAGACAGGAATGGTTTATACTGAATATCAGACTGCACACTGTGTGAAAGTGTATGACGACAGAACAGATGGATTGCAGAGTGGTCTGTAACCATGGAAACAAGTGTATAATATGATGGAAAAAATATTCTAGCCAGTAAAGGAAGCAATATGGATAATAACAATACATTAGTAAGTGCCTTGTATTAACTTTCTCTACATGATAAATGCCATTTACTGAAGTGAGACAATCCTTTAAGCATGAAACGGCTGTGATCTTCATTAGCATATTTATGGATTCCTACAACTTTTGACACAGTAGGGCTTTAAAATGAGAGTTTATACAATATATCTGGTGTTGAGCGACTAGAAGCATCAAAAGCAGAATTCGGACCGAAGTTTAGGAAAACTTCATTTTGACAGGAATCTGAATTTCCTTGCTTTTCGTAGTAATGATTCAGTTTTTTTTTCAACAATGGCAGCTGCACATGTTGCAAATTGAAAGTAAGAAGCCTGGGAATGTCATATGACCCATAATGCCATGAAGCCAGCCAATCCGTTGGTAGCCATCCCCTGTGATGTCAGAGCCATATAAAACCCTAAGCCTTCGCAATCTCCACCATTGTCCTGTGAGCTGAGCATAGGGAGAGACATGGGGAGTGCTCATGAACTAGGGACAATGTTGCTGCAATAATCCCGTGGCCATGGTTCATCCATCTGTCAAGTTTGGCCATCTAGTGTTAAAACTAATAATGTTAAAAGCAAAATACCACTAGGTTCATAGTAGGGAAGGATCCCGTCCTTATGGAGGGATTATGGTCATTACTGGTGTGGATACCTACATTTTTTTGCTTTGAGGAAGATTTTCCCACCTCAATGCTGTGTACCATCACATAGGAGGACAGGGGCTGCTGCATACACGCTCCGGCTACCCCCTGTCCTTTTTTTTATTTCTTTATTTATCTTTATAGTGAATCAACAAAAGAGAACTGGTACCATAGAATACCCAATAAAATGAATCTTTATTAAACATAAAAACATAGAAAAAAACATATATATAGACAAAAATACATATACATAGAGACCATACAGGGTGCCTTCAGAGAACGGTCCACAATGGCTGCTATATTTTTAGTTAACTCATAGTGTGGTATTATATATTTAACGTGTGAGACACTGCTTGTGGTTGATATCAAGGTCAGCATACCATATATAAGCTTTCTCTAATCATAGATGCAGCTGTCTCTCACTTTAAATACATATAGCATCACTGTAATCGGGGTATAAGTGCAACTATGTTCACAGGGTCGGTGCCATATATTATTCGCAGCCTATTGCATAATCTATGATCTAAGCGCCAACACTGATCTGCGTATGTCTCTTACCCCAATGTCCAGTGATTCAAATGTGGTCAGTCTCTGTTAAGCAATCCTCGACGCACGTTTCGCTTATTGCTTCCTCAGGAGGATTACATTGTTTTTATGTTTAATAAAGATTCATTTTATTGGGTATTCTATGGTACCAGTTCTCTTTTGTTGATTCATATATTAAGGAGGTACACCCTTGTTACTATACAAGGCTGTGTCAATCCAGTTGAATATTATCTTTATAGTGGTCTGAGCTTGGTCTTCTAAATCAAGATCCACTGCATAGATATACTGTATATCTGCCTGCAGCAGCAGTGAGAGGGAGCTTGGTAGTGTACTGCATATTGTCTAATAATAGAGTTCAATGTATATCAGTATGAAGTTATTTTCTCACCCCCCCCCCCCCCCCCACCCTTTCTGTTTATGCAGGTAATTTAGAGCTTTGGGTCAGACCTCTAGGCCAGTGTTTCCCAACCAGTGTGCCTCCAGGTGTTGCAAAACTACAACTCCCAGCATTCCTGCACAGCCAAAGGCTGTCCGGGCATGCTGGGAGTTGTAGTTTTGCAACAGCTGGAGGCACGCTGGTTGGGAAACACTGCTCTAGGCAATAGGTTTACTCAATTTGGGACAACTAGTGTAACATTTACATTCTCTCAGAGGGCACAATGTTGAATTCAGGCACAGAGCTTGGTGATTACATACTAGACATGAAACACAGAGCTTGGTGGGTATAAATGAGAGCTGAGGCACAGAGCTTGACGGTTGTCAGTAGCTAATAGAACAGTCTCAAAATATACGGTAGTTCACAATACAACTCTAAGCAACCAATTGTAGATATTGGTTCACAGAGAAACTCACTGTAACTAGCGTATACAGGTCTCTTGTTCATTTTCTCTTTCCATTCTATAATATTTTATTGTTTAATCATATAATGCACACACAAAGACATTATGACATTAAAATACTCATTAGAGTCCCACAAACCTAAACCCAAGAGAGGAGGATGGATGAGGAGAAAAAAAGTATACCGACCTCTTGACAACCTTATTACGAATTTCACAACTCAATTGACATCAAGCATGTACAGGGCTTAGTAGGCTGACAGGGTTACTCTTTAATGACACTCTCAATCCTGGGTTTCTTGGAGCCTATAAGCAGGAAATCTGTAACCACTTGCAATGATCAAGGCCACATTTGGAGCTCCAGGAGGCCCAATCAGTTGCAGCTGTCCAAAATCACCCTGTTGCTGACTCGTGGATTACTGCCACAGTTTTGCAATTTGCATGCTGTGGATGTGCCTGTGTATTTAGCTCCATTCAATGGGGTTAATCTGTGTGTGGACAGTAGATGCCGTTTTGTGCAGAAACCACATACAGTGCAGAAGTCACATACGCTACAGCACACATTTCCCAATGAAAACTATGTGAATCAGATTCAGTACAGACTGTAGAATATGCACCAAAATCTGCACAGATAGGATGTGTGAATATGGTATCATGTCACTTCTTGATGCATCTTCCATGTGGCATCCATAATCAGTTACTTCCACGAATATCAGCCTCATTGAATAGGGGTAACCCATGTACAAAGCCTTGACACTTGATAATGCAAATCTGCTGCAGAAATAGAAGATTTAGGCTCAGATTTCCTCAGTTGATTTTTCTGATAGACAAATTGGCCATGTTCACATACCCTAATAGTTGGCCACTTTTTACTAGGGTTTCTTGCAAAGGTGTGTGGACTGGCTATGTTCCCTTATGGTCACATTACAGGGGTTGTGCAAGGCAAAGATACTGATGACCTATTCTCAGTATAGGTCATCAATATCAGATCCACGGCAGTCCAACTTCTGGCACCCCACCAATAAACTGTTTGAAGGGGTAGCAGCTCTCGTACGAGCACTGTTTCCACTTCAAATTTACCTGTGTGTCTTCTCCTTTGTAGAGGCAGCACAGTGTAATTACAACTGAAGACAACCCCTTAAAACTACTGATATCCTGTGGATAGGTCATCGACATCTTTGCATTGTAGAAACCCCTTTAAAGTATAAAAGATTATTTCATGGTGTGTTATCACTGTGAATGATTTTGTACAATGTTTCTTTACAAATTCTGCTTAGAGATTCCGAGTATATATCACGTATTTTTTGTCTCTCCATTCCTCCTTTGGTTCTATTACAGTAGAAGGAAACGTAAGTAGTTTTACTTATTTCCTGTTGTTTTAGCTCCTAAGCATATGTGCTTATGCTATGTCTGTGCTATATTTCTGTGGATGAAGAGTTAAATAAGTCATAGATTATGGATAAGGTTGAAGCATACCTGTAGAAAATCTTCATGTAATCTATGTTTTTAACATTGAATGTTTTTCAGTATCTTTTGTGAGGTGAATATTACTGTACTTTATAAAATGACTCACACAATTGTATTTTTGTATTTCTTGTCTTCAAAGGCCGCCTGATGTTCTGTGCTGGTCCAGCCTCTGCAGCAGAGAGAGACTAGAAAACAGCCCTTGACTTCAATGTATCTCTTTCATCTTCCTTCTCCTTTATTCTGTTTATTCTAAGGACGAGATGCCACAGATCATAAAATAAATACGCAGCAATATATGTGTGTCTTGGAGCGAGTCTGGATTTTTTTTTCTTACGCAGTTAATGACTGGGATAAATAAGGAATTCATTTTAAAACAACTCCTGAAATCATTACTGCTATTGTTTTGCAAAAATGTATCTTATTTCGAGTAGATTTTATGAGTAATAAAGAATAAAGGAAGAGCTTTGGGGGTTAAGAAGCAACACTTTATGAATGTGAAGAAAAAGAACAAAGGAAATTGCTGTGTGGATATCAGGAAAACACAATTATAGTGTGTTCTTGTTTATGGTCACCATAGTTGAAGAAAACGATGCTAAAGAATGAGAACTGTCTTTTAGACCATATGATACTGTAATGCGTGTAAAAAAAAATTGCTATATTCATATGCTCGGCCAAGCACCTGAGTATAATGGAAGTCAATTGGAGACAACCAGGCACCCCCTGCTCGCAAGAGAAGAGGGTGTCTGGTTCATAAAAAAAGGTTAGAAGTTGATGGAAACCTCATCAAAATGGTTTGGAAACAGCATTAAGAGGATAGCTGGATGCATCTTAGACTCCTATTATGTATGACATACAATAGACAATCACACAAAGGCTGTATGCCAAAATCCAGGTATGTGCAAGCCATCAATCTATCCATGAGACAAATGACAGGCTTAGTCAGCATACCTTACAATGGCAGCCTTGTGCTATGAGATATTCCAAACCAGCTCTCATCTGACTGAGAACCAGTAAACCTCAAAGTTATTTTGCATCTGTTGGAAGGCTTGGGTGGACCTGCACACCTAGATCAATATCATTAGGGTGCCAAAAGTTTTCTGATTGTCCTAACATAATATTCAATAACCTTTCTATACAATTTTGTCATGTAAAAACTAATTTGCAAAAACATGGGCATATGGAAAAGACATGCAAATGAGCAGAATCTGCCTTGTTTTTTAGCTGTCATAAGACTATGAAAATCAATAGATGGCACTATTGAGTTATGAACAGTGCCCTCTATTGGTTTCGCAGTCTTATGACAAGACAAATATTCTTGTCAGAAGACTATGAAACCAATAGAGGGTGCTGTTCATAACTCAATAGCGCTATCTATTGGTTTCATAGTCTTCTGACAAGAATATTTGCGATAACTTGTTTTTTAGAAAATTTGTAATATTCTAAAAAACTAATATATAGCAATATAGCGAATATTATATAATAATTATGTAGTAAGTCAGTAATAATATCTGACACTGGAAAAGCTAGGTAATAACTAGTGTAGATCGCGAGTTATTATCCAACTTTCCCAGTGTCAGATATCATCCTAGTGTAGATCACGAATATTCAAATCGCTAAATTTTATAGTGAATTTTCCATGCAAAAGGCTACACTAATAAGCTTGTCTTAAGACTCAGTCTAATACTCTTGTCAGAAGACTATGAATCCAATAGATGGCGCTATTGAATTATGAACAGCGCCCTCTATTGGTTTAATAGTCTTCTGACAAGAATATTTGTCTTGTCATAAGACTGTGAAACCAATAGAGGGCACTGTTCATAACTCAATAGTACCATCTATTGGTTTTCATAGTCTTATGACATCTGAAAAACAAGGTATATTCTGCCCCATATGTCTTTCCCATATGTCCATGTTTATGCAAATTAGTTTTTACATGACAAAACTGTATAGAAAGGTTATTAAATATTATGTTAGGACAATCGGAAAACTTTTTGTCGCCCAAATGGTATAGATCTAGGTGTGCAGGTCCACCCAAGCCATCCAACAGATGCAAAATAAATGTGAGGTTTACTGGTTCTCAGTCAGATGAGAGCTGGTTTGGAATATCTCATAGTGCACAAGGCTGCCATCTGTCTCATAGATAGCTAGATAGATAGCTAGATAGATGGATGGCTTGTACATACCTAGCTTTTGGCATATACCTTTTGTGTGGTTGTCTATTGTATGTCTATCCTCTTTATGTTGTTACCAAACCATTTTGATGGGGTTTCCATCAATTTCTTACCTTTTTTTTGAACCAGACACTCTCTTCTCTTCTGAGCAGGGGGTGCCTGGGGTTCTCCCATTGACTTGCATTGTATTAAATTGTATTCAAGCGCCTGAATTATTTGGCCAAGCACTCGAATCTGCCGAGCATAGCGACGCTCGAGCCGAGCAGCAGTTTGGCCGAGCATACTCGCTTATCACTAGTTGTGAGATTTACTAATTTTTTGTCAACTATCAAGCTCGCAAAACTGAGAAAATATCCTGCAAACAGTCCTTACATGACCATAGCCTTCATTTACACATAGCCCACAGCCCTACTTACTATTGTTGATCGCGAATATTTTAATCGCAAATATTGGCACTTTGAGAATTCACAAATATCTAGAATATAGTGCTATATCTTCGTAATTGCGAATATTTTAGAGTTTTTTTCATCAGTACCCATGATCCCTCAGTGCTTCTTGCTTGTGGCCCAATGAGAAGGATGCAATATCTTTGACTTTAGGAGTGGTGTTGATCGTGAATTTTTAGCTATTTTCCCAATTGACAATTTTCGCAATCAAGAAAGTAATGACTGGAGATCACAAATTCTTGAATATATGACGAATATTCGCCCAAATATTTGCAAAATAAAATTCAAACAAATTTTAATATTGCCCCTGCCGCTTATCACTGCTACTTACAGTGCCCTGCTGCTCACAAGACGCAGTATAGCAGACAGGTCTGAGTTTAGATAATAGTTACCTGGTAATATCCATGTATCAACAGTTATTATAAATAGCTATAATCACAATGTAAACAACAATTTCACCTTCAATAAAATAGCTGTAACTATAGATCATTGTATTGTCCTCTTCTGTCTAATTGTAAGGCCGCATGCACACGACCGTTCAGTTTTTTGTGGTCCGCAAACCGGAAGCAGCCCGTATTGCCTTCAGCAATTTGCAGAACGGAATGGGCGCCGGCAATATAAATGCCTATTATTGTCCGCAAAGCGCGGACAAGAATAGGACATGTCATATTTTTTTTAACCTGGCCGCGGAACGGAGCCACGGATGCGGACAGCACACGGAGTGCTGTCTGCATCTTTTGCGGCCCCATTGAAGTGAATGGGTCCGCACCCGAGCCGCAAAAACTGCTACTCGGATGCGGACCCAAACAACGGCCGCGTGCATGAGGCCTTAGACTGTTAGACATCTAACACTTCATTACTCTGTGATGTTTCATGTTCTGCAATATAGAAAATGGGAACCGTAAGCTTTTTTATACTTCTCAACTGAATATTAGCCAAGCGGTGCAGTAGTACATCAAGCATCTGTTATTATACTCCTCAACATTTTGGAAGATTAAACATCTCGAATTAGATCCCTAATGATCAAAAATAAAAAATGATGTTATTCTCACCCGTTTATGTATGTGCTTGCTTGTTCTAACCGCAGATGGGGATCACATGCCCAGTCCAGGAAGTAGTGGCTGCAAGGGATAGTGGAACATCTCGGATAACCCCTTTAACAATTCTGGGGCATCTTTTCATACAACTCTGCATTGCACCATTTATGTTATTCCTTCTGGAAATGTAAGCATAAATTGACAACTGGATGTTAGCATTCACATTGTGAAAAGGCAACTCAAACAACACTGACAGTGTCAAACTACATGTATCCTGTTGATAATATAATTGGTAAGGAGGAGAAATAACAAAGGAACGTCACAACCCAGAGTTCTAAGTAAAGATGCTCCAGAATTCTTGGCTCATGGGTCCAGTGACATACAGGTGAGGTTTCCTCTCATTGTAGAAAGGAATGCAAATCATCTCTCAGCAAGTTCTGCCTCTAATGCCACGAGACATAAGTTGTAAGGCATTGATTGTCGGTGAACCCCATAACACTCTCCCTCTGTCACTACCAGAGCTTTGAGAAGTTCTCACAGCTCTGTTTCTCCACCCCTGTGATGATGTCACTACTAGAGCTTGGAGGAGTTCCCTCTGCCTTGTTTCTCCGCCCCTGTGATGAGGTCTTTACTTTCTGTTTCCTTCCTCCCAGCTGTCCCTCCTGTGTTTGATTTCGCTGCCTTTAAATCACCCCTCCTCCTTTGTAGAGGTGTGGATTATACTTTTCATTTGAGCTGTATCTCTCGCTTGAGTATCTTCACCTATGTGATATCTTTTCACTGGATCTGTGTTCTGCTGAAACAAGTACTTCGGATATTGTCTGCTGACTTTGGATCTGTTTTCACTGCAGCTCCTTCAGTTAAGTGTGCAGACATTGTGTGTTTCTGTTTCTTTGCTGACTGGATCCGAGGCGACCCCGGTTCCCTCCATATACTGAGCAGGGCACCGGTGGCCATGCCCCTTCCACTATTGTAGGGGTTTCAGTGGTCATCAGCCTTAGGTACGCGGGCATGTCTCAATCCACCATCTGGATCTAGACATGTGCTTAGCAGCTTAGGGAGAGCATTTAGGGTCTGACAGGGGTCACCCTTTATCCTCCCTAGTTTGGGTCCAGTCAGTTGCTATTCACTGTGTAGGCTCTTGTTGCTCACTTACAGCCATGACACCCTCCGGAGAATGCACATGCCCCCAAAAAGCAGATGGCGATGCATGCTGCACCCTCTTTTGAAGGTAGCCAGGTAAGGAGCCATTGTGGTCATACTGTCACAACTGAGAGTGGGGAAAACCCTCAGCTGTGCGATGTTAAACGTATGTGGAAGCTGCTTGGCCAGGACAACAGAATTAGGGAGCAGGTCACCTCCTACAGCGTCCCTAACACTGACCCTGACTCCTAACTGTATGAGCCGACCCAGATGGTAGGAGGGCTCATACTCAGGAACCTCGGGTCCCTACTAGCCCTCAGCAGATCCCTGAGCTAGGAGCTGGGTAAGACAACCTGTTCCTCCTAGACACGGAGGAACAGGAGTCTAAACTGGCCAAACTGCAAGGAAGGGGGAACATAAACAGCCTATGGATATGGCAGGTGAGTGAAACCACATCCACATCTACCTGCCACAGACACACTGACTGGATCCCGTGCTCACATGCTGATGTCCACACCAAACAAAAAAGGACACAGCACACAGACATAAACACATAGGAACCCAGATCCATAGCTGCAGAAAGATAAGACATCACAAGAACATTCAATAAACGTCACACATAACTTTTATGACCACAAGGGTGGCCCTCACTGGCAGATGGTATAAGAGACCAGGAGGATGACTCCAGCTTACAACATGGTTGGAGTGCCCCTCAGCTTCAGATCTCAGCAGAGGCTAACTAGCCCAAGTAGCCACACCCACGCAGACACACAGTGGAAAGGGAATTAACCCTTCTAACGCCAGACAGGATAGTGAAGCCACTAAAAGGGGAAAGTGCACACACACACATAAACCAGTGTACACCAAACAGATAAAAGGCACACCTACAAAGACAGGTTTCCAGGTGCAACCGCATGCACCTGACAGCAAGCTGCCTAGCAACAGCTCAGGCTGCTATACTGCCAAATACATCATGTTGCCAGCGGCAACCACACGTGAGGCAACATACTTCAGCCCTCATCTGTGATTGACCACAGGACAAGATCGCAGGCAACTGCTTGCGGTTCCAGGAGTCACGGCCATGACCATAGTCATGACATTGATCGAATAACATCTGGAGGCAGGTCTGCACATCCTCTTTACTGTTTCTTTCTTTCCATCCTCCTCTCTCCACCTCACAGCAGTCTCTTCCTCTGTTCCTTCCTCTAAGTCTGCCCCATTTTCTGGTCCTGAACAATTCTCTTGCAGCTGAAGAGCCAAGCCTATTGGGCACCCTCTTTCTACTCTGCAAAAAGATCCAAATTCAAAGTTTTGGGAAGACCCCTCTTCAGGATGTCCCTGGGATGCCTGTATTGGCCTTAGAAGGACACAGAGCCATTGATGAGCTCCAAAGTGCATGGACTGAATGATGGTTTGGGGCAGGCAGCCAGAGATTAATTTCAGCATTTTTGCATATTTGTACAATTCTAATGGTACTTTCACATTCGCGTTTGGTGTGGATTTGTCATGGATCTGCACAGACAGATCCATTCAGATAATACAACCGTCTACATCCATTCAGAACGGATACATTTGTATTATCTTTAACATAGCCAAGACGGATCCGTCTTGAATACCATTGAAAGTCAATGGAGGACGGATCTGTTTTCTATTGTGGCATATTGTGTCATAGAAAACGGATCCGTCCCAATTGACTTACATTGTGTATCAGGACGGATCCGTTTGGCTCAGTTTCATAAGACAGACACCAAAGCGGAATGGAGATGGAACAGAGGCAAACTGAGGCAAATTGATGCATTCTAAGCGGATCCTTTTCCATTCAGAATGCATTAAGGCAAAACGTATTCATTTTGGACCGCTTCTCACAAACGGAAAGCCAAAACGTCAGTATGAAAGTAGCCTAAGTCATGTATTGAATATTATACATGTTGCATTATTTTACATTTAGATTTATTATTAATGCTGACTATTCCTCATTACTTTTTAATTCATTTTATAATCCACTATAAAATTACCAGATGTTATTAAGGTACTGAAAAAATTATCACAGTTTGTTTAATATTAATGGATGGAAGGACTGAATCTTTTCATGTGCATGAAAGAACTGGACATCTTATTTACACATCAGTGGCTAGTAATGTTAATCCAAATAAATGCTTTCAATTCTCAAAGGAGACAAATGTAAAGTATCTTAAAGTAAAAAAATAATCTTAGTTTACAGGAGTAATATTATGATTTTATTGAAAATGTGTATACATTCTAAAAACTTTAAGAAAGGGTATTCCAGAATTGTTATTTTTTGGGGGAAAACAAGAATTTGCCAAAAAAGGGTGAATTCATGTAGTGAGTTTGTTTTAAAATTATTTTTAACAGTGTTGCTTTTTAGCGACACGTTTCATATACTTTATAACCAAAGCCAGAAGGAAACTAAAAAGGAAAGAGAAATACTGTATAAAGGAAGGATTTATGTTTCCTTCCTGTTGGATCCACTTCTGTCTTTGCCTCATAGGAAAACTGCCTTAAAATCTGCAGCGGCATTTTTTTTAAAAGTATGTGTGTGAGGGCACCTCACACTGTATAAAAAACTGTATGTATGACTCCAGTCCTAAGGGGGATCTGTCCACAGATCTGTACCTATGAAACTGGCAGCCCTGTCAAATGGACAGCACTGTGCTTCTTAAGCAGTAACGAGTCATATTGATGTCCTATCCTGAGGATAGGCCATCAATATGTAAAACCCAGAAAACCCCTTTAACTTATGTTATCTGTAGTATTACACAGGACTGCAGGTATCATCTACTACATTATCCGTACTCAGAGAATTAGCATTGTGTTATCTGTGGTGTTACATAGGACTGCGGGTTTAACCATTCAATTATCATTCAAATGAGTGTTTTTTTTTCAGGGAGGCACAAAAATACCAGACTTCAAAAAAGCTAAATTTAGCCAACTAAGAGAGGCCATATGCCTAACTAACTGGGACAAAGTCCTCAAAAATAAAAATACAGACACAAAATGGGATATTGGAGAAAACAAGTGGTGTGGAGGGCACACAGATATCTGGTTGTTGCAAGGAAACGTACCACATATATGGCCATAAAAATATGTACACAATATATATTAGTAATGGGATCCAATTAATCCTAAAAAAAACATAAACAAAGAATATATATATACAAAATGCATCAAAGGTAAAAACAAAAAAATCCAAAAAATATTATAAAATAGAGGAAAAGCATGACAATAATAACCCCCTATCAATAATTCAAATATACTGTATATTTGGTAGACGTATGCACACAAAATGGGATATGTTTTAAAAGCATCCAAAACTCTAATTGTTAGAGGTACATATCTTATGGAAATAAAAGGGTAGGGAACAAGAAAAAAAAAAACAATGTGGATAAATATAAATGTAAAGAAAGCAATAAATGATAAAAATAAAGCATTTAAATCACTAAAACAGGAGGGTAGCGAAGAAGCAAGGAAAAAAATAAAATATGTAAAAGACAAATAAAAGCAGCCAAACTAGAGACAGGGAGATTAATTGCCAAAGAGATTAAAACTAACCCTACAATGTTCTTCAATTATATAAATGGTTAAAAGTATAAATCTGAAGGTGTTGGGGTCAGCCCTCTACATAGTAATGAGGAGAAATCAAAGCTATTAAATATTTTTTTATCCACTGTATTCACTGAAGAAAATAAACTGTCAGATGATATGCAGAATGTGAAAGTAAATTCCCCATTAAAAGTGTCCTGTCTGACCCAAGAAGAAGTACAGTGGCATCTTAAAAAAGATTGAAATAGACAAATCACCAGGACCAGGTGGCATACAGCCCTGTAATCTAAGATAATTAAGTAATGTCATAGCTTGGCCCTTATTTCTGATATTTAAGGACTCTATACTGACAGGTAGTGTTCCACAGGATTGGCACATAGCAAATGTGGTGCCAATATTCAAAAAGGGTCCAAAAACAGAGCCAGGTAAGTTTAACATCTGTCTTGGGTGAACTGTTTGAAGGTTTTCTAAGAGATGCTATCTTGGTGTACCTCAATGAAAATAAGCAAATAAAGCCACATCAGCATGGCTGCATGAGGGATCGGTCATGTCAAACTAATTTAATCAGTTTCTATGAGGAGGTAAGTTCTAGACTTGACTATGGCGAATCAATGGATGTCGTATATCTTGTCTTCTCCAAGACATTTAATACTGTACCACATAAAAGGTTGGTATATAAAATGAGAATGCTTGGACTGGGAGAAAATGTCAGTATGTGGGTAAGTAACTGACTCAATGATAGAACACAGAGGGTGGTTATTAATGGTACACACCCAGATTGGGTCACTGTCACTAGTGGAGTACCACAGGGGTCACACAGATTTACATAGTACCAGTTTCCTTGATTCTGTCCTGATGAATTAACCTCAGGGTTCACTAACAACTGATCTCTATAGGAAACCTACAGACTATAATACCCTCCTCTTATACTCTAGTTGCCACCCACACAACACCAAGGACTTCTTATCTCGCTCACAAATGTTATTAAGGGCAACAGTATAATTCACCCACATCCGGGTAAAATTTACTACACCAAAGCTTTTTACACATGTATTACCTCCCATGTAGTTTATCTAATCAGATGTCCATGCGGTCTTGCATACGTGGGTGAAACCACCCAAAGTGTACAAGACCGCATTTCCAAACACAAGTCCGACATCCGCTGCCAAAAAACAGTTACCCATTCCATATCACTTCATATCTGCTAAATATTAAATTATTCAACTTAGATTCCAGATTCTAGAACATGTTCCATTGGCAAGACGGGGAGGGGGGGCATAATAGGACAATACACCTAAAACAGTGTGAAGCCTATTGGATCTTTGAGCTTAATACTCTCTCATCCAGGGGACTCAACAGGGATTTTGACTTCTGTATTACATATATGAATATTATACATAGTATTTGACATATTCTTAATCTCCCTCCGCTTCATTTTTTACAGACTAAATAAAGCATTTCCCTGACAGGTAATATACTCCTGATGCTTCCTTTTCCTTAAATAAGTGTTTTTTTTTTTTATAACCCATTAACCCATCCTTTTAAGCACTATTAACAAACTTACCTATGTACTTATGTACTTGTCTAAACATTAATATATGACTCTATATGTCTCAATGGGTATCTAGATTCTAGTATATGTCTAAACTTCGTATTATGTCTAGTATCCATGCTTATAGATCCACAGTATCTAATCCTTTGATATGTGTAGCCTTCCATATATCTTTGTGTTTCTATGTTTTTGTCTTATAATTCATATATGTAACAACCATATGTTGTGAGATCCCCCTGATAGATGTGTCTGACATTGCGGCCAGAGCATACATATTAGTGGATTCGCTGTATATTACGGCACCGATGCAATCACCAACCTCTCCCTTCCGATGTCCTGGCTGTGGCAAGCCATACAAAACTTACTGTGCATGAGAGGGCCGGACGGGAGAGCTAACGCCGTCCGCCTGACGCTGCCAGTACTTCGATACCCCTGCCACATCCTATGCGCATGAGCAGACCAGACGGACCGAACATGATTATTTGGGTAGATCCAGTCCTCCTCAAAGATAGCCATAAAAGCATTTGCATAGGGCAGTGCCTGTATCCTGTTTCATCTAATATATACATTGCGCTTGCCCTAATACTTACCTCTTGGGCAATATCACCAGTATTGCTGTCTGTGTATGCATGTTATATCTGGATACACCCTATTTTTTACTTTATACTACATATATACTTTTCTTCTCATATATATATATATATATATATATATATATATATTATCATGCCTGCCTTAATATCTATTTTCTTTTTTGGGCAAGTATCCCGATATACCTGTAAATTAGCATATGCCTTACTTATTTACAAATCTGATGATAAGGTCTGAAGCACAGTGTATCTACCTCTGGCTGCACTGTCCGGTTACATATATGGGGACTTTCACTTCTTCAAAGAGAATAATATATTACAGCATACTCTCTAAAATATCCATGCTTATGTACTCATCTCCAATTAATATATCTATGCCAAGGCCAAGGCCAATAAGATAATGGATTGAATCAAAAGGGGCATAGATGCCCGTGATGAGAAGATAGTCCTGGCACTGTACAAATCACTCATTAGACCACACATGAAGTATTGTGTACAGTTCTGGGCTCATAAGAACAAGGCAGACATAGCAGAGCTGGAGAGAGTTCAAAGGATGGCAACTAAAGTAATAACTGGAATGGGTGGACTACATTATCCACTTTAGAAAAAAGATGACTAAGGTGAGATCTAATAACTATGTATAAGTATATCAGGGGTCAGTACAGAGATCTCTCCCATCATCTATTTATCCCCAGGACTGTGACTGTGACGAGGGGACATCCTCTGCGTCTGGAGGAAAGAAGGTTTATACACAAACATAGAAATGGATTCTTTACGGTAAGAGCAGTGAGACTATGGAACTCTCTTCCTGAGGAGGTGGTGATGGTGAATTCACTAAAATAGTTCAAGAGGGACCTGGAAGAATTTCTGGAGTGTAATAATATGACAAGTTAAAGTTAAGAAGTTTCCCCCCCAAAAGTAAGGAAAATTGGCTTCCCCTTCCTCTGGATCAACTTGCAGGTTAACAGGTTGAACTGGATGGACAGATGTATTTTTTCAGCCTTATAAACTATGTTACCATGGTACATCTACTATATCATTTGTGCTCAGAGTCTCTTAGTACAAATAATGGATTAGATGCCACCTTCAGTCCTATGTAACACCACAGATAACATAATAATGGCTCTCTGAGTACATATAATATACACTGAACATAAATATAAATGCTGCCAATTTGCATGAGTTGAACTCAAAGATCTGAAACATTTTCTACATACACAAAAGACCCATTACTTTCAAATATTGTTCACAAATCTGTCTAAATCTGTGTTAGTGAGGACTTCTCCTTTGCCGAGATAATCCATCCCACCTACCTTATCTGTACTCAGAGAGCTATCACTGGGTTATCTATGGTGTTACATATATAGGACTGCAGGTGAATCTACTACAAAGCTCTCTGAGTACAGATAAGGTAGTTAATGTCACCTGCAGTTCTATGTAACACAACAGATAACACAGCAATGACTCTTTTTACATTTTATGTGCAGACTTCCTCTTCCGGACCCAGCAGCGCAGCAAGTGACAGGGCGCAGGGACTGCAACAGAGAGTGGGCCTGCTGTGGGGGAAGTATAGAAGCTGTAAGGCTGCTTAGCTTATAGAGGACACTGCTGTGCTGAGCAGTTGCGTAGCTTAAAGGAGATGCTGCAGTGGGGGCTCAAAAGGATTGTGTAATGTGGACTTTTGGGGTGGTGATGGGTCCTACAGAGATGTCGGGCTCGGGCGCTGACCCAAATGACCCTATTGTGATCTGCCATTGATAACAGGACCATGCTTTCTCCAATCTCACATGTATGCTGCCTTGGGAGAACATTTGATTTTGCCCTGTCCTTTAAAGCACACAACCAAACCCTTACCTCCACCTGCCTCTTTCAACTCAAGAACATCTCTTATATTTGCTCCTTCCTTCCCCTGAGCGAACTAAAATGCTAGTGTATGTCCTCATCATCTCTCACCTGGACTACTACAACAATCCCCCTCTGTGGCCTTCCATCTAGTACTCTCGCACAACTCCAATCTATTCTCAACTCTGCTGCCTGGTAAATCCACCTCTCCCCTTGTTTCTCCTCTGTATCCCCCTCTGCCAATCCCTTCACTGGCTTCCCACTGCCCAGCAAATTCAGTTAAAAATACTAATAACAGCATATAAGGCCATCCACAACCTTGCCCCCTTCTTACATGTCTGACCTGCGTTCTTGATACATCCCCACACGTAATCTCCAATAGTCACAAGACCTACTTTCTTGTTCTCTATTACTCGCAAAATTGTCTACAAGATTTCTCACGTGGATCTCCCATGCTCTGGAAGTCCCTACCACAGCACATCATACTCTCCCCTAACATTCAATCCTTCAAAAGCAGTCTAAAAACCCACCTTTTCAGGAAAGCCTACCACCCAAAAAAAGCAGCTGCCATCAGAAAGCTAAATATTAAGACTTTCTCCACCTCTGTGTGTTTATGCTCATTGGACTTGTGTTGTTTTTTATTATCTATGTATACCCCCTCTTACATGGCCATGGAATTAATTACACTTTCAAATAAAGAAATAAATCAACTAATAATTATTATTATTATTATTTTCTGTCACCATGAAATTTACTTTTAAGCAAGGCACAATGCCTGGGCTAGCTCAGCTGAATGGAATGGCATGTCTTACTGATTGCTTTTTTCTGGAGAAAAAGTACTATTAATCCATATTTAAATGAGCAGTAAAGTGCACTGAAGGCAGTCCCAATCCTCTATGTGCACCCTCACACCTCCTTGATCTTTTGCCAGTCACTCCCTCTTCTTCTTCATTGACAGGGCCAGGTGAGATGGAGTATGCAAGAACCTGGCCCTAACAATCAAGGATGAAAGGAAAAGAGGAGGGCAGAGGAAGTAGGAGAAGCAAGGGTACACAGACTGGTTTGGGCTCACCTTCAGGGCACTAATGAGTATTCATTTGTATATGGATTAAAATAACCTTTTCTCCTGAATGAATTAACGGATCCCTAAGTGAAAGTTATCATTACTTTGATCTGATCTAAGGTATTGTGCCTGGTTTAACAAATTTCCTGGTGACAGACTCCCTTTAAAGTTTATAACAAATTACCAAAGCATCTATATACACAATTGGGGTTATTTATCAAAGTGATGTAAATTAAAACTGGCTTAGAAGCCATAGCAGCCAACCAGATTCCACCTTTCATTTTGAACAGCTCCTTTGGAAAATGAAAGGTGGAATCTGATTGGTTGCTATGGGCAAATACTTTACACCAGTTAGATACATGATCCCAAATGTTTTTTTATTTGCTAGAATGTTTGTGACCTTTTGGCTTTTTTCCAGATTTTTCACATAGGCTTTCCTATAAAATTGCCAGGAAAATGCATATTTTGAAATAAAAAGGCATGTTAAAAAATAAAAATTCCACTTGTAAAAAACATACCATAAAAAACACCTGAAACACATGGTATTTATTTCACGAGTGTTTGGAAACACTGCAAAATTAGGATGTGAAGGAGCAGTCCTTTCAAAGTCTTCTTAAGAGTGGATCTGTAATGTCTCCTTTTGCAACTAAATATTTGCATCCTCTTGTAATAACAATTCTGGACCATCTCTTCTTATAACTCTTTGTTGTGCCCAGGGCCGGTGCTATAATAAGGCAGACCAAGCGACTGCCTTAGGGCGCAGAGACGGGGGGGGGGGGGGGGCGAAAAAATGAAACTTTTTTTTTTAAATACCCTGTATTTTTTGCCCCTGGGTCTTATGGGGCAAATACTAATGAAGCATTTCATTAGTGCCGAAGGACCGGGAAGCGGTGAAGGATCTGTACTTACCGATTCCAAGTCCTCCTCTCGGCTGTCTGCTGATGTGACCTCACTGTGCGCAGCCTTCACAGCTGACAGCCGAGAACCAGGAAGAAGAGTGAGAGCGCTGGTGGTGAGGAGCGGCGGTATCCAGGAGCAGGAGAGGTAAGTTATTATTAATTTATTTTTGCGCTGATGGCTGACATGGGGAGGCATGATTGATGGCGGGCATGGTGGCTGACATGGGGGGCATGGTGGCTGACAATGGGGGGCATGGTGGCTGACAATGCGGGGCATGATGGCTGACATGGGGGGCATGGTGGCTGACATTGGGTGCATGGTGGCTGACATGGGGGCATGGTGGCTGACATGGGGGGCATGATGGCTGACATGGGGAGGCATGATTGATGGCGGGCATGGTGGCTGACATGGGGGGCATGATGGCTGACATGGGGGCATGGTGGCTGACATGGGGTGCATGGTGGCTGACATGGGGGGCATGGTGGCTGACATGGGGGGCATAATGGCTGACATGGGGGGCATAATGGCTGACATGGGCGCATGATTCCAGACATGGGGGCATGATGCCTGACACAGGGGCTTATCTGAGGCATTGGGGGGCTGATCTGAGGTCTGATTAACATTGGGGGGCTGATTACTGGTCTGACCTGAGGTGCAATGGAAAATATTTTTTTCTTATTATCCTCCTCTAAAACCTAGGTGCTTCTTAGAGGGTGAAAAATACGGTCCTCAAACCAGCGATGGTCTGAAGCAGAAAAAAGATACCAGGACCACACAGAGGAGAAGCCAGCTGCTGCAGACGGGACCAGGGCCAGGTGAGCTGTGAGGGGCGCCAAAATGTAGCTTCGCTTGTGTTGGCAAAAATCCTTGCACCGGCCCTGGTTGTGCCACTTCTTTATTATTCCTGCTAGAAGTTATAAATTGTTAGCAGCTTACAGGTCTAGCTGGGTGTTACCAGTTGAGGGTCTGTCCTTGCACAGTCTGACGAAAAGTCTAAATACTTGCTGCCAGTTTCAGACTGAGCAGGGATACACCACCAACTGTTTCTACCCAGCTGTACCTTCATTGCAAACTGCTAGCAAATATTTCACAACTTCTAGCAGGAATAATAAAGAAATGGCATAACAATAATAGATGCTCTAGAATTGTTTTTACATGGGGAATGCAAGTTGTTACTAAAACAGACATATCAGAAGTTGCAAGTTCTCCTTAACCCGGAGGCCTCTTTCAGCAGGATAATGCATCATTTATTAATTTACATATGATTTGACAAACATGGCAAAGAGATCTAGGTGTTGACTTGACCTCCAAATTCTCCAGAACTCAAGCTAAAGTTTGATGCTTGAAAAATGAGTCTGATCCATGGAGACCTCAGTTCACATATTACAGAACTTAAAGGGGCAATCCCATCTAGGACTTTGATGGCATATCACTAGAATATACCATCAAAGTCAGATAGGTGCGGGCCTCACCACACCAGACCACAAAAGTGAAGGACAACTCACTTCAGGGTTCCGTTCTGGAGATAGGTGTTGGTCCCATCTTTGGGACCTATACCTATCTAACATTGGTGGCATATACTAGCACATGCAACCAATATTCGAGATGAGACAAACTCTTTAAAAGTTCTGCTGCTAATGTTCTGGTACTGAAGTTTCTTTGAAGCTCAATGCAAAGGGTTAATGTACTGTGCTTTATGCACTGTGCAGGTCCTAAAGACTGCAAATGGAGTGTGACGTTCCTAGCTGGTGTTGCTAGGAACCACCTTTTCACCACCTTTTCCTCTTTTAGGTGAAGTTGCCTCAGTCTAATGTGAGCTGTGGATGTGAAAACCTCTAATAGCAGTGAAGAGCAGAGTTATGCAGGGAGATCAGTTGCAATGTGCATCATAAGCAGCCAAAATTTCAGCCTTTGACGGAAAAAAGAGTTTACTGAATGCAGCAGAAAGTTCAGCGGCCATACAAGGAGGATTGCAGAGCATTTGTCAAAGAAAGGTAACACATCTGTATTCAGGCTGCTGACTTCGCAGTTTACTGGTGGAAGTGATAATCTTTAGGCTTCCCATCATATAAAAAGTACAGAAAGGGCCTTCTGATCAGAGACTGTATTCAGCTGAGGATACTAAGAAATATCCAGAGTGAGAGAGATCAACTATAAGACTATAAGAAAGAGACTCAGTCCTCTATTTCTCATATTAAACCTTGGGAATTGCACATGAAAACTATTTATTGAACACACTCAGTAAAGTCACTGGACCTGTTGCATAAAACCTGGTCTCATCTTTGTGTATACCAGTAACATCACAGTGCATCATTGCCCCAAGTTTCAGGAAACCCTTACTGAACCACTTAACCCTTCCTTCCTAATGCCACCAAAGGTACCCCAAAACACTATCAGGTAGAAGAATTTTCAAAGTTAGGAAGTGCCCCAAAGAGAACAAAGGTGCGCCCTTAACTCCACTGGACGACCCAGGGGAGTATAGGATTGAGTAAGGGCTCATGCACAATGCGGCCGTGCATTACAATGCGGCCGTGCATTGGGGACCGCAATTTGCACGGGCAACATCTGTGCAGCGGCTGGGACGGATCAAGACCCATTCTACTTGAATAGGTCTGTGATCCGTCTGCACCTTAAAAAAATTGAACAAGTTAATGGGTCCGCATCCGTGATGTGGGGTGTACATGGCTGGTGCCCATGTATTGCAGATGCACTGTATGCGGGCCACAATAGCGCCACTGCGAGGCAATGGTCGTGCGCATGAGGCCTAACTGAAACCTCCACTAATGTGTCTAAATTCTAGTTGTGTGTGTTTGTGTAGAGGGCACCCTATATAATCTTTCTCCTGAGTAAATACCTAGCTACAGCTTTAGTTTGCGGACATTTTCCACCTCTGACTGCCAGGAGCATTTTCTGACTTTTAAGTGAACCCCTGACACATCTTCAAAATGCCACCAAGCACATTATAGATGAAAGAACCTTCAGGTCATTTTGTATGAAAGTATGATTATTCATAACAAAAACATATTAGCAGCAGAAAGTCCAACCTATGCAGAAAATTAAACACAACTGGAGTCATTTATCAAACTGGTGTAAAGTAGCACTAGCTTAGTTCCCCATAGCAACCAATCACATTCCATCCTTCATTTTTCACAGATCATTTGGAAAATGAAAGGTGGAATATGATTGGTTGCTATGGGCAACTAAGCCAGTTCTACTTTACTCCAGTTTGATAAATGACTAGGGATGAGCGAACTCGAACTGTATAGTTCGGGTTCGTACCGAATTTTGGGGTGTCCGTGACACGGACCCGAACCCGGACATTTTCGTAAAAGTCCGGGTTCGGGTTCGGTGTTCGTCGCTTTCTTCGCGCTTTTGTGACGCTTTCTTGGCGCTTTTTGAAAGGCTGCAAAGCAGCCAATCAACAAGCGTCATACTACTTGCCCCAAGAGGCCATCACAGCCATGCCTACTATTGGCATGGCTGTGATTGGCCAGAGCACCATGTGACCCAGCCTCTATTTAAGCTGGAGTCACATAGCGCCGCCCGTCACTCTGCTCTGATTAGCGTAGGGAGAGGTTGCGGCTGCGACAGTAGGGCGAGATTAGGCAGATTAACTCCTCCAAAGGACTTGATTAACTGATCGATCTGCAGCTGTGGATCATTGAGCTGCTGATCCTCAATTGCTCACTGTTTTTAGGCTGCACAGACCGTTTGTCAGTCACATTTTTCTGGGGTGATCGGCGGCCATTTTGTGTCTTGTGGTGCGCCAGCACAAGCTGCGACCAAGTGCATTTAACCCTCAATGGTGTGGTTGTTTTTTGGCTAAAGCCTACATCAGGGTGAAGCTGTCACACCAAGTGCATTTAACCAGCAATAGTCTGTTCATTTTTTGGCCATATACAAAATCAGGGGCAAGCTGCGCCTGTCACCAAGTGCATTTAACCCTCAATGGTGTGGTTGTTTTTTGGCTAAAGCCTACATCAGGGTGAAGCTGTCACACCAAGTGCATTTAACCAGCAATAGTCTGTTCATTTTTTGGCCATATACTAAATCAGGGGCAAGCTGCGCCTGTCACCAAGTGCATTTAACCCTCAATGGTGTGGTTGTTTTTTGGCTAAAGCCTACATCAGGGTGAAGCTGTCACACCAAGTGCATTTAACCAGCAATAGTCTGTTTATTTTTTGGCCATATCCCAGTCTAATTCTGTCACTAAATCCATACCGGTCACCCAGCGCCTAAATACTAGGCCTCAAATTTATATCCAGCTAAATCTGTCCCTAGTGCTGTAGCTGGGCGAGTTATTTAGTGTCCGTTCAAGCACATTTCTTGTTCTGGGTTGAAATACAATTCCCAATTTAGCAATTTCATAATTTAGTGGTTTCTGCTATATCAGAGCTATTTGAAATCTATCCCTAAAAGGGTATATAATATTCAAGGTGCACATTGGGTCATTCAGAATAACTTCACACACACCCGCTACTGTGTATTTCCAAGTCTAATTCTGGCACTAAACCCATACCTGTCACCCAGCGCCTAAATACTAGGCCTCAAATTTATATCCCGCTAAATCTGTCCTTAGTGCTGTAGCTGGGCGAGTTATTTAGTGTCCGTTCAAGCACATTTCTTGTTCTGGGTTGAAATACAATTCCCAATTTAGCAATTTCATAATTTAGTGGTTTCTGCTATATCAGAGCTATTTGAAATCTATCCCTAAAAGGGTATATAATATTCAAGGTGCACATTGGGTCATTCAGAATAACTTCACACACACCCGCTACTGTGTATTTCCAAGTCTAATTCTGGCACTAAACCCATACCTGTCACCCAGCGCCTAAATACTAGGTCTCAAATTTATATCCCGCTAAATCTGTCCTTAGTGCTGTAGCTGGGCGAGTTATTTAGTGTCCGTTCAAGCACATTTCTTGTTCTGGGTTGAAATACAATTCCCAATTTAGCAATTTCATAATTTAGTGGTTTCTGCTATATCAGAGCTATTTGAAATCTATCCCTAAAAGGGTATATAATATTCAAGGTGCACATTGGGTCATTCAGAATAACTTCACACACACCCGCTACTGTGTATTTCCAAGTCTAATTCTGGCACTAAACCCATACCTGTCACCCAGCGCCTAAATACTAGGCCTCAAATTTATATCCCGCTAAATCTGTCCTTAGTGCTGTAGCTGGGCGAGTTATTTAGTGTCCGTTCAAGCACATTTCTTGTTCTGGGTTGAAATACAATTCCCAATTTAGCAATTTCATAATTTAGTGGTTTCTGCTATATCAGAGCTATTTGAAATCTATCCCTAAAAGGGTATATAATATTCAAGGTGCACATAGGGTCATTCAGAATAACTTCACACACACGCTTCTGTGCATTTCCAAGTCTAATTCTGTCACTAAATCCATACCGGTCACCCAGCGCCTAAATACTAGGCCTCAAATTTATATCCCGCTAAATCTGTCCCTAGTGCTGTAGCTGGGCGAGTTATTTAGTGTCCGTTCAAGCACATTTCTTGTTCTGGGTTGAAATACAATTCCCAATTTAGCAATTTCATAATTTAGTGGTTTCTGCTATATCAGAGCTATTTGAAATCTATCCCTAAAAGGGTATATAATATTCAAGGTGCACATTGGGTCATTCAGAATAACTTCACACACACCCGCTACTGTGTATTTCCAAGTCTAATTCTGGCACTAAACCCATACCTGTCACCCAGCGCCTAAATACTAGGCCTCAAATTTATATCCCGCTAAATCTGTCCTTAGTGCTGTAGCTGGGCGAGTTATTTAGTGTCCGTTCAAGCACATTTCTTGTTCTGGGTTGAAATACAATTCCCAATTTAGCAATTTCATAATTTAGTGGTTTCTGCTATATCAGAGCTATTTGAAATCTATCCCTAAAAGGGTATATAATATTCAAGGTGCACATTGGGTCATTCAGAATAACTTCACACACACCCGCTACTGTGTATTTCCAAGTCTAATTCTGGCACTAAACCCATACCTGTCACCCAGCGCCTAAATACTAGGCCTCAAATTTATATCCCGCTAAATCTGTCCTTAGTGCTGTAGCTGGGCGAGTTATTTAGTGTCCGTTCAAGCACATTTCTTGTTCTGGGTTGAAATACAATTCCCAATTTAGCAATTTCATAATTTAGTGGTTTCTGCTATATCAGAGCTATTTGAAATCTATCCCTAAAAGGGTATATAATATTCAAGGTGCACATAGGGTCATTCAGAATAACTTCACACACCCGCTACTGTGCATTTCCAAATCTAATTCTGTCACTAAACCCATACCTGTCACCCAGCGCCTAAATACTAGGCCTCAAATTTATATCCCGCTAAATCTCTCGTTACCGCTGTCCTGTTGTGGCTGGGAAAGTTATTTAGTGTCCGTCAAAGCACATTTCATGTTCTGGGTTGAAATACAATTCCCAATTTAGCAATTTCATAATTTAGTGGTTTCTGCTATATCAGAGCTATTTGAAATCTATCCCTAAAAGGGTATATAATATTCAAGGTGCACATTGGGTCATTCAGAATAACTTCACACACACCCGCTACTGTGTATTTCCAAGTCTAATTCTGGCACTAAACCCATACCTGTCACCCAGCGCCTAAATACTAGGCCTCAAATTTATATCCCGCTAAATCTGTCCTTAGTGCTGTAGCTGGGCGAGTTATTTAGTGTCCGTTCAAGCACATTTCTTGTTCTGGGTTGAAATACAATTCCCAATTTAGCAATTTCATAATTTAGTGGTTTCTGCTATATCAGAGCTATTTGAAATCTATCCCTAAAAGGGTATATAATATTCAAGGTGCACATTGGGTCATTCAGAATAACTTCACACACACCCGCTACTGTGTATTTCCAAGTCTAATTCTGGCACTAAACCCATACCTGTCACCCAGCGCCTAAATACTAGGCCTCAAATTTATATCCCGCTAAATCTGTCCTTAGTGCTGTAGCTGGGCGAGTTATTTAGTGTCCGTTCAAGCACATTTCTTGTTCTGGGTTGAAATACAATTCCCAATTTAGCAATTTCATAATTTAGTGGTTTCTGCTATATCAGAGCTATTTGAAATCTATCCCTAAAAGGGTATATAATATTCAAGGTGCACATAGGGTCATTCAGAATAACTTCACACACCCGCTACTGTGCATTTCCAAATCTAATTCTGTCACTAAACCCATACCTGTCACCCAGCGCCTAAATACTAGGCCTCAAATTTATATCCCGCTAAATCTCTCGTTACCGCTGTCCTGTTGTGGCTGGGAAAGTTATTTAGTGTCCGTCAAAGCACATTTTTTGTTCTGGGTTGAAATACAATTCCCAATTTAGCAATTTCATAATTTAGTGGTTTCTGCTATATCAGAGCTATTTGAAATCTATCCCTAAAAGGGTAGATCATATTGAAGGTGCACATAGGGTCATTCAGAATAACTTCACACACACGCTTCTGTGCATTTCCAAGTCTAATTCTGTCACTAAATCCATACCGGTCACCCAGCGCCTAAATACTAGGCCTCAAATTTATATCCCGCTGAATTTGAATACAATACATTGGGCCAAATAATATATTTGTTGTTGTGGTGAACCATAACAATGAGAAAAACATCTAGTAAGGGACGCGGACGTGGACATGGTCGTGGTGGTGTTAGTGGACCCTCTGGTGCTGGGAGAGGACGTGGCCGTTCTGCCACATCCACACGTCCTAGTGTACCAACTACCTCAGGTCCCAGTAGCCGCCAGAATTTACAGCGATATATGGTGGGGCCCAATGCCGTTCTAAGGATGGTAAGGCCTGAGCAGGTACAGGCATTAGTCAATTGGGTGGCCGACAGTGGATCCAGCACGTTCACATTATCTCCCACCCAGTCTTCTGCAGAAAGCGCACAGATGGCGCCTGAAAACCAACCCCATCAGTCTGTCACATCACCCCCATGCATACCAGGGAAACTGTCTCAGCCTCAAGTTATGCAGCAGTCTCTTATGCTGTTTGAAGACTCCGCTGGCAGGGTTTCCCAAGGGCATCCACCTAGCCCTTCCCCAGCGGTGAAAGACATAGAATGCACTGACGCACAACCACTTATGTTTCCTGATGATGAGGACATGGGAATACCACCTCAGCATGTCTCTGATGATGACGAAACACAGGTGCCAACTGCTGCGTCTTTCTGCAGTGTGCAGACTGAACAGGAGGTCAGGGATCAAGACTGGGTGGAAGACGATGCAGGGGACGATGAGGTCCTAGACCCCACATGGAATGAAGGTCGTGCCACTGACTTTCACAGTTCGGAGGAAGAGGCAGTGGTGAGACCGAGCCAACAGCGTAGCAAAAGAGGGAGCAGTGGGCAAAAGCAGAACACCCGCCGCCAAGAGACTCCGCCTGCTACTGACCGCCGCCATCTGGGACCGAGCACCCCAAAGGCAGCTTCAAGGAGTTCCCTGGCATGGCACTTCTTCAAACAATGTGCTGACGACAAGACCCGAGTGGTTTGCACGCTGTGCCATCAGAGCCTGAAGCGAGGCATTAACGTTCTGAACCTGAGCACAACCTGCATGACCAGGCACCTGCATGCAAAGCATGAACTGCAGTGGAGTAAACACCTTAAAACCAAGGAAGTCACTCAGGCTCCCCCTGCTACCTCTTCTGCTGCTGCCGCCTCGGCCTATTCTGCTGCTGCCGCCTCGGCCTCTTCCTCCGCCTCTGGAGGAACGTTGGCACCTGCCGCCCAGCAAACAGGGGATGTACCACCAACACCACCACCACCACCTCCGTCACCAAGCGTCTCAACCATGTCACACGCCAGCGTTCAGCTCTCCATCTCACAAACATTTGATAGAAAGCGTAAATTCCCACCTAGCCACCCTCGATCCCTGGCCCTGAATGCCAGCATTTCTAAACTACTGGCCTATGAAATGCTGTCATTTAGGCTGGTGGACACAGACAGCTTCAAACAGCTCATGTCGCTTGCTGTCCCACAGTATGTTGTTCCCAGCCGGCACTACTTCTCCAAGAGAGCCGTGCCTTCCCTGCACAACCAAGTATCCGATAAAATCAAGTGTGCACTGCGCAACGCCATCTGTGGCAAGGTCCACCTAACCACAGATACGTGGACCAGTAAGCACGGCCAGGGACGCTATATCTCCCTAACTGCACACTGGGTAAATGTAGTGGCAGCTGGGCCCCAGGCGGAGAGCTGTTTGGCGCACGTCCTTCCGCCGCCAAGGATCGCAGGGCAACATTCTTTGCCTCCTGTTGCCACCTCCTCCTTCTCGGCTTCCTCCTCCTCTTCTTCCACCTGCTCATCCAGTCAGCCACACACCTTCACCACCAACTTCAGCACAGCCCGGGGTAAACGTCAGCAGGCCATTCTGAAACTCATATGTTTGGGGGACAGGCCCCACACCGCACAGGAGTTGTGGCGGGGTATAGAACAACAGACCGACGAGTGGTTGCTGCCGGTGAGCCTCAAGCCCGGCCTGGTGGTGTGTGATAATGGGCGAAATCTCGTTGCAGCTCTGGGACTAGCCAATTTGACGCACATCCCTTGCTTGGCGCATGTGCTGAATTTGGTGGTGCAGAAGTTCATTCACAACTACCCCGACATGTCAGAGCTGCTGCATAAAGTGCGGGCCGTCTGTTCGCGCTTCCGGCGTTCACATCCTGCTGCTGCTCGCCTGTCTGCGCTACAGCGTAACTTCGGCCTTCCCGCTCACCGCCTCATATGCGACGTGCCCACCAGGTGGAACTCCACCTTGCACATGCTGGACAGACTGTGCGAGCAGCAGCAGGCCATAGTGGAGTTTCAGCTGCAGCACGCACGGGTCAGTCGCACTACAGAACAGCACCACTTCACCACCAATGACTGGGCCTCCATGCGAGACCTGTGTGCCCTGTTGCGCTGTTTCGAGTACTCCACCAACATGGCCAGTGGCGATGACACCGTTATCAGCGTTACAATACCACTTCTATGTCTCCTTGAGAAAACACTTAGGGCGATGATGGAAGAGGAGGTGGCCCAGGAGGAGGAGGAGGAGGAGGAAGAGGGGTCATTTTTAGCACTTTCAGGCCAGTCTCTTCGAAGTGACTCAGAGGGAGGTTTTTGGCAACAGCAGAGGCCAGGTACAAATGTGGCCAGCCAGGGCCCACTACTGGAGGACGAGGAGGACGAGGATGAGGAGGAGGTGGAGGAGGATGAGGATGAAGCATGGTCACAGCGGGGTGGCACCCAACGCAGCTCGGGTCCATCACTGGTGCGTGGCTGGGGGGAAAGGCAGGACGATGACGATACGCCTCCCACAGAGGACAGCTTGTCCTTATCCCTGGGCAGCCTGGCACACATGAGCGACTACATGCTGCAGTGCCTGCGCAACGACAGCAGAGTTGCCCACATTTTAACCTGTGCGGACTACTGGGTTGCCACCCTGCTGGATCCACGCTACAAAGACAATGTGCCCACCTTACTTCCTGCACTGGAGCGTGATAGGAAGATGCGCGAGTACAAGCGCACGTTGGTAGACGCGCTACTGAGAGCATTCCCAAATGTCACAGGGGAACAAGTGGAAGCCCAAGGCCAAGGCAGAGGAGGAGCAAGAGGTCGCCAAGGCAGCTGTGTCACGGCCAGCTCCTCTGAGGGCAGGGTTAGCATGGCAGAGATGTGGAAAACTTTTGTCAACACGCCACAGCTAACTGCACCACCACCTGATACGCAACGTGTTAGCAGGAGGCAACATTTCACTAACATGGTGGAACAGTACGTGTGCACACCCCTCCACGTACTGACTGATGGTTCGGCCCCATTCAACTTCTGGGTCTCTAAATTGTCCACGTGGCCAGAGCTAGCCTTTTATGCCTTGGAGGTGCTGGCCTGCCCGGCAGCCAGCGTTTTGTCTGAACGTGTATTCAGCACGGCAGGGGGCGTCATTACAGACAAACGCAGCCGCCTGTCTACAGCCAATGTGGACAAGCTGACGTTCATAAAAATGAACCAGGCATGGATCCCACAGGACCTGTCCGTCCCTTGTCCAGATTAGACATTAACTACCTCCCCATAACCATATATTATTGGACTCCAGGGCACTTCCTCATTCAATCCTATTTTTATTTTCATTTTACCATTATATTGCGATGCTACCCAAAGTTGAATGAACCTCTCCTCTGCCTGTGTGCTAGGCCTAAATATATGCCAATGGACTGTTGCAGTGGTGGCTGACGTGAAGCCTCATTCTCTGCTATGACATGCAGACTAATTCTCTGCTGACATGAAGACAGATTCTCTGTTACGGGACCTCTCTCCTCTGCCTGTGTGTGTGCTGGGCCTAAATATATGCCAATGGACTGTTGCAGTGGTGGCTGACGTGAAGCCTCATTCTCTGCTATGACATGCAGACTAATTCTCTGCTGACATGAAGACAGATTCTCTGTTACGGGACCTCCCTCCTCTGCCTGGGTGCTGGGCCTAAATATATGCCAATGGACTGTTGCAGTGGTGGGTGACGTGAAGCCTGATTCTCTGCTATGACATGCAGACTAATTCTCTGCTGACATGAAGACAGATTCTCTGTTACGGGACCTCTCTCCTCTGCCTGTGTGTGTGCTGGGCCTAAATATATGCCAATGGACTGTTGCAGTGGTGGCTGACGTGAAGCCTCATTCTCTGCTATGACATGCAGACTAATTCTCTGCTGACATGAAGACAGATTCTCTGTTAAGGGACCTCCCTCCTCTGCCTGGGTGCTGGGCCTAAATATATGCCAATGGACTGTTGCAGTGGTGGCTGACGTGAAGCCTCATTCTCTGCTATGACATGCAGACTGATTCTCTGCTGACATGAAGCCAGATCGTCTGTTACGGGACCTCTCTGCTCTGCCTGTGTGCTAGGCCTAAATATATGCCAATGGACTGTTGCAGTGGTGGGTGACGTGAAGCCTCATTCTCTGCTATGACATGCAGACTGATTCTCTGCTGTCATGAAGCCAGATTGTCTGTTACGGGACCTCTCTGCTCTGCCTGTGTGCTAGGCCTAAATATATGCCAATGGACTGTTGCAGTGGTGGGTGACGTGAAGCCTCATTCTCTGCTATGACATGCAGACTGATTCTCTGCTGTCATGAAGCCAGATTGTCTGTTACGGGACCTCTCTGCTCTGCCTGTGTGCTAGGCCTAAATATATGCCAATGGACTGTTGCAGTGGTGGGTGACGTGAAGCCTCATTCTCTGCTATGACATGCAGACTGATTCTCTGCTGACATGAAGCCAGATTGTCTGTTACGGGACCTCTCTCCTCTGCCTGTGTGCTAGGCCTAAATATATGCCAATGGACTGTTGCAGTGGTGGCTGACGTGAAGCCTCATTCTCTGCTATGACATGCAGACTAATTCTCTGCTGACATGAAGCCAGATTGTCTGTTACGGGACCTCTCTCCTCTGCCTGGGTGCTGGGCCTAAATTTATGACAATGGACTGTTGCAGTGGTGGCTGACGTGAAGCCTGATTCTCTGCTATGACATGCAGACTGATTCTCTGCTGACATGAAGCCAGATCCTCTGTTACGGGACCTCTCTCCTCTGCCTGTGTGTGTGCTGGGCCTAAATATATGCCAATGGACTGTTGCAGTGGTGGCTGACGTGAAGCCTCATTCTCTGCTATGACATGCAGACTGATTCTCTGCTGACATGAAGCCAGATTCTCTGTTACGGGACCTCTCTCCTCTGCCTGTGTGTGTGCTGGGCCTAAATATATGCCAATGGACTGTTGCAGTGGTGGCTGACGTGAAGCCTCATTCTCTGCTATGACATGCAGACTAATTCTCTGCTGACATGAAGACAGATTCTCTGTTACGGGACCTCCCTCCTCTGCCTGGGTGCTGGGCCTAAATATATGCCAATGGACTGTTGCAGTGGTGGCTGACGTGAAGCCTCATTCTCTGCTATGACATGCAGACTAATTCTCTGCTGACATGAAGACAGATTCTCTGTTACGGGACCTCTCTCCTCTGCCTGGGTGCCGGGGCCTAAATATCTGAGAATGGACTGTTCCAGTGGTGGGTGACGGGAAGCCAGATTCTCTGCTATGGAACCTCTCTCCAATTGATTTTGGTTAATTTTTATTTATTTAATTTTTAATTTAATTCATTTCCCTATCCACATTTGTTTGCAGGGGATTTACCTACATGTTGCTGCCTTTTGCAGCCCTCTAGCTCTTTCCTGGGCTGTTTTACAGCCTTTTTAGTGCCGAAAAGTTCGGGTCCCCATTGACTTCAATGGGGTTCGGGTTCGGGACGAAGTTCGGATCGGGTTCGGATCCCGAACCCGAACATTTCCGGGATGTTCGGCCGAACTTCTCGAACCCGAACATCCAGGTGTTCGCTCAACTCTATAAATGACCCTATTTTTTGGTGCATTTGGTGCCAAAAATTGGCGTGCATGGTTAACATCACATTTACTGTTTTACACAGTTTTCTAAGCATTTCATACCTTGTGTAAAAAGGGCATGGTTATGTGAGAAGGGATGTGATTTTTACGGGAAAGAGCAAAGCCTGAATGTGCCTCCATGCACCAACAATGTGCCAAAATTTTGGTGCATTTTTGGAGTGAAAATACTTCAACTTATAGATGGTGTAAACTTAGACTAAACTTTTTTTGTTATTTTGAAAATGTAAAAGATGTAAAAAATATAAATATAATTGTCTTAGCTTAAAATACAAAGGGAATATGTCATCATTAACTTTATGTCCTATGAAGATCACTTCATCTTCAACTTGCTTAACTGTTCACAGTAACAGTAATATTGACCAGGGGAGCTCAGACTTTTGCATGCCACTCCTATATTAATGCTGTTTGTGAAATTATTTCTGTAGATCTCAACACGGAGGAGACTTGAAAACAATAAGCTTCTCCATGATAGAAACAATAAAACATTCCATTAGGGGAGGAGACATTGACACCATCCTGAGACAAAAAGAGTCAAAATGGATACACATGTTAAACACCATGTCACCAGCAGGACTGAACGAAAATATTGACTACTCCTGCTTCCTATAGCCAGCCAGATACTATCTAATATGGGGCTGACATGTATATTTAAGCACAGTGTCAATTTTACAGGGGAGCATGTGTGGCCATCCCCATCACTGATTTGCTTTGATCTACCCCATATATGAAACAATTTATATGTATAGATTATCAACTCTATTCACAATAATAATAATAATAGCTTTATTAAGCCTGCAGGATATCTATCTTATGAGCCCTATCTCCTCCCATAATTGTATACCCTGGTTGTACCATGGTCATATAGTCATGGTCTGCCCTATGAACTGTCCCCATTCATTTATTTACACAAAATCTGGAAGGGGATCTGATTGGTAGCTATATCGGCGCACTGATTATATGCAAATTTGCTTTCATCTGTAGTTTATGGCTTGCGCATCCATACTGGGTCCTTTTACATGTATTATGACAATGCTTTTTTCATCTCACCGGACCGGATGGCTGTCATGTCAATAAGAGGTGCGCCGCAAGTATCCAATCACTTCACACTGAGCTTGCCTAGCCACGTGATTGGAGGCTACCGGCAACGTCATCAGGCACTGCCTTGACACCGGCTGATGACGTGATACCAGTAAAGCCATGTGATCGGGGTGCTGCCGGTGACGTCATCAGGGACAGCCCTGGCACCGGCTGTGGATGTCACATGACCAGTATTAAGTCCGCCTAGATTAGTGGGGCACGCCCACTGTGGGCGTGAGAGGGCGGCACGCGGCACAGGAATAGATCTATTATGGGAGTTACTTAATGACTCAGAGATGCAACCACGCCCATTATGGGCGTCACTGAGCGCCTTACATCAGAGGTCCACGCCCAACTAAGGCCTGGACAGAGATAGGCTGAAGGTAGCAGGCCCCTTTCACCAAAAAGGGAGTGCGGGCTATTTAAGCTGGATATTTTTTTCTGCATGGCGACCTCACACACAGGACCAGTGAGGCACCATTATCTGTGAGTCCTTCAGAGACTTGGGGGCCTTCTTTTCATCTGTAACAGGTTGGTCATGATGGCTTGATCTGGCTTACAATGTTTATTTTTTCTGCTCCCAATAGTGTGTATACGGGCTACGGCTGGAGTGAGAGTGGATACACTGCTAACCCCACGGACAGTTTGGGGCCACCCTGGCTGTATCTGGAGACTCAAGTAGTATCTGGTTACTTGTTTGTTATTACACATGTCATCATACATATGTGGTTGTCTCTAGAGGTCGTTACTCCGATTATCCATGTTGGGACTATATGTTTGCATGAGCTTGTATATCCTTTTGGGAGTCTGCACCCCATATGGTGATACCTTCATGCACTGTACCCACAACGGCTAGTGATTTACGCACTATATGCCTCTCTAAGGTCCTTTAATACGGTCTTTATATCTGACCCTTTAAAGCTATTTAATGATTGAACTTAGTAGACTAGTAAAATATCTAGTCAAACTGTGTCATCATAACTGAGGGCCCTGCTGACTGCTTCGCCACTTCTTAATAATTACTGATGCCAAAAATAGCAATGTACTAAAATATGTCCCCTGAGGAACCCGGCAATCAATTTGGGTGAAACGTGTTGGGACTTTGGCACCTGACTGTATGCCACCAACCTAGGAGGCAGTGCTCTGGTGCCTAGCGTGTATATATATCCTGACTATACATCCGCATGTACAAATGTGTACGTCAGGTGCCAAAGTCCCAACGTGCCACATGTGGTTGTCTTTGTACCATCCATGACAAAGTCCCAGGTGCCACATGTGGTTGTCTTTGTACCATCCATGACGTAACATTTCAAGCATTTGTCCACCCACAGACGCAGCATCCATGAGTGTGGGTGGTCCATTGCTCTTTATACTGTAATTTATCATTTTCTTTTTTGTTCTGTGTGCCTAGAGTAGGCCCCGATTTAGGGACTCGCCAACATCATAGGGTCAATTTTGGACCCACTAGGAGGTTCCACGGGATCAGGGCGGCTATTCCGTTCATAGGCAGGGCTGTTGAGTCTAGGGCTAGGTACAGGGACAGATCAGGCTACGTTTTATGACAGGTTGTACCCTGTGATTACATTAATTATACATATACACCACCTGTGGTTATCACTCCCTCAGACGGGATATCGTCTTAGCTGTGATTATTTTGTAGATCTCAACAGTCATATGGTATGCACAAGTGCCTATTAGTTCTATATCTCTTGTCATGCAAGAGTTTATTTAAAAAAAAAAAAAAAAGAAACAACTTCCGCTAATGAGAGAACAGTTGGCGGATGACATGTGTTCTGTTATTTGGCTAGATAGACTTGCCAGGAATTGATCAAATGAGTGATCTACTGTTATACCATAGCAAATGAATTATGTCGTCATCAATCAGAGCTAAAAAGGCAATGAAGCCAGCACTCTTAAAATACCAATAAACCAATACCAATTGCTTACATCAGTGAACAAACCTATTTAGCTGAAAGACAGAAAAATGCAAATTGTCCATGTGGAATAGCTTCTTTTTTTTTTTTTTTTGCGGTACATAGAACCACAACAGCTCCCCATCATAATTGCATAATGCTGGAAAACTGGTTGTTAATGTGTGAAGCAGTTGTACCAAGTAATTGAATATGTTTTATGCTTCAGCAGTACATGATGTTAGAAAGTAGTTTTCTCATTTGAATAATGAGATACTCTGAATGACTGACAATAGAGACATAGAACTAGTGTGATGAAAGACTGATTGTACCTAATGTAATTTACCGTGAAATATATATATTATATAAAATGTATGGACTAGATAACTGTCTGTACATAGTACTAGAATTGTAAATGGCTGATTTATTTTTTTCTGGAATAGCTACATGTAATTGTTCCATTATCTCTTTTAATCTTAAATAATTTTAACATTGTGTTCGCACACTGTAATTGTACCATGATTATTGCCATGATACCACACCCAAAAACGTAGCAGTTTGGTGAAAATTGCCTTATTTGAATTGATCCTTATTCATCATTAGAACTTTGTACACTTAAACTTGATAAAGATGCATGGTTAGACACATTGGTTTAACCGTATACCATCTTTTGTTGGCTTACTCTGCAATAGAAGTTTATGCCAAAATTTTGGTTCAAAATATTGTATGTTAGGTCACCACCCTCCTTATCACTGAGCCATAAGTCTTTCTGGCTAATTATCCCTTAGTGAGCTGAATGCAATGGATTTTATTAAAACTAGAAACACCAAACTGTGCAAAAAATGCATAACAAGGACAAGGAGCAATCGCATTAGTAAATGTGGGCTACTACATTGTTTTATGAACGAATATAAATAGTATCAGAGTACTAGAAGCATACTCATTTCTGGTCAGTCTCTAGTTGTTTTGAGATTTGAAAAAAAAAACTAACTACTCTGTGGGACAAAATCCTGAAGATATCTTACAAGTGTGTAATAACCCCTTCATAGTACAAAGTAGCTCTAACCAGAAAAGAAAGAGAAGCGAGGGGCCTCAATGTGCAACCGTAATGGAGGATAATAAAATCTTAGTCCCTAGTTTGAGACATCAACTTACAGCTTCATAAAATAATTAGAGATGAGCGAATTTATCGGTTCGCCGAATTTTCAGAAAAGATTTGATTAGATCCAAATTTATTTGTGGTGGATCACGTTAAAAAACAGCTATTTCCTGGCTGCAGAGAGCCTTTATAGTGGTGTAGAACACTGTGCCTTGTAGTAACATGCATAGGGAGTCTGCTGTGGTAGTTAAACAATACTGAGAGTCAGTATGACACGCAGATGACAGGCGTCGCTCTTCGAATCACTGCACACTTCACTTATTTGGGCAGTTATGGGGCCAAAACTGACCAAATAACTCAAGTGTGAACTCGGCCTTACAGGTCAATGTTAGCGCCAGATATAAAGAACTGTGCAGAGGCCCAAGTCCCTAATCTAGTGTGAAAGAGCGCACTCTTTTTACACCGTAGTCAGCTGATTCCACATAGATGCCTACAGAACCTGTTCTATTAATCGCTTATACAAGTAGAGCCCCCCGACAGAGTAGAGAGGGTGGCAGTAGTAAGTTTGTGTTGATGTCACAGAGTATTTTGCCCTTCCGCTGATGAGTCAGAACAATAACCCCCAAAAAAAGGATCCTGTCTGTTGAGCATCCACCTTCACTCGGTCAGCATTTGGTCAGCAATTCATTAGTATTGCTAATGCCCAAAAATCTGGAGTGGATCCAAAACAGAGATGACACCTACAGTAAAAGGAATACTTGCATGTTTTCCGTGTTTTGTACCCACTCCTGCTTTTGGCCTCATGCACACAACAGTATTTTTTCTCGGTCCGCAAAACGGAACCGTGATCCGTGTCCGTTTTTTCTTCCGTTGTGCCTCCGCGTGTCAGTTTTTTTTTGCGGACCGTCAGAAAATAAGGAATTGGGAAAAAAATGAAATTTTATTAACTCCACCCAGGATACTGGTATAAATGAAGGGCACCTGAGTATGGTTTTGTGGCCATTTTCTGTAGTCTTCACAGAGTACAGAGGTTATTTTGGCTGCTTCACTTTGCTGTATCACCATGTCGGATTCTGAGGAAGAGGGCTTGGTGCATTGGCTTGTTTCTCAGCGATGGGGACAGTGCACTTCTTTGATGGATGAGGAACCGAGTAGCAGGTGGCGAATTTGGGTCCATCCGATTGTTTCACAACGTTACTGAAAAGGACACTTCCATACCCTCTACAAAGATCTGCGGCTGCATCCAGAGAAGTTCTATTCCTTCTGTCGGATGTCAGTGGGTACCTTTGATCGCTTGCTGTCGTCTCTACGTACTGTCCTTATGGACACCAATATGAGGTGCAGCATTTCTCCTGAGGAAAAGCTCATCGTCACGTTGAGGTAAGCAATATTTTAAAATTAAATTATCAACAGTAATGTGCACTGCTTGTGTCAGGAGTAACATGCGCTAGAAAATGGCTGCTGTTAGACATGTACTTCTGTTTGCTGAAGTAACTTTTCTTTCCCCATAATGTTTTGTTGAAATAATTTTCTTTGTATTTTTTTATACCATTAATCCCTGACACATAACCTCCCAATATTATTTTTTTTTTTTACTTTAGTGCAACTTTAAAAATTGAGTTCAGCTAACGGCCTCCAGACACTCGCCAGTAGTTTGTGAAAAAATGGTGTTTTATTCGTTCAGTCAGCCATGTTACAGCAGGCTGTAACCTGCCAGTCTGAGTGAATAAATCATCATTTTTTATCAATTACTGGTGAGTGCAGCGGATTATTGTAGTGTCTGGAAGAATTGGGTCCCTCAGTCAGGATCCCTATCTGTGTGCACCTCCCGGCTTGAAGCCTAGATACCGGTCTGTACCCTATTTTGGTGGATTGTGGTGCTGCCAACCCCATTGATTTTCAGCTAACATCCTCATCATGCATAATGTTCCCATAAACTTTCGATCTTTCTCATTACTTTTAGCATTTCAAAGGGGCTAAACACACTTGTTATCACTTACTTGTGGTAGTACTGCCCACACCCCAGTAGCTGTTAAGTGTTTTGCTCCTAGACACCAATTTTGTATTTTTTTTATTTTAGTCTAAACAACAAAGGTCAGTGATGGCGATCCGTTTACAAACTGAGTTTCCAAAGTTCAACCCAAAACCCACGTTTTTTTTCGCTAAGTGACAACACGGCAATTTTACTAGAATTATATAGTCCAATATAGTTTATCTTCCATGTATTTGATCATTGAGCTATAATAGCCTGCTTACATGCAGTGCTGCCTGCCCTGTTCCTAGTGCGCCCTGCGCAGATTAATGTTTTGCAAAGTCGAAGGTATATTGTAAAACCATAAACTTTTTCAAGGGTCTGGGTGCCCACAGAGAGGGCCCTGAATGCTGCCTCTGGCACCCGTGCCATAGGTTCGCCACCACTGACATAGGGTGTCTAATATCATGTCTTGTATACAACATTATACGTGATTCATGAATCTGTTGTTCCCTTTGATTTCCTGCTTACTGTTTTGTTTTTTGTTTTCAACAGATTCCTTGCCACTGGGAACTCATTTGCATCCCTGCATTTTGAGTTTCTTTTAGGAACCTCGACGATATCTCGGATTGTACGCCACACTTGCCATGTCATCTGGCAGCAACTCCGAGAGACGGTGATGCCGCTGCCCAAGGCGGACGATTGGGTTCGGATTGCTGAGGGCTTCCAAATTTCTGCGCAGTTTCCAAACTGCATTGGGGCAATGGATGGAGGGCACATCTGTGTGAAGAAGCCTCCTCACTCAGGGTCCCGATTCTTCAGTTATAAACAATATTTTTCGGTAGTGCTGATGGCTGTTGCTGACAGTAACTACCGGTTTATAATGGTTGTGTCACGACCATGATCATGGTCGTGACTCCTTGGGACCCGCATGCATTTGCCCGCGGTCTGGTATTGTTGTCAAAAACAGGTGAGGGCTAGTATCTTGCCTCACGTGTGGTTGCCGGGCAGTGGAGCAGCCTGAGCTGGTTGCTGGGCGGCTCGCTGTCCATGCATGCGGTTGTCTTTGGCAACGTGTGTTTATGTGTGCACTTTTCCTGTCTGGTGTGCACTGGGTTTATTGTGTGCATTCCCCTTTTAGTTGCTGTCTTCCCTTCCCTGGTGTGTGAAGGGTTAATTCCTTTCCTAGTCTGTGAGCACTGGGTGTGTCTGCGTGGGTGTGGCTACATGGGCTATTTAACCTCAGTTGAGACCTGAGTTCTGAGGGGTACTCCAGCCTTGTAGTTAGCTGGAGGCACTCTCCTGGTCCCATGTACCATCTGCCAGTGATGGCCACCCTTGTGGTCATAAATTGTGATACTATATGTTTATGTGATGTTAAGTTTATGTCTATGTGGTGTCTGTTATTATTGCAGCTATGGTTCTGGGTCCCTGTGTGTTTATGTATGCTGTGTCCTTTTATGTCTGTGTGTGGACTTCAGCACTTGTGTCCAGGGATCCAGTCAGTGTGTCTGTGGCAGGAAGAGGTGGAAGTCTTTTACTCTCCTGCCATATCCATAGTCTGTTTATGGTTACATCCCATTGCAGCTCGGCCAGTTTTAGACTCCTGTTTCTCCGCATCCAGGAGGAACAGGTGGTCTACCCAGCTCCTAGTTCAGGGATCGGCGGAGGGTGAGTAGAGATCTGAGGTTCCTGAGCATGGGCCCTCCTACCTTCAAGGTCGGCTCATGCAGCTAGTCGTTAGGGTCGGATTAGGGATGCGTTAGGAGGTGACCTGCTCCCTAATTCTGTCGTCCTGCCCGAGCAGCCACTAACATCTCATGGCCTCACACGGCTGAGGGTTTTCCCCATCCTCAGCCGTGACAGGTTGATATCGGGGCCTATGGAAGCACTGCGGATGCTCGCATCTTTAGTGCTTCTAGAATGGGTGAGCAGCTTCGTGCCAACCAGCTTGCCCTGCCTGAGTCCAGAAGACTGCCCGGATATGCAGGTCTGCCAGCTCCATTTGTCATCGTGGCGGATGAAGGGTTTGCATTGACTCGCCATGTTATGCGGCTCTTTCCTAAGCGTGGTTTGGATGACCAAAGGCGTATTTTCAACTACCGGTTGACTCGTGCCCGTCGGTATGTTGAGTGCGCTTTTGGGATACTCTCTAGCAAGTGGAGGGTGTTTTTGTCATCCATACAAATGGATCCGGAAAATGCTACCCTGGTGATTCAAGCTTGTGTTGTTCTACACAACTTCACCAGGATTCACGAGGCTTCCTCTTCTGTTGACCTGGAAGATGTTCCTACGTCATCAGATTTGGGTTTGGAAAGGACCCTGCATAGATGACCTGGGACTGCAGGCATTGCAATAATAAACAAGCATTAACACATCAAATATAATAAATTTAGCACAACATAATAGGTTAGAGGTCAAATAGTTCTCTGGTAAATGGGCCAGGCTGATATGCAGCTTGTGGCCGCACCTGGCCAGGATCACTGGCCCGAGTTGCCATCCTTGGAGGAATATTGGATGGTGTTGAGGCTTGGAAGCGCAGGTAAGTTGGATACTGGGGGAAAGATGGCCCTTGAGGTTGCATTTGAGGCTGTTAATAGCCGGGGTCAGGTACATGCGGTGGAATATTGAGGATTTGCCTGCGTAGGTCATTAATTTGTGTATGTATGTCTCCTTGATAATTGGAGGCATACATTTGGATGACCAGTGCGAGTGATGCAACGCATTCGGGATGTCTAGCCACGGGGACTTGTTTCAATATATTGGCTAGGCCCCTCAGCATCGACTCCTCAATGCCGCCACTCCTCCTCTGGGAAAGGAAATCAATGACTCGGGCATCTATAGCCTCTAGAGCTGCTTGCCCAGAGGAAGATTGAGGGACATCGCGGCGTCTCCTGGGCTGCGGCTGCTGTAGAGGTGATGGACTCCTTGGAGTCTAGAGGCCTCAGCCTGGGATGGCTTGTCTGGCTCTTCAGCTGGCGTTGGGGCAGGGCTAGTGGCCGGGGAAAAAACTGGCGATAATTCGCCACTTAATGCCTCCTCTGAGTCTTCAGGCTGTTCCAGAATGTCCACAGTACTGTATAGGAAAATGACATGAAAACATATATTACCTAATTTGACTACAACAGTTAAAAAATTGCATTTATTTTACTTAAAATAAACAACTTTGTGTGAACAACATATTCGTGGCGCATGCATACATCGCAAATTTATTACTCTGAAATGTCATTTTTTGAAAAAATTGCTTTTTAAATTCTTTCATTTGTTCAAATATATTTTACAAGGTCAATTAGCAGCCAATGCAAAATATAAAACTACTGAAACATATGATTGCCTTTTGAATCTGTGAAGCACAAAACAAGGTATACACATTCATGGACCAAAATCAGTGCTGAAATTCAGTTTGTCTCTTCTATATCTGGACTGCTTTGAACTGCCTACCATCTATATGTAATGTTAATTAAATAAATCATAAATTCCTCAAAAATTAAATGTAGCACACATTCCAAGGCCATTTTGGTAGTAGCAGTTACAATTCAGCTGTACGGACACTGTTGGCGCATCATATGCTCTATTTTATAAAGTGTATTATGTTTTTAAACTATATGTTGATGTTTTGACCCCAAAAAAAAAAAAATGAAGAGGTACCGAAACCTAAAACCACCATAATCAAATTTGCATGTATGTACCAACAATTATGAACTATACACCAAACTTTCAAAAATGGCTACGCTATTCTGGGCCTAAAAAAAAACAGGCTTTTCGTTAAATTTTTCAAATTATTACCGATATACACAGGATAACTACACAAGATCATATTGGGCGAGGAAAAACAACCACCATGACGAACAACTGTATGAGGAGACAATGCGTGCAGGGTGCCATCTCCCTTCCCGATTCCTGCTGTAATTGCTGAGATCTATGTGAGTTTTGCCGGAAAATGGTGCCAGTCTGGGAAAATAAATATACATGTGCGCTCTGCATGTGTCGTGTCATCATACTGCTCCTCATCGGTGGGGGCCGGTGTTACTAAACCCCAAAAATGATTAGGTTCACCCACACAAAGGAAAGTTCTACAATTGTTCAACGCCCATGGGCGTTGCTCTAGGGGGTGCAGAGGTAACAGTCGCTAATGGGCCCAGGAGCCTGAGGTGGCCGAAATTCCCTTGTACCACATTAGAAGACACACAATGCACTGAGGGAAGGTGGGCCAAAGCTGAACTCTTGCACCAGGGCCCATGAGCCGTTAAATACGCCCCTGACAGCGCCACACTACTTGTTTCATTGTCGACCACTATGGCATAATTCAAAATTTGGTAGTAATAAATAGCATGCGAAACACTTTTTTTAACATCAAAAAACTTATGGCCTCAAATCCATGACCGGACAAAGAAACTGCAATTGTTGAGTGTATATGTAGGGGCGTTTTTTGGAACCCCCTTCACCACTGCGACCCTTGGGAATTCATTTCCCGGCGAAACTGGTCCCGGCAGCTGTTCCACCTTGTTTTGGTTAGCTTGACTAAAAAAAAAATTATAAATTGTCATTTGTTGTAAACAAAAACCAGTTTAAACAATTAAAATATATCTAGAGAAATAGTAAAGGGCAAAAATAAAAAAATAAAACGTTGGCAACTGTGATAAATGTAAGAAAAGGCCGAATTTAACAGCACATGGTACTGTACTGCAGGTGTAGGGATACTAATGAACAATAAGTTCAGGAAGGAGGAGATGAGTTGTGCAAGCCATTTGTCCTTCATGAATTTAGAATATGACATTGAGACAACTAAATAGGATGCTCAATTATAAAAGGGAGACGAGTGAGGAAATAACAAGTGCACATACAGGTTTGTGACAGGAGTACTATTTGCTGGAGCAAAGGGAGGCTCCGCCATTTTGCAGAAAACAAATGGGGTATAGTATTTAGTGCACGACTGATCCATAAACCATGTGTAGATTTGAAGCCAAATGAAGCTAGACCCCAAAATAAACATTCTTCTGACCGCATGGAAATTATAGCTACATAATTTTATAGGGACAGACTGGGCAAGGACAGTACAATGACATTGCTGGCACTTACCTAAAGCTGCACGGCCAAGTCGATCAGCTTTGGCCCATTCTTGACGCCTCAGCTGAAGGGCCACCTGCTCCCACGCAGCATCTTTACGGACACGGTCCTGGTAGTTTCGGGAACGGGTGTCCCACAGTTCTGGCCTCTCCTGCACCAGACATATTAACTTTTCAACAATCCATCTTGGCATATTTGGGACCTCCAAAGTGAATATAGCCAAAGAAAAATCACAGTAGCCAGACAGCAATGTCTCCCCAGTCTGCAATTTCACCTCAGGTGCCTAGCAATTTGCATATCCTGTGATATTAAACTTCCTGTATCTGTTTTTTTTTTTTTTTTATTGGCACAAGTTCTGGTAGACAATTTTGCCATGGCAAACAAGAGAAATAAAACGTCAATCGGATGTGCTTCCGCGTTTTTTCGCGGACCCATTGACTTGAATGGGTCCGCGAACCGCTGTCTGTCAAAAAAATAGGACAGGTCATATTTTTTTGATGGACAAGAAACACGGTTCACGGACGCGGATGCCAAACGGTGCATTTTCCGGGTTTTCAACAGACCCATTGAAAGTCAATGGGTCCGCAGAAAATCACGGAAAATGGAACAACGGCCACGGATGCACACAACGGTCGTGTGCATGAGGCCTAAGAGTAGGATTGACTTCTGAATTTGGCCCATTGCTAGAATTAACTGACCAAATAACTGAAGTGTGAACTCAGCCTTAGAGGTCAATGTTACCATTGGGTATAATGTACTTAACCACGCAGTGGCCCAAGATTCTAATATAGTCGGAAAGAGCTGTCTCATTTAACTGTTTATGGGGTGTCAGCAGTAAGTTTGTGTTGACATTTATTTTTCCCTTCTTCTGATCTGTCAGAAAAAGAACCCCCCCCCCCCCACAAAAAAAAGGATCCTCTCATTTGAGCATCTGCCTTCACACTTAGTCAGTAATTGATCAATATTTAAAAGGCAAAAACAGGAGTCAGTCCAAATCAGATATGACATGTGAAGGAAATATTTAGATATCTTCTGTGTTTTTGACCCACTCCTGCTTTTGTCTCCCAAATCATGATGAAATCCTGGAGTAAAACATTGATCTTGTGATCAAGGCCTTATGGATTCTCCAAAGACAGGATCCAGTGTGTTGTTTTTTTTTTTTGTGTGTTTCTTCTGACAGATCAGAAGAACAGTAAAATAAACATTGATGTCAAAAAGGCCAAACAGGGACACTAATGGTCCCAGAACAGACTGGTGAGGGTGGCAACAGCATGATAAGTCAACATAGTGGCCCATTCACAGAGTGGGGAGGATGGCAACACCATGAGGAGTCAACATAGTGGCCAAGTCACAGAGTGGTGAGGGTGGCAACAGCATGAAGAGTCAATATATATGTGCCCAGCCACCGAATGTGTGTGTGGGTGAGGGGGACAACAGCAGTGGCAGGAACAGCACCAGATGATGACAGTAGAAGAAAATGGCAGCAGATGTGTGCATCAGGTGAGTGGCAGCATCGGAAAAGTGGTTGAAGCACGTGGATAGAAGCCATATTTCACAATGTCCTGGTGTGGCAACTCACTGCATTCAGAACATTACTGCCAGGATGATCTAGTCTAATGCATCAGGCACTGTTGTGTTGAAATCCTGGCTGATCCACGCATGATTATTCTTTTTAAAAGTTAATCTACCAACATTTTGTGTTGGAAGGCAAGTTCTCTTTAGGGTAACTATGCACCCTGCCACAATAAACACCCGTTATGATGCTACACTACTAGACAAGCTAAAAATCTTGCCCAGGGCAAACTGGGTCAGTTGCGTCATCTCCTCAATTCAAGTTTGGCTGCCTAGTAGTACGGGAGATCTTGGATCTGGGGTGACAGGGTGCATTCTATGTCTGTCACCTCCTGCTGGCTTGGGACTCTCCTCCTTGGCTTGGAACAAGCTATCAGTTCTCTAAAATGTGCAGAGTCAACCACATGGAAAGGGAAAGATTACAGAACCAAAACCTTGGCCAGAAGCATATTTAGCTTCTGCGCCATTGGATAAGTGCACACAAACTGTCGTTTCTTTGCAATCGCTTCAGTGATCAATTGCTGGCAAAACGCGTGACAAGGAAAAGGAGGGGGAGGAGAAGGAGGAGCATCAGGACCACTGCGAGATGCATCAGCCTGTACCACTACATTAGCAGCACGGTTTTCTCAGGCCGCTTTATGGTGACACTCCATGTGTTGACGCAGGCCGCTGTGGTGACTACATTGGCACCTTGATCGCGTTTAACCTTCTGCCCATGGATTCTACAGTATATACAGGTCCTTCTAAAAAAAATTGCATATTGTGATAAAGTTCATTATTTTCTGTAATGTACTGATAAACATTAGACTTTCATATATTTTAGATTCATTACACACCAACTGAAGTAGTTCAAGCCTTTTATTGTTTTAATATTGATGATTTTGGCATACAGCTCATGAAAACCCAAATTTCCTATCTAAAAAAATTTGCATATTTCATCCGACCAATAAAAAATAAGTGTTTTTAATTCAAAAAAAGTCAACCTTCAAATAATTATGTTCAGTTATGCACTCAATACTTGGTCGGGAATCCTTTTGCTGAAATGGCTGCTTCAATGCGGCGTGGCATGGAGGCAATCAGCCTGTGGCACTGCTGAGGTGTTATGGAGGCCCAGGATGCTTCGATAGCGGCCTCAAGCTCATCCAGTGTGTTGGGTCTTGCGTCTCTCAACTTTCTCTTCCCAATATCCCACAGATTCTCTATGGGGTTCAGGTCAGGAGAGTTGGCAGGCCAATTGAGCACAGTAATACCATGGTCAGTAAACCATTTACCAGTGGTTTTGGAACTGTGAGCAGGTGCCAGGTCGTGCTGAAAAATTAAATCTTCATCTCCATAAAGCTTTTCAGCAGATGGAAGCATGAAGTGCTCCAAAATCTCCTGATAGCTAGCTGCATTGACCCTGCCCTTGATAAAACACAGTGGACCAACACCAGCAGCTGACATGGCACCCCAGACCATCACTGACTGTGGGTACTTGACACTGGACTTCAGGCATTTTGGCATTTCCCTCTCCCCAGTCTTCCTCCAGACTCTGGCACCTTGATTTCCGAATGACATGCAAAATTTGCTTTCATCCGAAAAAAGTACTTTGGACCACTGAGCAACAGTCCAGTGCTGCTTCTCTGTAGCCCAGGTCAGGCGCTTCTGCCTCTGTTTCTGGTTCAAAAGTGGCTTGACCTGGGGAATGCGGCACCTGTAGCCCGTTTCCTGCACACTCCTGTACACTCAGTCCACTGCTTCCGCAGGTCCCCCAAGGTCTGGAATCGGTCCTTCTCCACAATCTTCCTCAGGGTCCAGTCACCTCTTCTCGTTGTGCAGCGTTTTCTGCCACACTTTTTCCTTCCCACAGACTTCCCACTGAGGTGCCTTGATACAGCACTCTGGGAACAGCCTATTCGTTCAGAAATTTATTTCTGTGTCTTACCCTTCCAGAGGGGAAACAAACCAGGCTGGTGTAGTGAGCTGCATCTATATTTAGTTATATAAGGAGATATATAACGCAAGTTTGACCGCGACGCGTGGTTGATTTAAGTGTGGTTACGTAAGTGTGTGACTTAAGATTAAGTGACTTTAGATTCAGGGACTTCAGTGGGGGACTGTAATTAGCCAGTTTCTTAGTACTACATTATATTGTATTTTTTGATTTGCTGGTGTAATCCCCATTTAGTATGTGTTGCACAATTGACAACGCAGTCCAGTGCACATCTTGCATGATGTATGCAGTCCTGGAACAGGAGTTCAAGGGTGCATATCTTTGTTCAAGATGTGAGCAAATTACCTGTTTGGAATCGCAAATCGAGTCTCTAAATGAGCAAATTGCAACACTGAGAGGCATTGACAATTTGCAAAAGAGTTTGCTTCTCACCGAGCAAGCACTCTTTGGGGTAGATGAGGGGGAGGGTGACAGAGAGGAGGCTGAGGAAAGTGAGGTAGCTAGCTGGGTAACATTAAGAAAGCGGGGTAGAGGGAAGAATGTGAGGGAGGCTAGCCCTGATCTGACACACCCCAACAAGTTTGCACGTTTGGCAGATGAGGGGGATGTCAGTCCAGGGATGGCACTGCCACAGCCAGACACTTCCTCTGCCAGTCAGGGGAATGTCAGCTCCAGTAAGCAGGGGCCCAGGAGAGCAGGGCAGGCCAGACAGGTGCTGGTAGTGGGAGACAGATAGGGAAATCTGTCACAAAGACCGTGATCGCCGAACAGTGTGCTGTCTTCCTGGCGCTAGAGTTTGACACATCGCAGATCGGGTTGACAGATTACTGGGAGGGGCTGGAGAAGATCCAGCGGTCATGGTCCATATCGGAACCAATGACAAAGTTAGGGGTAGGTGGAGAGTCCTTAAAAATGATTTCAGGGATTTAGGTCAAAAGCTGAGGGCAAGGACCTCAAAGGTAGTATTTTCCGAAATACTACCTGTACCACGGGCCACACAAGAGAGGCAGCGGGAGATTAGGGAAATTAACAAGTGGCTCAAAAACTGGTGTAGGAAGGAGGGGTTTGGGTTCCTGGAGAACTGGGCCGACTTCTCTGTCGGCTACAGGCTCTATCGTAGGGACGGGCTGCACCTCAATGGGGAAGGGGCAGCTGTGTTGGGGAAGAAGATGGTTAGAAGGTTGGAGGAGTGTTTAAACTAGGGACCGGGGGGGAGGGTAATTATGTTATAGAATGGGAAGATAGTGCAGATAGGGACCGGGGGCAAGGTAGTGAGACTGGGGGAGGAATGGAAGGAGGCACTAGAACAGTTCAGAAGGAACGGTGTAGAGTAAAAAATATACATAAACCTCTCAAATGTATGTATACTAATGCCAGAAGCCTGACTAATAAAACTGATGAACTGGAATTAGTGATGTGTGAGGAGGACTATGACATAGTGGGAATAACTGAGACATGGCTGGATGATAGCTATGACTGGGCAGTTAATGTACAGGGTTACAGTCTGTTTAGAAAGGATCGTCAAAACCGGAGAGGGGGAGGGGTCTGCCTTTATGTAAAGTCCGGTCTAAAGACCACACTCCGTGAAGATATAAGTGAGGGACATGAACATGTGGAGTCACTGTGGGTAGAGATACATGGCGCTAAAAACAATAATAAATTACTAATAGGAGTTTACTATAAACCACTTAACATACCAGAGTCCACAGAAAATCTACTACTAAACGAGATAGACGAGGCGGCAAATCATAATGAGGTGGTTATTATGGGGGACTTCAACTACCCAGATATAGACTGGGAAACTAAAACTTGTATATCTCATAAAGGAAACAGGTTCTTGGCAATAACCAAAGACAATTACCTCTCCCAACTGATTCAGGACCCGACTAGAGGGATGGCCATACTGGACTTAGTATTAACCAATAGGCCTGACAGAGCAACAGACGTGCAGTTTGGGGGACACCTGGGAAATAGTGACCACAAAGTAATAACCTTCCAATTATCATTCAAGAGAGCGTTTCTACAGGGAGGAACAAAAATACCAAACTTCAAAAAAGCTAAATTTAGCCAACTAAGAGAGGCCATAGGCCTAACTAAATGGGATAAAGTCCTCACAAATAAAAATACAGCCACAAAATGGGATATCTTTAAAAGCATCCTAAAATCTCATTGTGAGAGGTACATACCGTATGGGAATAAAAGGTTAAGGAACAAAAAGAAACCAATGTGGATAAACAGAACTGTAAAGAAAGCAATAAATGACAAAAAGAAAGCATATAAAACACTAAAACAGGAAGGTAGCACGGAAGCACTGAAAAACAAGGAAAAAAATAGAACATGTAAAAAACAAATAAAAGTGGCCAAACTAGAGACTGAGAGATTAATTGCCAAAGAGAGTAAAACTAACCCTAAAATGTTCTTCAATTATATAAATGTTAAAAAGTATAAATCTGAAGGTGTCGGCCTGTTAAAGAGTAATGAGGGGGGAGTCGCAGAGAGCGACGAGGAGAAAGCAAAGCTGTTAAATATTTTTTTCTCCAATGTATTCACTGAGGAAAATAAACTGTCAGATGACATGCCGAATGTTGAAATAAATTCCCCATTAAAAGTGTCCTGTCTGACCCAGGAAGAAGTGCAACAGCGACTTAAAAAGATTAAAATAGACAAATCGCCAGGACCGGATGGCATACACCCTCGTATCCTAATGGAATTAAGTAATGTCATAGCCAGACCCTTATTTCTGATATTTGCAGATTCTACATTGACAGGGAATGTCCCACAGGATTGGCGCATGGCAAATGTGGTGCCAATATTCAAAAAGGGTCCAAAAACAGAGCCTGGAAACTATAGGCCGGTAAGTTTAACATCTGTTGTGGGTAAACTGTTTGAAGGTTTTCTGAGCGATGCTATGTTAGAGCATCTTAACGGAAATAAGCAAATAACGCCATATCAGCATGGCTTCGTGAGGGATCGATCATGTCAAACAAATTTAATCAGTTTCTATGAGGAGGTAAGTTCTAGACTTGACAGCGGCGAATCAATGGATGTCGTGTATCTGGACTTCTCCAAAGCATTTGACACTGTACCACATAAAAGGTTAGTATATAAAATGAGAATGCTTGGACTGGGAGAAAACGTCTGTAAGTGGGTAAGTAACTGGCTCAATGATAGAAAACAGAGGGTGGTTATTAATGGTAAATACTCAGATTGGGTCACTGTCACTTGTGGAGTACCTCTGGGGTTAGTATTGGGCCCTATTCTCTTCAATATATTTATTAATGATCTTGTAGAAGGCTTAAATTTTATATCAATTTTTGCAGATGACACTAAACTGTGTAAAGTAATTAACACTGAAGAGGACAGTATACTACTACAGAGGGATCTGGATAGATTGGAGGCTTGGGCAGATAAGTGGCAGATGAGGTTTAACACTGACAAATGTAAAGTTATGCACATGGGAAGGAATAATGCAAGTCACCCGTACTTATTAAATGGTAAAACACTCGGTAACACTGACATGGAAAAAGATCTAGGAATTTTAATAAACAGCAAACTAAGCTGCAAAAAACAGTGTCAGGCAGCTGCTGCCAAGGCAAATAAGATAATGGGTTGCATCAAAAGGGGCATAGATGCCCGTGATGAGAACATAGTCCTACCACTTTACAAATCATTAGTCAGACCACACATGGAGTACTGTGTACAGTTCTGGGCTCCAGTGTCACGAGGGTATCGAGAACCACGCCTGACTCCGTTATACCCGGGGTCAGGAAGTCGCAGCGGTTGGCTGCACGCTCTATTTAAGATAGGGCTGTTTTCCTTATGGTAGCTTTCTGGGTTTGCTTTGCAAACCCTTTTGGCTCACTCAGGGATCCGTAGCTCCTTCTCCTCAGCTGTTCCTTGTCCAGCACTCCCAAACCTCCTTATATTCCTCTCTCACACTTCTCTGGTTGCCAGAGATAGAGCTTCCTGCCTGGACATCTATTCTGACCCACTGGAGCTGTGTTGCTGCGTTCTCGGATGGTTGTTTCAGAACGCTACCCTCCAGATCCCTGTTGGACCTTTGTGGACTGCTGTGGTCGCCCACCTGGGTGTTTGTGTTTGTTTGTATTTGTCTGTCCTCTCCCTGGTGTTTCCCTCTTAGTGCAGTGGTGCGGACTAGCGATCCCACCGGCCCGTTCACTATCTAGGGCTCATTTCAGGGAAAGCCAGAGTTTAGGCACGTGATCGCCGCACGGGTGAGGAACCCGTCTAGGGACGTCAGGGCAGTCAGGTGCCAGCCGCAAGGTAAGTTAGGGGTCACCACCTTTCCCTCTCCCTTGGGCAGGGCTTTCCCTGTTTTCCTCCCTGTGTGTGACGCCAGTCATTACATCCAGTGAACAAAGCAGACATAGCAGAGCTGGAGAGGGTCCAGAGGAGGGCAACTAAAGTAATAACTGGAATGGGGCAACTACAGTACCCTGAAAGATTATCAAAATTAGGGTTATTCACTTTAGAAAAAAGACGACTGAGAGGAGATCTAATTAATATGTATAAATATATCAGGGGTCAGTACAGAGATCTATCCCGTCATCTATTTATTCCCAGGACGGTGACTGTGACGAGGGGACATCCTATGCGTCTGGAGGAAAGAAGGTTTGTACACAAACATAGAAGAGGATTCTTTACGGTAAGAGCAGTGAGACTATGGAACTCTCTGCCTGAGGAGGTGGTGATGGTGAGTACAATAAAGGAATTCAAGAGGGGCCTGGATGTATTTCTGGAGCGTAATAATATTACAGGCTATAGCTACTAGAGAGATATCGTTGATCCAGGGATTTATTCTGATTGCCTGATTGGAGTCGGGAAGGAATTTTTATTCCCCTAAAGTGAGGAAAATTGGCTTCTACCTCACAGGGGTTTTTTGCCTTCCTCTGGATCAACTTGCAGGATGACAGGCCAAACTGGATGGACAAATGTCTTTTTTCGGCCTTATGTACTATGTTACTATGTTACCCTCTTGCTTGAGGGTGTCAATGATGGCCTTCTGGACAGCAGTCAGGTTGGCAGTCTTACCCATGATTGCAGTTTTGAGTAATGAACCAGGCTGGGAGTTTTTAAAAGCCTCAGGAATCTTTTGCAGGTGTTTAGAGTTAATTAGTTGATTCAAATGATTAGGTTAATAGCTCGTTTAGAGAACCTTTTCATGATATGCTAATTTTTTGAGATAGGAATTTTGGGTTTTCATGAGCTGTATGCCAAAATCATCAATATTAAAATAATAAAAGGCTTGAACTACTTCAGTTGGCGTGTAATGAATCTAAAATATATGAAAGTCTAATGTTTATCAGTACATTACAGAAAATAATGAACTTTATCACAATATGCTAATTTTTTTAGAAGGACCTGTACAGCCACACTGATGTCCATTGACTTAATGAAAAATTCCCACACTGGCAAGTATGGAATTTTACCCACACCACTCTGTTCTGACTGTCTTCCTCTGCCTCTATGAAGCTGTGCACCATTAGTTGTTTTTGGACAGGTAGGCTCCTGAGTAGCAGACGGTCTACCCCAGGCATGTTTGGCTCCAGATCTCACACTGCTGCCACCCTGATGGCTCACGGCCACACTTGCACCATGCTAGCTCAGCCGCATGCTGCCACCCTGACTCTGTTTCATAGGAAAGAGGCCACCCTCACCCCCTGATGATGATGATGCCCCCTCTTCACTTGGCTTCCACGTGCAATCGGCTATATCATAGTCCACTACTGTCTTCTCGTCACTTATGTCACCCTCACCAGTCTCATGGCCGCTTCACAGACCACTGCCAACACCTGCTCCCATCAGAGGAAGCAGTGGACCTCTCCCTCAAATCTGGGCTGGCCAGTAACTGCTGACTGTCCTTAATAATATCTTCCTAGCTGAAAAGTGCAGCAGAGCCTGGCAGAAGTAGCAGCAAAGAAAAGAGACAGGTTCAGAACAGACACCAGGGGGGGGGGCGGAGCTAGCGCCGGACAGAGATGGCCGCATAGTTCACTGCTCTCCTAAGAGGATCGTGTATAACACAAGCTATCAGCAGCACTTTTGGGCGAGAATGGTCAAAATCGGTAACCCGAAGCAAGGTGATCATTCCACCACCTCTAAAGGTCAAGTTCCTCCGGGTGACATGGAGAAATTTCTTAAGAAGGCTGCAGCAACGGTCGCACAGAGAGAAACCAAGATGGCGCCGACACCACAACCTAAAGCGCAAAGGCGTGCTCCAGTCCTCTCGGAAGGGGAAAGCGAAACAGAGGATTCTCAGGTCAGTTCTGACCTTCCCCTAACCAGAAAATATCTGGATCGGGCCCTGAGCACGGTTATGGAACCCATCCTCACAGAAATCTCGGCGTTTAGGCAGGAGGTCAGACACATCGGGGACCGGGTGGAGGCTTTAGAAACACACCAAACAGTGTCCCTAAATCACCATACTGCAGTGTCAGATGCCTTACGCCGATGCTCTACTTACCTGAATGGGCTTCACAACGCGATCGAGGATCAGGAAAACAGAGGGCGCCGCAACAACTTAAGGTTCCGTGGGATCCCAGAGGCGATACTACCGGGGGACATACCAGCAACCGTCCTAGCTATCTGCGGCTCACTATTGGAGTCCGACTTCCCGCAAGAAGTGGTCATCGAACAGGCACACAGGGCCCTGCGCCCGAAACCCAAGCCCTCTGACCCACCCAGGGATGTTATCTGCAGGTTTCTGAATTTTCCGGTCAAGTCCGCCATTTTAGAAGCAGCCCGTCACAGTGCAGATTTATCCTATGAGGACTCTTAACTTGAAATTTATCAAGATTTGGCCCCCTCTACTTCGAAGAAACAAAGAGCACTGAAGCCCCTGACCGACTGGCTTCGTTCTAACAAAATCATATATCGCTGGTCCTATCCTTTTGGACTCTCGTTCTCCTGTGCAGGGAAAAAAGTTTTCATCTCATCCTTCACAGACCTGCAAGCTACCTACGACGTCTTGAACATCGACCCCTTGCCAATTGAGAATTGGGAGCTTTACCAGGATCTGAGTGACCTCCCAGAACTTCCTAAAATAGTCCCTTTTGAGGTCCCGCGTACCCCGAAGTCATCCAGATCCAGGAAAAGAGGGCTACAGTTCACTCCTAGAAGCCTTTCCCGGGATCACCAGTCTAATCCGCAGTAATTCCTTTCTGCATGAATGGGACTATTGTCTTATCGTTTTCTTTTTCCATCCTGAGTAGGTTCTCGTACGTCTTTTCTGCTAATTTACTATTAATGGATATACCGTCAAAATATATATACCTGCTCTACCGCCCGGGTAGATTCATTCTCCCCGATAACTCATTAGATTTCTGAGGTGTTATATGACCTCTTTCATGGTCACAAGACCACACTCCCCCCTCATGTATGTAGCATATGCAATTATGCCTAGATCTTTTTTGTCTATTTTATTATGTTTTGTTCTATTTTTTTACCCTGTTCTTTCCCCAAGGTACGAGACACTTCTATTCGCAACATGCGACCATTGCTGCATCTTGATCCTGTTTACACATCTAGAGATGAGAACGCACAATACCCTTTTACTCTCTTGGAGGAGACATCGTCGGCTTAGAGGTAACTCCACTTACACTACATCATATGGCTGACCTACATATTGCTTCTTATAATGTCAAAGGCTTCCACTCCCCTTCCAAAAGGAGTCAGGTCTTTTCCATTCTAAGGAAAGCCAAGGCCGAAGTGGTGTTCCTCCAAGAGACGCACTATCGTTTTAATCGCTACCCCAACATGTAGTACTCTTATTATTCTGATTGGTACCACTGTGGGGGCAACTCCTCTGCATCAAGTGGGGTTAGCATAGGTTTTCACAAAAAGATCCCATTTAAGCTTACCGACCAAGTACTTGACCCAGAGGGAAGGTATATGCTGATTAAGGGTTCCATTGGCCAACAAGTTTACACCTTCATTAACATTTACGGTCCTAACTCCAATCAGTCCCAATGGATAGCCAATTTAGTCCCAATTATCAACCCTTTTAAAGAAGGGATTGTGATAATGGGAGGAGACCTGAACATTGCCCTATTCCCACAACTCGACATATCTTCACACAGGTCATCCCACTCTGGCAAATCCCTCAAATTTGTCAGGAAAACCCTCTGGGATCTCCATTTGGTTGACTCCTGGCGCTCCCTTCACCCCAATGCCCTTGACTACACCTTCTACTCTCCAGTCCACGTCACATATCACCGGCTGGACTACCTTTTTATCTCTAAGGAACACCTCCATCTATGTAGCACAGCATCGATAGGCTCCATTCACTTGTCTGACCACTCCCCTATATTTATTAAGGTTCTAGCCCCCGCTAAAAATCCTACATGTTTTAATTGGCGATTAAACGAGACCCTATTAGGCTCCCAAGATTTAGTAGACCAAGTCTCCAAACATCTAGCGGACTATTTCTCTTTGAATGAAGGCACAGACATCTCTTTTAACACCCTCTGGGATGCCCATAAACCGGTTATTAGGGGTCACTTTATTAATATTGGGTCCTATAGAAAAAAATTACAAGAAAAAGCCATAGATGAAGTCCTAAAAAAAATACAGAGTCTGGAGTCTTGCCATAAATCTTCCCCCACTGATTCCCAGTTAAGAGAACTTTCTGAATACAGAGCGAAACTCAAATCTCTTCTATCATCTAAAGCAGCTAAATACTACATGAGCATGCAACATAAGTTCTTTCCCCACGGAGATGAGGCCACAAAATTTCTGATGAGTAGAATCAGGGGTAGGAGGTCCTCTAATTATGCCCATAAGCTATCCTCTCCTGGTGGTATACCGATCTTTTCTACTGCTCAGATCGCTGCTCAATTCCGGGAATACTATAATAATTTATATAACCTTTCCCCCCTTGATTCTACTGAAAAGAGAACGTCTGCTATAGGAAGTTTCTTAGATTCATCCAAAGTGCCTCATCTCTCCCCTGATCAGAAATTAAAACTAGAAGCCCCTTTCACCATCCTGGAACTCAAGAACGCTATGTTACAAATGCCTGTAGGAAAGAGTCCAGGCCCAGACGGGCTTCCACTCTCATATTATAAAACCTTTCAGAACCTCCTCCTCCCCCATCTCTTGAAGGTCTGTAACCAGTCTCTGCTAGGCTGCCCACTCTCCAGAGACATGACGGTGGCGCATATCTCCCTTATACCAAAAGAAGGGAAAAACCCCAAACAATGTTCCAAATACAGGCCCATATCCCTCCTAAACATAGACCTCAAGCTCCTAGCCAAGATGTTAGCCAACAGGCTTGCCGTCCTTCTCCCCCTCCTCATACATGGAGATCAGGTTGGCTTCATCCGGGCCAGAGAAGGCAAAGATAACACTTCCAGAGTGATCAATGTCCTCTGCCATGCCAAAAGACTTTCTTCCCCCCTGCTTCTCCTTAGTACTGACGCAGAGAAAGCATTTGATAGGGTAAATTGGCAATACCTAAAACACACTCTGCTTAGGTTTGGCCTCCCTGATCCCTTTGTACGGGCAACTTTTGCTATGTATGAGCAAGCGTCAGCTAGGGTACAAGTTAACGGAAGCTTATCTGCCCCATTCTCGATAAGCAATGGGACAAGACAAGGCTGCTCCCTCTCACCTCTCCTATTTATCTTGGCATTAGAGCCGCTCCTTGCTAACATTAGGCGAGATGAGGAGATTTCAGGTCTATGTTTTGGAGGCAGGGAGCAGAAAGTTGCAGCATTTGCCGACGACGTTCTTATGATGACGACTAACCCTAAAACTTCCCTACCACGAATTCAAACCCACCTGAATAGTTTCAGCTTAGCCTCAGACTTCAAAATCAATGCAAGCAAATCCCTGGTCCTATGCAGGGGAATTCCCCAATCCACAAAGAACGAGTTGATGAGAGACTCACCCTTTAACTGGTCTTCACCTACTATTACATATTTAGGGGTCAAACTCAGTCCAAACATACACAACCTTTTTACTCATAATTATATCCCCCTTAGAAAATCCATATTTGAGGCCATTGACAAACTGGCACAATCCAATCCAACTCTCTCTTGGTTCGGCCGCAAGAATCTCCTTGCATCACTAATCCTCCCTCGACTAACCTACTTACAACAGGTATTACCTATCCCAGTTCCCAAACAATATTACGAGCAAATCACCAAAAAGTTTAGAACTTTTATTTGGAACAGCAAAAAAGCGAGACTGTCGTATTCCCTACTCACTAGGCCTAGACATGCAGGAGGGATTGGAATGCCAAACCCCAAAACTTATGGTAGGGCTATCCTCCTCACCCGAGTGGTGGCCTGGTTGCGGCCTTCCCCGCACTCTCTCACGGTGGAAACTGATATGGATATCTTTAAGAAATCCCCCAGGGCCCTGCTCCTTGGTTCTCAAATGGTTTTCCCAGGACAATATTCCCATTACCCAATAATAAAAGCCACATTAGAGGCCTGGAAATGGTTCTCGTCCTCGCACTGCTCTGTTCCATTTCCCTCTCCCCTCCTGACAGTAAAGGATATTGTTGATACAGCTCCTTCCCCCATAAGATCTGCGACCTCCCAAGGGCTTAAGTCTTCCTCACTACATATTAACACTTTGGCACTCCCCTCGGGAGAGTGGATGGACCATCAAACAACGAACGCTCTTTTAAACCCCCATCCTTGTGATATCTTCACTATCGTATATCTTAGAGCTTATCTGAAACAACATATAAATATAGGGGATTTGTCTCGCCCCACAGTGTGGTTCGAGTCGATTATCTCTCACCACTCCACCCCTAGGAAACTCATATTGTTGATTTATAGCAAACTTCGCTCGCCTCCTATGCTTGCTAAACCATCATTTGTTTGTAGTTGGGAAAGAGATCTCAATATTGTGGTCCCATTTAATAATCTACCTCGTCTCCTGAGTTCTCCCCATGGTGCCTCCCGCTGCGTACGAATTCAGGAAAATAGCTACAAGATCCTCACTAGATGGTATAATACCCCTGATAAAACATCATTGTACTCTGATTCAGCTTCCATATATGGTGGACCTGTCCTCCCATTCATAAATGGTGGACAGAGATTTTTGCTCATTCAAACAAGATCTGTGGGACCTCTATTCCAACCTCTCCACAGCTAGCTCTCCTATCCATCCCTCTAACTGAACATGCGGCAAAACCGCCATACGTATTTGCTCAAATGCTAATGGCTGCGCGCCTTTTGCTCCCCAAGCATTGGCTACAACCCCACGTCCCAACCTTAGACGACTGGATCCAAAAAATGGACCAAATTCATAGGTTCGAAGAGCTTTCTTCATGGGAAATGCGATCCCATGAAATCTTTCTCAAGAAGTGGCTCCTTTGGTCGGTTTTCAGAAACCCCCATAAGTAAACTGGACTCCTATCCAATGACACCAGGTCGTTGTCCCAGGGGATCAACTTCTGCCTTAGCAGTTCACCCCCTAGTCAGCCTTCTACCTCGGTGGCCACTGGGGCTGGGTACATACCCTGTGGGTCTGGCGAACGTACACAAAGAATAGACCTTCTCATCTCTTGTAGACAGTGTCCTGATCAGGGATATGCACCTTCTTATGCCTGCATGATTGTCTTATTTCGCTCTTAGATGTTTTGATCTAGCTTAATAACATGCTCCTTTCTTCCCCACAATTCCACTTTATCTGACTATGTAATACTCATGGTGTACAGAATGTGTAATTTGATCCTATGCAGCATCTTTTGCTAAAATGTAATGTACTTATTTTAGTATCTAGACAGGCCTGCGTGCCTCTACCCTGGTACCTTGTTACCCCTTGTTTATTGTTGGAAAAACCAATAAAATTATAAATAAAAATAAAAAAAGAACAGACACCAAGCTTTTTCTTGGGCCATGCCAACTAAGTGTGGTGTAAGTGGAACCCACAAACTCCTGGCTGTTGGTGTCAGTTGAGATGATGTTGAAATGTTGAAGACCGAGTCAACCATTCCAACATGACTGCTGGATTGCAGTGACATCTGTGGCCTGTTGCTGTGGCTGCTGCTACCACCCCTCCTTCCCCCCCCCCCCGCTTCTTGCAACATTTTTTTCCCACTGCCCCTTCCTTTGGAGGGCCCTGGCAACTGTCTGTTGGAAATATTGTACAGTAACACTAACTGTATATTTAAAATGTTATTCAATGTCAATATAAACACCCCACTAACAGCAGAACAAGACAGTTTATTCATCCCAATTTCAGAATGAAGGTGTAATAAAATTGATTATATAATGAACAAGTTAGACACCCCCTAACAGAACAAGAGAGGTTAATGATCCCAATTTGAGAATCAAGGTGTAATAGAATTGTTAATCTATTAAACAATGCGGAAACCCCAATAAAAGTAGTAGACCGGTTATTCATCCCAATTTGAGAATTAAGGCCTAATAAATTAATTATGTAATAAACAAGGTGAACACCCCTCTAACAGTAGAACAAGACAGGTTATTCACCCCCAATTTGAGAATCAAGGCGTAATAGAGTTCCTTATCTTGTAAACACGATGGACACCCAAGTAACAGTAAAATTAAAAAGCTTATTCACCCCAATTTCAGAATCAAGGCCTAATAGAATTGCTTATCTGATAACCCCTTAGTGACCAGCCTGTTTACTGACCAAGCGTTTTTCTTCCTATTTTCATCGTCGTGTTCCAAGAGCTATAACTTTTTAATTTTTCTGTCTATATATAGTTGCAAGAAAAAGTTTGTGAACCCTTTGGAATGATATGGATTTCTGCACAAATTGGTCATAAAATGTGATCTGGTCTTCATCTAAGTCACAACAATAGACAATCACAGTCTGCTTAAACTAATAACACTCAAAGAATTAAATGTTACCATGTTTTTATTGAACACACTATGTAAACATTCACAGTGCAGGTGGAAAAGGTATGTGAACCCCTAGACTAATGACATATCCAAGAGCTAATTGGAGTGAGATGTTAGCCAACTGGAGTCCAAGCAATGATATGAGATTGGAGGTGTTGGTTACAGCTGCCCTGCCCTATAAAAAACACACACCAGTTCTGGGTTTGCTTTTCACAAGAAGCATTGCCTGATGTGAATGATGCCTCGCACAAAAGAGCTCTCAGAAGACTTACGATTAAGAATTGTTGACTTGCATAAAGCTGGAAAGGGTTATAAAAGTATCTCCAAAAGCCTTGCTGTTCATCAGTCCACGGTAACACAAATTGTCTATAAATGGAGAAAGTTCAGCACTTGCTGCTACTCTCCCTAGGAGTGGCTGTCCTGTAAAAATAAATTGCAAAAACACAGCGCAGACTGCTCAATGAGGTGAAGAAGAATCCTAGAGTGTCAGCTAAAGACTAACAAAAGTCTCTGCTGGCATATGCTAACATCCCTGTTAGGGAATCTACGATACGTTAAACACTAAACAAGAATGGATTTCATGGGAGAATACCACAGATGAAGCCACTGCTGTCCCAAAAAAACATTGCTGCATGTTTACAGTTTGCACAAGAGCACCTGGATGTTCCACAGCAGTACTGGAAAAATATTCTATGGACAGATGAAACAAAAGTTGAGTTGTTTGGAAGAAACACACAACACTATGTATGAAGAAAAAGAGGCACAGCACACCAACATCAAAACCTCATCCCAACTGTGAAGTATGGTGGTGGGGGCATCATGGTTTGGGGCTGCTTTGCTGCGTCAGGACCTGGACGGAGTGCTATCATCAAAGGAAAAATGAATTCCCAAGTTTATCAAGACATTTTCCAGGAGAACTTAAGGCCATCTGTCCACCAGCTGAAGCTCAACCAAAGATGGATGTTGCAACAGGACAACGACCCAAAGCATAGAAGTAAATCAACAACAGAATGGCTTAAGCAGAATAAAATATGCCTTCTGGAGTGGCCCAGTCAGAGTCCTGACCTCAACCTGATTGATATGCTGTGGCATGACCTCAAGAAAGCGATTCACACCAGACATCCCAAGAATATTGCTGAACTGAAACAGTTCTGTAAAGAGGAATGGTCAAGAATTACTCCTGACCGTTGTGCACGTCTGATCTGCAACTACAGGAAACGTTTGGATGAAGTTATTGCTGCCAAAGGTGGTTCAACCAGTTATTAAATCCAAGGGTTCACATATTTTTTCCACTTGCACTGTGAATGTTTACATGGTGTGTTCAATAAAAACATGGTAACATTTAATTCTTTGTGTGTTATTAGTTTAAGCAGACTGCAATTGTCTATTGTTGTGACTTAGATGAAGATCAGATCACATTTTATGACCAATTTGTGCAGAAATCCATATCATTCCAAAGGGTTCACATACTTTTTCTTGCAACTGTATGTATATATATATATATATATATATATATATACACACACACACACACACACACACATACAAAAAGATACAGTATCTTTCGAGTTCTGGGGAGGGATCCAGTCCCTGCCCATAACTGCCTTATTAAAAATAGAGTATTACGAATCGGGCAATGAGATGCAGGGAATGGATCACCCCTCAGAACATGAAGCATACATGGGGTGGGGATATTTATTTCTATGGGGGGTGCTGTGTGCCTTGCACTTAAAGCAGTGGTATAACTGGAAATGACTTGGCCCCACCCCCCAGCAACTTCTTCGCAACCACCAACTCCTGTGCAACCCCCACTGTGACTAGTCAAGATCGTTCTCTCAGATGAGGTCCAGCAGCCGCTACGTCCTTTTCCTACCCGTGTCTCTGTATATAATGTCATTTTATAATACTGTTGGCAGGGTCCCTTCTGAGTTCAGGTCCCAAAGCAGCTTCTTCCCCTATAGCTACACCTCTGACTTATAGTGTCATGGTGCAAGGAGAGGGGACAAACACCAGAATGACAACAGAAGGAAAATGACCAGGAACTAGGATGAGGACCACACACCAGAAAATCAACTGCATGGCATGAAGTGTGAGTCCAGACTAAATAGAGGAACAGTAATAAGCACAAGCTGCACCTGAGAAAAGAGGTGTGGTCATTACCAACAACAACACTGCAACAAGTGAAAACAGAGAGACTGTCAGATAACCTCACATGCAGCCAGTCTGTCAGATCTTCTAACCACTGTCATGGGAGGGACCATGACAGTACCCCCTTCTATGGGTGACCTCCGGACACCGAGGACTGACCTTAGCTGGATGAGCCCTGTGAGAGGCTTTCACAAGGCGACTAGCCACTGGAACCCACATTCTCTCCTCTGGACCGTAACCCTTCCAGTGAACAAGATACTGAAGGGATCTACAGAGAATTTTGTGAGTTCACTATCCTTGCGATCTGAAATTCAAGATTAACGTCCACCATGACAGGAGCGGGAGGCAAGGAGGATGGGTCAGCAGGTTCGACATATTCAGCAATGATATCCGGAAAACATTATGAATTTTTAAAGCCTGCAGAAGTTCAAGACAAAAGGCTACTGGGTTAATAATGGCAGAGATCTTATATGGACCAATAAACCTTGGACCCAAATCTGTAATAAAGTCCATGGATAAATGAGTCCAAGGTCGGGATGGGATAGACAACGGAAGTAGAGATCTTAAAGGCCTAGTATGTGTCACCTTGGCACATGCACAAGTCTCCCAAGCTGACACATAGCCCTCAATACATTTATGCAACCCAGGCCACCAGATTCTACGACAGATGGATCTGCTCCCAGGGTGTCCTGTAAGAACAGCACGGTGATGTTCCTCGAACACCTTGTGCCGTAATTCAGAAGGAACAAACAACTTCCCTGGAGGATAGTAATCCGGTGAATCTCCATGGGCCTTCAACACCTCTGCTTCAAGTTCGGGATAAAGGGCGGATATTACGACCCCTTCAGCTAATATCGGACCGGGATCTTCTGAATCACCCCCCCCCCCCAAGGAAAGTTGCGTGACAAAGCATCCACCTTGACGTTCTTAACCCCAGGGCGATAGGTGACAACAAAATAAAATAAAAAAACAACGACCATCTGGCCTGCCTTGAGTTCAGACATTTAGCCCACTCCAGTTAAGCCAGATTTTTGTGATCAGTAATTACTGTATTGTTATAAATCGCTCCTTCCAACCAATGATGCCATTCCTCAAAAGCCAACTTAATGGCCAGCAACTCTCTATTACCTATGTCAATTTTTTTCAGCAGTTGAGAGCTTCTTAGAGAAGAAAGCACATGGGCGCCATTCACTAGGTGAAGGACCCTGCGACAAGACTGCTCCTAGCCCCACCTCGGATGACTCAACTTCCTTAATAAATGGCTTTGACACATCTGGTTGCACCAGTACAAGAGCAGAAGTAAAACATTTCCTCACAGCTGAAAAGGCTTGTAATGCCGCATCAGATCAGACTGAGATATCCGAACCTTGCCTAGTCATGTCCGTTAAAGGTTTAACAACAGTTGAGTAGTTCAAAATAAATTTACGGTAGTAGTTAGTGAACTCCAAAAATCGCATAAGCACTTTCAGATTTTCGGGTCGTTCTCAGTCCAACACAGCACAGACCTTTTCAGAATACCTACGAAAACCTGAAGATGAGAGAAGATAACCCTGGAATTGCACTTCTGGAACTGCAAATATGCAATTCTCCATCGTAGCATACAGTTTATTCTCTCTTAGGATCTGTAAAACTTGTAACACTTGTCTCACGTGATCCCGATGTGTCTCCATTTCAGGAGAATAAATTAGAATATCATCCAGATACACCACAACAAACCTGCCCACCAGATGATGAAATATCTCATTGATGAAATGTTGAAAAACCGCAGGAACATTGGTCAACCCAAAAGGCATGACCACATTCTCAAAATGACCTTCAGAGGTATTAAAGGGCTTCTTCAATTCGACCCCCTCCTTGATCCTTACCAGATTATATGCCCCTTCAAATCTAACTTAGAGAACTCCTTGGCACCGACATTTTGATTGAACAAATTCAGGATCAAAGGAAGGGGATAAGGATTACGGACAGTAATAATTAAGCTCACGGAAGTCCAAACATGGCCTAAGAGTTCTGTGCTTTTTCTTTACACGGAAAAACCCTGCATCCACTGGGGATTTGATATGTGATATATTCTCGCATGGCTGCTCTTTCGGGGCCACGAAGATTATACAACCGAGACTTGGGCAAATTAGCTCCAGGAATAAGATTGATGGGGCAATCATACTCCCGATGTGGAGTTAACAACTGGACTCCATTTTCAGAGAATACATCAGAAAAATCAGAAATAGGGGGGCGTGTCTGGAATCCGAGGAGAGTGGCTGGATATATGTACTGCTCTGCCAGGAACAGCTAAAATCCACTGACAACTGAACCAACTCCCGGTCAAATCGCCCCATCCAGACCGGAGACCGGAGTTCGGCTTACCTCGCCAGAGGACCGCGGCCTAAAGTACGTCGCGTGTGCCCAACTACAAACAGAACGTGATATTTCTAGGCCTGCCGCATACCGCATTACCTTACGGGGGACCTACAAGTAGGCAGCTCTGGGCATCAGAGGCCCTGCTGGGACCCATGTGTGAAGCGACGGACCCGGCATTTCACCAGTTAGGTGAAGACCGTGGAGACAGTGCCGCATCACTGCAACAGCATACCGAGCTGGCACAAGTCGCTGAGTGTCTGAAACCTTGCCTGCCATATCGGTGAGTGGATGACGATGACTCTCAGAGCAATATAGCACCGGAGCCCCAACCCAGCTAGTCTCCTCTTTCCACTCCCTATCCGGAGCACCCTTCCTCCCTCCCCACCACACTCACTCTTTAATTGGCTTGCCTAAATTTTTCTAGACCTCCTTGCCTTGCTACTAAGAAGTCTGCTCTACTTTTGATTTTAAAGGGCCACGACCCAATTTTTTCTGCACAGACCACACGGTTCTTAGAAAACATTTGCAATCGGCCTTTCTCTCCTTACCACACAACTTTCACAGTACCAAGTGTCTGAGCACCTGCTGAGTTTCCAAGTACCCCTATAAAAAGGGAAATTAATCACCTTAAGTCTATACTGCTCAGCTAAAGAAAAAACACTATGTTCTAAACCCCCTGAGTGCAGAAGGGGTGGTTCCACGCACCCAAAAGGGTCCAGGTCCTACAGCACATAAGGGCCCCAGTCAGGACACACAGAGGCCCTCAAAGAGCCCAGCTTCGTCCCAATTGGATTTCGATAAATATATAATGAAGAAAACACAAACTCAACCTGGGGCACAGTACTCAACTCCCAAAAGCCCGGCATCACGTCAAGTATCTACTCTACAAGAAAAAGACAGTGAAGAAGAAAACAATATGGACACATCCTATGACCTCCCCATTTCTAGGTCGTTTTTATCACAGGCCCTGTCCAATGGTCTCAACCCAGTACTAGAAGAATTATCAGGAATCAAGAAAGAAATGAGGCAAATAGGCCACAGAGTTGAGGTCCTTGAGTCCACACAAACCGCCATTACTAGTTACACAAAACAGAACACAGATACTCTGGTTCATTACCAACAGCATATTAACAATCTGTTTGAATACATTGAAGACCAGGACAACAGAGGCAGGAGAAATAACATTCGACTGAGAGCGGTCCTAGAGTCAGTCGCACCCGACGTAGTACCAAAAGCAGTACTTGATAAATGTCACTCTCTACATGGCGAGGGCTACTCAGAATCTATCCTTATCGAAAGAGCACACAGAGCCCTACGGCCCAAACACAGACCCAATGATCCTCCAAGAGATATGATCTGCAAATTTGTATATGTCGCTCAAAAAGAACAAGTGATGAAAAAAGCTAGAGAATGTACGCAAATCGTCTATGAAGGCTCATCTATTCTCCAATATCAAGACCTCGCACATCACTTTAAACAAGAGACCATCTTAAAACCACTGACAGACCTCCTGAGGCACAGAAGAATTGCCTTTTACTGGCTGTTCCCATTTGGTATGCTAATTACCTGGGAAGAAAAGAAGTACGTCATCAGAACCCCTAAAGATCTTCCAGACCTCTGCGAAGCACTCGAGATCGAAGATGTGGACATTCCTGACTGGTCTGCGACAAATTATGTCTGCATTCACTCCAAAATCACTACATTCACTCCCAAGGAGACTGTCGTCTCTGGTAAAACCCAAAGAATCAAGAAGAATCAAGGAAGACTGACTCCGAGACGCATCATCACAGAAGAGGACTAAAGGTTTTGTTAGTCTCCTATTACTGTTTGACAGCTTTGGCGTGATTGGTTTTACCATGATGCCACAGCTGTGTCAGAGCCCTGCGTCCTAGCTGGGGGCTCCTATGTATTGTCTCACCAACCTCTTTATAGATTTAGCAGTTGGAGTTGTTATTACTATACCCGACTGGTGAGCATGGGAGTGCCCGGCACGGATCACAGTCCAGCTCTGACCTAGGACAGCTATTTTTGTAGCCAGGTCATTAAAGCCTACCTTTATTAGATTGTTTACTCTGCTAACCACTCCTTTCTAACACTTCATGTTACCAGTACCTTTATATAGGTAGCACTTAACGTGCTGCCAACATTTGAATATGTTCAAAAGTTCTGACCTCTTTTGGTCCTATACAGGTTTCCCAAACCTCCTATTAGTTCATTTATATTGGAGGATCATCGGTACTATTGTTAATTTCTGTTTTGTTTTATATGTCTTAGCTCGATTCTGTTCCCACCTTTCCTTCCCCATCTTTCCCGGCCCAAGATCCAAAGCATCACTCCACGTCCGACTAGTATACCTACCAGGTACAATTTAACTGAAGTATGTACACAGCCAGACCTACTGTACATCCTCTACACTTTACAATGGCTACACTCAGAATAGCTACATACAATGTGAAAGGCTTTAAGTCCCCAGCGAAGAGAAGCCAAATTCTGCAGCAGTTACACAAAGAAAAAAACTATATTATATTTATTCAAGAAACACATTTTAAGCACAATAAGATACAACATTTTGCACATTCCTGCTACAACCTCTGGTACCACAGTTCCTTTGCTCATTCCAACAGACTTAGTGTGAGCATGGCAATCCACAAACACACATATTTCTCATTGATAGACTCAAAACTAGAAACAAAGGACGTTTTCTTCTAGTAAAAGGGAAAATAAATACATAAATCTATACATTTGTTGTGGCCCACAGACAATGGTTTGTAAGAAATTTGAAGAATTTAAAGAGGGCCTAGTAGTCGTAGCCGGAGACTTCAATGTATCCCTCAACCCCCAGATTGATGCGTCGCCAGCTATACCCAAAAGCACGCTAAATTGTATTAAAAAATTGATCCATAAAAGCAATCTTGTAGATGCCTGGCAAGCACTCAATCCTAATACACGTGATTACACCTTTTTTTCATCCCCTCACAACAACTACCACAGACTAGACTATGTTCTTCTCCCAGTGTCCCAAATTCATCTATGCACCGAGGCACAGATTGGACCAATGATCATTCCCCAGTGTATGTCTCCTTCAACACACCAGACCTGGCGCCTAAGAATCTCAACTGGACCTTAAACGAGACACTGCTAGACAGACAGGTTATAAAAGAGAAGATTGAAGCGAAACTAAAATAATTCTTCTCAATCAACACATCAGGCGACACCTCACCTCATATGGTGTGGAAAGCACATAAGTCACTTATCAGAAGAGAATTCATCTCAGTAGCCTCCTATCTAAACAAAGAGAGATGTGCAAAGATAGCCATTTTATATGATAAGATCTCCAGATTAGAATACGCGCACAAACACTCACAGAATAGCAAACAACTAGAGGAACTATCTGATGCCAGAGAAGAACTTAAAAAAGCCTTAAATGCCCAGTCAGCTAAGTCTACTTTCACACTCGCGTTTTGGTTTTCTGTTTGTGAGATCCGTTCAGGGCTCTCACAAGCGGTCCAAAATGAATCAGTTTGCATTCTAATGCATTCTGAATAGAAAAGGATCCGCTCAGAATGCATCAGTTTGCATCAGTTCAGTCTCCATTCCGCTTTGGAGACGGACACCAAAACGCTGCTTGCAGTGTTTTTGTGTCCGTCTGATGAAACTGAGCAAACGGATCCGTCTTGGCACACAATGTAAGTCAATGGGGACGGATCCGTTTTCAGTGACACAGTCTGGCACAATAGAAAACAGATCAGTACTCCATTGACTTTCAATGGTGTTCAAGACGGATCCGTCTTGGCTATGTTAAATCTAATACAAATGGATCCGTTCTGAAAGGATGCAGACGGTTGTATTATCTGAACGGATCCGTCCATGACGGATCTGGACAAAACATGAGTGGGAAAGTAGCTTAAGCTCTACCTTTCACTAAAACAGAAATTCTTCACACATGGGAACAAACCTACAAAGTTCATGTTAGCAATTTTACGACAGCGCAAACGTAAGTCTAGAATTTCTGCAATTAAACAGACATAGCGTCAGCCTTCCACGGTTTCTACTCGGAGATATACAATGTAAACACAGCTGACCCTGAAAACATTAAGAGTAAAAAACACGAACTAATGGAAGATTTTTTTTAAAAGGTCCATCTCCCCACCATATCTGGAGATCAGGCTTTAAACCTCTGTCAACCCATCACCTCAAAAGAAATCTATACAACCCTGAAACAAATGGCCAAAGGGAAGTCTCCAGGTCCAGATGGTCTCCCAGTTCTTTATTATACCACCTTTTATGATACTCTACTACCTTTTATGTTCCAAGCCTTCAATTCGGCTCTAACAGGCACTCCTTTCTCATCTCCAACTTTAAACGCCCATATCACCCTGATACGTAAAGCACAGAAAGACCCAACCTTATGTTCCAGAGGAAGAAAAGACAGGATGCAGCGTCTCATGTGTGGTGCTGTTTGCTATTAGAATATATCTAAAATAATTGCACTTTCCCTCTGCTGTTGTGAGGAGTCACAACAGCTGTATCTCGCCTCGCTGGTATTATCTGACCAGCATAATACCCATGCCAAAGATGCGACCGTAGGGGTGAAATGGTTATTGAGAGGATATAAGAAAAATTGGAACTTCTATATCAGAGCTGTCAGCAGGGATGCAGTACCAGGTAAGTATTGGTAAAAGCAGATAGTGGTTTATTTACAGTCTACGCCTTTCAAGTTCAGGGTTCAGGGATTTAAAAGCACTTTTGGAGCGCAGGTTGAGGGGTGAGAGGGGAGAAGAAACAAACAGAGGTGTGTTTGTGCATAATTATATATGTTAATCACATAGTAAAATATTTTAAAATACTTTCCAATAACCTTATTTCCTCATAGAAGGTTTATATACATAAAGCATGCGCTTCTAATAGATGTGGAACTTACAAAACACAGACAAGACCCTATCTGGTAAGGGTTCATATTAATCAGAAAATAAAGCCTATTTAGGCTGATAACCTCACTTGTCCCAGATATTAAAACTTAACTTTTACTAACTTTGTGAATGTGAGCTAAAGAAAAGGTCAAAACTATGTGACGCCCTGTCGAAGGGCTTAAACAAAAATTTAGCTGTTATTAATAAACTGGAAAGCAAAGAACTTGGTATCCCACTGGACGTCCAACGGGATGTTCAGTTATTGTTTAACCTAAGTGAGAGTACCCCCCAGGGGGGCCGAGGCCCGTTTACGACATTAAAAAATAAGAGTGCAAAAATGCCACCATTGGGAGATCTGTCTTGTATAGATGTCTTTATTAGTCAGGTTTCCCAAGAATTAGAAAGTTTGGTACCAGGGAAACCCAGGTTTAATTGCACAAAAGCAGAGTTTAAAGCCCTGGAGAATCTTGAACACGACAAGAATTTAACAATTAAGCCCTCCGATAAGGGGAGCAATGTTGTTATTATGGACACAACAGAATATAAAAAGTTGTGTCTTAATCTCTTGGGTGGCAGGGACACATATGAGAAGCTAAAATCTGATCCCACACCTTTGTATCAGAAAGAACTGGTGATAATTTTACGAGAGGCTAAACTTGAGGGTCTTATATCAGAAGACGAATTTGATATTATGTATAAGAAACATCCCACTGTAGCTACGTTTTATAGTCTACCAAAAATTCACAAAGGGACATCATCTTTTATGGGGCGCCCCAATAAAATCATCTTTTATGGGGCGCCCCAAAATGTGGGTATTTACATTGATCGCATCTTGGCACCTTTTGTTAACACCTTCAGGACCTTGGACGAGATAGCTCGTCTTAACTTGCAGGTACTTCATGCACTAGGACTAACAATCTTGTCCTGCAGTTAAACTGTCACTGTGAGTAAACACACAGTTGTATGTGAACTAAGCTACTTGTAATTCTCCTTCTCTGGTGCTGAGGAGATCAAAGCTGTGGATTAGCCTGCCCTTCCTCCTCAGCTGCAGAGTTAACCCCTTTCAGTACTCCTCACACATCCACACATCCATAGCTCTTCCTTAGTGCTATGTTTGGGGAGCTGTGTCACCACTGAATGTCATTTACAAAATGATCCAAATCTGAAGTAGACATATGGGAAATGTAAAGTAAACTATTTTAGGAGGTATTACTATCTGTTTTAAAAGCAGAGAAATAGAAATTTAGAAAATTACGAATTTTTCCAAATGTTTGGTAAATTTTGTATTTTTTTATAAATAAAAATGAAATATTTTGACTCAAATTTACCACTGTCATGAAGTAAAATTTGTGATGAGAAAGAAATCTCAGAATGGCTTGGATAAGTAAAAGCGTTCCAAAGTTATTACCATATAAAGTGACACATGTCAGATTTGCAAAAAATGGCCAGGTCCTTAAGGTGAAAAATTGCAGGGTCATTAAGGGGTTTTTAAACAATTCCGGGATATGGGCAACCTATTGGGCCGCCTGGAAGGTGTTTTCTTGGAAGATGACACCCTACTTGCATCGATCGACGTAGAGGCACTCTACTCCTCCATTCAACATCATCTTGTAGTGAAGGCGGTAGAAACGTTTCTAGCTACTAGGGGTTGTCAGTTTCAAGCACACAATCGACTGAATCTTAAACTTTTGGAATTTACATTAACTTCCAATTATTTTTTGTTCAATGGTACCTTTTACCACAAACTCAGAGGCACTGCGATGGGGAGCCCCTGTGCCCCATCGTATGCCAACTTGTTCCTGGGATGGTGGGAAAGGACCATTGTGTTTGGAGACCCACCTACAGTAAAGACCACTAATGTGGTCACATGGGCTTGATTTATTGATGACATCTTTCTGTTATGGAAGGGGGAGGGGGAGGAATTTGTTGATTTTGTGAGTGGTTTAAGTGACAATAACATTGGACTGAAATTTACATCTGAGATCAAGAGGGATGCACTTCTGTTCCTGGATATTGAGATTGTAAGGGGTGGTTAGAGTGAGCTTAAAACAAAAACTTTCAGGAAATCAATGGCTGTCAGTTCTTTATTGAGCTGGGATAGCCCCTTTGCCTTTAAAAAGGGGTATTCCAACTGGGCAATATCTGAGAATAAGGAGGAATTGCTCTACCCTGAGTGATTACAAACAGGCAGGGGACCTCTGTAAAAGGTTTCGGGAAAAAAGGTATCCTGAATCCACCCTGAAGAAAGCATACAAGAGCAATCGGACCGAGCTCCTTCACCCCAAAAAAGAGCAAAATGCAACTATTCCTATACGGTTGACAGCCACATTTGATAGTGCTACAAAGAAGGTGAGTAAGGTGATATCTTACAACTTTACCCCTATATTAAAAAAGTGATCGCAGAGACCCCTCAGATCACCTACCGGAGAGGCCAAAGTTTGCGCGATCATCTGGTTCACAGTCATTTTAGTGAAGCAACAGATAGAATAGGAATGTGGCTTCAACCAGTGTGTGGCTGCTATCATTGCAGCAGTTTCATTGCATGTCCCTTTGTCCCCCCCAGGGCCGTGAATTCACGAGTAATGTTACAGGAAAAATATATACCATCAGACGCTTTCTTAATGGCCGCTCAAAAGGGGTCATATACAAGGTTACTTGACAGTGTGGCCTCGAATATGTGGGCAAAAAACCACTCGTAAATTCCGGAGATGGATTGGCGAACTCCTGAGGGGACATGAGACATGGTAGAGACACCACCTTGGCTAAGCACATTAAATTGAGTCATGATGGTGATTATTCAGGAATGAAATTTATGGCAATAGAGTTGGTCCCTCCTCTTAAAAGAGGAGGGGACTGAGACAAGAGGATTTTGCAGAGGGAGACATGGTGGATATTTGAATTAAAAACTGTCCAACCTAAGGGCTTAAATAAGCAGTTATTATTTGGCTGCTACATTTGACATTATAATGTATCCCAGATTAACTCCAGACCCCTCTGGAAATATTGTCATTACCCCAAACTACTGAGTCATTTTACTCTTGTCTGTGGGACCCTGTTACAAATAATTTCTCATTGAGCTTTATTATGTATATCCTACTGGTTCATTGATTGTTTTATCTGCCGTCTAAATACCCTATTGCACTATATAAATATCTTTCAGTACCCAATGCGCACTTTTTGAATTGGTATCTATAGTACCATAATAACTATCTAAGGGGCGTGGCTTTAGGGGGAGTATATTTTGGCCCATTCTATCCATCCCCCCATTTCCCGCTTAGCCCTGCCCTCCAATCGTATCACTATGGTGACAAGTCTCTACCACTGCTATGTACCGCTTCCTTTTCATCTGTGGCAGGCGCCTACAGGCATCAGGGGCGCGCCTCCTCCATCTGCATTTGGGGATCACGTGAGTAGTTCGGTCAGGTGATTTATCAGATGACCGACCATGTGACCACTCACGTGAATGACCACATGACAGTGGGGGGCGGGCTAGCAAATTAGTCCGTGCGGATTTAAATACCGCCAGCTTGGACACCTACTCTATCACTGCCATACGCAGGACGGGATTTCAGCCAGGCTATGGACATCAGCACATGGAGAGCTAAGTATTATGTATTCAGCGCTTGATCACTGCTAATTTATGACCTCCTATCTGTTGATTTTTAAGCCCAAAGTTGACCAGGGCTATTGGAGATTTAGCACGAGCCTTTAAAATGATATGAGTGTACACTTGTTTTGTGTTTCCCCTGACGAAGCTGGGCAGTCATCGCCGCTATAAGAGTGACTACTAGCGCCACTTAGAGAGAGTGGAAAATTGGAGCTAGTTGTAGGGATTAGTGTTGAGCGAGCATGCTCGGCCGAATACCAGTTCGGCTCGAGCATCGCTATGCTCGGCACATGGCTGTACGCAAAGCTAAGCAGCCAATAAACGTGCAGGTAAGTACTGCCCTCGCTGTAGTGCCGGTAGCCATGTTGGGTACTGGCATTTCAGTGATTGGCTGGCCGTAATGCGTGGATGACGCGTGTTCAGCTCATTTGAAGTCAGGGAAAGATGAGCATAGGAAGGGACACACAGTGTAGGGTGTGTAATTGAATAATATGTCTGTACAAAAATGTTTCAGAGACAAAAAAGTATTTGTAAAGACTATTGTGTGTGACAGCAGCAATATATGTTTGCAGAGTAACGTGCGGTAAATTGCTCAGTGAAAGAGAGAGCTGTGCATAGGAAGGGGCAGGCAATGTAGGAAGTGTAATAGAAAGATTTTTATGCACAAAACTTTTCAGAGACCCAAAAGTCCTTTTAAGGACTATTGTGTGTGACAGCAGCAATAGATATTTTTAGCGCATCCTGCGGACAATTAAATTAGACCGCTGCGGACAATTAAATTATTTGTGCCACATCTCCTGTGTAAAGTGTGCGCATCCCTAAAATATCAGTGACATCCAGTGCACTTTTTCCTTAAATAGTGTCTGCTGCGGACAGTTCAATTATCCGCGGCACATCTCCTGTTTAAAGTGTGCGCATCCCTAAAATATCAGTGACATCCAGTGCACTTTTTTCATAGATGGTGGCCGCTGCGGACAGTTATTATCTGCGCCACATCTGCTGTTTAATGTGTGCACATCCCTAAAATATCAGTGACATCCAGTGTAGTTTTTCCGTTCTGCTGTGTAACGTGTTCGCTTCAAAAAAAAATCTGTGACATAAAATTTTATTTTACAATAGACAGTGTCCTCTTCTGACAGTGACCTGACCAGGCCCACATCTGCTGTGTAATGTGTGTGCTTATAAAAAAATTCGGACATAAAATTTAATTTTTCAATAGACGTGTCCTCTTCTGACAGTGACCTGACCAGGCCCACTTCTGCTGTGTAACATGTGCACTTCTTAAAATTCTCTGTGACATCAAATTTAATTTTTCAATAGACGGTGTCCTCTTCTGACAGTCGGGAGTGGGTAATTTCTGCGCCTTCCTTGGATGTGGTAGCTGTTTCTCAGGCTTCCTCTCTGGAATTGAACACTGATTCCCTGTTACCAGTGGTCACCATGTTAGGCGCATAAAAGAACATCGAAAGTTGATACGGCAGACATCCAAATGGATCATCAACGTCACAGGGACATGCAATCAGGCAGAAGTTATCTAAAGTCAACAAAGCGGCAGCAGGCCTTCGCCCATAATGTTTACGATGGTCAGCTCACCTGCAGGCCCTTAACTAGAATTTTTTCGATGGTCATCTAAGCAGCAGGCACTCTCCCATAAGAGTCTGGTCAACACAATCCTCACCGCCGGGGGTCACGTAACTAATTAGCATGGAGGAGTCTCATAGGTTATCGGAATTAACCAGACAAATCGCTCCACCAACTCAGAACGGCCATGCACCACCACTCACAGAATCGAGAAAGAGCTATCAATCTGTCAATCCTTTCCGTGTACGGGCCGGGTAAGGTATGCCGTGTTAAGTCAAATTAAGCTACAGGCTCCATCCAGTTTAAGTTTCAGCTTTGCAACCATACTCCCCCCCGGAATCCAAAGACTTTGGTTTCCCCGAAGCTGCTCGTGGTTTATGGGAATAACACCGCCGGATCGCCTCTCGGATCGTCTTCGAATCTCCGACTTTCATTGTTGGTTAATGAAAACATTCTTGGCAAATGCTTTCACTGTGGTTCGTCTTGCGACGGTCCACAAATTTCATCTCTAGCGGTGCGATACGGATGCCACCAGCCGTCCCTCTTAATCATGGCCCCAGTTCCGAAAATCAACTACTTTTTTGGCTAAACTTGCACTTTATATACAAGTAAATATACAGGAAAGAATTTTTCCTAACAATTTTTCCTCTAAAATCGTCTTTAAAGGGTGGCGTACTAATCGGACAACATCGTTCCCGGCAGCAACCTGGGAGTCCAAGATGCATCCAGACATCCTCCCCATGCTGTCCCCAAACAGTGGTGTCTTCATCAATTTCTAACATTTTCCTATGAACCAGGCACACTCCCCTCTTCAGAGCAGGGGGTACCTTGTTTAATGCTCGGATTCTCCCATTGACTTCCATTATACTCGAGCACCCGAACATCCCGATGTATTCGGTACGAGTCCCCGAGAACCCGAGCAGTACAGTGCTCAATCAACAATAGTGTAGGGGTACCTAGGGGAAGAGACCCAGTATCCCCTTGTTGTCCCTACTTCTCTCAAATCTCACCTCCCAATATATCTTGACACTTTTTTGTACTTTGCACCATTCTGTCTATGCGTGGTCACTTTATGCATGTATGTTTTTATTAATTGATGATTATGTAGCGGACTTATCTTAATATGAGGATCTATTAAAGGTTACATTTTAAGGCTACCCCTCTACAGTCTAAGAATACATCTCCGAAATTCAGAACAATAGGTCTCCGCAGAACGATCTCCCTGCTGTAAGCAACACAACTCGGCCATCAATATCCAATCTGGGTCATCGTAGATAAGACCTAGAGTTCTAAAAAAATGATCTACTGACCGGAGGGACTGTGATCCGGTCGGTAACGAAAAAGCCCAAGACTGAGTGTCACCTTTAAGTAGTGAAATTATTATACCCACACTTTGACTTTCGTCTCCAGAAGAGTTAGGACGTAGTTTAAAATATAATTTGCATGACTCCCTGAACCGAATAAAGTTGTCACTTCCCTCTGAAAATGTATCTGGGAGAGCGACCTTAGGTTCAGGACAGGCCTGGTTCCCGCTGCCAGAACCAGCTGCCTGTGGTCTCTGGATCTGTGAGATGGTAGTGCGGAGGTCATCTACCTCCAAAGACAGCCCCTGCAGTTGTCCAACTAGTGCAGTAATAGTATCTATCACTGCACTGGCGTTTTATTTTGGTGGTTGATAGTGTCACAGTGTAAGGGGAGGGGAGGAACACTAGAATAACAACAGAAGTAAAGTGACCAGGAACTAGGATGAGGACTGCACACCAGCTCTTCCAACTCCAGGCAGAGAATATCAACTTTATGGTATGAAGTGTCCAGACTAAATAGAGGAGCAGTACTAGGTGTCATTACTAACAACACTGCAGCAAGTGAAAACAGAGAGACTGTCAGATAACCTCATGTGCAGCCAGTCTCTCAGATCTTCTAATCTCTGTCATGGGAGGGACCATGACATATAGTAAGCTATTACTACTAGTGAAAGCCACACAGACCCTTCCCATATTCTTCTCTCCACATTGCAGCACAGTGTGAGGGTCTATTTACCCTTACAGTCACTCACAGAAATGCTAACTGCTGAAGTTTTGTCTGCTGGTTGAATCGGTCAGTCATACATACTCTCTAGCATCCAGACTCTCCAGCAGGTCACCGAGTTTAAGGATGTCAGCCACAGGCTGCACTGAAAATGGATGGGTCATCTCACATTGCTCTCACTACTCATGTAAAGCTGCTGGACTGTAACACTTTATGCCGGCAGAGCCCAGAGCGGAGGACAGGTGTCAGTTGGCCAATGCGGTGTGCAGGCAGCACAGCAACTCCCTGCTTATGGGCCCCGTGTACTTGACTTGTTCTGACAGAAAGGAGTTAATGCCATTTGGCAGCAGAGGCAAGGAATAGGGTAGGAATCAGGAGAAAGACAGAGGACTGGGGCCGTGTTTACCTGTCTAGGGTTACTGGTACGTGCAGCATAAATTCAGATTGGATGGCACTGTACTTCTTAATACAGATGACCATAAGAATGGATGATTCTATTAATCTGAAACGTGCAGTCAGTGGCGTAGCGTGGGTTGCCAGCACCCGGGGCGAGCCATGTATGGCGCGCCCCCCCCCCCTCCCAACCTGTGGACACGCCCCTTTTACAGATAATGTAGCAGTCCTATATAACACCACAGATAACATGGTGGTAACGCTCTAAGTACAGATGATGTAGTAGATGAGTATAAGGCCCCTGAAGTCTGGGGCAAGGATGCGGCAGGGTGGGCCAAATTCTCAATCCACCCCCCAACCCTACTGTATAACAAATATGTGTTTGGGCATTACATACATCACTACAAAATATACAGGGGAATACAGCACCACATACCTCATCCATCCAGTGACCTCTCCTGTGATGTAGACTTTCCTCAACGTCTTCATTCGGAGATAAGACCGCTATGACACCTTCTTTCAGCCGCGTCTCATCTATGCCCCCTCTGTATAATATATAATGGCCCCTCTGTAATATTTGGATATATAATGGGCCATTATATATCCTAATACAGAGGGGCCATTATATATTATAATAATACAGGGGGGTCATTATATATAGTAATTATACAAAGGGTCCATTATATATCCTAATATTACAGAGGGGTCATTATATATAATAATTATACAGAGGGGCCATTATATATCCTAATATTATAGGGGTCACTATATATAATATACAGAGGGGCCATTCTATATTATAGTTATACAGAGGGGCCATAATAAATAATAATTTTACAAAGGGGACATTATATAATGGCCTTCTGTATAATATATAATTAGTTATACAGAGGGACCATTATATATAATAATTATACAGAGAGGCTATTAATAATGGGGCCTCTGTATAATTCTAATATATAATGGCCCCCCCTGTATAATTATTATATATTATGCCCCCCCTGTATAATTATTATATATTATGGCCCCACTGTATAACTATAAATTATAGTTATACAGTGGGGCCATAATATATAATAATTATACAGGGGGGCCATTACATATTAGAATTATACAGAGACAGAGGGCCCATTATTAATAGCCTCTCTGTATAATTATAATATATAATGGCCTTTATGTATAATATATGATGGCTCCCTTGTATAATTATTATATATTATGGCCCCCTTGTATAACTATAATATATAATTGTCCCCTGTATAATATATCATGGCCACCCTGTATAATATAAAATGTTGCTCATTCTTTCTAAATATACTGGCCTCCTTTGTATCTCTTCTGCCCACCTCCATAGTGCCCCCAGTACTTCCATAAAAAAAATATAATACTCACCTCTCCATCACTTCTTGTAGTCTTTGCTTGGGCGTCCCGGCGCAGGCGGTCAGGAACACATCACACTGCCCTACTGCGCCACGTCATCGTGTCATCTCGCGAGACCCGGCGCAGGAGGTCTTGGTGATATAATCACGATCTCCTGGACTCCTGTGCCGCTCTGCTGCTTCTTAAAGCGTCAGGCCAGGCGGATCGGAGGGGATGGGAGCCATAGGCTTCCATCACCCTCATTTTACTGCTTTCTGCCTGGCGCCCCCTTCAATTTGGCGCCCGGGGCAACGGCCCCCCTGGCCCCCCCCCCACGCTATGCCCCTGTGTGCAGTATGTCTATTTATAGTCATACTATTTGAATGTTTTAATGCATGTTTAAATAAAAGTTGAGTAAAAAAGACCCCATATCTTACCCCACTTAAACCTCTCCCCTATAACTCCTACCCCCTAAATGCAGACTTCCGATCAGAGGGAAAGAAAAGCTAACTCACCTCTCTTCTTGTGCCCCAGGTGTCACCGCCACTCCTGGTCCACTCTACTTTTCCTCCAGGCTCATGCACTGCACTATGACCTGAAGCCGCACAGCGTCAGTTCATAGTGCGCGTCTGTGCAGTATGCACATCAAGTCCTCTTGCAGGACACAACAGGGCTCTGGCTCACCAAGAAGAAAACCAGGGAGCAGTGAGTAATGCCAATGCCGCATTACACTCACCGCTTCATATGCCTCCTCTCTTAATGGGCACTTCTAAAATGGAAGAGCATATTAGTTACAATTTTTTTTTTTTTTTTAGGGCACCTAATTTTGCCTACCCATCATCCCAGCTCTACCCGCAGATCGGTGGGGGCAGAATTTTATGTAAAAACAATTATCTAATTGTTTTTATGCAAAAACAATGATCTAATTGTTACTAATGAGCTCTTCCATTGTAGAAGTGCCCATTAGTACACAGGAGCTGCGAGCCAGGGAGCTATCAGTGTATTGCTGGTATTGCTCACTGCTCCCTGCTCTTTTTTGGCAGCTGCATAATGCCCAAAAAAATCTACTGCAGTAGAAGCTGTGCTGTGGCAATCCAAGTAGATTCTCCAAAAATCCCAGTTCTCTGAACAAGAGGGGCTTGCAAGATGTGGTCATTTGAAAGAGGGAAAGAAGAATCAGAAAAGGAACAAAAACACAACCCATTGGTTGGGTACAATAATTGATGCTGTACAATCTCATATTTATACCTGTGGTTAACTAATCCCTGCAGCTCAAATGAATGTTCCTACTTGAAATTCTCCTTTCAATCCCTTATAGTCAATCTGAGCTGTAATCTCTTTAGGCAAAGTTCTTGATTCCTGCCTCTCCTGTGTGGTGACACTCCATCAATGATGCAGAATCTTAACTGGTATACATTGTGCCAGAGCTTAAAGTAGCACTCCCAGAAAAATGTTGTGACCTGGTAATCTATAGTGAAGGTAATCTCACTAGTCACTGTATTTATGACTTATAACCTCCCTTCTGATCCTTATCTGTGTCATGTGACCAACACTCTGATCTCCAACTGACACAGGACAGGAAGTCAGTTACTTCTCTATTCATTCCTATGAGACTGACCTTGAGGCTCCTATAAGATTAAATAATAAGCAAAAGTGACCCACGCCTGTATTTCTTGCGCATTACGTGAATATTATATTGCCGATTTTTCGCAATAAAGAAAATAATCCCGAATTTGTGAATATATGATAAATAGTCGCCCAAATATTTGTGAAATATTGCAAATTCAAATATAGTCCCTGCCGCTCATCACTAGTAACCACAGTATAAAATGAGAAATTCCACGGCACTTCCTAAAATAATTAGTGTTTTTTTACACCAGATGCAACGTTTCGGTCCTCTCTATGGAACCTTTCTCAAGCGAGTAACCACAGTAGACATATTTCTGCAGTGACCGCGATAGCACTCATTCCTACCGATATCAGCATGTAACATCAGATGGAGAAGCTAAGTGAGATCCGAGGGAAAGAGGTATGCACTCCAGACAGATTTACATCATTATCAGGGTGCATATTATATACTGTACAACAGTAAAGATATAGTAGTTATCCACATAGTGAGGGCCACATTTGAAATGTCAACTAAGAAGATTATATGAGTTATGGCTAGACAAAATAAGGGATATTAACATGCCCAAGAATGTGCACATAAGATGCCAGCAACAAGAAAAAGGCAGGTGGGCACAACCTCACCCTACCACATTACACTGTTCTGCTCTTCCCTGCGTAACTGTTATCTACTGGTTCTGAAAGGTGCCACTGTGAACTTCTCCTGATTTGGTCATTAAAATCATCTGCAGGAGAAAGGAGATAGTCCTGGAAGAGACACTAGGCTTTTTCCGGGGATGTCGCAATATGTTGCATAACCTCTTTAACTGGAAAGCCCCATTTATATTGCACGTTGTGCTCACAGAGCAGTGTTGTGCTAGTGCTGCATTCAATGTGCCAATGTGGTAGCCAAAAGATTGGCAAACATGGTGACTGATTGAAACTGTACCAGCAGAGATGGATAATTGCAAGCAGTGACCATAAGTTTCTCTTTGATATGGAAAAAGTGTATACGGGCTATCGCATCCCATTGTACCAAGGCTGGTAATGCTTTAGGTTTGGGGAGTCTATGTGCCCTTTGAACTATTAAATCAGTAGATAAAACTTGTGGCAAAGTAATCATTTGGGAAGTGATTTAGATTCTCTAAACATTGACCATTTCTGTAATGCCAGGGAAACCTCACATTGTTTAGCCTCTAGCTGCCTTCTATGTCTGCTATTTAAACTTTTAAAGGGACACTGACAGGCCCAATAAGCATATTCAGGTATATATATGATGACAGTACAGGTCTTCTAAAGTGTATTAAAATCATATAAGTATACCCCCTGTCCACCTTATAAATACAGTAAACTGAAGTTTTATAACCTGGTTGAAGCGTCTTCAATCTGCCCAAGGGGCGGCGTTTCATCTCCACTTGCGCCTAGCCAGCCGCCCCCCAACTGCCGTTTTGAAGCACCGCTCAGCTCATCAATATTCACTTCGCTGGACGGCTACTACTGTCCCCGACTGCACAAGATCCGGCGCATGCCCAATACAATCCTATGGGCATCGGCCTCTAGTATTAACCCATTCTGAGGTGTAAGAGAGCAGCGCTCTGAAGCGCTGCTCTGAACAGTGCCCGGCACATGCGCATACTGAAGGGGCTGAAGCGGCCTCGAAGATGCTGACTGAACGTAGGCGCTGTGTGATCCCGGCCAGTGAGGGTGCCGGACGCATGCGCTGAAGATAAGATGGAGGCTGATGCCCATAGGATTGTATTGGGCATGCGCCGGATCTTGTGCAGTCGGGGACAGTAGTAGTCGCCCAGCGAAGTGAATATTGATGAGCTGGGCGGCGCTTCAAAACGGCAGTTGGGGGTGGCTGGCTGGGCGCAAGTGGAGATGAAACGCCGCCCCTTGGGCAGATTGAAGACGCTACAACCAGGTTATAAAACTTCAGTTTACTGTATTTATATGGTGGACAGGGGGGATACTTAGATGATTCTAATACACTTTAGAAGACCTGTACTGTCATATATATACACCTAAATATGCTTATTGGGCCTGTCAGTGTCCCTTTAAGCATAGAGTATTTCTCCTTCACAGAAAAGGTACATCAACAGGTTAATTGTGGGCTGTAGTAATTTCAGCCATTTTATTTTCAACATGTGACATGTGTGTGCGTAAGGAAGCTATTTCATGTTAAAGCTTAGTGAAAGCAGACTGGAGATCTTCGCGAATAGATATTTTCAGTTCTGCATAACGGTAGCATGCATCTGTTGCTGAGACTAGTGGTGTGGCTGCATCTGTATGTCTATTCCGTAGCCACGAAAAAAAACTAAAAAAACATGTTGTTTTACGAACAAGGATAGGACAGTTCTACATTCTGTAAAATGCGGAACACCCACGACTGGTATCCATGTTTTGCGAACTTAATAAAAAGGAAATGGTCATGTACATAAGCCCATAAGACTTTGCTGAGCAGAATATAGAGACTATATGGTTAAAGTTAGGTTGACCGAGGAAAATGACACAAGGGATGAAATCGCATTCACCACTGTAATGTTCCTGAATATGGCACCTGACTGCTGCAGCCAATCACCGTCCTCAGTGGTTTACAGCTGAGGACAATGATTGGCATCAGCAGTAATGTGCCGAATCCATGTCAACAATTACTGTAACGTTCCTGTGATAAGAAAAGAGCCATGGCCCACCGCAAAATTGATATGGACAGTAATTTGCCTCTGAAGACAATCCTGCTGCAAAGCTAAACCTTTAAGAGACAGATTGGTTTGTTCTACTGTTCCTTATTATACGTAACTGTTATCACACCTTTAATGACTTATTCATGCTTTCTCACACGATTAGCAAAAGGCGTAAAACTACGCACCTACAAGAATATCTCCTTACCATATAGTGCAGTTACGTGATATCTTTAGTATCAGCCTAGTAACCACATTGCAGAATATAGCAGGCATTTTCCAGTTTGTATTTTTAGCCTCCATCATATTTCCCACTGAAACCAATCCATATTGCAAACATCTGCGCCCCAATTCCATCACCTTGTGCTTGCCAGAATCTGTCTCTTTGAGCTCGTTGGGCAGATTAGTAGAATTGTAACTCATAAAAGTTAGGAACAGAGCAGGAATCTGAATATCATTAGTTAAAAAGCCAAACTAGAACAATCATTTTGAATTGTTAAATAATTAACTATTCCACTAGAAATTCATAGATCTCTCACCAATCAAGTGGTAATAGAAGTACACTTTCAGGTGATATAAAAGGCAGGTTAATGCGACCTTGTAGGGACATTCATTTTATTTCTTTTCAGTTTGAAGTCATGAATTAATAACCGCACAAAACCCTTTCTCCTTCATTTTGTCTAATACATTTATAAAATGAAAAGATCAAATCCACTTAAAGGGGTGGTCTCACTTCAGCAAATGGCATTTATCATGTAGAGAAAAGTAATACAAGGCACTTACTAATGTATTGTCATTATCCATATTGCCTGCTTTGCTGGCTTGATTCATTTTTTTCATTACATTATATACTGCTCATTTCCAGTAACTGTAACCCCTAGGAACTAGCAGTGTATAATGCGATGGAGAAATGAATCAAGCCAACAAAGGAAGCAATATGGATAATCATAATACTTAGAAATTGCCTTGCTATAACTTGGTCTACATGATAAATGCCATTTGCTGAAGTGAGACAATCCCTTTAATGGAGTTGTATGACATTAAAACTTCCAGGTCTGTTCTGCTGTTCTTGAGTAACTAGGACTGATCTTCAAAAAAGAGCAACCTCACTTGTTGCTGGTCTATGTTTGTTGCATTTGGAGGACTGGATGCCACCATTTGGACCATGAATTCCTAGCTATGCACACGTGTCCTTTTACAGATCTCAAGCTGTAAGGAGCCATAATATGATGTCCTTAGCAGTCCCTGAACCTATTCCAGTTCTGTGTATGACTGATTTCATATGGTGGTATACAAAAGCTTTTTCGTTTGGAATCAGGCAGGAAATAGTCATAGCATGTTCCATTTTATACCTTATAATAGAGCATTGCTTCTAAGATACAATGTTCCCATGAGATGGTGGAAAGAGCATCTACAGCTCTGCTGTAGTGATTCATGTACTGTACAGTGTTCTTTAATGAGATCATATAGTCAATTTGGTGAACATATGTATAAGGATTGTATACCACTATATATCTCTGCTCTAACCCCCAAAACTAAAGTTCTCCATCTTGTGAGATTGTGATGGACTGTCAGCCCTCACTAACAAGACAGTCTTTCGTGTTAGTTTGGGGAAAGGCAGTGTTCTTCCCAGCAGGGTTAGAAAATGATTTTAGTTCATTCTGCCAGAGCCTTGGTAATTCTGAAGTGTTTAATGTGGTTATAGCACCATTTAGCGGTGTTAAGTTGTATTAAACTTTGTTTTTCCTGTTACAAAGACTACTGTATTGTGGGTGGTGCACTGCATTGTGGGAGTGCAAAGAATGCTGGGAAAGAGAAGCCTCTAGTCTCCAGGACACATCAGCAGAGCCGTCCTTTTGCATATCTCCTTCTCAAACTCCACCATCCTTGTAAAATCATATCTGGTGAGAGATCTACCTTGTTTCAGGGATATTATGTTATGCAGAGCTGTTCAATTAGTTGTAATTGTTAATTGTTACTCAGGTAGTTGTTACTACTGTTAGCTAGACATCTAATCCTATCTATAGGCAGCCATTTTGCCATGTGCTTCAGTGTTATTCTTGTACTTTTACCCCAAAATCCTGTTTTGCCAATCAACAATCCTATTTTAAATTATCAATAGTGATGAGCGGTAGGTCCAATATTCGAATTCGCGATATTTCGCGAATATGTGGTAGAATATTCGTCACATATTCGCGAATATTCATATTCGAGATTATTTTGCGATTGTGAAAAATCTGCAATGTAAAAATCGCGTAATGCGAAGTGGGTCAAAAACTAATATATAACACTGTAGAATATAGTGCTATATATTCGTTTTTTAGAATTTTCAGCATTTTTTTTTCCATCTGAAGTGAACAGTCTTTGTCCCACAAGCAATTTAAGCAGAGAGAATCATGACTTCAGATGGGAAAAAAAAAGACAAATATTCTAAAAAACAAATATATAGCACTATGATATATAGTGCTATATATTAATTTTTAGTATATTCATCATTTTTTCAATCTGAAAACATGATTCCTCACTGCTTCTTGCTTGTGGGCCAATTAGTCATTGGCCAACAAGCAACTTAATCAGGAGGGAATAGTGGCTTAAGAAGGAAAAAAAGCTGAATATTCTAAAAAAGGAATATATAGCACTATTTGCGAATTCTCGAAGTTGCCATATTCCAGATAAATATTCATAATTTGAATATTCGCGCTCAACACTACCAATCAATCATACTTGTACAATCTCTCACTCACGCGCTCCATGCAGAGAGTATAAACTGTTGACAAATAAACAAGTTAGACTACAAAGAACAGTCCTCTTATATGGAAGACAGAAATGGTTTATGCTGAATGTCAGACTGTACACTGTGTGAACGTGTAAGAAGACAGAACAGTAAAACAGATGCTAGTCACCAGCAATTCTGGATCTGACTATACGGAGCCGCCATCACACACGCGGTCCTGCATATGAGATTGCAGCCATACAGTCAAAAGAAGTGAGAGCGCAGCCCCCAGCAAGTGCAGCACAATCCAGACCACACTGAAGTCCATTTCTACCTAGACTGAGTCCGCACAGAGACATTAAGCAGCTAGCAAAAAGCACACAATGTCCGCTAGCCAGGCATCATCATACAGGACCAGGTCATGAGCAAGCAGCTCTACCAAGTCCCCAATAACAGAAAAGGCTGCTCCCGCCCGTACAAAAGCTGAGGCTGCAAAAGTAAGGTCTTCCTTTGCTGCACAAGTGATGCAACTAAAGAAAGAGAGAGCATGCCTGCAAGCGTCAAAGGAAAAAGAGAGAGCAGTACTGTAAGAAGAGCGAGCACGTCTGCAAGCATCACTGGAAGAAGAGAGAGCACTCTTGCAAGCATCACTGGAAGAACAGACAGCATGCCAGCAAGTATCACTGGAAAAACTCACCGCAGATAAATAAGCGGCAGCCGCAGTGGACGAAACAGAGTTCCTAGAAGCCTTGGAGTTCCCCGAATCTGAGAAACACAGCCAAGTACTTGCCCAGACCTAGATGAACAAGATCCAACACAGCGTTTCTCAGAATACGTCCATCAGCATCCCAAGACAGATGACAACTATGATGAAGAATATTAGCCAGCTTATACAGAGTGCCGAAGATCCTACTTTAAACCACAGGGATTCAAATTTTTAACAACAGGTTCCCTACTCAACGGCAGATATGCGGCATCACGACGCATATACACCATACACCATAAATATGCAACACACATAAATACACCATATACATGGTAAACATACATAAATATACCATGTATACACTACACACATATACTAAAAAACGTTTAAAAAGCCTAAGGAGCTAAACTATCAGTGTCACGCAAAGTTTTGTTTACAGCGCTGGCCCACACCTCTAACTCCTCCCAATGTCTATCTGTTCATGTACCAACCCTGCTTAGTCTCAATTGTGCACCCCACACAGTAGTTATGCCAGATCTGGGATGGGTGGAAGGTATGCATACATAAACAGACTATATAGACACTACACTCACATGATCACATATACAATATACACCATACAGTATATAAATAACACCTAGGCTACACTTACAGTTGATTTACCTAGACCATATACATTTTATACACATTTGTACCTAACACTAAATACATATTTGCATACATATTATATTCTGTGCCATCCAGAATACAGCACCACATACCTCTTACATCAAGTGAATTCTCCTCTGATGCAGACCTTCTTTTTCATCTTCTCCTTTGAGACCAGACCGCCATGATGATTTTTCACCCATATCTCGTCTCTGCAGTTTGACAAAAGACATCTTAGGTTCCTACTTTTCCATCCTCCTCCTACCTTCTTAACAACTCACCTGCTACCTTCACTAATAATATAAATAAAAATGTGCACTAGTTCAAAAAAGCTCCTGTTCTGTGTGCCAGTACAAAAAAAATTCCCTCAGTGCCCCCAGTAAAATACCCCTATATAATGCCCACATAGTGCTCCTCTCCTCTACCCCATAGTGTCCCCATAATGTGCCAGTATAAGATGCCCCCATAGTGTCCCCCATGATGTGCCAGTAATGCCCCGTATTTTCCCCATGTGCCAGCAATGCCCTCTGTAGATGCCCCCATGTGCCAGCAATGCCCCCAGTAGATTCCCCCATACTGTCCCCCATATGCCAGCAATTCCCCCAGTAGATGCCCCCATAGTGTCCCCATGTGCCAGCAATGTCCCCAGTAGATGCCCCTCATAGTGTCCCCAAGGATGTGCCAGTAGATGCCCCCATAGTTTACCCCATGTGCTAGCAATGACCCAGTAGATTCCCACATAGTGTCCCCCATAGGCCAGCAATGTCCCCAGTAGATACCCCCATAGTGTCCTCCATGTGCCAGCCATGCCCCCAGTAGATACCTCCATAGTGTCCCACATGTGCCAACAATGCCCTCAGCGCGCCACAGAAAAGAAAAAAAAACACGGTACCTCCACGCTGTCAGCGATGCGATGCAGTCCTCTTCTGGCCTAGTGTCTGCAGCCTATCAGAGGAACAGCTAAGGGAGATGCCTCTCCCTTGCCCTACTGTCACTGCCTGCCCTGTGAGAGATCTGAGAAGATTGGATAGACTTGTGGCACTGAGTCTATCTGGCAGGTATTTATGTGTTTCCCTTCTGTTTGTTGTTGATGGAAGAATCACACCCTCTCCACAGGTTCTGCTTATTAGCTGTTTAAAGGGAACCTGTCACCGGGATTTTGTGTATTTGATCCATGTGCAAATTAACCTGAGATGAGTCCTGTACGTGAGAAGTGTCAGGGACAGGACTCATCTCAGGTTGATTTGCATATGTATCAAATCAGTTTTTTTTACACAATAAAAGCACACAGAGCTATGGGGACTGGGTATTGCGGATGTGCTATCTAGCAACACATGTCCTCAGCTCTATACACAAAATCCTGGTGACAGGTTCCCTTTAAGAGGCTCTATTTAAGTCCGCCTCTTACTGCTGACTTTGCAGTTAATATTTTCCTTCCGGAGTTCTATACAGGTTGTTTGTGGATCCTCTACTTCCCGCTCATCTCAAACTAAGTCCTCCTGTTCTCCCCTTTGTGCGTGTGTTGCTTCTCAGGGAGACGCTGGTCCCTTCATGGTGGAAGGTACTGGCTGTCTCATTCCCCGGTCCCTATGTTAAGGTTTGCTTCAGTGTCAGCAGGCCTTAGGTTCCCAATCCCTCCGATCGATGGATGAATGTTTCCGTAGCCCTGGGCCTTATTTATGATGACCCAGATCGGGTTTCTCTGGCTGAATCTAAGCTGCGTAGTTTGAGTCAGGGAGAATGTTCTGCAGTCATATTGCTCTGAATTTAGGAGATGGGCGACTGATTTGGAGTGGAATAACCCAGCACTCTGTAGTCAATTCTGTAAAGGGCTGTCTGAGAGACTAAAAGAAGCACTGGCATTCCACAAAAACCCTGATTCTTTGGAGGCGACTATGTCTCTGGCCGCACAAGATTGATAGACACCTGAGAGAGAGGTGCAAGGTTCCCCTCACTTGGAATGCACTACCATATGGGGAAACAGCCTCTTTTGTCCCACGGGGTACAGAGACACTCAAGCTCTTGTCTGGTGATGAGCCTATGCAATTGGGACAGGTGTCTTCATGCCCTGATAATAGGAACTTCAGGGTTCAGAGAAGGACATTTTATTAACGTATGTCCTTATATTAAACCTCAAGGTGAAAAAGGAAAAAAAAAAAGGTTGTAACTAATGGGTCTAATTATCTTACTCTTTGCAGCGTGGATGGGGAGTCGGAGAAGGTATTTTTTTTTTTTTACCAGTAGTACCCAAATTCTTCTGCCTGCCATGGTGGCGCTAGACTCCAGAAATATTCAATTGGAAGTATTTGTTGACAGTGGGGCAGGGGTTAACCTTGTGGACTATCAGTTCGTTCAGAGTCATGGTTTTAAAACAAGCGCATTAAACAAGGAGATATCCGTCTCTCGTAAAAGTGTCTGAATCATATGGAGCATGATATTCACTTGAGCATAGGTGATTCCCATGTTGAGTCCATTTCTTGTTTTGTACTGAAGGGTTTGCCTGCCCCTCTTTTGCTAGGTTTACCATGGTTGACCAGACATAATCCTACCATAGATTGGCAAGCAAGACAGATCAGTAATTGGAGTGATTTCTGTATAGACAACTGTCTCGGCGCATCACTTATTGTGGTATCCACTAAGGTGCTACCCTCGTTTCTTTCTGATTTTTCTGACGTATTCTCTAAGGGTGGAGATCAGGAGTTACCCCCTCACCGAGAGTATTATTGTCCGGTCAACCTTATTCCTGGAGCTAAATTGCCAAAGTATTGGCTGTATAATCTTTCCCAACCCGAAAGAGTAGCTATGTGAGAGTATATTACTGAGAGTTTGGCAAACGGACATATTAGACCATCTAAGTCACTGGTGGCTGCCAGCTTCTTTTTGTTAAAAAAAAAGATGAGACCCTTAGACTGTGTTTAGACTTCCGGGTGCTAAATCGTATCACTGTCCGTGATCCTTATCCCCTTCCCTTGATCCCGGATTTATTCGATCAGATTGTAAGAGCCAAGGTGTTTTCCAAGTTTGATATAAGAGGGGCTTATAATCTGATAAGAATCAGGGAAGGGGATGAATGGAAGACGGCCTTTAATACCCCTGAGGGCCACTTCGAGAACTTGGTCATGCCCTTTGGGTTAACTAATGCCCCGGCGGTCTTTCAGCACTTTATGAATGACATTTTTCATCATTTGGTGTGGAGGTTTGTTGTTATTTACCTCGATGACATGCTAATTTACTCGCCCGATATGGAAACTCCTTAGGATCATTTAAGACAAGTATTACTGATCCTCCGGGAGAATAAGCTATATACTAAATTAGAAAAATGTGTGTTTGCTGTACAGGAGCTGCAGTTCCTGGGTTACCTGCTTTCTTCCTCAGGTTTTCGTATGGATCCCGAAAAGGTCAGTGCAGTATTGGACCGGGATCGACCTGAGAATGAGAAAGCGCTGATGCGTTTTTTGGGTTTTACAAATTACTACAGAAAATGTATCCTGAATTATTCTACTCTTTGCTAGCCTTTGACCGATATGACCAAGAAAGGTGTGGATTTCCCAGTCTGGTCTAAAGAGGCATTACATGCTTTTTCTGCAATAAAGAAATGTTTCGCTTCTGCTCCCATTCTGGTACAACCTGATGTGTTCACCCTTTCATTGTGGAGGTTGACGCGTCAGAACTGTGAGTCAGAGCAGTTTTGTCTCAGGGTCCATCTCCTGGCAAATGGTGCCCTTGTGCTTTAAAAAAAAAAAAAAAAAAAACTCCCTTTTGCTGAAAGAAATTATGATGTTGGTAATAGAGAGTTGCTGGCCATTAAATTGGCCTTTGAAAAATGGCGTCATTGGTTAGAAGGGGTGATTCATCCCATTACGGTAATTGCTGATCATAAAAATCTGTCTTACCTGCAATCGACGAGGCGTCTGAACTCAAGGCAGGCCAGATGGTTATTGCTTTTTACCAGATTAAATTTTGTGGTCACTTATCACCCTGGTGTCAATAACGTTAAGGTGGATGCTTTGTCGCGTAGCTTTCCTCCGATTTTCTCTGGTGGGATGGTGGTTTCCCCCCTGTATCCCGGACTTGAGGCAGACGTGTCGGAAGCTCAAGGAGAGGCACCTGATTCCTATCCTCCAGGGAGGTTGTTTGTTCCTTCTGGGCTTCAGCACAAGGTGTTTAAGGAATATCATGATACTGTCCTTGCGGGACTCCCTGGGGGCATATCCACTGTGGATCTTATTTCCATGAGATTCTGGTGGCCAGGTTTATATAAAGGTGTGGAGGGTTATGTGGCAGCCTATGAGACCTGTGCACGTGCCAAGGTGACTCATACTAGGCCTTCAGGATCTCTTCTTCCTTTGTCCATCCCATCCTGTCCCTGGATGCATTTGTCCAAGGACTTCATCACTGATTTGCCTAGTTCATCTGGGAAGATGGTGCTTTTGGTGGTGGTGGACAACTTCAGTAAGATGGCGCAGTTTATACCATTATCAGGTTTGCCCAATGCTAAGACTCTCGCTAAATTGTTTATTAATAACATTGTGAAATTACATGGCATTCCCTCTGATGTGATGTCTAATAGGGGGACACAATTTGTTTCCAGGTTCTGGAGTGCATTCTATACTCGTCTGGGAGTTCAGTTGTCCTTCTCTTTGGCTTTCCACCCTCAGTCGAATGGACAAACTGAGCGCACTAACCAGAATCTGGAAACTTATTTGAGGTGTTTTGTCCCTGAGAATCAGGAAGAGTGGTCTTCATTTTTGTCTTTGGCTGAGTTTGCCTTGAATAACTGTAGACAGGAGTTCACTGATAAGTCACCATTTTTTGGAGCATATGGGTTTCACCCTCATTTTGGTACCTTTTCTGGGACTGAGTCCTCAGGTATACCTGAAGAGAATAGATTCTCTTTCTCATTGTCATCTATCTGGCAGAAGATTCAAGTCAATTTGAAAAAAATTGCTGAAAGATATAAACGTATGGCTGACAAGAGACGTATGACTGGTCCGGACCTGTGTGTGGGTGATTTGGTGTGGTTGTCCACTAAGAACATTAGGTTGAAGGTACCCTCTTGGAAGTTGGGCCCAAGATGTATTGGTCCTTACAAGATCTCTGTCATTATTAATCTGGTTGCATTTCATCTCACAGTCTTGGAAGAGCCATAATGTGTTTCACAGGTCTTTGTTGAAGAACTATGTGGAACCTGCTGAACCATCTTCCTTGCCACCTCCTCCTGTCTTGGTAGATGGTAATCTGGAATTTCAGATCTCCAGAATAATTAACTTGCGCATTCTTCGTGGTTCCCTTCAGTGCCTCGTACATTGGAACGGTTACGGTCCAGAAGAAAGAATGTGGGTTCCGGTGATTGATGTCAGTACTAGTTGCCTTCTGAAGGCTTTTCACAGGGCACACTCGGGTAAGGTCGGTCCTGGGTGCTCGGAGGTCACCCGTAGAAGAGGGGGTACTGTCACTGCCTGCCCTGTGAGAGATTTGAGAAGATTGGATAGACTTGCAGCACGTGAGTCTATCTGACAGGTCTTTCTGTGTTTCCTTTCTGTTTGTTGTTGTAGCCAGAATCACACCCTCTTCACAGGTTCTGCTCGTTAGCTGTTTAAGAGGCTCTTTTTAAGTCCACCTCTTACTGCTTACTTTGGTTGATATTTTCCTTCTGGAGTTCTATACAGGTTGTTTGTGGATCCTCTACTTGTCTCAAGCTAAGTCCTTCTGTTCTCCACTTTGTGCGTGTGTTGCTTCTAGGTCTCAGGGAGATGCTGGTCCCTTCATGGTGGAAGATACTGGCTGTCTCATTCCCCGCTCCCTACATTAGGGTTTACTTTAGTGTCAGCAGTGCTTAGGTTCCAGCGTATGAGTTCATTCACCATCAGGACTTGCTCATACTGTCAGCAGTCAGGGAGAGGCTCAGTGATTGTTAGGATGTTACCATTCCCTCCTCCCTAGCTTTGGGGCCTAGTCTGTTTGCCTGTTGCTGTTTGTTTACTTTGTGTTCCTCTTATCCCCACTTGCCAGGACAGTGTTCATATGTTCATCTGCATCGCCGTCCTGAGGACAGTGATACAGATGAATGTAGGGAGATGAACACTTTCACAATGCAAACACTCATCTCCTACCGCACCGGATCAGGATTCAGTGGGTAACACGGTTCTCCAATCCGGCTATCATTTTAACAACCTGATCTGGAGAACCGGAGGGAACCGGCTGAATCCCATGCCTGTCTAATCCTATGTACAGGCAGCCATTTTACCATGTGCTTTAGTGTTAATGCAAATGCTATAGTACATGCTATCTATACTTCATGCTTATACTTGCTATATGTATTCTTGTAGTTTTACAAAACAGTCCTGTTTTACTAATCAATCACACTTGTACAATCTCTGACTCACGCGCACCACCCAGAGAGTACAACCTTTTGACCAATAAATAAGTTAGACTACAAAGAACAGTCCTCTTATTTGGAAGACAGGAATAGTTTATGCTGAAAGTCAGACTGCACACTGTGTGAACATGTAAGAAGACAGAAGAGGCAAGGCGATAAAAGATAATTGGAGAAATAGTTTTTATTCCCTTTATAAGATATATTGCAAAATACAAATGTTCTAATATTCTCCCTTTTTGATTATTGAAGACTGTTAATAGGTTAGTGCCTATTTATGCTTTAAAACTACAAGATTTTGAAACAACAAAGCATATCAACAGGCCATCTTTTTTACCCTATAAAACAATATCTTCATTTTATAATACCTTCACACATGGATCCAAGCCATACAATTGCTATTTTGTTTCAGCAAACTGCCTTTATCATAGCCCATAAATTTACTCCATGTGTTGATTTAAAGGATATGGACACCTTTGTAAAAAAACAAATTTTACACTAGTTTATTTTGTGAGGAAAATAATTTATGAAATTGGTTCTAATTCTCTTTCTTTTTTTGTTTTTGTTCTACAGCCTGCTGTGCTTCCTATGTATAGCAGGCTGCTCTCAGTGAGTTTACAGAGAATCCGTCATCTGACGGATTTTCTGTAACTCCTCCTGTGCACACGGGAGCTCACACTGTCTCCCTCCCCCCCTAGTCAGGAGCGCTGTATCAGAAGCTGCCAGGTCCAGCACACATGAATTCCTACCCCTCTCCCGAGAAGCCCCGCCTCCTCACGGACATCTCTCTCACCAGGAGCAGCTCCAGAATACATTGTGGTTACAGGACCTGTGGTGATGTCACAGTCATGTGATCAGCCATGTGTGTGGGAGGAGTTAGGGGAACGCAGACTCCTTGTAGGATTGTGCTGGTGGAGAATGCAGAGGTACATTATATATGGAAGATGCGTATAAAGCACGGCTATGTCAGTGTAACCAGTCTATTGTACAGTTTTCTGTTCACAGTTTAATGTGCACACAGTAGTTCTATCTGTGTAATGGACATGTAGCAGAACTGTGTGTGCAATGTGTATATAGAAAACCATAACAAAAAGAAGAAAACACAGTCGGCACTATTACATGCGGTCCGATGTCGATGACAAATCTCTCAGCAACCATGCAGTGAAACGGGTGGTGGGCGCTGTGTATGGCAGCCTCAGGTCGGCTGATGTTGGATAAATGTAACATTTTCTATATTTATTTCTGCATGGGAGACTAGCAATGGTTCCTTGCTGAAAAATCAGCCTCATAACGTTATGTGGGCCTATGATTTAGAAATATTTGAACTCTTCATTGGCTAAAAATACTCCTCAAAATTTGAACTCTTCATTGGCAAAAATACTCCTCAAAATTGTTAAGAGGAGTATTTTTACTCTTCTAGAAAAAATGTAGTTCGACATCTGCTGTCAGCTGTTGCCAGGTGAACATTTTAACCACCTCCCGTCTGCCTGTTGACTAGAAACATCTGGGAGGTGGATCTCTATTTCTGAATAGACGTCTCTGAACGTCCATTCAGAGATGGCAACTGCACGCTAATTGTGCAGCTGCAGAGCGGTGTCAGTGACAGCAGGGCAACCCAGAGAGAAGGCAGGGACAGTTCCCAGGTGTCCTTGCCTTCTAGATCGCTGTATACTACGCATTTCATGTCCTAGCCCGGCGGTCATGTGACCGCCAGGGCCGTGAGAGTGCAGGAACTGTTGGGTCTTCTACAGACCTCGATCAGCCCTGCACTGAGGCTGTACAGCGCAGTATACCACCGTACAGCCTCTCTTGGGGGTGTATTTCCCCTGTAACTGGGGATACTATGTCAGCCCGAGTTACAGGAGATCTCAATAGTGAAGGAAAAAAAAACGTAAATGTCCCCCAGAGTTCCTGTATGACCTTATGGGGGATGCAAAGTGTAAAAAAAAATAAAAAAAATAAAGTGTTAAAATAAAAAAATAAAAAAATAGACATATTTGGTATTGCCGCGTCCATGACGGTTGGCTCTATGAATATCTCACATGATCCACTCAGTCTGATAAACACCATAAAAAACAAAACAAAAATGTGTAAAAAAAATCAATTTTTGTCACCTTGCATCACAAAAAGTGCAACACCAAGTGATCAAAAAGTCGTATGTTCCACAAAATGGTACCAATAAACCCTTCATCTCATCCCACAAAAAATGAGCCCCTAAATAAGAAAATCGCATTAAAAAAAATATATAACTCTGACTTAACATCACATAAAGTGCAACAGCAAGTGATCAAAAAGGCATATGCCCCCCCAAATAGTACCAATAAAACTATCAAAAAACTGAGATCCTAACTAAGAATAAAAATGAAAAAGCTATGGCTCTCAGACAATGGAGACACTAAAACATATTTTTTTGGTTTAAAAAATGCTATTATTGTGTAAAACTTAACTAAAAAAAGAAAAAGTATACATATTAGGTATTGCCACGTCCATAACGATCTGCTCTATAAAAATGGCACATGACCTAACCCCTGAGGTGAACTCTGTAAAAATAAATAAATAAAAACTGTGCTAAAACAACCAATTTTTTGGTCACCTTGCCCCATAAAGTGTTATAATGAATAATCAAAAAATCATATGTACCTAAAAAAGGTACCAATAAAAACTTCTACTCTTTCTGCAAATAAAGAGCCTCTGCACAAGACAATCGGCAGAAAATAAAAAAATATGGCGTTCAGAAAATGAAGACACAAAAACATTTTTTTTTTCAAAAATGCTTTATTATGTAAAACTGAAACAAAGAAAGTAGACATATTTGATATTATTGCGTCCATAACAACCTGCTCTAAAAAATAGCACATGATCTACCCTGCCAGAAGAATGTTGTAAAAAAAAAATGAAAACAGTGCCAAAACAGCCATTTTTCTGTCACTTTGCCTCACAAAAAACTTTATATAAAGCAATAAAAAATCATATGTACTCCAAAATAGTGCCAATAAAACTGGCACCTTATCCCCTAGTTTCCTAAATGGTAAATTCTACTGTAAGGGTGCATTAGGGGGGCTTCAAATGAGACATGGCATCTAAAAACCAGTTCAGCAAAATCTGCGTTCCAAAAACCATATGACACTCCTTTTCTTCTGCGTCCTGCCGTGTGGCCATACAGCAGTTTAAGACCACATGTAGTGTGTTTCTATAAACCACAGAATCAAGGTAATAAATATTGACTTTTGTTTGGCTGTTAACCCTCGATGTGTTAAAGAAAAAATTGATTAAAATGATAAATTTTCCCAAAAAGTGAAAAAAAAAAAATTTGATCTGCATTTTCCTTTAATTCTTGTGGAACACCTAAAGAGTTAACAAAGTTTGCAAAATCAATTTTAAGTAACTTGAGGGGTTTAGTTTCTACAATGGGGTCATTTATGGGGGGTATCCACTATGTAAGCCCCACAAAGTGACTTCAGACCTGTACAGGTCCCTAAAAAGTGGGTTTTGGCAATTTTCTTAAAAAATTTAAGGATTGCTTCTAAAACTCTAAGCCTTGAAACGTCCTAAAAAAATAAAATGACATTTACAAAATGATGCCAACATAAAGTAGGCATATGGGGAATGTTTAGTAATAAATATTTTATGAGAAAATTTGAAAGTTCAGCAGCTCTCACCTGCCCTTCCTCCAGCTGTGCGCACGGATAACCCGAGTCAGGTTACGGGTAACTGAATGCAGAAAGATTTGAAGAAAATCCAGCTCCACTTGTATAAAGGAATATGTTTATTTTGCTTGCGATAAAATCTCATCCATAGGTTACAAAAAATAGCAGTCTTGTCTACGCGTTTCGGGCTACCAGAGACAAATTTCAGCCCTTCCTCATGACACAGTTAGACATTAAAAATAAGGTCTTTTAAAGGGGGAAAGTGCACCTGTTTCCGCTAATTGTTTCCACAGGCATGTAACCTCCCCCAAGAAAAGGTACTACACCTCCAAAGCTCTTCTCATGAAAATTAAAAGAAAAAACCACAGAAAAAAGCATTTGACCATACATATACATAATAGGGACTACTATGCAAAGAAAGAGAAATGAGGAAATGCATATAATATTTATACTGGATACACACTGATCATTTTACTAGACAGTGGTAAAGTGTGATAAAAAGTCACATTACAAAAAGGGAAAAAAAACTCCCCAAAGTGTTCTCAGAAAAAAACATGTAAAATAGTTTTGCGCTTGAAACTATAGAATATAATTTTATTGCTGCAAAATCAAATCCAGACATTTGTTCAAACCTTCTGGTTGACGTGTATTCAGAGCAAAAACCCAGAAGGACTCTCTATTTAATAATTTTGTTCTGTGATCTCCTCCACGTTTAGACAGGAAAACTTTTTCTATACCTTGTACCGCCATATCAGATGTGTCCCCACCATGGCAAATAGCAAAGTGCAGACTGTCTGCAGATACATTGCGATTGCCATGGTGGGGCACATCAGAGATGTGTTTCCGTATCCTGGACTTGATTGCATTGATGGTACAACCTACGTATTGAATGTTGCATTTTTTACATGTAATTAAATAAACAGCATGGGTTGTGTTACAGTTGAGATATGTTTTAACTGGGAAAATTATATTATTAGAGGCTGAGACAAAGGTTTTGGATATTGACATATGAGTGCAGCAAATACATCTGTGGTGTCCACACCTAAAACTTCCCCTGGTCCTAAGCCAGATTGGTTGCGATTTTTTCTCCTCCTGATACATGCTGGGGCTGACATAGTTCGCAATGATAGGCGCTTTTCTAGCTGCACATTGTATACCATCTGCCATTATGCCAGTCCATTCTCTGTCATGTGCCAGGACAGGAATTTTTTTTTTATAATATGGCAAATTTTTAAGTACTCTGTGCTATACTGAGTCACAAAGAAGTTTTTATTTTCGTTACTCCTGTCATTGGCAACAATTTCATCCTTTGTATTGTTATTGTTACTTTTTTTCTGTATTACATGGTAGTTGTTTCTATTGGGAATAGAGGAGAGAACCCCTTGTAATCGCAGAAACCTGCTGTATAGCCTTTTCTACATGTTTGATGCCATAGGCTCTTTTGCCCAATCTATGGGAAATATTATTTGCTTCATCCATATAACTTTTTTCTTCCGTGCAATTCCTTCTTGCACAAATTAATTCCCCTCTAGGGATATTGGCAATTACATGTTTTGGATGGCACGATGTTGCATATAGTGTGTTATTACCTGCCATGGGTTTCCTATAAGTGCAGGTAGAAATCCTGCTGGTGGAGGGATCCCCCCTCGGGCGCAAATCCAAGAAAGAAATTTCCTGTATATCATGGTGAACGCTAAATGAGATAGCATTCACACAGGAGTTGATATAATCACAAAAGGAAGGTATGGCCGTCACATCGCCCGTCCAAATAAGGATCAGGTCATCAATGTAACGGCCATACCACCTGATGTGATGACAAAAGGGGTGGGTGTCGATGAGGAGAAAACACCTCTCCCACCACGCCATAAAGATAATAGCAATGGAGGGAGAGAATTTAGCCCCAATCGACACCCCCGATACCTGGAAATAAAATTGATTGTTGAACATGAAGAAGTTGCGCCTGAGGAGGAAATCCACTACCACCAGGACATACTTCTGTAAACCTGCAGTAATATTCCCATATATTTTTAGGAACCAGGTGAGGGATTTTTTGGCCAGTTCATGGGGAATGTTGGTATACAAAGACACCACGTCTGCTGTGATCCACACATAATTCGTGGACCATTCCATATTATCAATGGTCTGTAAAAAAGACGTGGTGTCTTTGAGAAAGCCAGGTATTAACGGTATAAGCGGCTGAAGTATGGAATCAACCCATAGTGACATACGTTCAGAAAAGGATCCAATGCCCGCCACAATTGACCTTAAGGGCGGTGGAAAGGTATTTTTATGTGTCTTAGGGAGTGCATGGAATACTGGAATAACTGGGTATTTGACATAGATGTATTCTGATTCCTTATTAGTTAAGAGGCCTGATTTAGTTCCCCAATCCAAAATATCCTGCAGTTCTTTCTGAAAGAGGGGGAGGGGGTTGTCTCGGAGAGCGACATATACTGTGGTGTCGCTTAGCATGGATTCAATAAGGGTCTTGTGAATAAAAAACTGTGCCAGAACAGCCATTTTTTGGTTACCTTGCCTCACAAAAAGAGTAATATATATACACACAAACACAATGCACAACTACCTCTAGCAAAATATATATATACTGCAGGAATAAACCTACAATGGCAGCACATCAGGCCAAATATCAATATGGAGGTGCAGGCCAATGGATCCGGCAACAAATTCAGGACAATATAAGAGTTTTTAAAAATTGCAGCACTCTCACAAAAAATGAGTAAAAAGAAAAACACTTTATTCACCCATGTGAGTGAACTTGTGTTTCAAGTTTGGTGTACGAGGTTCAGGTTCGGGTTATATTAGAATTCTGTCATGGATTCTGCTACCATGGACCATAACTAAGGGTCCATTCACATGTCTGCATATTCTGTCCTCATCTTTTCTGCAGTTTTGTGGAAGGGGTGCGGACCCATTCATTTTCAATGGGGCCAGAAAATATCCGGACAGCACCACCTTGTGCTGTCCACATCCGCACTTCCGTTCTGAGCATGTCCTATTCTTGTCTGCAGCCACAGACAAGAATAGGCATTTCTATCATAGTGCCGGCCATGTGCGGTCCGCAAAATGCGGAAAGCACATGGCCGGTGCCTGTGTTTTGTGGATACGCAATCTGTGGACTGCAAAACAGTTGCGGACGTGTGAATAGACCCCTATGGTCGGTGGTAGCGGAATCCATAGCGGAATTCTTAGATAACCTGAACCTTGTATGCCGAACTTGAAACACAAGTTTACTCAACACTAGTCGCAACGTTTTAGCTCAGAGCTTGAAAAAAGGCTGTGAGAATTGATTTTATTACAGTACTCAGTCTTTTGGGTATGAGTCTATCAGCATTGCACATTTGCCCACTCTTCTTGTCAAAAACATTTAAAATCTGTCAGATTGCGTGGGCATCTCCTGTGCACAGCCCTTTTCAGATCACCCCACAGATTTTCAATCGGATTCAGGTCTGGGCTCTGGCTGGGCCATTCCAAAACTTTAATGGTGAAGCTATTCCTTTGTTGATTTGGATGCATGCTTTGGGTCGTTGTCATGCTGAAGGATGAAGTTCCTCTTCATGTTCAGCTTTCTAGCAGAAGCCTGAAGGTTTTGTGCCAATATTGACTGGTATTTGGAACTGTTCATAATTTCCTCTAGCTTAACTAAGGCCCCAGTTTCACCTGAGAGAAAACAGCCCCAAACAGCCCCATGGTGCCACCACCATGCTTCACTTTGGGTATGGTGTTCTTTTGGTGATGTGCAGTGTTGTTTTTGCGCCAAACATATCTTTTGGAATTATGGCCAAAAAGTTTAACTTTGGTTTCATCAGACCATAACGCCTTTTCCCTCATGCTTTTGGGAGACTTCAGATGTGTTTTTGCAAAATGTAGCCTGGCTTGAATGTTTTTCTTCGTAAGAAAAGGCTTTTGTCTTGCCACTCTACCCCATAGCCCAGACATATGAAGAATATGGGAGATTGTTGTCACATGTACCACACAGCAAGTACTTGCCAGATATTACTGCAGCTCATTTAAAGTTGCTGTAGGCCTCTTGGTAGCCTCCCAGACCAGTTTTCTTCTCGTCTTTTCGACGTCCAGTTCTTGGTAATGTTACTGTTGTGCCAAAATTCCCCACTTGATGATGACTGTCTTCACTGTGTTCCATGGTATATCTAATGCCTTGGAAATTCTTTTGGACCCTTCTCCTGACTGATACCTTTTAACAATGAGATCCCTCTGATGCTTTGGAAGCTCTCTGTGGACCATGGCTTTTGCTGTGGGATGCGACTAAGAAAATTTCAGGAAAGACCAACTAGAGAAGCTGAACTTTATTTGGGGTTAATCATAGGCACTTTAAATTATGGCAGGTGTATGCTGACTCTTATATAACATGATTTTGAATGTGATTGCTTAATTCTGAACACAGCTACATCCCCAGTTATAAGAGGGTGTGCACACTTATGCAACCATATTATTTTAGCTTTTTTGTTTTTGTTTTCTTCCTTCCACCTAAAAAATTTCAGTTTGTTTTTCAATTGAGTGGTGCAGTTTATAGGTCACATTAAAAGTTCTGAAATAAAGTATCTTTTTTTACAGCATATAAACCTGACATTTTAACAGGGGTGTGTAGACTTTTTATATCCACTGTGTGTGTGTGTATATATATATATATATATATATATATATACATATATATATATATATATATATATATATATATATATATATGTGTGTGTGTCATTTATCAAACTGATGTAAAGTAGAACTGGCTTTCTAACTGGCCAGCTAAGACCTGTCCTAGGTTGCTAATATAGCTTATATGTTTTTATACAGCTAGACCTGCCAATAACCTTAAAATAGTTTATATGTTTATTTGTTAAAGACAAAGCAGAGTTATTTACTGTGACTTTATGTTTTAGATGTCATATAACAGTTATGTATGTTGTGTTCACAGAAACAGAAAAAGGTAAGCTCAATGACACACACAGCAGACGCAACAGAAAGCATAGAGTTAGGGTACTTTCACACTTGCGGCAGAGGATTCCGGCAGGCAGTTCCGTTGCCCGAACTGCCTGTCAGAGCTGGCAAAATATATGCAAACTGATGGCATTTGTCAGACTGATCCGGATGTGTATTCGTCTGACAAATGCATTGAAATGCCGGATCAGTCTCTCTGGTGTCATCTGGAAAAACAGATCTGGTATAAAAAATTCTTGCATCAGATCCGTTTTGCCAGAACACTTAATGCCGGATCTGGCACTAATACACTTCAATGTAAATTAATGCCGGATCCGGCATTCCTGCAAGTGTTCAGTTTTTGTGGATGGAAATAAATGCTTTATTTTCTCCGTCCTGAAAAGGTAAAAAGACTGAACTGAAGACATCCTGATGCATACTGAATGGATTGCTCTCCATTCAGATTGTATTAAGATAAAACTAATCAGTTCTTTTCCGGTATTGAGCCCCTAGGACGGAACTCAATGCCGGAAAAGAAAAATGCTAGTGTGAAAGTACCCTTAAACTGTTGTTGCTAAGCAAGAGTCTTTACCAATCCTTACACAGCCCAGAGGTTTTGACTAATTACAGCCAGCCTCACACACAACTTGCAGGAGCTGCTGGAATCATTATTTACCAGAGAGAGGAGCTGAACAGACACACGCTCGACTAAGAGCTGTGTTTTATGGAAGCAAGAGGCCAAACTAGGTATTTAAAACAGTTATATAATGTTCCTACTGTTAATATAATGATTAGCACTGTATACTGAACTAGTTATATGTATGTTTACTTACTGCTGCGGAGGCGGCAGTGTTATATGAAGAAAAGTTGAAGTTAATAAAGGAGTTATTTCTACCATTTGGTGTGCTCTTTAAACCTACTGTTTACATAGAACGGCGCTAGAGGAATTACAGAGTAATAGACAGTCTAGTTAGACTAAAAAGTCTTCTAATGCTGCAGCGCAAAAGGCACTTTATAGTGCTGCGTCTGCCACAGGCTTAGTTGTCCATAGTAACCAATCAGATTCCACCTTTCATTTTTCACAGCTACTACTTTTTCACAGTTCTAGTTTACACCAGTTTTGATAAATCTCCCCCACTGTGTACTTCTATGTCTACATTGCATTGTGTGTTGTCACACTATACTATTCTGTGTGGGAAAAGTGACAGCTCACTGTGCGGACTGCACACAATACTGTATTCAGAAGAGAGTGCATGTAGTGAGCTGCTCTATAAATTCCTGCATATAACGCCTGGTTCTGACTCGGCAGAAATATCTATTGCGACTACAAATAATGGACTTTCTACAGAAAGGAAAGTGAGAAATACATCTGCTAATTACAGGCTGTAGCATATTTTAAGACTCACTATGTTGTGCATTGGAATGAAATCTTACTACCAAGTTAATTGGTAGTAGTGTTGGGCGCGAATATTCGAATCACGAATTTTAATCGCGAATATCGCAACTTTGAGAATTTGCAAAGATTTCGAATATAGTGCTATAGAAATATATGTTCTGTGGGGATTGGCTCTGGTAGACAGGCTAGTAGACGCAGTATAGAGGCAACCACAAAGTCTTTAACTTAAATAGTTCAATGTTTATTCACACATAAGGAAAAACAAAAACGACACTTTGCAGAGTCTTGGTGTTAATTCACACAATGAAAGTCCACTGAACACAAATGTCACCTTTTTGACAGTTTTTCTCCAGCATCCCACAACAGGATTTAGTGGTCTGCTTCCCAGCAATCCGGCTCTCAGCCCTTTAGCACGGCACACATCCTTAGATCTTAAACACAGAGACTCCACAGCTTCCCTGTCAGATGGAGGATAATCCACACCACCTGACAGTGCTGACTGTGCTTTTATATCCCAAACCAAAACCCGGCCTGGAACGTGGGTAGAAGCCACCCACCCAGCACTTTGGCTGCTCCCGGTAAGAGCTGGCCCGGATCAGCTTACAGCCATACTAAAATATCAATGTGTCAACCAGCACCAGCTACCGGTGACACTTGAAAATACCAGCTCTTACCTCACCGAGGCCAGGAAACTCGGTGACACATACCTTCCGTCAATGACGGCCCCTTGCGCCTTCCTACATACCTCCCCCATTTGTTCAACCCTGAGGGGGTGAACACCCGCCAGACAGTGTACCCGGGACAGGGCATCTGCGTTTCCCTGTAACCTGCCTGCCCTATGTTCTACGGAATTTTTTTGTTTTGTAATGACAAGAAGCACCTGGTGATCCGAGCATTCCTCTCTTTGGCCTGGCTCATCCACTTGAGAAGGGAGTGGTCAGTCACCAGACGGAACTTTCTCCCCAACAGATAATAGCGGAGAGACTGGAGTGCCCATTTTACGTCCAGGCACTCTCTCTTCACTATACTGTACCGGATCTCGGCTGGAGTGAGCTTATGGCTGAGGAAGACAATGGGATGCTCCTCCCCATTGACTTCCTGAGACAGTACAGCACCGAGGCCTACCTCAGAAGCATCTTACTCCCTTATGAAGTCGGGCGTCAACAAAACTGGGGACCCACACAGGGCCGACTTCAAAGCAGAGAAAGCCTTTTCCGCCTGCTCATTCCAGTGGACCCTCACTGACTTGCGTCCATTCAAAAGGCCTGTGAATGGGACAGCGACTGTAGCAAAGTGGGTGACAAACCTCATATAGTATCCCTCCATTCCCAGGAATGACTTTACTTGCCGAGTAGTGACAGGTCAGGGCTAATTCTGAATTGCCTCAATTTTGTTCAGCTGAGGTTTGATAATTCCGCACCCAATTACATACCCCAGGTACTTGGTCTCTTCTAACCCTATCGTGCACTTTTTTGGGTTAGCGGTCAGTCCAGCGTTCCTAAGGGAGTCCACTACAGCCTGCACTTTTGGTAGATGACTTTCCCAGTCGGTACTATGAATGACAATATCGTCCAGGTAAGCCAAAGCATACTGACGATGTGGACAAAGTACAAAGTCCATTAGGCGTTTAAAAAGAGGCAGGGGCACCATGCAGACCAAAGGGTAACACCTTATATTGGTATAGTCTTTCTGGTGTGATGAAGGCAGTTTTCTCTTTGACAGCCTCCGTCAACGGTACCTGCCAGTACCCTTTGGTGAGGTCCAAAACAGAAAAATACTGAGCTTGGCCTAACCTCTTAATAAGCTCATCCACCCGAGGCATGGGATATGCATCAAACTTAGAGATTTAATTCAGTTTGCGAAAATCATTACAGAATCGTAATGTCCCATCCAGCTTGGGTATTAAATCTATTGGACTGGCCCATTCACTTTGAGACTCCTCAATAACGTCTAGCTGCAGCATTAGCTGTACTTCCTCCCCGATGGCGTGCCGCCGAGCCTCGAGTACATGATACCGGACTTTTGCTTCAGGCTCGGTGATAATGTCATGCCGGATTATGGATGTGCGTCCAGTGAGATCAGAGAACACATCCGTGTTCCGACTAATGAACTCCCTGTCTTCCTGAGCCTGTTTAGAGGAGAGGCTGTCAGCAATTTTCACTGTGGCAGCCGCTTCACTTGCTTCAGACAGAGGGGCAGAAACTTCTTCCCCTAGAAACTCTGCTCGTGGGCTGTCTTCAGTACAGGTTTCCCTATCTTTCCATGGTTTGAGCAAATTCACAAGGTACACATGTTCCGGCTTTCATCTCCCTGGCTGGTGTACTTTGTAATCTACCGCTCCAATTTTTTCAAGTTCCTCGTAGGGCCCCTGCCACCTAGCTAGGAACTTTCTGTCTATGGTTGGTACCAGAACCAATACCCGATTGCCTGGGTTAAATTTCCGGACCCGCACCTTCCGATTATATACACTACTCTGTGCTGCCTCCATATGCTCCCTAACCAGAGGTAAAACTGTTTCTATCCATCCTTGCATCTAGGTGACATACTCAACAACACTTTTGTGCGGTGTGGGTTGTTGTTCCCATGCCTCTTTTACCACTTCCAAGAGGCCGCGTGGGTGTCTGCCGTATAGCATTTCAAAGGGTGGGCACCTCTTGCACTGCAAACATGAAATAGGGCAGAAAAAGGTTCTATTCCCTCCCATCTTTAGACACCACTCTTTAACATTTTTTAATGTTTGATTAAACCTGTCTACCAGGCGATCGATTTGCGGATGATACACGAACATCCGTAGCTGTTTTATGTGGAGCCACTTACAGAGTTCCCTCATGACCTTGGACATAAATAGGGTCCATTGGTCAGTCAGAACCTCCTTATTCACACCCACTTGAGAAAACTTCTCCATTAACTCTATGAGTTTGTCTGATGTATAACACAGTGGCTCCGCCTCCGGGTACTGAGTGGCGTAGTCGAGGACGACCAAGAGGTGTTGGTGCCCTCTAGCGGACTTCGGTATCAGGCCTATGAGATCCATAGCGATTCGTTCGAATCTCGATAATCGGGAGGGGTACCAGGGAACTACAGAAATCTGGCTGGGGACTCTGGCAGGTTGAGCCAGACTTACAATATTCTTATACCTCTCTGAACACACTGGTCCAGTAAAACCGTTGTAGTATCCGGTCCTGTGTTTTCTGCATTCCCAGATGACCCCCGAGAACATGCTGGTGGGCTAACACGAGTTTGCAATAAGCCTGGGGCACCACCAACTGTTCAATGGATTCACCTTGCAGCTAATTTACCCAATACAACATATCATGATGAACCACAAAACGGGGAAACACTGAATCTCTGCCCCCGGTTGTTGTGGTTCCCCATCTATTATTAATACATTTTCCCAGGCTAAGGATAGGGTTGGGTCCCTGTGTTGTGCAGTACCACAATTATCCCCGGAGACATTGAGGTCTGCCAGCTCAGGACCCGGCGGCAAGTCCTCCATGTGTCCCACCATCACACTTAGCGGGTTTTTCTCCCCCTCTTCCACTGAAGTGGTGGTCATTAGGGTTGAGAGAACCTGAACTGTAGGATTTTTGGACCCCAAACCCAAACTTTTTAGTAAAAGTTCGGGTTCGGGTTCGGTGTTCATCAATTTAATGGCGCTTTTTTAAAAAGCTGCATAGCAGCCAATCAACAAGTGTTTAACTCTTGTGCCCTTAGAAGCCATCACAGCCATGCCTACTAATGGCATAGCTGTGATTGGCCAGTGCAGCATGTCACCCAGCCTCTATATAAGCTGTAGTTACGTGGCACAGCACATCACTCTGCTCTTACTAGTGTAGGGACAGGATGCTGCTGCTGTGAGGGAGAGAATAAGAAAGAATCTGTTATCAGAACTTGTTAACTCTAATATCTACAGCGATTGTGTTTTCAGGGTGCAGTGCAACATTTTTTTACCCTGCCCTTAGCCCAGTGGCACAGAAAAATATGTTTTATCTGACTGTTAGGTGGGCGTCGGAGGCCATTTTGCGCAAGTTCAGTGCACCAGCACAGCATATGTGCCAGGGACAATAATTTAACCCTGTTCTTTTAGTTCAGTGGGCAACATATACCCATTGTTTAACGCACCTGCACTGCATTTGTGCCAGGGGAAGGCAAAATAAATTTCTGAGAGTCCAATGCAAGCGTGAAATACTGCTGTTATATTGTGGTTTGAAAAACACCCATTTTGTGCAAGACACTTCATTTGCCCCCTTTGCTACAGTTCTGAAAGTCCAATACAAGCTTTAAATACTGCAGTTATATTCTGGGTTAAAAAAAAAACACCCATTTTGTACAAGACACAACATTTGGGGCCTTTGCTGCATTTGTGACAGTCAAATATAAGCTTTAAATACTGCAGTTATATTCTGGGATTAAAAAAACATCCATTTTGTGCAAGACACTACATTTGGGGCCTTGGCTGCATAGGTGAGAGTCCAATACAAGTGATAACTACTGCTGTTAAATTGTGGCTTGAAAAAAACACCCATTATGTGCAAGACACTTCATTTGCGGCCTTTGCTGCATTTTTGAGAGTCTAATACAAGCGTTAAATATTGCTGTTATATTGTGGTTTTGAAAAAAACACCCATTTTGTGCAAGACACTACATTTGCAGCATTTTCTGCATTTGTGACAGTCAAATACAAGCCTTAAATACTGCAGTTATATTTTCGGTTTAAAAAAACAAACCATTTTGTGCACCTACAAGCTTTAAATACTGCAGTTATATTCTGGATTTAAAAAACACCCATTTTGTGCAAGACACTATATTTGGGGCCTTTGCTGCATTTGTGACATTTGAATACAAGCTTTAAATACTGCAGTTATATTCTGGGTTTAAAAAAACACCAATTTTGTGCAAGACACTTCATTTGCGGCCTTTGCTGCATTTCTGAGAGTCCAATACAAGAGTTAAAGGGTTATTCCCATCACGCTGTTTCATACTTACCTGCTTCCAGCGCGCTGCCCACTTCCTGATTTCGGCAAGGGGCGGGCTCCATCTTGATTGAAGTCTTCTCCCGGCCGGGCTGCACGCTGGACTGAACGTGCACGCCCCCGCGCATGCGCCCAGGTGACTTCTTCCTGGCAAGTATACTATACTGGCCAGGAAGAAATCACCATAGCGCATGCGCTGCGTCTGTGCAAGCGCAGCCACTGCGATTCCGGAGAAGAGTGGTGGCTGTAACCAGGGGAGACGGAAGACAACAGTCAGGTAAGTATATGTTCATTTTCTTCTAAGGGGTGGGAATTTGTTAATTAAATATAATTAGAGAAATGATCACTGTTAAATCGTTAACAAGGTTCTGTTCTTAATCAGAAAGTTGGAGGATATATGGTTGCTCACTAGAACCGAGGCGGAAGCATTGTTGTACATTGCAAAATAGCATGAATATATGGGGCAGGGAAGTTAAATTAGAGTAGGGTGAGTTTGATGTAGGACCAATCAATATAGTCAAAAGCTTTTTCCGTGTCGGTGCCTAGGAGAACCAGAAGCAATTTTTTGTTTGAGGCATAGTAAAGGGCATCTAAGATTTTGGTAGTATCTTTTCCTTCTCGCCCTTTAACAAACCCCACCTGGTCAGGATGGATCAGGTCAGGGAGAATAGATTGTACTCTGGATGCAAGCATTTTTGCTAAGAGTTTTGAGTCAATATTTAGAAGGGAAATGGGACTATAGTTGGCACATATAGTGGGATCATTTCCCTCTTTGGGAATAATCATAATCACTGCCCTCGTCATGTCTGAGGAAAGGGGGCAATTTTGTAGGGCTTGGTTACAAACACGAAGTAGATAAGGAGCTAACGTGGTTTGGAAGGTTGAGTAGTAGATAGTTGGGAGTCCGTCAGGGCTGGGATATTTACTTTTTGGAGAGCATTTAAGGGACGTGGTTAGTTCCGCAATGGTGAAAGGATTTGAGAGGTCTATTCCTTGGGAAGGGGTTAAGGATGGTAACTTTAGGGTGTCTAAAAAAGATTTTGGGTATGGGTTTGCCTCCATGTTAGAATGGGGAGCAGTGGGGGGGTAAATTATAAAGGTCTTTATAGAATAGACGGAATTGTGCAGCTATGTTCTCAGGAGAATAAAGTTGATTACCTTGGACTGATTTGATTGAGGTTACATATCTGGCGTTTTTTCTTCTTTTAATACGGTTCATCATAAATCTCAAGGCTTTATTGCCATGTGCGTAAAATTTATGTTGGGAAGAGAGGTAGTACTTGGCGGTTTTTCTGTTTAGTACGTTTTTAAGCTCGGATCTAAGAGCCGAGAGATCAGATAGCTGTTGAGGGTCAAGGGATTGTTTATGTAACATTTGTAGAGTGTGTATGCGGTCTAATAAGGAAGAAAATTGTTTGCCAGCTAGTTTCTTTCAGTGGGAGCATTTGCTTTTAAAATGGCCTCGGATAAATGCTTTATGGGCATCCCAAAGTATTTGCGGGGAGACGTCAAGGGAGTGTCACGGAAGGTGTACAGGAAACAAGACAACACAAAATGAATATACGACTCACTGGATCCAAAACTAAGGAACAAAAAGGGAGACCCCTGCATCAGACCTGGCACTCTCCCTGACTGCTCAGCCTATGCAAAAATCCCAATGGTAGATGATCGCATATCCTCGTACCTCGACTGTATAACACCTGAACACCCTATAATAGTGAGGGGACACGACCACCGGCTCCCTACACTAGATACGGAGGGAGTCAGGGTCACCTGGGATCCAGCAAACAGAAAAACACAAATGAATGCACAACACTTATCTTGAGGAAGACTGGGAAGTAGGATCAGCATGCACACACACTCCAGGAAGTAATATAAACCGCACACTGATGCACTATGGGGAGGAATTTAAAGGGATGCAATCAGTACAACTACATGACAGCTGAGAAAGGCTAACGAGATGAGGAACTGAAAGCAAAACAAAGGAAGCTCAAGGAGGAGGTTCTGAAAGGCATCTGTCAGAGCTTCTCAGATGCCTGGTGGTGACAGTACCCCTCCTTCTACGAGTGGACTCCGGACACTCAGAGCCCACCTTCTCAGAATGGGACCTATGGAAAGCCCTAATGAGACGAGTGGCCTTAATGTGCGTCACTGGGACCCACATCCTCTCCTCAGGACCATAACCCTCCCAATGAACGAGGTACTGGAGAGAACCGCGGACAACACGAGAATACACAATCCTAGAGACCTGAAATTCAAGATTACCATCAACCATAATCGGAGGAGGAGGCAAAGACGAGGGTACAATGGGTTGGACATAAGGTTTTAATAAGGACTTATGAAAAACATTATGGATCTTCCAAGTCTGAGGAAGATCAAGACGGTAGGCAACAGGATTGATGACAGACAAGATTTTGTAAGGCCCAATAAACCTAGGACCCAACTTCCAGGAGGGAACCTTCAATTTGATATTCTTAGTAGACAACCACACCAGATCACCAACATTCAGGTCCGGACCAGGCACACGTCTCTTATCCGCCACACGCTTAGATCTCTCACTCATGCTCTTTAGATTATCCTGAATCTTTTGCCAAATAGATGACAAAGACGAGGAGAATCTGTCCTCATCAGGTAAACCAGAAGACCCCTCTCCCGAGAATGTCCCAAACTGCGGATGAAACCCATATGCACCAAAAAATGGTGACTTATCAGAGGACTCCTGACGACGGTTATTTAAAGCAAACTCAGCAAGGGACAAAAAAGAACACCAATCCTCCTGATTCTCCGCCACAAAACAGCGCAGATATGTCTCCAGATTCTGATTGACGCGCTCTGTCTGGCCATTCGACTGTGGGTGGAAAGCAGAAGAGAATGACAACCGAACCCCCAAGCGAGAACAGAAAGCCTTGCAGAATCTGGAAACAAACTGCGTGCCCCTATCAGAGACTATATCTGAAGGAATACCATGCAATTTGACAATGTGATCAATAAATGCCTGCGCCAGCGTCTTAGCATTGGGCAAGCCAGGAAAAGGGATCAAATGCACCATTTTGCTAAAACGGTCCACCACCACCAGAATCACAGTCTTCCACGAGGAACGAGGCAGGTCCGTTATGAAGTCCATGGACAGATGTGTCCAAGGACGGGAAGGAATGAGTAACGGAAGGAGAGGACCTGATGGCCGTGAATGAGGGACTTTGGCACGAGCACAGGTCTCGCAGGCTGCCACAAAACCCTCAACCGACTTACGAAGCGCCGGCCACCAGAATCTCCGAGCGATGAGATCCACTGTGGCTCTTGCCCCCGGGTGCCCAGCAAGGACCGTATCATGGTGTTCCTTAAAAATCTTGTGTCTTAAAGCGAGAGGCACAAACAACCTCCCAGGAGGACAAAGATCAGGAGCCTCTGACTGGGCTACCTGAACCTCTGCCTCCAATTCAGGATAAAGAGCAGAGACCACCACACCTTCAGCCAAAATGGGACCCGGGTCTTCAAAATTCCCACCTCCCGGAAAACAACGTGACAGGGCATCTGCCTTCACATTCTTAACCCCAGGGCGGAACGTGACAACAAAATTAAACCTTGAAAAGAACAAAGACCATCTGGCCTGTCTCGGGTTCAGACGCTTGGCTGACTCCAAGTAGGCTAGATTTTTATGGTCAGAAAACACGGTAATAGGGTGTCTGGCTCCCTCTAGCCAATGGCGCCATTCCTCAAAAGCCAACTTAATGGCCAACAACTCCCTATCTCCCACATCGTAATATCTCTCTGCGGAGGAGAGTTTCTTCGAGAAAAAGGCACACAGTCGCCATTTGGCAGGAGAGGAACCCTGAGACAAGACCGCACCCACACCCACCTCAGAAGCATCAACCTCAACTATGAAGGGTAGAGAAATTTCAGTTTGTACCAAGGTGGGAGCGGAAGCAAAACTGTCCTTGATATTAGAAAAGGCCTTACGCGCCTCTACCGACCAGGAAGAAAAATCTACCCCCTTTCTGGTCATATCAGTGAGTGGTTTAAAGGGAACCTGTCACCGGGATTTTGGGTATAGAGCTGAGGACATGGGTTGCTAGATGGCCGCTAGCACATCTGCAATACCCAGTCCCCATAGCTCTGTGTGCTTTTATTGTGTAAAAAAAATGATTTAATACATATGCAAATTAACCTGAGAGGAGTCCTGTATGTGAGATGAGTCAGGGACAGGACTCATCTCAGGTTAATTTGCATATGTATCAAATCGGTTTTTTTACACAATAAAAGCACACAGAGTTATGGGGACTGGGTATTGCAGATGTGCTAGCGGCCATCTAGCAACCCATGACTTCAGCTCTATACCCAAAATCCCGGTGACAGCTTCCCTTTAACAACAGAGAAATAATTCAAAATAAACTTCCTGTAATAATTGGCAAAGCCCAAAAAACGCATCAGTGCCTTCTGATTCTCAGGAAGCTCCCACTCAAGCACAGCGCGGACCTTCTCGGGATCCATGCGAAAACCAGAAGCGGAGAGAAGAAACCCCAGAAATTGGATTTCTGGAACCGCAAACACACATTTTTCCAGTTTCGCGTATAATTTATTCTCCCGCAGGATGAGCAAGTCTTGACGTAAGTGTTCCTTATGAGTTTTGAAATCAGGAGAAAAAAATCAAAATGTCATCCAAATACACTAATACAAATTTCCCCATTAAATGATAAAAAAATGCTGTTCATTGTCGGAATATTTATGCTGTCTCCGATTGACAGTCTATATGATTTATGTGAATAAATTAAAATCGGTAATAAAGGAGATTCTAACTTATTATCATAAATATCAAGCTAAACAAGCTCGTGATCTGCGTTGAATTGAAGACAAAACCCAGTTACGGACAAAATATATATGTAATTTATTAATACAATTTATAGTGCAAAATAATATGTATAATAAAATTGGCGGTAATAAAATTCATTCAATGATATGCAAAATAGTGGTAAAGACAAAAATAATTGAGAACATATATATATATATATTTGTGTGAGGCACTTACGGTAGTACAGTGAAGAACCTAGGAAATCAGGGAATAAGCGTAGTCGGTTGTGGTGTGCCGAAACCGAGGATGAGGTAGGCCTGAGAAAGAAGAGGGCCCACCCAAGGAAAGAGATGTGGAAGAAATGAGTTGTTAAATGAGTGGAGTGGTGGGAGGGTCAAAGTTCAGACCTCGGACGGTGCACGAGTCAGGTAGAGGGGTGCCCTAAATAGGCTGGAGGCGGACCTCAGCCCCTCCCACAAATCCAGGCCAAAGCCTTCACACTTGTGTGAGGCACTTACGGTAGTACAGTGAAGAACCTAGGAAATCAGGGAATAAGCGTAGTCGGTTGTGGTGTGCCGAAACCGAGGATGAGGTAGGCCTGAGAAAGAAGAGGGCAAAATGAGATAAACCGTTTATTGTATTCGATATACAGGAAAACTCAACCCGACATGTTTTGGAAAGCATTCCTTAACTCCCGTGTTGGATTGGGGATGTAACGTGCGAAAGCGGACGACTTCCAGCGCCCCAATCTCTTAATGACATGAGCCGGGATGTTGGCACTGGAGGCCGTGGACGCGGCCCCGATCCGAAAGGAGTGCCCAGAGTAGTTGGATGCGTTGAGGCCTAGTTGAGTGAGGGATGACCTGACATAGGTCATGAAGGTGGTGGTGGTGAGTACAGACCCACACAGTTGAAGTAGTGGCTGACAGGGTAGGAACTTGTGATGCTGTTTGTATGCGTCCAGAACCCCGACTGGGCACCATCTGTTCTGCGTAGGGTAGTATGGAATGTTCACGGGTGAGAGCTGACTGCTTTTGGAGTGAGGTAAGGTTAGGGTATAATGATCCCCGTGTTTCGTCAAGTGGGAGGCTAGCAGACAATGTGTAGTTTGGGTCGCCGAGGTCGTGGTGAATTCCCCGGGCCTCAGGAATCCGTAGAAGGCCAGGTACATCGCTGTTTTGATGATGGAGTTGGTATCAGCTTCAAAAGGACTGGAGCCTAATAAGTCGGATAGTGCTTTGAAAATGTGACTGTTAATGGGCAGTCTCTGTGTCGGCTGTGCGGGTTCTGTCCTCTGAATGCCCTTGAGTATGGTTTTGATCTGGTGTGAGGCCATGAAACTGATGTTGTTGGGGTGTATGATTAGCATGTGATGTTGGATGCCGGTGAGATAGAGCTTGATGGTGTTGTATGACAGTTTGAGCTTGAGGTGGCAAAAAGAAGCAAATCCTAGCAGGGAAGTCATGACAAATGGGTGCGTGATGCTGTGTTCCAACAGGAATTTGTTAAACAGTGCGAATGCTCTGTTGTATGACCTGCGTGTGTTGTCTGATAGTGCAGAGTGGGATAATGACTGGCTATGGCGCATGATGACATCTAATCCAGAATGAGCTGGTGAAATGACGGGGTGATGGAGGCCGTGGGTGACGCTGACGGGAGAGCCTGATGAAACGCCTGAAATTGGAAACGAGACAGATTGTCAGCTGCCGTATTGCACCTTCCCGGGACGTGGAAGCAGTGTATGAAGAAATTGTTGCAAGCTGCCAACCAAGTAAGCTTGCGCAGGAACCTCATGATTGTGAGGGATTTGGACCGACCCTTGTTAATGATCTGGCAGGTTGCCTGGTTGTCTGAGTAGCATCGGACCGACCTGTTTGCCCATGAATGACCCCACGCCACGGCGGCCGCCACGATAGGGTAGATCTCGAACAGAGCCGAGGTAGTGGAGAATCCTTCCAAACCCTGGACCGCAGGAGGCCAGCTACCCCACAGCCAATCGTTCCCACAAATGGCCGCGAAGCCTGTGGTGGATGCCGCATCCGACCAGACAGATGGGGAAGAGTCCGATAGCTGAGGGAGGAACATGCTCCTGCCGTTCCAGGCGGACAGAAATCTCCTCCACATACCCAGATCTGCAGTGGCGTGGGCATCCAGGGGCAGCCTGTGAGAGTCGTGAAGGAAAAGGGGGAAAAGGTGCAGAAGCCGTGAAATGAACGAGCGACCCTGGGGAATGATGCGCATGGCAAAGTTCAGGGACCCCAATAGGGACTGTAACTCCTTGCGGTTGCAGTTGCCAAGTTGAAGGTAATTGTCTATGTGGTTGAGAATAACCTGGATCTTCCCGAGTGGCAAACTGGCTTGCATGGAGGCCGAATCCAACTGAATGCCCAAGAAGGTGATGAATGTGTCCGGCCCTTCTGTTTTCTTGGAGGAGATGGGTACCCCAAGTTCCCCGAACAGCTTGATGGTGGCCCTGAGGCTGGCGGGAGGGGAGATGTTTTCCTCCACGAGTAGAAAGTCATCAAGGTAATGCAAGACCATCGGGCATCTTGCTACGTTCAAGAGCAACCAGCATAGTGCCTCCGCGAATGTGTCAAAAATGGCCGGGCTACTCTTGGATCCGAAGGTCAACCGGGAGAAAAAATAATAGTTTCCGGACCACTTGATGCCATGAAGGTGCCACAGTGACGGGTGGATTGGTAGCAATTTGAACGCATTGGCGATGTCGGTTTTGCTGAGCCATGCTCCGACCCCTGCTTGCTTGATGGCGGTGATGGCGTGATCTATGGTGGTGTATTGGAGTGAGAATTCTTCCGATGGAATGAGGGAGTTTAGACTGGGGTCGGCTGAACCGTGTGGTGCCGATAAATCGATGATTAGCCTCCGTTTCTGGGAAGACTTCCCGGTGACGATGCCAATGGGATTGGTGCGCCATGTGGTGAATGGGGGTGTCTTGAATGGTCCTAGCACGAAGCCCTCTGCGACTTCCAGGGCTATGAGGGCGTCAATTGCGGTGGGGTTGCCTTGGGCGGATAGGAGATTTGGACATTCCAGGGTGCCTGTCGGCATGTGCAGGATGCCCGTGTGGAAGCCTTCGGTCAGACCCGACACAAGGAAATCCGTGAGATGTCTGGATGGGTGCTGAGACATGAATGCTGTAAAAACCGGCATATTTATGGTCGATAGATACTGTTTGGAAAACATTTTATTTGGACACATTGATTTAGCATGTGCCCGGAAACAATTGGTACAAATGTGCAACAACTTACACCCGCTGTAATTGCAGGATCCCATATTGAAATTGTTGCAGATCTGGGACATGCCCAGAAACTTGATTGGCCGCCCCAGCTTGTCCCGGGTTGATTTCTCCGTGACCCCGGAGGGGCCGGCCGTTTGAGAGGGGGCTTGTCTGTCCGCCGCATTCGGACAGAAATTGGTGGTGTGGGCCGTGGAGGAGCAGTGCACGCAAGCTGGCGTCCTCAGGCCTGCGAAGTGTCGGCAAAAAATGACGGTGTCGATTCTGGCCCAGTTGGAGCGGACTCCGTACTGGGAGAAAGCCCCCGCCACTTTTGCCGAAAAAGATCTATGGTAGTCATAGAATGCCGACCCTCCATATTTGTTGCCCAGGTCCACCAGCTTGTGCATGTAGAGGTCGAGCTCCTCCCTTCTGTTGGGGTAGACCGTGCAGATGACCTCCCTGTAGATGCCGAAAGCCAACACAAATTCTGGAATAGACAGTTTCCTATTGAGGCGGGCATCCCTAGCTTTGACCACAACCGAGACATCGTCGTAGGCATACGTTTTGTTCTCGACAATGTCTTGAGAGGCAATTAGGAGGGAGGCCAGGTTCACATCCTTACCTTCCAGAATGTCCCTTTTCAAGTGCTCCGGTATCATGTGCGCCGGGCTGACTTCTTGGTCATCTGGGTTGATGGATGGCACGGCCACTGGCAACCCGGCTGGTGCCGGTGGCGCCGCCGGTGGTGGCACTGCCAAGGAGAGGGATGTAGTGACCGACTCCAGCTTCCCTAACCTGTCGTTGACCCTGGACATGGACGTCATCAAAGAGGCCAGCATGGCGTGTATGTCCCCCGTGCTGGACTGGCTGGGTCCTTCCCCTGCCTCCGCGTTACTGGCTGACGTGCGCAGTAGACGGAAAAGCTCCGCTTTCCTTGCCGTGGCGGGGAAGGGAATCTGCCGTCTCCTCAATTCTGTCGTGATACGCGGAACTGTCCAGGATCTGATGGATGCTGGGCTGGAAAGATCGTCTCCCTGGGCTAAGGTGATGGATCTGGCCGGAGTGCCAGGAAGGGAAAAGTTCTCACTTCCTTCCAGAGACATGCTAAAACAGAATAGTTTGTTAGTGTGGGGAAACACAGGATCGTGCTGGCAAGCTAGCTATGCCGGATGGCGAAATAATTAAGCCTAAGATGGTGACAGATGAGGCCCTGCTAATTGCCGAGCGGCTTGAGAGGCACTATCTATGAGTTGGCGCGAGGGGTTGATGAGGCCACTGACGTGGTGGCAGGAGTGTGAGGCCTCTCGGTGACTTGTAAGACAGGACTAGGGAAAGGGAGTGACAGGTGAGGCCCTCTCTATGCAACAGCGAGGCGGCTTACTAACGAGTGGCGCGATGGGCGGCTGCCTCCGAGCGTGTGAGGCGGGGTGTTGGCCTCGCGGACCACTGACTGATGGCGGAGCCAAGAGGGGAATACTCTAGTGGGATTCCGACGCCCCTAAATGCCAGCACGCTGACCCTAACGGGATGGAGTGAAATGTAGGAAAAATAGACGATTGAGCAGGTGTACGTACCTGGTAGCAAGAAAAATCACAGGATACGTGCAGCGTAAATAAGAATGAGCTTGACCGCCTAAAAGAGGGGTAGACAGAAGTGTTATGACGAGAGTTTGACAGCGGTCTGGATGTTAGCATGACCTGAGGGATTGCGCCATGAGTTGCAATGGTGACCCGGTATGGTGGATGTAGTGTGAAATGTAGAAATGAACCGGGGGTAGTTTGTTTTGATCATTCCTTTTTTTTTTTTTTTTTTCCTATGGCGTTTTTTTTTTTTTTTTTCCATATGGCGGGTTCTATTTTTATTTATTTTCTTTTTTTTTTTTTTTTTTTGGCGGGTTTTTGTTTTCCCATATGGCGGGGTTTTTTTTTTTTTTTTTATTTTCCATGTGGGGGGGGTTTTTTTTTTTTTTTTTTTTGGCGGGTTTTTTGTTTTCCCATATGGCGGGGTTTTTTTTTTTTTTTCATGTGGCGGGGGTTTGTTTTTTTTTTTTTTTGCGGGCTTTTCTGTTTTCCATGTGGCGGGGTTTTTTTTTTTTTTCCATGTGGCGGGTTTCCCTGTTTTCCATATGGCGGGTTTAATATTATTTTTTTTTTTTTATCTCCCAATGCGGGTTGTTCTGGTGGTTTTGTGTGAAGCGTTGGTTTTTAATGCGGTGGATTGGTAACATGGATGTGGCGCCCCCCTCCTGTATGTGCTGGCTGATGGAGGGGAGCGGTAGCCGAATCTTGAGGTGCGTGGTGCAGGGGTGTATGTGCGGCACCCCTCGGCTCCCCCTCCCCCCCCGCACAGCGCGCACGCGCGCGGCACCCGGCCGGCCGCCGGTCACTGCGCATGCGCCGAGGCCGTGCACGCGCCGCGCATGCGCAAACCGGGCGTCGGGACGCGGCGGACGCCATTGGCAGCGCGGCAGGAGGACGGAGACGCGGGGAAGAGAGGGACCGTGGCACTGGTGTGGTGTGTGGAGAGGGAGCGTGGAGCGGTCGGGTTGCGGTGAGCAACTGGTGACTGTGAGAGGGCGGGCGTGCCGCTGAGCTGGGCGAGGGGAACAACTTGCCCAACAAAGTAACAGAATGGTCCATGGCAAGTGACAGCATGATGCATATGTATATGTGTGTGAGGGGAAGGAAAGTGTGGGATGATGGTGAGGAGGGGAACGGCGTTGGTACCGTGTGCATGCATGATCAGAACACGTAGCAACATGAAAACCGTGACAGGAGTGAAACTGTGACATGGTTTGACAAGGAAAAAGTGAAATGAACGAGCTGGTACAGGGGCAGCCGTGAGGCCCTGTGCTGTACCGTATGACAAGACTCACAGTTTAACGGGCAAAACGGGGCCCGCAAGGAACCAGGTGAAGTCGGACGGATGGAACCGGAAAGCTCCAAATCCTGGACCCGCAAGCAACGAACCTCAGAAGGAAAACAGCAACTCGTAAGTAACCTCTCAGTTAACTCCACAAGTAACTCTCTCTCTCTCTCAAAGTTCAGACCTCGGACGGTGCAGGAGTCAGGTAGAGGGGTGCCCTAAATAGGCTGGAGGCGGACCTCAGCCCCTCCCACAAATCCAGGCCAAAGCCTTCACACATGTATATATATATACACACAATTATGCCTTCTTATAATAATACCCCTCACTTATATTAAAAGTCAATTTAATACTTGATTTCTCTCAGCCGACAAATGTCCGATTAAACCCAAATCTGGTTTATCTCTTATCTATATAAATATATATATATTATCAACCATACTGGTCTAGAACTGAATTCAGTTCCTTGGAGATAATACTGTGCTTTCACTAGTATATTTTTAATCTCCCTGTATTGAATTAATTTTCAGGATGATACTGCAGGTACACCCCAATCTTATTCCAAAACAGATACTATATACAAAGTATGGTTAATTGAATATATAGATATGTATTATATTAATTAATTATCCTATAAAATATAGGTAAGGTTTATACTATACCAAAATGTCAGCTAGCAGAAATCAGTTTCAATGGTTCTAAGATGGCTGCCTCCAATGACTGGCAAGGTGGTCAGGGTTGGATCTGATCTTTTGATGATGTTCAGAGAGAGAGAGCCAGATAGCTCTAGAGATCGATCTCTTCTGTCAGCCCATACCATCTTTTTATCCTCTCTTAGAAAGGGCTTGGCCAAGTTTTATCATTAACTAGTGACCTCACTTTATAATTAATAGAACCTCCCTCTAGGGAAAAATATACCCTAGATCTTTGTTACCCTAACACTAGATGGCACTAGTATTCCATACAAAAATCAAAGCATTAATTTATTTCTCGTATTCATATACTAGCAATAAAATGTAATCTAAGGTTTCAGACGAAACCTTGAGAAGATCTTGAAGAGACAATGAGTTTTATACTTGGTCAACTAACTTGTGTATCCTTAAGTCTTTTGACCAAACTTGATTAAATCAAGATAAATAGGGCTATCTCAATTCATTGTTCGTGGAGGAGACAGGGTTTGTTCATGATCACCTGTGTCCACATTTTTCCATTCCAGGAAAGAAATAATTAATTTGTGTGTTCCACTGAGACAGATTCTAAACATGACAGAGGAGTTTACACCTCGTTTCTAATCTTAAAACTGAATATATCTATGAGGACTATACTCTTATATATATACTATATATTCAGCACACCTATTAAAATTGATAATATAAAATCAATCTACTCCTATATTGATTAATATAAAAACCACAAAGAAAGATTAGAGTCTTTCTATTCACTAAAATCATCAAAACTCAAATACATTGTCTTATCTAGGCCTTGCGACATCTTCTTCTCACAAAACAGACCTAGGTAAACACTTTGGTATATATCGTAAACCTTAGGTTAGCAATTTCAGAGTAAAAAAAAAATCCTGAATTCACTCTGCCTTAAAATAAGACAAAATGGTTGTCCCTTAGGCTCATGTCCATACACTTATATAGGCCTTATAATTATGGACTTTATTCATACTCAATAGTTCTGACAAATCCCCCCCTTTCTTCCCACGTTAGTCAAGGATCCCCTTAAGACCTAACTGGGAGAAGGTCGGAAGAATTTTCATGTTCATCAATATTGTATCTGAGTCTTTTATCGCATCATAACGTCAATCCTGGAAAAGTATATTATCACAGAGATTCTGTGTCCAATGGTTTTAGCATGTGAGAAAAATGCAAAACTTGGCACCAATCATGCCATTATTGCTGTGACTTTGTTCTCATGCATAATGTACCAATTTGGTTTCTTTCCCAAGCTAAAATGGTGATATCCGGTATCTTCATCCAATGAATGTCCTTGGATCCAGTTTCGCAAAGATTCTTGAAATATAATCTTCTTAGCCATCAATCACAATCCTGGGACATCTGAAACACGACTGTAGATTCGGGTTGATGATTAGTTCCGTCTTTAATTGGACCTCTTGAATCAACACCATCTGCACGATATCTGTATCTTTGTTGTCATCATCATCGCCAGGAATCACGTCTGGTTCCGTCCGTCCTTTTTCTATAAAGGAAAATGAAAGTATAAAAACAGTATATATATATATATATATTTATTTAATTTTTTCTTTTGAGATATACAGTTTCCCTAGCGTTGCTATGTAAAATGCTTTATATGGAAACCCCAGAATTGCAACATCTGTGAACTGAGAGAAATCAGATTAACGCATCCTTATTCATTCTCTTATTCAGCGTCATCTTCTATGATTCTCAGTTCTGATCTTGGATGACATACTCGCAATTGATTTACATGGACCCATTTCTCGATAAAACCATCTTTGGTATTAATTTTCACCTTATAAACTACAGGTGATATTTTATCAATTACATCATACGGACCTTTCCATGATGGGAGAAATTTTCTTTCTTTTACCCGATCCCGGGCAAAGTTATAGAGATACACTCTATCTCCTACCTCATATTCTTTTTTTGTCGTTTTCAAGTCATATCAAGTTTTGTTACTTACGGCGGCTTTCTCAAGATTCTTCTGCGCGAAAGCAAACGCGTGTTGAAGATACTTACGAAGGTCTTCCACATACTGATGTGTCGTGGCTGCATTGATCAGGTTATGATCTGATGTGCGATACAACAGATGTTGAGGAAGTACCATTCTTCTTCCTGTCATCAGCTCAAAAGGTGACATCTGGGTAGCCGTACTTGGAGTAGCTCTAATGGCCATGAGTACTAATGGTAACCTTATATCCCAGTCTTTACCCGACTCCTTAACATATTTCTTAAGGATGTTGACAATAGACTGGTTATAGCGCTCAACGGATCCGCTAGATGTTGGACGATAAGCAATGTGTAATTTTCTCTTCACACCCAACATCTTCCACATCTTCGCCATTACCTCACTTACAAAGTGTGATCCACGATCTGAATCAATCCTTAACGGTAACCCAAATCTGGAAAATACATGGTTAATCAACAAAAATGCACAGGTCTCGGCTGTGTTATTGCGGGCCGGTAGACACTCTACCCATTTTGTAAATACACAAGTGACGGTTAACATGTATTTATTTCCTCGGGATGACCGGGTAACAGGACCAATAAAATCGATTTGGATGTCAGACCATGGTAATGAAAAACCTTTCTTCTGAAGTGGAGCACGATGTTTAGGACCTTGCGGTTGAAATTGCACACATACCAAACAACCTTGACAATAACTCTGGACATCCTTTAACATATGAGGCCAGTAGGCATAATCACGTAGTGACTCATATGTAATCTTTTCTCCACGATGACCAGCTGTAGGTGCATCATGGGCATGCTGTAACATTAAACCTCTAAATGTAGTAGGAACTACCCACTGCTGAATACCATTTTTAGAGGTTCTCATTAATAACCCATCCTGAATACTAAATTGGGATTTGGATTTCATAAGTAATCGGAGGTCTTCTTTTTGGGTAAAATTATCCTCCGATATGGGATTATTATTAGGATCCTAAATATGTTTATAGAAGATTCCCAATATAACATCTTCCTTCTGGCTTTTGATCAGATCCTCACTAGAAGATTCTTGGCTCCATTGAACTATACTATTTTCAGTTTGGGCCTTAGCCTGTTGTCTAGTGATAGCGTCAATGGGAATCATCTCTAGTAGATGATCTATATTCACCTGATCACCATTTATGGCTCCTTGTTTGGCTAGTCTGTCAGCTAGGTCATTACCCTCTTTATCTTTATTTTGGGTTTTGGAATGACCTTTAGTCTTTTTCCAATAAATGGTTAGATCATTATGTCGGACTAGCTCATCTATGGCACAAAACAACTTGGCGTGTTTCACTGGTTTGTTATTGGACCGTAACATATGACTCCTCTTCCATGTGGGCATATATTCTACAAAACTGTTCCGCACATAATTTGAATCGGTAACTATGACGAATTCTTTTATATTGTGCTCTATAGCAATTTTAACGGTTTGGTAGACAGCTGCTAATTCGGCTACCTGGCTACTCTTAGCCCCAATACTATAACCTATTGAAATACTCGGGCACCCATCTATCCACGTGATACCAATTCCTGCCACTAGTTTTCTTTCGTCCCCTACAATGGTGTGGTAAGCACAACCATCTATGTACGCACAAGGGAGTAGAGAGCAATAGTCGTCTTCATACGCTTTGTAAGGGGAAGATTTTTGTTCCTCTAGAAAATCATCTATCAGTTCTTCCGTTTGAGAATTAGCAGCGCAATTATGCAGTTCAGCAAGTCCTTGGGCTACTGGACACTTTTTATTTTGCTTATACTGAACTTCCAACGGCCATCCTTGCAAAGACAAGGTCCAAGCAGTGATCCTGCTGTTAGACAAGTTACCATTCCTAATTGTATCACTCTGTAGATATTGTAGGGGTTGATGGGCCGTTTCAACAATGATTTTCTCACCCTGTACAAAACTTCTAAAGTTTTGAAGCGCCCAGACTGTGGCTAGTAAAGCTTTTTCACAGTTGCTAAACTTTATTTCTACTGGTGACAGTGATTTACTTGCATAAGCTATAACTTTATGCAATTTATCCTGTTTTTGGCATAGGACAGCACTAATACTAAGATTTGTAAAACCAGTTTCCAGATAAAAGGGTTTACCCCCCTCGGGATAAGCTAGACATGGGGCTTGGGTGAGTCTCCTTTTAAGCTCAGACATAGCTTGTTCCTGATCCTCCCCCCATGTCCAGGGTACACCTTTCTTTAACAATGTCAGCAATGGTTTACTAATTTCAGCATAGTTATCAATGAATTTACGGGAGTAATTCATCATACCCAGAAATGATCTTAATTCACTAATGTTGGTAGGCGTTTTAGATTTCATAACAGCCTCTACCTTTTTCTTCTGGGGATTCAGGCCTTCACAGGTAACCTCATGTCCAAGGAAATTTACCTTAGTTCGACACCACTGGGCTTTCTGTAAAGAAATTTTCACACCTGCCTCTTTCAACTGATTCAGTACATGCCTAATTTCTTGAATATGCTGGTCAAATGAAGTACTTTTCATCAAAATGTCATCTACATAAGTTAAATTTCCTCTTTCTGTGGCATCAGGCATAGCCTTATGTAAAAATACAGCAAATTCATGACCTGAATTTATGTACCCAAACGGTAGTCTAGTCCAGGCAAACTGTTCTTTACCAAAAGTAAAGGCTAATTTGTATTGATCTTCAGGGCTCACTTTGATGGTCCAATATCCCTGAGCGCAATCTAAGGTGGTAAAGATCCTAGCGCCTTGCATTTGTACCAAGCATTGGTCTATATATGGCACGGGCCAGCCGGACATATATACACGTTTATTTAGCTGACGAAGATCAGCACATAAACGCCATTGACCATTTGGTTTAAGAATTCCAAGAATAGGGTTGTTATAAGAACTGTGCACTGGTCTTATAATACCTCTCTCCTTGAGATTTTGGATTATTTCCGCTAGCGAGTCGTAACAAGCTAATGGAAGACGATATTGCTTGATATAAACGGGAGGTGCCTCAGGATCAGTCTGAATCCTAGCAATGTGTATGTCAGTCAGACCACAATCAAAGGAATCTTTAGCAAAGATATCCTTGAATTCTAAGAGAACTTCCTTTAGTTGTTGTCGCTCTGGGTCATTGGAGCATCCATCAGCTAATGAAATTTGTTGCTGGACCATTTCCATAAACCCTGGAAAAACTTCTGGTTGACCTATTTCATAGGTTTCCTCCAATCTGTCAGTGAGGTCATGATTTGACTTACCTGCTTTTTCAGCAAACTCATGATATTCCTGGGCTTCCTGCTCATTGATTGTATGATCAAAGGTAAGAGAGGATTCCTCTACCTTACAGGTACCTTCTTCAAGATTAAAAGGATATACTGAACTAATGGTGAACAATCCTTCAGGAGAAGAATAAAATGTTTGTTCAACCAATTGTTCTTCTGTTAGATACGATTCAGGTATTAGGCCAATAATTATATTCTGAAACCCAAAAGTATAATAATCTGAATCTAATGCCATACCAATGATAGTGTCTTTAGACAAATGAACTTCATTTGGCATACCATTATTCACAATTATTTGGGTTTTAAAGGTTTGTAAATTCACCATAGGGGTATGATTTACTGAAATACCTAATTGTTGCATTCTGTTTGATAGGCATATCAATGCATCACCATTCTTTAATTTTTGGCCTTTTGACACCTGAATGGGTAGCAGGAAATTATTAGTACCTGGAGGGATGATTATATCTCGTGGCACTAATACACTGACTGCATAAGGCAGTATCTGGGATGACTTAAGTGCTTCATGTTCATCCATAAAACCTTCAGGATTCCCTTTTAATCTTGTCCACAATGTGGAATTCACTATATCCACATGGATAGCAAAATGATGTAAAATATCGTTGCCAATGTACATAGGATATCTGGGTTCATCAAGCACCAGGAATAAATGAGTAGCCGATTTTCCTGCAATAGAAATGGTTAATATACATTTTGCAATTATATTATGATCATCAGAATCATTATCTAAGTCATGTATCCAATTATCTTGTGGATTTGGATATCGAATCACTTTAAAATTGGCCACTTGATTTAGTAGATCCCTACTAATATAACTGTTTTCATGGCGCAAATCCAATTTAGCCCTCTTAGTTCTTCCTAAGTCATTCACCTGTACTGGGAAGAACATCTCATCATCCACCTTTTACATTCCCATTAGGAATTGTTCGTGACCATTAAACCCAATAGGGTCAGTAGTTTCTGGGTGTAGGTGGATTGTAAGAACATCCCCTTCCAAACAAACATCTTTTACTCGTTCAGGAGACACACATATGGTGTTATCTTCCTGTTCACCTATAGTGGAATTTGGAGTGATTTGTAAGAAAGAGACATCAGGGACTTGGCTATTTCGGAAATGTACCTCAATGGAATCCGGCCTTTCCTCTATCACATGGCAGTTACGCCTATTGTGATAGGATTGTGATTGTTCATAATTAATGGGCATCCTCACTTGAGACCATATCACCTTATTAACAAAATCAATAACTGGACTTAATCTTTTCAGGAAATCAATGCCAATAATTAATCTATCAATGGGCATATCCACAATCAATGTAGGATGGCTAATTACTTTGTTTCCTACTTTAAAATCCAGTCCAAGCTTTACCTAAAACCTTGAGGGCATTGCCTGAGACACTTACCAGGTTAGCATTAAAACTTTTTAACTTATACCTGTTAGAAGATACATCCTGCAATTGTTGGAAGTATTTTACAGATAATAAAGTTGCTTGGCTACCTGTATCTATCAAGGCTATTATTGGCGAGAAATTATCAAATAATTCAACTTTCATATAATATCTATTATCTATTTCCTGTATGGAACAAAGATATTTGACATGATTATTGAAATGGTTTTCCTGCTCAGCAGTTACACTTGTCCTCGACTCCTCCTCCTTCCTTTTATGAGCAGGATCGCATGTCTTCTTCTGTGCAGCTGAAGACTTTGTGTGCTGTAAGACAGAACAAACAGGTTTCCCCTCCCCCTTGCCATGTGGCTTTGTAAGGGTTAAATTCTTTTTAAAGGGAAAGACAATTATATTAGATTGCTCCACTTTACATACATTTAAGTCATCAACCCCTGCAACATTTGACATACTTACCTGCTTCTCCCCCTTTATATTTGGGGAGGATTCTCTACAGGAGGGGTTACCCCTAAAAAAGGATTTTTAGGGTTAGCAGTGATTGTTTTAGACAATTCCTCCATCCGCTGCATCAACATACCAAACTGATCTTGGATTTGATCCATTCGATCATATAGGTTACTTCTCTTTCTCCCATAATCTTTGGGAGATTGATTTTGGTACCGATATGATCGTGATCTCCCAGAACCATCTGACTCAGAACCACTTTGAGCCCTTTCTGGCCTACGTTGATATCCCCTATAATAATTATTCTGATATCTTTGAAAAGGAGGGAACCGTCTATTTCTAAACTCCTTCTGGTGGTTTGGGTTCTTTTCAGCAACATTTGGACCCTTATTCCCATCTGGCCTAGGCTGAATTTTATTTGGCTCGGAAGGTCTAGGAGTTTTTAACACATCAGCATAACTTCTTTTAGGGCTTTCAAATTTTCCCTGATCTCTTTTTATGTGAGTTTCTGCTATTTCCGGAGACTCATCACAATTTTGTATTGCAGCGTACAGAGTTGTACTCTCAGTGAGTAACCAATCCAGAGTCTTTCTGGGATGGTAATCCCTGGCCAAAATAAATTTTATTTTATTGGGCAAAGCGTCATAAAATAACTGGATAAATTCACTACCTTCAAAATTGGGATCTTTTTCGGATAAACTATAGGCATTTTTGAGGACTGACAAAAATTCCCTGGGACTTTGATTATGTCTACATTTCAGGGTAAATAAGGCCCTCCTTGCAGCAGTAGCGGACTTATAGGGACCAAATTCAGTTTTTATTTCTGCGACCACATCTGACCAAGAATCCCTACCCATATCTCTAAGGGAATTAAAGAAATACCGGTGTTTTGGTTCGAATACCCAGGTAATAAATTCAAGTTTCTGTCTATCCTTTTCTAAATGTAAAGTTTTCATGGCCTCCTCATATATTTCCAAATGACTTATTATGGAGGGTGAACCCTTTTTTGCAAATTGACCCACAGTTTCCTTGAGAAACTTGATCACTTTAGTAGTGTCTATCATGGGTTGATAAGATCTCTGTACTGAACTTTTAGAGGACCTAGGAGGTGAAATCGGTCTTAATTTAGGAAGAGAATGTTCTCTCAGAGCCATTAATTCTTCTCCATTAAAGGGGTTGTCATATTTACTTTCTGCATCTGATTCCCCCTGGAATATTTTACCTGCACTCTATTAAAATCCTTAGGCTGTCTGAATTGAAGAGGGTCAAGATCCCGGTTATCTAATTCTGTTTGTAAATTTCTATTGTCCTTATACAACTTTTTACATTCCTCATCTAGATCCACCATAGACAATTGACATTTAGACAATTCATTAGTAGCCTGACTTAATTTCCATTCCAGAGTCCTAATAACTTCTTGCTGTTGACTGTCTCTGTCATTATATTCTGATAATTTAGCAGACCATTGTGCTAATTCACCAGAAACCATGGCCGCCTTATTTTCCATTTCAGATAAATCTTTTTGAAATTTATCAATTTCATATGCCTGTTCAACATTTTTATATTTTGCTTTTTCTAATTGCTTTGCTATTTCAATAACTAAATATACAAATTCAGGCCAAGATTGAAGGATTAATGAATCCTTATCTTTCTTATGTTTAGCTTGGGAAATGTGACAGAGATAATCAGCAAACCGGGATTTATCAGACCAGACATCATCTGCATATTCTACAGCTCTCTTTTCCAATTCAAACCTCCAATCCTTTAACTCTCTTTTAATATCCAACCTGTCATGCATATGACCCAACACAATATATTCAATTAATTCTTGAGTCTTTCTATCATGCATATCAGTCTTTACCACTGCAGCAGCAGCCTGCATGCCTTGGCTAGCCTCGCCATTGTTATCAGACATTTTTTTACTTGTTGCACTACAAGTACCACAATAACTTTATCAAATATATATTTTGCACCCCAAAATTTTGTTTCTATTACAAGCAGATCTCGGTAGGGACCTCCAATTTAATGTCGGAATATTTATGCTGTCTCCGATTGACAGTCTATATGATTTATGTGAATAATTTAAAATCGGTAATAAAGGAGATTCTAACTTATTATCATAAATATCAAGCTAAACAAGCTCGTGATCTGCGTTGAATTGAAGACAAAACCCAGTTATGGACAAAATATATATGTAATTTATTAATACAATTTATAGTGCAAAATAATATATATAATAAAATTGGCGGTAATAAAATTCATTCAATGATATGCAAAATAGTGGTAAAGACAAAAATAATTGAGAACATATATATATATATATATATATATATATATACACAATTATGCCTTCTTATAATAATACCCCTCACTTATATTAAAAGTCAATTTAATACTTGATTTCTCTCAGCCGACAAATGTCCGATTAAACCCAAATCTGGTTTATCTCTTATCTATATAAATATATATATATTATCAACCATACTGGTCTAGAACTGAATTCAGTTCCTTGGAGATAATACTGTGCTTTCACTAGTATATTTTTAATCTCCCTGTATTGGATTAATTTTCAGGATGATACTGCAGGTACACCCCAATCTTATTCCAAAACAGATACTATATACAAAGTATGGTTAATTGAATATATAGATATGTATTATATTAATTAATTATCCTATAAAATATAGGTAAGGTTTATACTATACCAAAATGTCAGCTAGCAGAAATCAGTTTCAATGGTTCTAAGATGGCTGCCTCCAATGACTGGCAAGGTGGTCAGGGTTGGATCTGATCTTTTGATGATGTTCAGAGAGAGAGAGCCAGATAGCTCTAGAGATCGATCTCTTCTGTCAGCCCATACCATCTTTTTATCCTCTCTTAGAAAGGGCTTGGCCAAGTTTTATCATTAACTAGTGACCTCACTTTATAATTAATAGAACCTCCCTCTAGGGAAAAATATACCCTAGATCTTTGTTACCCTAACACTAGATGGCACTAGTATTCCATACAAAAATCGAAGCATTAATTTATTTCTCGTATTCATATACTAGCAATAAAATGTAATCTAAGGTTTCAGACGAAACCTTGAGAAGATCTTGAAGAGACAATGAGTTTTATACTTGGTCAACTAACTTGTGTATCCTTAAGTCTTTTGACCAAACTTGATTAAATCAAGATAAATAGGGCTATCTCAATTCATTGTTCGTGGAGGAGACAGGGTTTGTTCATGATCACCTGTGTCCACATTTTTCCATTCCAGGAAAGAAATAATTAATTTGTGTGTTCCACTGAGACAGATTCTAAACATGACAGAGGAGTTTATACCTCGTTTCTAATCTTAAAACTGAATATATCTATGAGGACTATACTATATTCAGCACACCTATTAAAATTGATAATATAAAATCAATCTACTCCTATATTGATTAATATAAAAACCACAAAGAAAGATTAGAGTCTTTCTATTCACTAAAATCATCAAAACTCAAATACATTGTCTTATCTAGGCCTTGCGACATCTTCTTCTCACAAAACAGACCTAGGTAAACACTTTGGTATATATCGTAAACCTTAGGTTAGCAATTTCAGAGTAAAAAAAAAAATCCTGAATTCACTCTGCCTTAAAATAAGACAAAATGGTTGTCCCTTAGGCTCATGTCCATACACTTATATAGGCCTTATAATTATGGACTTTATTCATACTCAATAGTTCTGACATCATGAAATGCTGAAAAACGGCTGGAGCATTCATTAAACCAAAAGGCATAACCAAATTCTCAAAATGGCCCTCAGGGGTATTGAAGGCCGTCTTCCATTCGTCTCCTTCTCTGACCCTGACCAGGTTGTATGCCCCTCTTAGATCTAATTCGGAAAAAACTTAACAATCTGGTTAAACAGGTCCGGGATCAGAGGAAGCGGATAAGGGTCACGAATTGCGATACTGTTCAGCTCCCTGAAATCCAGACAAGGTCTTAAAGAACCATATTTTTTCTTAACAAAGAAAAAAACAGTGGCAACAGGTGACTTCGAGGGTCGTATGTGTCCTTTTCTCAGACTCTCAGAGATATAAGCACGCATAGCGACCCTTTCAGGTTGGGAGAGATTGTATAAACGAGATTTAGGCAGCTTGGCGCCTGGGATGAGATTAATAGGGCAATCGTACTCCCTGTGCAGGGGCAAATCCTGAACTCCACTCTCAGAGAAGACATCCGAAAATTCAGAGAGAAAAGATGGTACAGTCTAAGTAGAAACCTCAGAAACAGATGTCGTGAGGCAATTCTCTCTGCAAAAGTCACTCCAACCATTTATTTGCCTCGCTTGCCAATCAATGGTGGGGTTATGCTTAGTGAGCCAGGGTAGCCCCAACACTAGAGGAGTAGGCAATCCGCTAAGGACGATACATGACACATCCTCAACATGAGCATCACTCACAATTAAACGGATATTGTGAACTATGCCCTTTAATGATTTCTGAGAAAGTGGAGCGGAATCAATAGCAAAAACATGAATATCCTTTCCCAAAGTGCAAACCTGGAAACCATGAGTTATCGCAAATTGATTATCTATGAGATTGACAGCTGCTCCACTATCTACAAAAATCTCACAAAAAATGTTCTTGCTCTCTAGCGCCACCCTGGCAGGCAGGACAAAACGGGAACTACAAGCAAACGGAAAACCTTCAATTTCCGCCTCAACCCTGCCAATGTTAACAGATGGAACATTTTTAAAGGATTTTTTCCTTTTTGTTTCTTTATTACTCCCAAAAAACTGCCTGAATCTCCTAGAGGGACAAACATTTTCCAAATGATTTATACCTCCACAACAAAAACAAACCTTCCCATGCGGGCTGAATCTTCTATTGATAGAGGCAATCAACCCCAGCTGCATGGGCTCCTGCTCAGAAGGGGTTGACAGCGACTGAGACCCCTGCGCACAGAATGAGACTGCTGCACTGTCCTTGGACTGAGTATGACAGGAAGGAGTAATCTCTCCTCTCTCTCTAAGACGCCTGTCAATACGAACGGCCCGAGACATGGCAGAGTCCAAGGAGGTAGGCCTCTCATGAAAGGCAAATGCATCTTTCAATCCCTCTGAAAGACCATGGCAAAATTGACTTTGGAGTGCAGCATCATTCCAACCAGTATCAGCTGCCCATCTCTGAAATTCTGAGCAGTATATCTCTGCGGATTGTTTACCCTGGCATAACAGACGTAGTCTAGACTCTAGCCAAAGCAATACGATCCGGATCATCATATATCTGACCCAGGGCTAAAAAGAATTCATTCACTGAACGGAGGGGCCGTGCCCCCACCGGCAGCGAAAAGGCCCAGGACTGAGCGTTATCCCTGAGCAGCGATATAATGATCCCCACCCTCCGTTCCTCATCACCAGAGGAATGGGGAAGAAGGCGAAAATGGAGTTTGCAAGCCTCTCTAAAACGCACAAAATTCTCACTACCCCCGGAGAACGTATCCGGGAGCGAGATCTTAGGCTCAGAACAAACTCCATGAACGCAAGCTGAACCGGTCACTTGAAAATGAGAAAGAGTCTTTACGGAGATCTGCTACCGCCAGTGAAAGACCCTGCAAGCGTTCAGTCAAAAGTGAAACCGGATCCATGCTTGAGACGGTTTTGGCGGTTTATAATGTCACGGAAGGTGTACAGGAAACAAGACAACACAAAATGAATATACGACTCACTGGATCCAAAACTAAGGAACAAAAAGGGAGACCCCTGCATCAGACCTGGCACTCTCCCTGACTGCTCAGCCTATGCGAAAATCCCAATGGTAGATGATCGTATATCCTCGTACCTCGACTGTATAACACCTGAACTCCCTATAATAGTGAGGGGACACGACCACCGGCTCCCTACACTAGATACGGAGGGAGTCAGGGTCACCTGGGATCCAGCAAACAGAAAAACACAAATGAATGCACAACACTTATCTTGAGGAAGACTGGGAAGTAGGATCAGCATGCACACACACTCCAGGAAGTAATATAAACCGCACACTGATGCACTATGGGGAGGAATTTAAAGGGATGCAATCAGTACAACTACATGACAGCTGAGAAAGGCTAACGAGATGAGGAACTGAAAGCAAAACAAAGGAAGCTCAAGGGGGAGGTTCTGAAAGGCATCTGTCAGAGCTTTTCAGATGCCTGGTGGTGACAGGGAGTCATTAGTCTTGAAGTATTGTTCTAGGAGTGAGGTGAAATGTATTATATGGCGATCGTCGCTCAATATGTACTCATTAAGTCTTCAACTGGAGGGCTTACCAGAACCAGGTTGTAGATGGAAGGAGCAAAAAATCGGAGAGTGGTCTGAAATGGTGATGCTTCCAATCTGAGGGTTTGAGGACTGATGCAGGAAGTCCTTGGGTACATAGAAACATAGAATGTGTTGGCAGATAAGAACCATTTGGCGCATCTAGTCTGCCCAATATATCTGAATCCTATGAATAGTCCCTGGCCCTATCTTATATGAAGGATAGCCTTATGCCTATCCCATGCATGCTTAAACTCCTTCATTGTATTTGCAGCTACCACTTCTGCAGGAAGGCTATTCCATGCATCCACTACTCTCTCAGTAAAATAATACTTCCTTATATTACTTTTAAACCTTTGCCCCTCTAATTTAAAACTGTGTCCTCTTGTGGTAGTTTTTCTTCTTTTAAATATGCTCTCCTCCTTTACCGAGTTGATTCCCTTTATGTATTTAAAAGTTTCTATCATATCCCCTCTGTCTCTTCTTTCTTCCAAGCTATACATATTAAGGTCCTTTAACCTTTCCTGGTAAGTTTTATCCTGCAATCCATGTACTAGTTTAGTAGCTCTTCTCTGAACTCTCTCTAGAGTATCTATATCCTTCTGGAGATATGGCCTCCAGTACTGCGCACAATACTCCAAGTGAGGTCTCACCAGTGTTCTGTACAGCGGCATAAGCACTTCACTCTGCTTATACCTCTCCCTATACATCCAAGCATTCTGCTGGCATTTCCTGCTGCTCTATTACATTGTCTTCCCACCTTTAAGTCTTCTGAAATAATTACTCCTAAATCCCTTTCTTCAGATACTGAGGTCAGGACTGTGTCAAATATTCTATATTCTGCCCTTGGGTTTTTACGCCCCAGGTGCATTATCTTGCACTTATCCACATTAAATTTCAGTTGCCAGAGTTCTGACCATTCTTCTAGTTTTCCTAAATCCTTTTAGGAAGATATAGTCAATCCTACTGTATGAATGACCTGGAGCAGAGTAAAAAGTGTAGTGAATAGTAGAAGGGTTCATACATATCCATATATCTATTAGTCCCATTACATGTAATTTGGTTTTGAGTTTTTTCAAGAGTTTAGCTGATATAGGAGCCTTTTTAGATGATGTGTCTGTGGTAGGGTTTAGTGCTATATTTAGGTCTCCTGCCAGGATTAGAATACCTTCCCTGACGGATTCTACCAAAGAAAGGACTTCCAGAAGCCAAGGGACCTGATCATAGTTGGTTGAATAAATATTCACAAGGGTTAACATCTTATGGCCAATAAGCCCCTTCAGGATAATATATCTTCGCTCTGTGTCTGTAATATGGGAAGAATACTGGAAAGGGACATTTTTTCTAAAGCCAATACTGACTCCCCTAGAGGCTGCGCCATCAGAACCGCTATGAAACCACTCAGGGAATCTAGAGTGGGAGAGGTCTGGAAATTCCCTTTGTTTATAGTGGGTTTCCTGGAGGAAAATTACTGAGCAGTTTTCCTTCCACAGAAGAGAAAGGATCTGGGATCTTTTAGAGGACGATCTAAGTCCCTTCATATTGAAGGATGAAAGTTTGAAGTCTGTCATGAGAGACTAAATGGGGAGTGAAGGGAGGAGTAAATGCTGTTATGCTTGTCTCGTTTAATAGTGGGAGGGTGAAATTGATAGGCAGCCCCAAGGGGAGTCAGGGCCCAATATGTCACATGTTTAAAGCCAAATATATGGTACAGTAAAACTCTTTGACTGTAAAATAACAACAAAAGATAAAAACTGAAAACAAAACAATAACTTAACCAGGGTCACGTTAAGGCAACCAACAATGAGGTAATTTGTGTGGAGCTCTTAGGCTTCATGTAGGAGGGGGTAAAAGAGGGTATCACCCCAAGTAGATTGACCTGCTACGGGATGATAAGTTACAGTGATGAGACCAACAAGATGTTACAAGGGACAAGGGGGGGCGGGGGGTAGATTAGGGGGATGGGGGGGGGAAGTAGGGGAAGAGGGGGGATAATTGGGGGGTTCAGGAGGGGAAAGAGGGAGAGAGTAATTGGTCAGAGATATCACATAGCTATAACAGACACGTGTTATCTTTTAGGCAATACGTGGTGGACCAGGCAATCCTCTTGGGAGTCAGAAGGCTGTTTCTTCTTTTGTTCCTTTGGGGTGCCGGCTTTCTCCCAGGGCGTCATCCTCGGTAGGTCTGGTAGAGCTGCTATATCTGAAACAGTGTCCCAGCAGGTGATATCCAAAGGTGGAAGAAAATAATTCTTGGAGATCTTCGTATGAGGAGATCCTGACGAATTTCCCGGAGTAGTTGAATGAAAGGCCAAAAGGGGAAGGTCCATCTATATGGGATCCGTTTTCCACGAAGGTGATCAGTAAGAGGTTTAAGCATTTTCCTCTTTTAGAGGGTAATCGGGGCTAAATCCTGGTATATTGATATAGGGTTATCTCTGAAAGAGACGTTGTTTGAAGGTCTTGCAGCCGTAAGGATTTTTTCCTTATATATAAAATTCAGAAAGCAACAAATAATGTCCCTGGGCGGCTCATTACTTTTTGGCCTTGGTCTGAGAGCTCTATGGGCTCTCTCGATTATAAGGCTTGAGGAATCTTTGCTTCTTTGAAGGGAGGATGCAATATATTTGATCGCAGGTATGATTTCTTCATTAGCCACCGATTCAGGTATACCTCTAAATTGCAGATTATTTCTTCAACTGCGGTACTCTTGGTCCTCCATGCTCACATACAGGGTGTTAATATGTGTCTGGCAGATGGAGAGGGATTGAGCCATCGCTGCACTATGTTCAAGTGTAGCCGCCTGAGTAGTCTCCAGCGTTTCAAGTCTGTAACCCACATGTTGAATTTCCTGGGTCAGGACAGAAATCTCCTGCTTCAGCGGGAGTAAGGCTTCAGCTAGTGCTTGTTTTATGAACCTTCTGGACACAGGTAAGGCTCGGGGAGATCCTATGTCGCCCACTTCACTTTCCCCCTCAGACTAACCTTCTTCTCCGCTGTCAGGAGCGCGGTCGTTCAGAGGCGCCATTTTGCAATCTTTAGCTCCTGGGCCTGCGGCTTGTTTTTTGAGAAATTTGGCCATCCCCACGTTCGGGTTTATAGATTTGGGAACGGCGCCCGGCTCAAGGGGTCGTTGTCCCCCGATTTTGACCATGATTCGGGTCTCTTGTGCTTGCGTATGCTAGAATCCCAGCAGGTCTGTGTACGGAGCTCAGCGAGACGTGGCCATTCAGCTCCGGCGCTAGCTCCACCCCCCGTAATGAATTGGTCTTATTTCTCTTCCTCCGGACATGTTCATCAGGACCAAACTTTTACAGGCCGCCAAGCAGTCGGTTCTGGAGACTTACATTCAGGACTACATCCGCAAGGGAGCTTTGGAGGAGGTTCCTGCATGGGAACGGGGCTTAGGGATCTACTCACCAGTGTTTCTGGTTCGCAAAGCGTCAGGAGATCTCCAGATGATTATTGATCTGAGAAATTTAAATCGATATATAAGAAAGGTGGGGTTTCTTATAGAGACCATGAGGTCAGTGGTTCACGTTCTCAATCCTGGAGACATGATGGCAATCCTGGACCTCAAGGATATGTATTTGCACATCCCGATTCATCCGGCTTCCAGGAAATATCTCAGAATTGAGGCACAGGTTTCTGGGGTCATCAGACACCTTCAGTTTGTTGCCCTTCCTTTTGGCATTTCTTCTGCCCCTCATACTTTTAACAAGGTGGTTGTTTCTGTGGTGGCGGCTCCAACACTTCAAGGACTGACCATCATTCCTTATCTGGATGATTGGCTTTTAAAAGCTATGTGTGGATGCTGTTCATTGATTACAGCTTGGCCTTTAACACCATCCCTCCCAACAAGTTGGCAATGAAGCTGAACAACTTGGGTCTCAGCTCACACCTGTGCAACTGGATACTGGATTTTCTTACAAAAAGACCACAAATCGTACGCATGGGCAAGCACTTTTCTTCATCCTTAACACTAAAGACTTGGGTACCACAAGGCTGTGTGTTGAGCCCTCTCCTTTACTTCCTCTTCACAAATGACTGTAAACCTATTCACAATACCAATACCATTATACAATTTGCAGATGACACGACCATGATAGGCCTAATCTCCAACAATGTTGAAACAGCCTATAGGAAAGAGGTTGAGAACCTAGAGAGATGGAGTACGAACAACAACCTCATACTCAATACCAAAAAAAACAAAGGAGCTAATTCTGGATTTTAGGAAGAAGAAACAAAATGGACACCATCCCATTAGCATTAATGGTGGAGATAGTTCAAAGTTTCAGATTCTTGGGAGTTCATATTAGTCAGGACCTGTCATGGATAAAAAACACAACAGAAATTACCAAAAAAAGGCCTTCAGAGGCTAAAGAAAGCACAACTCCCAAAACAGCTGCTAGTCAATTTTTACAGGTGCACCATAGAATCTGTTATCACATACTGCATTACAGTGTGGTACTCCGACTGCTCTTCTGAGGACAAGAAGACCCTCAAGCGCATCATCAGAATGGCTCAGTTACCATCAATGTACTCAGTTACCATCACTGGATGACATCTTCACTGCTCGCTGCAGCAACAGGGCAAAAATTATCTGCAGGGATCCAACTCACACCGGCCACAGTCTTTTCATTCCCCTACCCTCTGGTAGGCGTCTTAGAGCCCTACATGCCCGCACCACTAGGCTGAAGAACAGCTTTTACCCCAAAGCAATCAGTCTCCTAAATGCTCGGAGATTATTGCCCCTTCCTAGGATAGAAACTACCACAGACTGAAAGTGACTGCTGCATTCATGAACCCATGATGACCTCTTGTCTGCAGTGGTGTCTGAATCAGTGTGTATATATACTCACAAGCACTTCCTACTTTGCTTTTGCTATATATATGCTGTGAACTGTGAATAGTAATGCTTTCTAGTGCAATGTTTTGTTTTTTTCTAGTGTAATGCTTTAGTTTAAATGTCAGTTCTTGTTCCTCTGTCCATGGCGTCTAGGATTGCTCCAAACAACATTTCATTGTATTGTACATTGTATTACATTGTATTGTACAGTGACAATAAAGGCATCTTATCTTATCTTATCTTAAAAGCCTCTTCTCTAATGGTCCTGACCCACCATCTTCATGTAGTGATCTCCTTTCTGTTCCGCCTGGGTTGGATCATCAACTGGCAGAAGTCGAACATGAGCCTGTCGACTTCAGTAAGATATCTAGGCTTCATAATCTACTCCGTCGGGATGTCTCTCCAGTTGACTCCAGAAAGAAGATCCCAAATACAGAACATGGCAGAGTTCTTATCCGTTCCTCGGTGAGTCCCAGTTCGGACCCTCATGAAGATGTTGGGGCTCATGTCAGCGTCTGCGAAAGCAGTCCCTTGGGCTCTATGGCACCTCCGGCCACTGCAGTCAGAGGTCTTCTCCAAATGGAATGGCAGCCCTGCCGGGCTGAACTCTGTGTGCTCCCTGTCTTGGTGAACTCGGAATTCCCTCAAATGGTGGTGCCATCTTTCAGATGGGAAATCTATGACCCAGCCAACCTGGATCATATTGACAACAGATGCGTCTAAATTAGGCTGGGGCGCTCACCTAGACGACACTCCAGTCCACGGTACCTGGTCTCCTCAGGAGCGGCTTCTCTCATCCAATCTCTGCGAAATTCGGGCTATCCGGCTAGCCCTCCTTCACTCCGCCCCCTCAGATCTGGGGCAAAGCGGTGAAAGTTCAGTCAGACAGTATGACTGCAGTACTTTACATCAACAAGCAGGGAGGCACAAGATCACTTCCCCTCTTGTCAGAGATTGGAGTGATTCTGTATTGGGCGGAGTCAAACCTTTCTCATTTATCTGCCATCCACATTCGAGACTCCCTCAATATTATAGCGGATCGGCTGAGCTGCTGTCTTCCAACGGTGGAGTATAGATTAGTTAGTTAGCTCATATATATATATATATATATATATATATTACAGATAGTTAGTGGGAGATAGTCAGTGTCGGTTAATTGTGTTAAATTCCTGTTGTGGGACGCTGGAGAAAAACTGCCAACAAGGTGACATTTGTGGTCAGTGGACTTTCATTGTGTGAATTAACACCAAGACTCTGCAAAGTGTAGTTTTTATTTTTCCTTATGTGTGAATAAACACTAAACTATTTAAGTTAAAGACTTTGAGGTTGCCTCTATACTGCGTCCAATGTGTTGCAGGAAAAATGGATTAGAATTTAAAATCTGCAAAACAAAGTTAAATTTTGAAATTTCATTCCAATTTTTCTTTAATTCTCGTGGGACACCAAAAGGGTTAACAAAGTTTGTAAAATCAGTTTTGAATAGCTTGATGGGTGTAGTTTCTAGAATGGGGTGATTTATGTGTGGTTTCTAATATGTAAGCCCCACAAAATGACTTCATAACTAAACTGGTCCTTTAAAAATTGGGTTTTGGAAATGTTCTTAAAAATGTTAAGATTTGCTTCTAAACTTCTAAGCTTTTTAACGTCCCAAAAAAATTAAATGTAATTTCAAAATGATCCAAACATGAAATAGACATGGAGAATGTAAAGTAATAACTATTTTTGGAGGTATTACTATCTATTTTAAAAGTAGAGAAATTGAAATTTGCTAATTTTTCCCCATTTTTTGTAAATTTTGTATTTTTTATAAATAAAAATGAAATATTTTGACTCAAATTTACCATTGCCATGAAGTACAATATGTGACAAGAAAACAACCTCATAATGGCCTGGATAAGTAAAAGCGTTTTAAAGTTATTACCACATAAAGTGACATACTGTATGTCAGATTTACTAAAAATAGCCTGGTTCTTAAGGTGTAAAATGGCAGGGGTTGAAGGGACTAAGAAAAATGTAATAAAAAGTCAATAAATTGTTAAAGTAAACACAATGTTATTTTTTCCCTTATACAATGTTTTATTATTAAAACATATTTTTTATAAACTTATTAAAATTAAATGTGTAATCAAAATTCAAAACATATTTAAAACAATATAAAACATGTATGATCTTTGCAAAATGGAGATGAAAAGCCGAACAAATGTGTTTTTTTATAGCCAATACTAGGCAGTGCTACTAAGGGGCTAAGCGTGAACTAACAATTTATTTTCATCTTTTTAAGCAACTGTACAGTAATATAGTTGTAATATCTCTAACTTAAGATGTAAAAATAGCATCATGGTTTCATTGATGGTCATTGATTGATGCTTTTTTAATTTTGATTTCTTTTGGCAATGTTTCCTTACTTGTTCTATTGCTTTCATATTTAAAAGTCAGTAAATCATGGAAATGGCCATGGAAAATAAAGCAATAACGCATATTCCTCCTGTGATTGTTTTCTGATGATTTACTTCACTATTGTTCCACCCTACTATAGGTCCAATATATGGGCAGAAATGTATTGAAGGAGTAGTTTACACTGGAGATTTTTTATTTGTATTTTTAAAGAAAGGTTTGCCGATGATAAGAAGGTCACAGGTGCCCAGCTACGGGTGTTCAGTTCCCTTCCAGCAGTACCACAGGGACATTAGAATGAAACAGTTCTCCTTTAAATTAAAGTTATCTCAGGTACTCAGAACCCAGAGACGCATTTTATAGTCAGCATCCCGAATAAAGGGCCATTCCCTTTCTGAAAGCAGAATTCTCTAGTATGCTACTTTAAAATGAGTTTTCTAAAGCAGGCAGCCTCTTAGGGTAGACTAAGAATTATTTAACCATAATGAGAAACGTCTTGCCGAACCACAGTAACTAATATAGCTTAGTTATATGTATAGAATTATTGTCCAATGTAAGTCATGCTCTACTAATACCTTATTTTTATATTGCTAAATCTGACACCCATGTAATTGTATCTACTGCCAAACTGAAAATGTCTGCGACCTCTATGTTCACCCTATTACTGTAATATCTTCAGGACCCAAGAATAGCAGAAAGCTACACTAAGCAAGTTAAGCAAACTCTTCATATGAACTGAAGAGACAGGTTGTTCCAAACGACAGCATGCCAGAACAGGAGGCATTGAAAGGAAAATGCTTTGGGCTAAACCACCAAATCCAAACAGGCCATTTCAAGGACGCTGCCCACAAATATATTTATCCTGTCATAACCAATCAGGGTAAGTTTATAGTAGTCATAATATGAAAAATTCCAAAATATAAGAGTTATTTTAAACCTAGATAAAAATATAAATGGGAAGTTCATAAAGCATTTTAAAGGCTAAATAAAAATGTATTTGTAAGTGATATTAAATGTATTGTATTCAATTATTAGAATTTCTAACTAATTTCATTATTTGTAGTCAGATATTTGTAATCGGTTTTGTAAAATTAACAATTTGTATATTGTCAATTAATTAACAATCTCTAAAAATTAGGTTGTTATGGCGGTGGCCCGTGCCCACTGCCTTTTTGCTCTCCTCAGCAGGCATGGCCACTGCTCTTCTCACCTGTTCCACCGCTCACAGGTTTTAGCAGCCCAGACCCATCAATCTTCCTTACCTCCTTCCGGTGGTTCCAGCTAGAGATGTAGCTCTCTGTTACTCCCACACAGGTTGTGGCCTTCTTCATGCTGTCAATGCCTCTCACAGCTGGTAGGGCACACGCACACTCCCTCTAGTTCTGAAAGTGCCAGTATGCATTCCTTCCCCAAGCCAATGGCTGTCTACTTTGGGGTACTTAGTGCCTGAGCAATACGTTCTAGTTTGCTAGTGTCCTGCAAAGGTGTTCTGTTTCTATGTTCTTCTGTTGATGATCAACTTCAGCCTGTTTTCTGCATTTAACCCTTCACTAAGAGGGTCACTTATTTAAAGGGGTTGTTCCACGAAAAATATTCTACAGCTTTCAAACCAACACCTGCATGTGAAACCTTTGTAATTAAAAATTTAGTATAGCCACTGAGTTAAACAAAAAAATGTAGCTGTATAACACCTCCTGCTGTTTGTTATTTTCCTTATTTCTTTGGCCACACATGCTCAGTTTGATCCATAAAACTGCCTCCTGAGCTGTGATAGGGAGAGCTGAGACACGCCCCCTTAGCTGCAGCAGAAAAGACACTCCCCTTGAGCTGTCAGCTTGATATAAATCTAGCAGAGCAATAAATGGGAAGATCTTTGGATGCATGTGAGGTACAGGGTGGTTCATGTACTATATGATTTTTTATTTTAATTTTTTACATTGATCATGGGAGAACCCCTTTAAGTCACATCCTTATCAGTAAGATAAGAACTGAGCTATAATGAGTGTTTATAATGTCAGAGAGCAGAGATAAGGAACCTGTCAGATTAGCTGTCTGATGGAGCTGAGAGAAAATTCATATCCCTCTATTAGAGCATCTCAGTCCTGTACAGAAAAAAAGGGTTCCATATTTGTAATAAAGACCAATTTAAAAAAATATTTTTATCTTAAAATGAGTACAATGCAATAAAAAAATAAATGCCCCCACAGGTGTACATAGTCTTTAAGTGTAAACCCTTTTTGTACGGTGGCTAAGTGGTTAGCACTGGTGCCTTGCAGCGCTGGGCTACTAGATTTGAATCTGACCATAGACCACATCTGCATGGAGTTTGTATGTTCTCCCCTTGTTTGCGTGGGTTTCCTCCGAGTACTCCAATTGATGGCAGCTTGATGTTAATGTCTGCAAACTGCTGCAGAATATATCAGTGCTATATAACTGCATAAAATAAAATAAAAATGTACCATTTTCTGGCATTTAAGTGTAATGCATTCCCCCTACAATGTGCAGACAATATTGTTAGTACCAGGGACGTAGCTAAATGATCATGTACCCTGGTGCAAGCATTCAGCTTAGGCCCCCTTCGCTCAGTGCTTTGTGGCCAGGGAGGCACATAGCTTCTTAACCTAACCCCTTCCCTCCAGCCAGAGGTGTAACTTGACCAGCATGCACTTTCTATAATACTGGTGTCTTCTTATGTGGCACAAGGGTCTTTGGGGCCCCTCAGGCTCCTGGGCCCGGTAGCGACTGCTACCTCTGCACCCCCTTATAGCTATGCCCCTGGTTAGTACAAATACAGAGGTCCCTCAAGATTAATTGGTTTTACATCAACCATTATAAGTTAAAACTATTATAACTTGAAACCATAAAGCATGTATTACACCATGCAATTGTTGGGTCGATCATCTGCAACAAGCATACATAGGAACGCTTGTTAGAGATCATCTTCCTGTATAATACTGCCGCTGATTTCATCAGGCAATCACAATCTTTCAACAGGTTTAAAAATCATCATTTGTCAGCAGCAGATTGTGCTGTCTAATTATAATCTGCTGCCAGCAAACAATGATTCAGTATGGGAATGAGTTATAGCAATAGCAATCTCACCTCCACAAATTGTGGAGGAGATCGCTGCATGTCAACGCAGTGTTCTCATTCACTGAAGAGCAGGTGATTGCTGGAAGGGAACACTTCCCTCCCGACAATAGCCTGCCTGATCGCCTGATGTAATACAGCCCTTACTCTATGGGAAGCTAGTAATTGGTTCCAAAGACCAAAAATGTCATTTTAAAATAAAATAAGATTGAAATTAACCATTACAGATAAAGCAAGTACTTACTTATGACATCCTGATTACCCAAACACAGTGTACCCAAAATGTATAATGTAGCAATTTTCACCTGTTGTCCAAAGGAGCAGCTTATCCTGGCACAAGTAAAGAGTAGTACACAACACGTAGTACCACCCTATACATTAGATAGGTGCTGCTAGACAGGTAAAGAGGTGCTACTAGACTGGTGTTTTACCTGTGAAATAGCCATGTTGATTGGATAGATCTTCCAGTCCATTGCATGAACCACACATTAGCTGTGTCTGAGCCATTATATGTAAAGTTAGGTTTTGAGTAGGGATGAGCGAACCCGTGGATGTTCTGGTTCGACGAGTTCGGCCGACCTTTGTTATAAAGTTCGGTTTGGGTACCCAAACTTGTACGACATGACCCCAAACCCTATAGAAGTCAATGGGGACCTGAACTTTGGTGCTCTAAAATGTCTGTAAAATAATCATAGAAAAGGTTAGCAAAATGAAGCAAAATGGGGGTAAAAGCAGGACAATTGCCCTGAAAACAAATGTGGATAGGGAAATGACTTAAAATAACACAGACTAGAAAAAATAATAATAATAATAATCTTGAACCAGGAGGCGGAGTTCTGAGTGGAGTAGTGTAGGTGGAAGAGGAGGAGGTAGCCAACACTGGTTTTGTGTTGTTTCTTAAAAAAAATGTATCTTATTTTTAATTTATTTATTTGGGGTCCTATAAGTCCTGTGGGATCCATGCCTGGTTCATTTTATTGAACATGAGCTTGTCCACATTGGCTATGGACAGGCGGATGCGCCTGTCCGTGATCACACCCCCTACTGTGCTAAACACACGTTCGGACAATACACTTGCTGCAGGGAAGGCCAGAACCTCCATGGCTTGAAGGGCAAGCTCGAGTCATATGTCCAATTTGGAGACCCATAAGTTAAATGTGGCAGACCCATCAGTCAGAATGTGCAGACGTGTGCACATGTACTCTTCCACCATGTTGCTGAAAAACTGGCTCCTGCTAAGAGGGTCCGTATCAGCTGGTGCTGCTGAATTTTGTGGGGTGCTGACAAAGCTTTTTCACATTTTGGCCATGCTAACTCTCCCTTCTGAGCTGATGCCGATGCATCAGCTGCATTTTAAAATGCTGGCCTTCAGGGCCTGGGCTTGTGGGTGGGTAGGGGGGTACTTTCTCTTTAGTGTTTAGGGGATGGACAGCTGAACACTTTCATGGGACAGTGTGGAGATGCTCGGGGACACTGCTGGTGGTGGTGGTGTTGCGGTAACATCCTCTCTTTGCAGGTTGCCAGGTGGCCCTGTTGATCCAGAAGGGGAAGAGGCCGAGACCGCATCAGAAGAGGGAGCAGGAGGAGCCTCAGATCTTTCATGTTTTTCAGGTGTCTGCTCAACTGCAGTTCGTGCATTGCAGTTAGATCCCTGGTCATACAGGTGGTGCTCAGGTTTAGAACATTTATGCCTGGCTTCAGGCTCTGACTGCACAGTGTGCAAAGCACCAGTGTCTTGTCATCAGCACATTGACTGAAGAACTGACACTCTAGGGAACTCCATTGAGCTGGCTTTGTTGTGCTCTGTCCCTCGGCACGGTGGGCAGTAGCAGGCATACTGGCTAGGGGAAAGCTGCGATGGTTTTGCACCCTAATCCCTCTTGTGCTGTTGGCTGGCCCTACGTGGCCACCACCTTTTCCTCCAAACTGCACAGGTCACTCCCATGAGGTCTAGGACCTTATCATGGAAACAAAGTAGTGGGTCCAGCACTCAGGTCTTGAATAAAACTATATACTTTTTATTTAAAATATTTTTTAGAAAGTTCAAAAAAGGCACACAGCAGGAGATCTCCCAACACCAGTCAACGCCAGTTTAAAAATTAAAAAATATTTGAACTAAAAAATGTATGGTTTCATGTATGGACCTAAATGCTGGACCCACTACTTTGTTTCTACAGTGGATTTGCATCTCCTAAGGATCCGTGCACCGAGGACTGCCAAAGGCTTTAAGCTGTGTGCCTTTCTTTACCTTTTAAATATGTGATTGCATTCACCCCCTGAAGAAGCTTTGAGCGAAACGTGCGTAGGGGCACAGGACACGTGGCTGGTATGATACATTTATATGCTGTTACTCTTGTTACTGATACGGCTGCTGCTGCGATGACATAGCCATTGGGGTTATTATCTGTTTGCACTAAGCACTTTATATCCATTATATACACTCACCTAAAGAATTATTAGGAACACCATACTAATACGGTGTTGGACCCCCTTTTGCCTTCAGAACTGCCTTAATTCTACGTGGCATTGATTCAACAAGGTGCTGATAGCATTCTTTAGAAATGTTGGCCCATATTGATAGGATAGCATCTTGCAGTTGATGGAGATTTGAGGGGTGCACATCCAGGGCACGAAGCTCCCGTTCCACCACATCCCAAAGATGCTCTATTGGGTTGAGATCTGGTGACTGTGGGGGCCATTTTAATAGAGTGAACTCATTGTCATGTTCAGGAAACCAATTTGAAATGATTCGAGCTTTGTGACATGGTGCATTATCCTGCTGGAAGTAGCCATCAGAGGATGGGTACACGGTGGTCATGAAGGGATGGACATGGTCAGAAACAATGCTCAGGTAGCCCGTGGCATTTAAACGATGGCCAATTGGCACTAAGGGGACTAAAGTGGGCCCAGAAAACATCCCCCACACCATTACACCACCACCATCAGCCTGCACAGTGGTAACAAGGCATGATGGATACATGTTCTCATTCTGTTTACGCCAAATTCGGACTCTACTCTCAGCTTGAATCAGTGGGCCCATTCTCCTCTGACCTCTAGCATCAACAAGGCATTTTCGCCCACAGGACTGCCGCATACTGGATGTTTTTCCCTTTTCACACCATTCTTTGCAAACCTTAGAAATGGTTCTGCGTGAAAATCCCAGTAACTGAGCAGATTGTGAAATACTCAGACCGGCCCGTCTGGCACCAACAACCATGCCACGCTCAAAATTGCTTAAATCACCTTTCTTTCCCATTCTGACATTCAGTTTGGAGTTCAGGAGATTGTCTTGACCAGGACCACAACCCTACATGTATTGAAGCAACTGCCATGCGATTGGTTGACTAGATAATCGCATTAATGAGAAATAGAACAGGTGTTCCTAATAATTCTTTAGGTGAGTGTATGTATATAATTTACTGTATACTACATTGATTAACTTTTTCTCACATTGTAAAGAAAATTGTTGCTTTATGAAATTTGCAAAGTTCTGAATAAATAATTTAAACAGTATATATGTATATATGCTATATTTTCAATATGTATAGCCTGTAATATGTGATTACCCTTATAAATTGATCCACGTGACCTGTCAGTAGAGATGTCCCGAACTATTTGCCGGTGAATAGTTTCCGGCTAGCATAGCTTGTTCGTGTTCACCGCTGCGGGCGAACAAATGCGATGTTCGGTCCGCCTCCTATACGTCATCATTGAGCAAACTTTGACCCTGTACCTGAGTCAGCAGACACATTCCAGCCAATCAGCAGCAGACCCTCCCTCCCAGACCCTCCCACCGCCTATCAAAAAGCAAGGACAGCATCCATCTTAGATTAATTCTGAAGCTGCAGTGTCACAAAGTTGTAATCGCAATGCGATTGATACAGGTTATATTAATCGCATTGCGATTACAACTTGGATCTGGGTTCCTAATGGTTATATTGATAGAATATAACGAAGATTGAGAATATAGTGCTATATTCATTGTCAATTTTAGCAATACAACCATTAGGAACTCAGATCTAAGTTGTAATCGCAATGCGAATAATGCAGGTTATATTAATCGCATTGCGATTTCAACTTAGAGCTTGGTTCCTAATGGTTGTATTGCTAGAATATAACGAAGATTGAGAATATAGTGCTATATTCGTTATCAATTCTAGCAATACAACCATTAGAAACTCAGATCTAAGTTGTAATCGCAATGCGAATAATGCAGGTTATATTAATCGCATTGCAAAAATTTAACTTAGAGCTAAGTTCCTAATGGTTGTATTGCTAGAATTGACGAATATAACGAATATAGCACTATATTCTCAATCTTCGTTATATTCTAGCAATACAACCATTAGGAACCCAGCAGCTCTAAGTTGAATTTGCAATGCGATTAATATAACCTGCATTAATCGCATTGCGATTACAACTTTCTCAAATCCGTCAGTACATTCTAGCATGGAGTCGTTCCCATGGTGATGGGGACGCTCCATGAGCACGGAAGTCGGCAGAAGCTCTAAGTTGAAATGCCGACTTCTGCCGACTTCCGTGCTCATGGAGCGTCCTCATCACCATGGGAACGACTCCATGCTAGAATATACTGTCGGATTTGAGAAAGTTTAAATCGCAATGCGATTAATTCAAGTTCTAAATATCGCATAGCGATTTCAACTTACCACACTCTGGGTCAACTACGTAATTTTCCATGGGAGTTTTGCCATGGGTCCCCCTCCGGCATGCCACAGTCCAGGTGTTAGTCCCCTTGAAACAACATTTCCATCACTATTGTGGCCACAAAGAGTCCGCGAACATTTGCGGAAATTCGCGTTCGCCGTTCGCGAACGGAAAATTTTATGTTCGCGACATCTCTACCTGTCAGGTCAGGGCATCTTATCCTTGATTTTCTTCACCACCATTAACTATTGTGTTTTAAGTATATTTTAATATTGTATCATAATAAAAAAAAAATGGCGTATATGATTTTGAGACTCTGGCAGCTATTTTTGATGTTTATATTATGGCATGTGCCGGAGCAATGGTTTAGCCCACAATATATGATTGGTGTTTATTCTATTTCAGTGTCACAGATGCAAAAGAGGTGTTTTGTATCCCAAAAATTTGGTTTATGTAACTCACAGAACTAACAGACTGATTATCTATTCTATGTCCGTGCAACGGATGCAAAGGAGGTATTTTGCAACCCCCAAAAAAAACGTTTGTCACCCAGAGAATTAACCGACTGATTAACTATTTTAGTGTTACAGATGCAAAGAAGGTGTTTTGCATGCCACAAAATGGGTTTATGTCACCCACGTAATTAAAAACTGATTAACTATTCTATGGCCTCATCCACACGACCGTTGTTTTTGTCCGCATCTGAGCCGCAGTTTTTGCGGCTTGAGTGCGGACCCATTCACTTGAATGGGGCTGCAAAAGATCCAGACAGCACTCCGTGTGCTGTCCGCATCTGTTGCTCCGTTCTGTGGTCTGCAAAAAAAGTATAACCTGTCCTAATCTTGTCTGTTTTGCAGACAAGAATAGGCAGTTATATCAATGGCTGTCCGTGTCGTTCCGCAAATTGCGGAACAGACGCGGATGCCATCCGTGTTTTGCGGATCCGCAATTTGCGGACCTCAAAACACACAACGGTTGTGTGCATGAGGCCTATGTCTGTGTCACGCATGCAAAGGAGGAGTTTTTCTACCCCCAAAAAAGGTTTATGTCACCCACAGAATGAACAGACTGCTTAACTATTTTATTTCAGTGTCACAGATGCAAAGGAGGTGTTTTGCAGCCATACAAATTGGGTTGTCACCAAAAGAATTAACAGACTGATTAATTATCCTATTTCTGTGTCTTAGATGCAAAGGTTGTGTATTTCACCCCAAAAAATGGCGATAGGTGCCAGACAGAATTAACAGCCAGATTATGTATTGTATTTCTATGTCACGGATGCATATGAGGTATGTTTCACCCCCAACAATTGTTTATAGGTCACCAACAGTATTAAAGGGAGTCTGTCACCACATTTTAGCATGTTAGACTGTTAAAATAGGGTTATGTGATCCAGCCAGAACATAAAAACGGTACCTTTGTGGTAGAAAACGGACTTTTCAATTTGCAGAAAACGAACTTATAAGATTATCTTCTGAGCCCTCTCAAGTGCCCAGGGCGGTCTCTCAATCCTAGGAGCCCCAGGCAGGCACCTCCTAAACGGCTGATAACTCCGCCCTCCGTGCGCCTCTGCCCGCCCGTTTACTCCCCTCCCCTGTCCCTTTCCACTGCGGCTGTGCGGTACAAATCGTAGCGGGCGCATGCACAATAGGTATTGCGATGCCCTGCCAGGAGCGGGCATCGCATTGCGCATGCGCCCGCTACGATTTGTGCCGCACTGCCGCAGTGGAAAGGGACAGGGGAGGGGAGTAAACGGGCGGGCAGAGGCGCACAGAGGGCGGAGTTATCAGCCGTTTAGGAGGTGCCTAAACATTTTAACGGTCTAACATGCTAAAATGTGGTGACAGACTCCCTTTAAATGCCAGATTAAGTATTGTATTCCTGTGTCATGGGTCCAAAGGAGGTGTATTGCACCCACAAACAATGCCTATAGGTTACCTACTGAGTTAAGAGCCAGATTAAAAGCCTAACACTGTCCCTCACTGTAGCAGCGTCATGACCCTACACTAGTTAGAGCATGAATGGCGTGCAACACGTGATCCGGAATTTATGCAGGCTGGGTCACATGCTGCACCTGCCCATCACAACCATGCTAATACTAGGCATGACTGTGATAGCTTCAAAGTGCCCACAGCTTAAACGTTTGTTGATTGGCTGCTCTGCACTGTATATTAAAGGGATTTCCAGTTTAGTGTTTATATAAAAGTAGTTTAAACATTGTCTACATAGAAGATTGTGAAACTTTCTAATATACTGGGGCAGATAGAAGAATTTAGTCAAGGGGAAGGAGGAGTGTGCAGAGCAGAGTGGGTCTTGCAAAAGTGCGCCAAGGATTCAGCTCGGCCTTGTGCTCCAACGCACACATTTGCATATGAATACAAATGCAGATTTATCTGCAGCGGTTTAGCATACAGACAAAAGCATGATTAACCCTACTAGGCAGTATTCCTGGTTTAATAGTCTTGATCGTGCTGACAGAGCCTCTTTAAATAAACCTTTTCTGACTTTATTGACTTGCAAAAAGCCAGGATATGGCATTACAAGCCAGCTTCGGCAGTATCTGGAGAACGCGCAGTGAATCATACTGGCTTCAGCAGCAACACCGCTAGGACTCTATTGGTATTTTGCATTTTCAAACTTTTTTTTTAGATAATACAGCAACTACTTATAGGGCCTAATTTGTCTTAACAGGTTTCTTTAAAGTGTGGCCAAGGACTATGTGTATTTCTAAGCTGTCATGCATATGGCTAATGTCTTCAAACATTCATCTGCCATTGTGGAACTATACCATACTACTCCATGTACATGTAGTAGTCGCTAAACCCAGGTCAACATTGAAGAGAGCGCTATGCTTGTTCTGGAGCTGCAGCTCCTTCGACAGTTGACATTGCTGCAGAGTAGAGTTGAGCGAACACCTGGATGTTCGGGTTCGAGAAGTTCGGCCGAACATCCCGGAAATGTTCGGGTTCGGGATCCGAACCCGATCCGAACTTCGTCCCGAACCCGAACCCCATTGAAGTCAATGGGGACCCGAACTTTTCGGCACTAAAAAGGCTGTAAAACAGCCCAGGAAAGAGCTAGAGGGCTGCAAAAGGCAGCAACATGTAGGTAAATCCCCTGCAAACAAATGTGGATAGGGAAATGAATTAAAATAAAAATTAAATAAATAAAAATTAACCAAAATCAATTGGAGAGAGGTCACATAGCAGAGAATATGGCTTCACGTCACCCACCACTGTAAGAGTCCATTTTCATAAATTTAGGCCCAGCACCCAGGCAGAGGAGAGAGGTCCCGTAACAGAGAATCTGGCTTCATGTCAGCAGAGAATTAGTCTGCATGTCATAGCAGAGAATGAGGCTTCACGTCAGCCACCACTGCAACAGTCCATTGGCATATATTTAGGCCCAGCACCCAGGCAGAGGAGGGAGGTCCCGTAACAGAGGATCTGGCTTCATGTCAGCAGAGAATCAGTCTGCATGTCATAGCAGAGAATGAGGCTTCACGTCAGCCACCACTGCAACAGTCCATTGGCATATATTTAGGCCCAGCACCCAGGCAGAGGAGGGAGGTCCCGTAACAGAGAATCTGTCTTCATGTCAGCAGAGAATCAGTCTGCATGTCATAGCAGAGAATGAGGCTTCACGTCAGCCACCACTGCAACAGTCCATTGGCATATATTTAGGCCCAGCACACACACAGGCAGAGGAGGGAGGTCCCGTAACAGAGAATCTGTCTTCATGTCAGCAGAGAATCAGTCTGCATGTCAGAGCAGAGAATGAGGCTTCACGTCAGCCACCACTGCAACAGTCCATTGGCATATATTTAGGCCCAGCACCCAGGCAGAGGAGGGAGGTCCCGTAACAGAGAATCTGTCTTCATGTCAGCAGAGAATCAGTCTGCATGTCATAGCAGAGAATGAGGCTTCACGTCAGCCACCACTGCAACAGTCCATTGGCATATATTTAGGCCCAGCACACACACAGGCAGAGGAGAGAGGTCCCGTAACAGAGAATCTGTCTTCATGTCAGCAGAGAATCAGTCTGCATGTCATAGCAGAGAATGAGGCTTCACGTCAGCCACCACTGCAACAGTCCATTGGCATATATTTAGGCCCAGCACCCAGGCAGAGGAGGGAGGTCTCGTAACAGAGAATCTGGCTTCATGTCAGCAGAGAATCAGTCTGCATGTCATAGCAGAGAATGAGGCTTCACGTCAGCCACCACTGCAACAGTCCATTGGCATATATTTAGGCCCAGCACCCAGGCAGAGGAGGGAGGTCTCGTAACAGAGAATCTGTCTTCATGTCAGCAGAGAATTAGTCTGCATGTCATAGCAGAGAATGAGGCTTCACGTCAGCCACCACTGCAACAGTCCATTGGCATATATTTAGGCCCAGCACACACAGGCAGAGGAGAGAGGTCCCGTAACAGAGAATCTGTCTTCATGTCAGCAGAGAATTAGTCTGCATGTCATAGCAGAGAATGAGGCTTCACGTCAGCCACCACTGCAACAGTCCATTGGCATATATTTAGGCCCAGCACCCAGGCAGAGGAGGGAGGTCTCGTAACAGAGAATCTGGCTTCATGTCAGCAGAGAATCAGTCTGCATGTCATAGCAGAGAATGAGGCTTCACGTCAGCCACCACTGCAACAGTCCATTGGCATATATTTAGGCCCAGCACCCAGGCAGAGGAGGGAGGTCTCGTAACAGAGAATCTGTCTTCATGTCAGCAGAGAATTAGTCTGCATGTCATAGCAGAGAATGAGGCTTCACGTCAGCCACCACTGCAACAGTCCATTGGCATATATTTAGGCCCAGCACACAGGCAGAGGAGAGAGGTTCCGTAACAGACAATCTGGCTTCATGTCAGCAGAGAATCATTCTGCATGTCATAGCAGAGAATCAGGCTTCACGTCACCCAACATTGGAACAGTCCATTGGCATATATTTAGGCCCCGGCACCCAGACACAGGAGAGGTTCATTCAACTTTGGGTAGCCTCGCAATATAATGGTAAAATGAAAATAAAAATAGGATTGAATGAGGAAGTGCCCTGGAGTCCAATAATATATGGTTAAGGGGAGGTAGTTAATGTCTAATCTGGACAAGGGACGGACAGATCCTGTGGGATCCATGCCTGGTTCATTTTTATGAACGTCAGCTTGTCCACATTGGCTGTAGACAGGCGGCTGCGTTTGTCTGTAATGACGCCCCCTGCCGTGCTGAATACACGTTCAGACAAAACGCTGGCCGCCGGGCAGGCCAGCACCTCCAAGGCATAAAAGGCTAGCTCTGGCCACGTGGACAATTTAGAGACCCAGAAGTTGAATGGGGCCGAACCATCAGTCAGTACGTGGAGGGGTGTGCACACGTACTGTTCCACCATGTTAGTGAAATGTTGCCTCCTGCTAACACGTTGCGTATCAGGTGGTGGTGCAGTTAGCTGTGGCGTGTTGACAAAAGTTTTCCACATCTCTGCCATGCTAACCCTGCCCTCAAAGGAGCTGGCATTGACACAGCTGCCTTGGCGACCTCTTGCTCCTCCTCTGCCTTGGCCTTGGGCTTCCACTTGTTCCCCTGTGACATTTGGGAATGCTCTCAGTAGCGCGTCTACCAACGTGCGCTTGTACTCGCGCATCTTCCTATCACGCTCCAGTGCAGGAAGTAAGGTGGGCACATTGTCTTTGTAGCGTGGATCCAGCAGGGTGGCAACCCAGTAGTCCGCACAGGTTAAAATGTGGGCAACTCTGCTGTCGTTGCGCAGGCACTGCAGCATGTAGTCGCTCATGTGTGCCAGGCTGCCCAGGGGTAAGGACAAGCTGTCCTCTGTGGGAGGCGTATCGTCATCGTCCTGCCTTTCCCCCCAGCCACGCACCAGTGATGGACCCGAGCTGCGTTGGGTGCCACCCCGCTGTGACCATGCTTCATCCTCATCCTCCTCCACCTTCCTCATCCTCGTCCTCCTCGTCCTCCAGTAGTGGGCCCTGTCTGGCCACATTTGTACCTGGCCTCTGCTGTTGCCAAAAACCTCCCTCTGAGTCACTTCGAAGAGACTGGCCTGAAAGTGCTAAAAATGACCCCTCTTCCTCCTCCTCCTCCTCCTCCTCCTCCTGGGCCACCTCCTCTTGCATCATCGCCCTAAGTGTTTTCTCAAGGAGACATAGAAGTGGTATTGTAACGCTGATAACGGCGTCATCGCCACTGGCCATGTTGGTGGAGTACTCGAAACAGCGCAACAGGGCACACAGGTCTCGCATGGAGGCCCAGTCATTGGTGGTGAAGTGGTGCTGTTCTGTAGTGCGACTGACCCGTGCGTGCTGCAGCTGAAACTCCACTATGGCCTGCTGCTGCTCGCACAGTCTGTCCAGCATGTGCAAGGTGGAGTTCCACCTGGTGGGCACGTCGCATATGAGGCGGTGAGCGGGAAGGCCGAAGTTACGCTGTAGCGCAGACAGGCGAGCAGCAGCAGGATGTGAACACCGGAAGCGCGAACAGACGGCCCGCACTTTATGCAGCAGCTCTGACATGTCGGGGTAGTTGTGAATGAACTTCTGCACCACCAAATTCAGCACATGCGCCAAGCAAGGGATGTGCGTCAAATTGGCTAGTCCCAGAGCTGCAACGAGATTTCGCCCATTATCGCACACCACCAGGCCGGGTTTGAGGCTCACCGGCAGCAACCACTCGTCGGTCTGTTGTTCTATACCCCGCCATAACTCCTGTGCGGTGTGGGGCCTGTCCCCCAAACATATGAGTTTCAGAATGGCCTGCTGACGTTTACCCCGGGCTGTGCTGAAGTTGGTGGTGAAGGTGTGTGGCTGACTGGATGAGCAGGTGGAAGAAGAGGAGGAGGAAGCCGAGAAGGAGGAGGTGGCAACAGGAGGCAAAGAATGTTGCCCTGCGATCCTTGGCGGCGGAAGGACGTGCGCCAAACAGCTCTCCGCCTGGGGCCCAGCTGCCACTACATTTACCCAGTGTGCAGTTAGGGAGATATAGCGTCCCTGGCCGTGCTTACTGGTCCACGTATCTGTGGTTAGGTGGACCTTGCCACAGATGGCGTTGCGCAGTGCACACTTGATTTTATCGGATACTTGGTTGTGCAGGGAAGGCACGGCTCTCTTGGAGAAGTAGTGGCGGCTGGGAACAACATACTGTGGGACAGCAAGCGACATGAGCTGTTTGAAGCTGTCTGTGTCCACCAGCCTAAATGACAGCATTTCATAGGCCAGTAGTTTAGAAATGCTGGCATTCAGGGCCAGGGATCGAGGGTGGCTAGGTGGGAATTTACGCTTTCTCTCAAATGTTTGTGAGATGGAGAGCTGAACGCTGCCGTGTGACATGGTTGAGACGCTTGGTGACGGAGGTGGTGGTGGTGGTGTTGGTGGTACATCCCCTGTTTGCTGGGCGGCAGGTGCCAACGTTCCTCCAGAGGCGGAGGAAGAGGCCGAGGCGGCAGCAGCAGAAGAGGCCGAGGCGGCAGCAGCAGAAGAGGTAGCAGGGGGAGCCTGAGTGACTTCCTTGGTTTTAAGGTGTTTACTCCACTGCAGTTCATGCTTTGCATGCAGGTGCCTGGTCATGCAGGTTGTGCTCAGGTTCAGAACGTTAATGCCTCGCTTAAGGCTCTGATGGCACAGCGTGCAAACCACTCGGGTCTTGTCGTCAGCACATTGTTTGAAGAAGTGCCATGCCAGGGAACTCCTTGAAGCTGCCTTTGGGGTGCTCGGTCCCAGATGGCGGCGGGCAGTAGCAGGCGGAGTCTCTTGGCGGCGGGTGTTCTGCTTTTGCCCACTGCTCCCTCTTTTGCTACGCTGTTGGCTCGGTCTCACCACTGCCTCTTCCTCCGAACTGTGAAAGTCAGTGGCACGACCTTCATTCCATGTGGGGTCTAGGACCTCATCATCCCCTGCATCGTCTTCCACCCAGTCTTGATCCCTGACCTCCTGTTCAGTCTGCACACTGCAGAAAGACGCAGCAGTTGGCACCTGTGTTTCGTCATCATCAGAGACATGCTGAGGTGGTATTCCCATGTCCTCATCATCAGGAAACATAAGTGGTTGTGCGTCAGTGCATTCTATATCTTTCACCGCTGGGGAAGGGCTAGGTGGATGCCCTTGGGAAACCCTGCCAGCGGAGTCTTCAAACAGCATAAGAGACTGCTGCATAACTTGAGGCTGAGACAGTTTCCCTGGTATGCATGGGGGTGATGTGACAGACTGATGGGGTTGGTTTTCAGGCGCCATCTGTGCGCTTTCTGCAGAAGACTGGGTGGGAGATAATGTGAACGTGCTGGATCCACTGTCGGCCACCCAATTGACTAATGCCTGTACCTGCTCAGGCCTTACCATCCTTAGAACGGCATTGGGCCCCACCATATATCGCTGTAAATTCTGGCGGCTACTGGGACCTGAGGTAGTTGGTACACTAGGACGTGTGGATGTGGCAGAACGGCCACGTCCTCTCCCAGCACCAGAGGGTCCACTAACACCACCACGACCATGTCCACGTCCGCGTCCCTTACTAGATGTTTTTCTCATTGTTATGGTTCACCACAACAACAAAAATATTATTTGGCCCAATGTATTGTATTCAAATTCAGCGGGATATAAATTTGAGGCCTAGTATTTAGGCGCTGGGTGACCGGTATGGATTTACTAACAGAATTAGACTTGGAAATGCACAGTAGCGTGTGTGTGAAGTTATTCTGAATGACCCTATGTGCACCTTGAATATTATATACCCTTTTAGGGATAGATTTCAAATAGCTCTGATACAGCAGAAACCACTAAATTTTTAAATTGCTAAATTGGGAATTGTATTTCAACCCAGAACAAAAAATGTGCTTTGACGGACACTAAATAACTTTCCCAGCCACAACAGGACAGCGGTAACGAGAGATTTAGCGGGATATAAATTTGAGGCCTAGTATTTAGGCGCTGGGTGACAGGTATGGGTTTAGTGACAGAATTAGACTTGGAAATGCACAGTAGCGGGTGTGTGTGAAGTTATTCTGAATAACCCTATGTGCACCTTCAATATGATCTACCCTTTTAGGGATAGATTTCAAATAGCTCTGATATAGCAGAAACCACTAAATTATGAAATTGCTAAATTGGGAATTGTATTTCAACCCAGAACAAAAAATGTGCTTTGACGGACACTAAATAACTTGCCCAGCAACAACAGTACAGCGGTAACGAGAGATTTAGCGGGATATAAATTTGAGGCCTAGTATTTAGGCGCTGGGTGACAGGTATGGATTTAGTGACAGAATTAGACTGGGATATGCACAGTAGCGTCTGTGTGTGAAGTTATTCTGAATGACGCTATGTGCACCTTGAATATTATATACCCTTTTAGGGATAGATTTCAAATAGCTCTGATATAGCAGATACCACTAAATTATGAAATTGCTAAATTGGGAATTGTATTTCAACCCAGAACAAAAAATGTGCTTTGACGGACACAAAATAACTTTCCCAGCCACAACAGGACAGCGGTAACGAGAGATTTAGGGCCGCTTCACACGAGCGGATGCCGTGCGTGGCATCCGCTCCGTGAAAGAGTGCCAAGACCCGCTGCAGACTGCAGAGGCACGGAGCGGTAACATGACTGTTAATGCTCCGTGCCTCTCTGTGATCTCTTTACTACGAAATCACAGTTGTCACTGTGATTTCGTAGTAAAGAGATCACAGAGAGGCACGGAGCATTAACAGTCATGTTACCGCTCCGTGCCTCTGCAGTCTGCAGCGGGTCTTGGCACTCTTTCACGGAGCGGATGCCACGCACGGCATCCGCTCGTGTGAAGCGGCCCTTAGCAGGATATAAATTTGAGGCCTAGTATTTAGGCGCTGGGTGACAGGTATGGGTTTAGTGACAGAATTAGACTTGGAAATACACAGTAGCGGGTGTGTGTGAAGTTATTCTGAATGACCCTATGTGCACCTTGAATATTATATACCCTTTTAGGGATAGATTTCAAATAGCTCTGATATAGCAGAAACCACTAAATTATGAAATTGCTAAATTGGGAATTGTATTTCAACCCAGAACAAAAAATGTGCTTTGACGGACACTAAATAACTTTCCCAGCCACAACAGGACAGCGGTAACGAGAGATTTAGCAGGATATAAATTTGAGGCCTAGTATTTAGGCGCTGGGTGACAGGTATGGGTTTAGTGACAGAATTAGACTTGGAAATACACAGTAGCGGGTGTGTGTGAAGTTATTCTGAATGACCCAATCTGCACCTTGAATATTATATACCCTTTTAGGGATAGATTTCAAATAGCTCTGATATAGCAGGAACCACTAAATTATGAAATTGCTAAATTGGGAATTGTATTTCAACCCAGAACAAAAAATGTGCTTTGACGGACACTAAATAACTTGCCCAGCAACAACAGTACAGCGGTAACGAGAGATTTAGCGGGATATAAATTTGAGGCCTAGTATTTAGGCGCTGGGTGACAGGTATGGATTTAGTGACAGAATTAGACTGGGATATGCACAGTAGCGTGTGTGTGTGAAGTTATTCTGAATGACCCTATGTGCACCTTGAATATTATATACCCTTTTAGGGATAGATTTCAAATAGCTCTGATACAGCAGAAACCACTAAATTATGAAATTGCTAAATTGGGAATTGTATTTCAACCCAGAACAAAAAATGTGCTTTGACGGACACTAAATAACTTTCCCAGCCACAACAGGACAGCGGTAACGAGAGATTTAGCAGGATATAAATTTGAGGCCTAGTATTTAGGCGCTGGGTGACAGGTATGGGTTTAGTGACAGAATTAGACTTGGAAATACACAGTAGCGGGTGTGTGTGAAGTTATTCTGAATGACCCAATGTGCACCTTGAATATTATATACCCTTTTAGGGATAGATTTCAAATAGCTCTGATATAGCAGAAACCACTAAATTATGAAATTGCTAAATTGGGAATTGTATTTCAACCCAGAACAAAAAATGTGCTTTGACGGACACTAAATAACTTTCCCAGCCACAACAGGACAGCGGTAACGAGAGATTTAGCGGGATATGAATTTGAGGCCTAGTATTTAGGCGCTGGGTGACAGGTATGGGTTTAGTGACAGAATTAGACTTGGAAATGCACAGTAGCGGGTGTGTGTGAAGTTATTCTGAATGACCCTATGTGCACCTTCAATATGATCTACCCTTTTAGGGATAGATTTCAAATAGCTCTGATATAGCAGAAACCACTAAATTATGAAATTGCTAAATTGGGAATTGTATTTCAACCCAGAACAAAAAATGTGCTTTGACGGACACTAAATAACTTTCCCAGCCACAACAGGACAGCGGTAACGAGAGATTTAGCAGGATATAAATTTGAGGCCTAGTATTTAGGCGCTGGGTGACAGGTATGGGTTTAGTGACAGAATTAGACTTGGAAATACACAGTAGCGGGTGTGTGTGAAGTTATTCTGAATGACCCAATGTGCACCTTGAATATTATATACCCTTTTAGGGATAGATTTCAAATAGCTCTGATATAGCAGGAACCACTAAATTATGAAATTGCTAAATTGGGAATTGTACTTCAACCCAGAACAAAAAATGTGCTTTGACGGACACTAAATAACTTTCCCAGCCACAACAGGACAGCGGTAACAAGAGATTTAGCGGGATATAAATTTGAGGCCTAGTATTTAGGCGCTGGGTGACCGGTATGGATTTAGTGACAGAATTAGACTGGGATATGGCCAAAAAATAACCACACTATTGCTGGTTAAATGCACTTGGTGACGGGCGCAGCTTGCCCCTGATGTAGTATATGGCCAAAAAATGAACAGACTATTGCTGGTTAAATGCACTTGGTGTCACAGCTTGACCAACCACACTACTGAGGGTTAAATGCACTTGGTGACAGGCGCAGCTTGCCCCTGATGTAGTATATGGCCAAAAAATAAACAGACTATTGCTGGTTAAATGCACTTGGTGTGACAGCTGCACCCTGATGTAGGCTTTAGCCAAAAAACAACCACACCATTGAGGGTTAAATGCACTTGGTGACAGGCGCAGCTTGCCCCTGATTTAGTATATGGCCAAAAAATGAACAGACTATTGCTGGTTAAATGCACTTGGTGTGACAGCTTCACCCTGATGTAGGCTTTAGCCAAAAAACAACCACACCATTGAGGGTTAAATGCACTTGGTGACAGGCGCAGCTTGCCCCTGATTTAGTATATGGCCAAAAAATGAACAGACTATTGCTGGTTAAATGCACTTGGTGTGACAGCTTCACCCTGATGTAGGCTTTAGCCAAAAAACAACCACACCATTGAGGGTTAAATGCACTTGGTGACAGGCGCAGCTTGCCCCTGATTTAGTATATGGCCAAAAAATGAACAGACTATTGCTGGTTAAATGCACTTGGTGTGACAGCTTCACCCTGATGTAGGCTTTAGCCAAAAAACAACCACACCATTGAGGGTTAAATGCACTTGGTCGCAGCTTGGATGCACTTGGTCGCAGCACCGCACAAGACACAAAATGGCCGCCGATCACCCCAGAAAAAAGTGACTGACAAACGGTCTGGGCAGCCTAAAAACAGTGAGTGAGCATTTGAATTTCAGCAGCTCAATGATGCACAGCTGCAGATCGATCGATTAATCAAGTGAAGTCCTTTGGAGGAGTTAATCTGCCTAATCTCGCCCTACTGTCGCATCCGCAACCTCTCCCTACGCTAATCAGAGCAGAGTGACGGGCGGCGCTATGTGACTCCAGCTTAAATAGAGGCTGGGTCACATGGTGCTCTGGCCAATCACAGCCATGCCAATAGTAGGCATGGCTGTGACGGCCTCTTGGGGCAAGTAGTATGACGCTTGTTGATTGGCTGCTTTGCAGCCTTTCAAAAAGCGCCAAGAAAGCGTCACAAAAGCGCCAAGAAAGCGACGAACACCGAACCCGAACCCGGACTTTTACGAAAATGTCCGGGTTCGGGTCCGTGTCACGGACACCCCAAAATTCGGTACGAACCCGAACTATACAGTTCGAGTTCGCTCATCCCTACTGCAGAGTACTATGGTGAAGGGACCACTCATGAACCCTTTCCAGTGGGCCCACTAATGTGTTAAAACAGACCTGATTTAGCTCACAGAGCATTGTCTAGACCACATACAACTGTGGGCACTTTTCAAATGAGAGCAAGATTAGCCACTATATATATATATATGCATTTTCTGCCGCTAAATGCAAGGTAAACATTCTCATTCACTGACATTAAAGGGGTTATCCCAAACTATTAAACTCCCCCCATACGCTTGGCCCCTCACAATGAACATACCTCGATCCCAGCTCCCTGTGCGGCTCCTGGTCCCTCCACCACTTCTGCTTCTCCCTGTGCGTGGATGAAAACATCTAGTGTTGGGGGGCAGTCAATGGCAGGCGGGGATGGGGACGAGCCACACTAACATAGCGGCGGCTCCGCCCCCGAAACCAGATGTTTTCATCCGCGCACAGGGAGAAGCAGCAGCGGTGCAAGGACCAGGAGCTGCGCAGGGAGCGGGGAGCCAGGTAAGTATATTCATTTTGGAGGGCCCGGGCATATAGGGGGAATTTAATAGTCTCGGATAACCCCTTTAAACACTGCCTTGAAAAATGAAATAGAAATTAAACAAAAAGTATACAAAAGTTATAACTTTTCATTTAAAGAGTAATTAAACTTTTAAAATATAAAACTGTGAAACCCCTTTGACAAATCCTATATGTTGCATTACTTCTAGTCACATAGATACAATTTTATTGTAGCTGCTGTATTACTTTTATGACTCATAATAATGCTGCCTTTTGTGATATAGATATGTTATTCCATAGCACTATTTGATTTTCTTTCTCTACTTCCTTTTGCTAGGGTATACTTAGTCTGTCGAATCCTTGGTACATGTAATTTTCCACTCCGGCACAGTAAAGACCAGAGTAATATCAGAATACTCCTTTACTTTTGTCACTTTGTCATTTGCCTATAATGGTTATAATTAGAGTTGAGCGAACACCTGGATGTTCGGGTTCGAGAAGTTCGGCCGAACATCCCGGAAATGTTCGGGTTCGGGATCCGAACCCGATCCGAACTTCGTCCCGAACCCGAACCCCATTGAAGTCAATGGGGACCCGAACTTTTCGGCACTAAAAAGGCTGTAAAACAGCCCAGGAAAGAGCTAGAGGGCTGCAAAAGGCAGCAACATGTAGGTAAATCCCCTGCAAACAAATGTGGATAGGGAAATGAATTAAAATAAAAATTAAATAAATAAAAATTAACCAAAATCAATTGGAGAGAGGTTCCATAGCAGAGAATCTGGCTTCCCGTCACCCACCACTGGAACAGTCCATTCTCAGATATTTAGGCCCCGGCACCCAGGCAGAGGAGAGAGGTCCCGTAACAGAGAATCTGTCTTCATGTCAGCAGAGAATTAGTCTGCATGTCATAGCAGAGAATGAGGCTTCACGTCAGCCACCACTGCAACAGTCCATTGGCATATATTTAGGCCCAGCACCCAGGCAGAGGAGGGAGGTCCCGTAACAGAGAATCTGTCTTCATGTCAGCAGAGAATTAGTCTGCATGTCATAGCAGAGAATGAGGCTTCACGTCAGCCACCACTGCAACAGTCCATTGGCATATATTTAGGCCCAGCACACACACAGGCAGAGGAGAGAGGTCCCGTAACAGAGAATCTGGCTTCATGTCAGCAGAGAATCAGTCTGCATGTCATAGCAGAGAATGAGGCTTCACGTCAGCCACCACTGCAACAGTCCATTGGCATATATTTAGGCCCAGCACACACACAGGCAGAGGAGAGAGGTCCCGTAACAGAGAATCTGGCTTCATGTCAGCAGAGAATCAGTCTGCATGTCATAGCAGAGAATGAGGCTTCACGTCACCCACCACTGCAACAGTCCATTGGCATATATTTAGGCCTAGCACACAGGCAGAGCAGAGAGGTCCCGTAACAGACAATCTGGCTTCATGTCAGCAGAGAATCAGTCTGCATGTCATAGCAGAGAATGAGGCTTCACGTCACCCACCACTGCAACAGTCCATTGGCATATATTTAGGCCTAGCACACAGGCAGAGCAGAGAGGTCCCGTAACAGACAATCTGGCTTCATGACAGCAGAGAATTAGTCTGCATGTCATAGCAGAGAATGAGGCTTCACGTCAGCCACCACTGCAACAGTCCATTGGCATATATTTAGGCCCAGCACACACACAGGCAGAGGAGAGAGGTCCCGTAACAGAGAATCTGGCTTCATGTCAGCAGAGAATCAGTCTGCATGTCATAGCAGAGAATGAGGCTTCACGTCAGCCACCACTGCAACAGTCCATTGGCATATATTTAGGCCCAGCACACACACAGGCAGAGGAGAGAGGTCCCGTAACAGAGAATCTGGCTTCATGTCAGCAGAGAATCAGTCTGCATGTCATAGCAGAGAATGAGGCTTCACGTCAGCCACCACTGCAACAGTCCATTGGCATATATTTAGGCCCAGCACCCAGGCAGAGGAGGGAGGTCCCGTAACAGAGAATCTGTCTTCATGTCAGCAGAGAATTAGTCTGCATGTCATAGCAGAGAATGAGGCTTCACGTCAGCCACCACTGCAACAGTCCATTGGCATATATTTAGGCCCAGCACACACACAGGCAGAGGAGAGAGGTCCCGTAACAGAGAATCTGGCTTCATGTCAGCAGAGAATCAGTCTGCATGTCATAGCAGAGAATGAGGCTTCACGTCACCCACCACTGCAACAGTCCATTGGCATATATTTAGGCCTAGCACACAGGCAGAGCAGAGAGGTCCCGTAACAGACAATCTGGCTTCATGTCAGCAGAGAATCAGTCTGCATGTCATAGCAGAGAATGAGGCTTCACGTCACCCACCACTGCAACAGTCCATTGGCATATATTTAGGCCTAGCACACAGGCAGAGCAGAGAGGTCCCGTAACAGACAATCTGGCTTCATGACAGCAGAGAATTAGTCTGCATGTCATAGCAGAGAATGAGGCTTCACGTCAGCCACCACTGCAACAGTCCATTGGCATATATTTAGGCCCAGCACCCAGGCAGAGGAGAGAGGTCCCGTAACAGACAATCTGGCTTCATGTCAGCAGAGAATTAGTCTGCATGTCATAGCAGAGAATCAGGCTTCACGTCAGCCACCACTGCAACAGTCCATTGTCATAAATTTAGGCCCAGCACCCAGGCAGAGGAGAGAGGTCCCGTAACAGACAATCTGGCTTCATGTCAGCAGAGAATTAGTCTGCATGTCATAGCAGAGAATGAGGCTTCACGTCAGCCACCACTGCAACAGTCCATTGGCATATATTTAGGCCTAGCACACAGGCAGAGCAGAGAGGTCCCGTAACAGACAATCTGGCTTCATGACAGCAGAGAATCAGTCTGCATGTCATAGCAGAGAATCAGGCTTCACGTCAGCCACCACTGCAACAGTCCATTGTCATAAATTTAGGCCCAGCACCCAGGCAGAGGAGAGAGGTCCCGTAACAGAGAATCTGGCTTCATGTCAGCAGAGAATCAGTCTTCATATCATAGCAGAGAATCAGGCTTCACGTCACCCACCACTGTAAGAGTCAATTTTCATAAATTTAGGCCCAGAACCCAGGCAGAGGAGAAAGGTCCCGTAACAGACAATCTGGCTTCATGTCAGCAGAGAATCAGTCTTCATATCATAGCCTAGAATCAGGCTTCACGTCACCCACCACTGTAAGAGTCAATTTTCATAAATTTAGGCCCAGAACCCAGGCAGAGGAGAAAGGTCCCGTAACAGACAATCTGGCTTCATGTCAGCAGAGAATCAGTCTTCATATCATAGCAGAGAATCAGGCTTCACGTCACCCACCACTGCAACAGTCAATTGTCATAAATTTAGGCCCAGCACCCAGGCAGAGGAGAGAGCTCCCGTAACAGAGGATCTGGCTTCATGTCAGCAGAGAATCAGTCTGCATGTCATAGCAGAGAATGAGGCTTCACGTCACCCACCACTGCAACAGTCCATTGGCATATATTTAGGCCTAGCACACAGGCAGAGCAGAGAGGTCCCGTAACAGACAATCTGGCTTCATGTCAGCAGAGAATCAGTCTGCATGTCATAGCAGAGAATGAGGCTTCACGTCACCCACCACTGCAACAGTCCATTGGCATATATTTAGGCCTAGCACACATACAGAGCAGAGAGGTCCCGTAACAGACAATCTGGCTTCATGACAGCAGAGAATCAGTCTGCATGTCATAGCAGAGAATGAGGCTTCACGTCACCCACCACTGCAACAGTCCATTGGCATATATTTAGGCCTAGCACACAGGCAGAGCAGAGAGGTCCCGTAACAGACAATCTGGCTTCATGTCAGCAGAGAATCAGTCTGCATGTCATAGCAGAGAATGAGGCTTCACGTCACCCACCACTGCAACAGTCCATTGGCATATATTTAGGCCTAGCACACAGGCAGAGCAGAGAGGTCCCGTAACAGACAATCTGGCTTCATGACAGCAGAGAATCAGTCTGCATGTCATAGCAGAGAATGAGGCTTCACGTCACCCACCACTGCAACAGTCCATTGGCATATATTTAGGCCTAGCACACAGGCAGAGCAGAGAGGTCCCGTAACAGACAATCTGGCTTCATGTCAGCAGAGAATCAGTCTGCATGTCATAGCAGAGAATGAGGCTTCACGTCACCCACCACTGCAACAGTCCATTGGCATATATTTAGGCCTAGCACACAGGCAGAGCAGAGAGGTCCCGTAACAGACGATCTGGCTTCATGTCAGCAGAGAATCAGTCTGCATGTCATAGCAGAGAATCAGGCTTCACGTCAGCCACCACTGCAACAGTCCATGGTCATAAATTTAGGCCCAGCACCCAGGCAGAGGAGAGAGGTCCCGTAACAGACAATCTGGCTTCATGTCAGCAGAGAATTAGTCTGCATGTCATAGCAGAGAATCAGGCTTCATGTCAGCCACCACTGCAACAGTCCATTGGCATATATTTAGGCCTAGCACACAGGCAGAGGAGAGGTTCATTCAACTTTGGGTAGCATCGCAATATAATGGTAAAATGAAAATAAAAATAGGATTGAATGAGGAAGTGCCCTGGAGTCCAATAATATATGGTTATGGGGAGGTAGTTAATGTCTAATCTGGACAAGGGACGGACAGGTCCTGTGGGATCCATGCCTGGTTCATTTTTATGAACGTCAGCTTGTCCACATTGGCTGTAGACAGGCGGCTGCGTTTGTCTGTAATGACGCCCCCTGCCGTGCTGAATACACGTTCAGACAAAACGCTGGCTGCCGGGCAGGCCAGCACCTCCAAGGCATAAAAGGCTAGCTCTGGCCACGTGGACAATTTAGAGACCCAGAAGTTGAATGGGGCCGAACCATCAGTCAGTACGTGGAGGGGTGTGCACACGTACTGTTCCACCATGTTAGTGAAATGTTGCCTCCTGCTAACACGTTGCGTATCAGGTGGTGGTGCAGTTAGCTGTGGCGTGTTGACAAAAGTTTTCCACATCTCTGCCATGCTAACCCTGCCCTCAGAGGAGCTGGCCGTGACACAGCTGCCTTGGCGACCTCTTGCTCCTCCTCTGCCTTGGCCTTGGGCTTCCACTTGTTCCCCTGTGACATTTGGGAATGCTCTCAGTAGCGCGTCTACCAACGTGCGCTTGTACTCGCGCATCTTCCTATCACGCTCCAGTGCAGGAAGTAAGGTGGGCACATTGTCTTTGTAGCGTGGATCCAGCAGGGTGGCAACCCAGTAGTCCGCACAGGTTAAAATGTGGGCAACTCTGCTGTCGTTGCGCAGGCACTGCAGCATGTAGTCGCTCATGTGTGCCAGGCTGCCCAGGGGTAAGGACAAGCTGTCCTCTGTGGGAGGCGTATCGTCATCGTCCTGCCTTTCCCCCCAGCCACGCACCAGTGATGGACCCGAGCTGCGTTGGGTGCCACCCCGCTGTGACCATGCTTCATCCTCATCCTCCTCCACCTCCTCCTCATCCTCGTCCTCCTCGTCCTCCAGTAGTGGGCCCTGGCTGGCCACATTTGTACCTGGCCTCTGCTGTTGCAAAAAACCTCCCTCTGAGTCACTTCGAAGAGACTGGCCTGAAAGTGCTAAAAATGACCCCTCTTCCTCATCCTCCTCCTCCTCCTCCTGGGCCACCTCCTGTTCCATCATCGCCCTAAGTGTTTTCTCAAGGAGACATAGAAGTGGTATTGTAACGCTGATAACGGTGTCATCGCCACTGGCCATGTTGGTGGAGTACTCGAAACAGCGCAACAGGGCACACAGGTCTCGCATGGAGGCCCAGTCATTGGTGGTGAAGTGGTGCTGTTCTGTAGTGCGACTGACCCGTGCGTGCTGCAGCTGAAACTCCACTATGGCCTGCTGCTGCTCGCACAGTCTGTCCAGCATGTGCAAGGTGGAGTTCCACCTGGTGGGCACGTCGCATATGAGGCGGTGAGCGGGAAGGCCGAAGTTACGCTGTAGCGCAGACAGGCGAGCAGCGGCAGGATGTGAACGCCGGAAGCGCGAACAGACGGCCCGCACTTTATGCAGCAGCTCTGACATGTCGGGGTAGTTGTGAATGAACTTCTGCACCACCAAATTCAGCACATGCGCCAAGCAAGGGATGTGCGTCAAATTGGCTAGTCCCAGAGCTGCAACGAGATTTCGCCCATTATCACACACCACCAGGCCGGGCTTGAGGCTCACCGGCAGCAACCACTCGTCGGTCTGTTGTTCAATACCCCGCCACAACTCCTGTGCGGTGTGGGGCCTGTCCCCCAAACATATGAGTTTCAGAATGGCCTGCTGACGTTTACCCCGGGCTGTGCTGAAGTTGGTGGTGAAGGTGTGTGGCTGACTGGATGAGCAGGTGGAAGAAGAGGAGGAGGAAGCCGAGAAGGAGGAGGTGGCAACAGGAGGCAAAGAATGTTGCCCTGCGATCCTTGGCGGCGGCAGGACGTGCGCCAAACAGCTCTCCGCCTGGGGCCCAGCTGCCACTACATTTACCCAGTGTGCAGTTAGGGAGATATAGCGTCCCTGGCCGTGCTTACTGGTCCACGTATCTGTGGTTAGGTGGACCTTGCTACAGATGGCGTTGCGCAGTGCACACTTGATTTTATCGGATACTTGGTTGTGCAGGGAAGGCACGGCTCTCTTGGAGAAGTAGTGCCGGCTGGGAACAACATACTGTGGGACAGCAAGCGACATGAGCTGTTTGAAGCTGTCTGTGTCCACCAGCCTAAATGACAGCATTTCATAGGCCAGTAGTTTAGAAATGCTGGCATTCAGGGCCAGGGATCGAGGGTGGCTAGGTGGGAATTTACGCTTTCTATCAAATGTTTGTGAGATGGAGAGCTGAACGCTGGCGTGTGACATGGTTGAGACGCTTGGTGACGGAGGTGGTGGTGGTGGTGTTGGTGGTACATCCCCTGTTTGCTGGGCGGCAGGTGCCAACGTTCCTCCAGAGGCGGAGGAAGAGGCCGAGGCGGCAGCAGCAGAATAGGCCGAGGCGGCAGCAGCAGAAGAGGTAGCAGGGGGAGCCTGAGTGACTTCCTTGGTTTTAAGGTGTTTACTCCACTGCAGTTCATGCTTTGCATGCAGGTGCCTGGTCATGCAGGTTGTGCTCAGGTTCAGAACGTTAATGCCTCGCTTCAGGCTCTGATGGCACAGCGTGCAAACCACTCGGGTCTTGTCGTCAGCACATTGTTTGAAGAAGTGCCATGCCAGGGAACTCCTTGAAGCTGCCTTTGGGGTGCTCGGTCCCAGATGGCGGCGGTCAGTAGCAGGCGGAGTCTCTTGGCGGCGGGTGTTCTGCTTTTGCCCACTGCTCCCTCTTTTGCTACGCTGTTGGCTCGGTCTCACCACTGCCTCTTCCTCCGAACTGTGAAAGTCAGTGGCACGACCTTCATTCCATGTGGGGTCTAGGACCTCATCGTCCCCTGCATCGTCTTCCACCCAGTCTTGATCCCTGACCTCCTGTTCAGTCTGCACACTGCAGAAAGACGCAGCAGTTGGCACCTGTGTTTCGTCATCATCAGAGACATGCTGAGGTGGTATTCCCATGTCCTCATCATCAGGAAACATAAGTGGTTGTGCGTCAGTGCATTCTATGTCTTTCACCGCTGGGGAAGGGCTAGGTGGATGCCCTTGGGAAACCCTGCCAGCGGAGTCTTCAAACAGCATAAGAGACTGCTGCATAACTTGAGGCTGAGACAGTTTCCCTGGTATGCATGGGGGTGATGTGACAGACTGATGGGGTTGGTTTTCAGGCGCCATCTGTGCGCTTTCTGCAGAAGACTGGGTGGGAGATAATGTGAACGTGCTGGATCCACTGTCGGCCACCCAATTGACTAATGCCTGTACCTGCTCAGGCCTTACCATCCTTAGAACGGCATTGGGCCCCACCATATATCGCTGTAAATTCTGGCGGCTACTGGGACCTGAGGTAGTTGGTACACTAGGACGTGTGGATGTGGCAGAACGGCCACGTCCTCTCCCAGCACCAGAGGGTCCACTAACACCACCACGACCATGTCCACGTCCGCGTCCCTTACTAGATGTTTTTCTCATTGTTATGGTTCACCACAACAACAAATATATTATTTGGCCCAATGTATTGTATTCAAATTCAGCGGGATATAAATTTGAGGCCTAGTATTTAGGCGCTGGGTGACCGGTATGGATTTAGTGACAGAATTAGACTTGGAAATGCACAGAAGCGTGTGTGTGAAGTTATTCTGAATGACCCTATGTGCACCTTCAATATTATATACCCTTTTAGGGATAGATTTCAAATAGCTCTGATATAGCAGAAACCACTAAATTATGAAATTGCTAAATTGGGAATTGTACTTCAACCCAGAACAAAAAATGTGCTTTGACGGACACTAAATATCTTGCCCAGCAACAACAGTACAGCGGTGGGTAACGAGAGATTTAGAGGGATTTAAATTTGAGGCCTAGTATTTAGGCGCTGGGTGACAGGTATGGGTTTAGTGACAGAATTAGACTTGAAATACACAGTAGCGGGTGTGTGTGAAGTTATTCTGAATGACCCAATGTGCACCTTCAATATTATATACCCTTTTTGGGATAGATTTCAAATAGCTCTGATATAGCAGGAACCACTAAATTATGAAATTGCTAAATTGGGAATTGTACTTCAACCCAGAACAAAAAATGTGCTTTGACGGACACTAAATATCTTGCCCAGCAACAACAGTACAGCGGTGGGTAACGAGAGATTTAGAGGGATTTAAATTTGAGGCCTAGTATTTAGGCGCTGGGTCACCGGTATGGATTTAGTGACAGAATTAGACTTGGAAATGCACAGAAGCGTGTGTGTGAAGTTATTCTGAATGACCCTATGTGCACCTTCAATATTATATACCCTTTTAGGGATAGATTTCAAATAGCTCTGATATAGCAGAAACCACTAAATTATGAAATTGCTAAATTGGGAATTGTACTTCAACCCAGAACAAAAAATGTGCTTTGACGGACACTAAATATCTTGCCCAGCAACAACAGTACAGCGGTGGGTAACGAGAGATTTAGAGGGATTTAAATTTGAGGCCTAGTATTTAGGCGCTGGGTCACCGGTATGGATTTAGTGACAGAATTAGACTTGGAAATGCACAGAAGCGTGTGTGTGAAGTTATTCTGAATGACCCTATGTGCACCTTCAATATTATATACCCTTTTAGGGATAGATTTCAAATAGCTCTGATATAGCAGAAACCACTAAATTATGAAATTGCTAAATTGGGAATTGTACTTCAACCCAGAACAAAAAATGTGCTTTGACGGACACTAAATATCTTGCCCAGCAACAACAGTACAGCTGGTGGGTAACGAGAGATTTAGAGGGATTTAAATTTGAGGCCTAGTATTTAGGCGCTGGGTCACCGGTATGGATTTAGTGACAGAATTAGACTTGGAAATGCACAGAAGCGGTGTGTGTGAAGTTATTCTGAATGACCCTATGTGCACCTTCAATATTATATACCCTTTTAGGGATAGATTTCAAATAGCTCTGATATAGCAGAAACCACTAAATTATGAAATTGCTAAATTGGGAATTGTACTTCAACCCAGAACAAAAAATGTGCTTTGACGGACACTAAATATCTTGCCCAGCAACAACAGTACAGCGGTGGGTAACGAGAGATTTAGAGGGAATTAAATTTGAGGCCTAGTATTTAGGCGCTGGGTCACCGGTATGGATTTAGTGACAGAATTAGACTTGGAAATACACAGTAGCGGGTGTGTGTGAAGTTATTCTGAATGACCCTATGTGCACCTTCAATATTATATACCCTTTTAGGGATAGATTTCAAATAGCTCTGATATAGCAGAAACCACTAAATTATGAAATTGCTAAATTGGGAATTGTACTTCAACCCAGAACAAAAAATGTGCTTTGACGGACACTAAATATCTTGCCCAGCAACAACAGTACAGCGGTGGGTAACGAGAGATTTAGAGGGAATTAAATTTGAGGCCTAGTATTTAGGCGCTGGGTCACCGGTATGGATTTAGTGACAGAATTAGACTTGGAAATGCACAGAAGCGGGTGTGTGTGAAGTTATTCTGAATGACCCTATGTGCACCTTCAATATTATATACCCTTTTAGGGATAGATTTCAAATAGCTCTGATATAGCAGAAACCACTAAATTATGAAATTGCTAAATTGGGAATTGTACTTCAACCCAGAACAAAAAATGTGCTTTGACGGACACTAAATAACTTTCCCAGCTACAACAGGACAACGGTAACGAGAGATTTAGAGGGATTTAAATTTGAGGCCTAGTATTTAGGCGCTGGGTGACAGGTATGGGTTTAGTGACAGAATTAGACTTGGAAATACACAGTAGCGGGTGTGTGTGAAGTTATTCTGAATGACCCTATGTGCACCTTCAATATTATATACCCTTTTAGGGATAGATTTCAAATAGCTCTGATATAGCAGAAACCACTAAATTATGAAATTGCTAAATTGGGAATTGTACTTCAACCCAGAACAAAAAATGTGCTTTGACGGACACTAAATATCTTGCCCAGCAACAACAGTACACCGGTGGGTAACGAGAGATTTAGAGGGAATTAAATTTGAGGCCTAGTATTTAGGCGCTGGGTCACCGGTATGGATTTAGTGACAGAATTAGACTTGGAAATACACAGTAGCGGGTGTGTGTGAAGTTATTCTGAATGACCCTATGTGCACCTTCAATATTATATACCCTTTTAGGGATAGATTTCAAATAGCTCTGATATAGCAGAAACCACTAAATTATGAAATTGCTAAATTGGGAATTGTACTTCAACCCAGAACAAAAAATGTGCTTTGACGGACACTAAATATCTTGCCCAGCAACAACAGTACAGCGGTGGGTAACGAGAGATTTAGAGGGAATTAAATTTGAGGCCTAGTATTTAGGCGCTGGGTCACCGGTATGGATTTAGTGACAGAATTAGACTTGGAAATGCACAGAAGCGGTGTGTGTGAAGTTATTCTGAATGACCCTATGTGCACCTTCAATATTATATACCCTTTTTAGGGATAGATTTCAAATAGCTCTGATATAGCAGGAACCACTAAATTATGAAATTGCTAAATTGGGAATTGTACTTCAACCCAGAACAAAAAATGTGCTTTGACGGGCACTAAATAACTTTCCCAGCTACAACAGGACAACGGTAACGAGAGATTTAGAGGGATTTAAATTTGAGGCCTAGTATTTAGGCGCTGGGTGACAGGTATGGGTTTAGTGACAGAATTAGACTTGGAAATACACAGTAGCGGGTGTGTGTGAAGTTATTCTGAATGACCCTATGTGCACCTTCAATATTATATACCCTTTTAGGGATAGATTTCAAATAGCTCTGATATAGCAGAAACCACTAAATTATGAAATTGCTAAATTGGGAATTGTACTTCAACCCAGAACAAAAAATGTGCTTTGACGGACACTAAATATCTTGCCCAGCAACAACAGTACAGCGGTGGGTAACGAGAGATTTAGAGGGAATTAAATTTGAGGCCTAGTATTTAGGCGCTGGGTCACCGGTATGGATTTAGTGACAGAATTAGACTTGGAAATACACAGTAGCGGGTGTGTGTGAAGTTACTCTGAATGACCCTATGTGCACCTTCAATATTATATACCCTTTTTGGGATAGATTTCAAAGAGCTCTGATATAGCAGGAACCACTAAATTATGAAATTGCTAAATTGGGAATTGTATTTCAACCCAGAACAAGAAATGTGCTTGAACGGACACTAAATAACTCGCCCAGCTACAGCACTAGGGACAGATTTAGCTGGATATAAATTTGAGGCCTAGTATTTAGGCGCTGGGTGACCGGTATGGATTTAGTGACAGAATTAGACTGGGATATGGCCAAAAAATGAACAGACTATTGCTGGTTAAATGCACTTGGTGTGACAGCTTCACCCTGATGTAGGCTTTAGCCAAAAAACAACCACACCATTGAGGGTTAAATGCACTTGGTGACAGGCGCAGCTTGCCCCTGATTTTGTATATGGCCAAAAAATGAACAGACTATTGCTGGTTAAATGCACTTGGTGTGACAGCTTCACCCTGATGTAGGCTTTAGCCAAAAAACAACCACACCATTGAGGGTTAAATGCACTTGGTGACAGGCGCAGCTTGCCCCTGATTTTGTATATGGCCAAAAAATGAACAGACTATTGCTGGTTAAATGCACTTGGTGTGACAGCTTCACCCTGATGTAGGCTTTAGCCAAAAAACAACCACACCATTGAGGGTTAAATGCACTTGGTGACAGGCGCAGCTTGCCCCTGATTTTGTATATGGCCAAAAAATGAACAGACTATTGCTGGTTAAATGCACTTGGTGTGACAGCTTCACCCTGATGTAGGCTTTAGCCAAAAAACAACCACACCATTGAGGGTTAAATGCACTTGGTCGCAGCTTGTGCTGGCGCACCACAAGACACAAAATGGCCGCCGATCACCCCAGAAAAATGAGACTGACAAACGGTCTGTGCAGCCTAAAAACAGTGAGCAATTGAGGATCAGCAGCTCAATGATCCACAGCTGCAGATCGATCAGTTAATCAAGTCCTTTGGAGGAGTTAATCTGCCTAATCTCGCCCTACTGTCGCAGCCGCAACCTCTCCCTACGCTAATCAGAGCAGAGTGACGGGCGGCGCTATGTGACTCCAGCTTAAATAGAGGCTGGGTCACATGGTGCTCTGGCCAATCACAGCCATGCCAATAGTAGGCATGGCTGTGATGGCCTCTTGGGGCAAGTAGTATGACGCTTGTTGATTGGCTGCTTTGCAGCCTTTCAAAAAGCGCCAAGAAAGCGTCACAAAAGCGCGAAGAAAGCGACGAACACCGAACCCGAACCCGGACTTTTACGAAAATGTCCGGGTTCGGGTCCGTGTCACGGACACCCCAAAATTCGGTACGAACCCGAACTATACAGTTCGAGTTCGCTCATCCCTAGTTATAATAAAACTACAATAGCCATCTCTTTTTTGTTAGAATGTCAGCTCAGCATTTTTCATTCTGTCATGTTATCTCCTCTCTGCATAAGTAACCAGCTGAAGGACATTGAAGTCTTAGATTGCAAATTCTAATACATTTATAATTAAGAAAATGTGATAAACTCTTTACATTGACTTTGGTTGATATCATAAGGCTCAGTTGGGGTATAAGAAAAAACAAAAAAAATGGTTTGTCATATTTTTTCACCAGTTTTTTTTATATATTCAGTTATTTTACATTCCTTGTCAGGTGATCATTACATAGATTCAACAAAAACCTTTTAGAGCATTGATCAATGAGAAAATATAATTCAATATACTATAGCCTTAAAATAGCACTTGACCCATGAATATCCTCGCTGGTAGAATGGGCTATGACAACGGCCACCTCCAGATGATTACACAAGAGTGATACAAAGTTTGAGGGCATGTGAGAAGGATTTAGCAAGATGTACAGGCAATCTGTAGGGATGAAGTGAAAACATGGAGATGAATCAGGTCAGTCCACATGTAATTCCCCTGTGGTTGTGCTGCACACTTACTGTCAGGCCCCCTCACAGATTACAGCTAATTGCTGAAGAAACTGGAATACTTATTGTCAACGTATCGTCTAACAAGTAGGCAAAGCCCAGAGTACAAGATGAAACCCATTTAATTTACAAATGAAACAATAATTTTGAAAATAAATGCATGGAATCCACCACCAATAATGCGGAATACACAATACTTCTCCTACGCATTTTGTCTTTGAGACCTGATTGCAAATAGTGCCTTCTTAAAGAAATAGAAGACACATCAGGATGTTGTACAAGTGACCAGATACATCTTTATTTTGGGGACTGAAATCAGAATGACTGTCTGAATCCAGCCTTACATTAGTCTTTATGTCAGGCTAAAGGCTAGATGGACTAGAAGCTTCCCTTCTAAGATTATTAAGAGGCAAGTTATACAGAAGCTTGGTTTCCATATAGCAGCAGTAGAGTAGTAGAGAGGCAGTTAAACATGGCAGTTCTCAGCTTTTGCAGCTTTCACATCTTGTTGTAAGTTGCGTGGTACACTACCATCCAGGGTTACCAACCTTTCCTTACATTTTTTTCTGGACAACTGAACTAAAAATCATGGACAGCCCAAAATAATTATGGACATACACCCTATCACTTTTTAGAGGCTGTGCCACATTCCATGCCTTTAAAATGTCCTAAACATAATGCCCTTGAATAACAAACACCACAAAATTAAACAAATGTAACGACTATGTGACTAACCTGGCATCTTCTCCGCCGGCTGCTTATGTGCTAGGATCTAGCACCATCTGTCAGCTCCACCATGCTTTGATGCAGACCCTAAACAGTGCAGGGGGTTCATTAATCAATGCCTAGGTCGCTTCTTTAATGTTGCACCTTACAGGAGAAGCCCTGGCTTGGATCAACCCACTCTGGGAGAGGAGTTACCCAATCGTTATGAATCTACAGGCTTTCTGTAGGGTGTTTGATGAACCAGGATCAGGGCTGTCTTTAATATTGATTGGACCCTGGGCAAGTATTTACTTACAGTAGGCCCCCTGGATCCCACCTTCCCACACACTAGCATCACGCCCTTCACCACAACACACACACACAAAAACACACACCTGGTAGAGTAGTAGACTTTAATAATGATGAGTGGTCACTAGAGGTGTTCTTTGGCAGCAATATAAATACTGCCTTTTTTCTGAAAGGCCAGTGTTTACATAAAAAATCTTGCAGAGACATGCTATAGACACCAGAACTATTACATTTAGCTGTTGCCATGTGGCCTCATTTATGTGGGGTTGAACTCAATCCCATTAAAAAGAAGGGTTAGAGAGCATGCATTGTCTATTAATGCGGCAGGAGAGGAGGAGGATGCCACACAGTTGAAGACCTTGGCAAGGCATTTTTAAGACAAACATGACTCAGATGGATCCTTATTACGGATCAGAGGAATTGATCGAGTGGTTATTCCAAAGAGAGGAGGTAATTGGCAGAAATTGTTGGCTCAGCAAGATACCAAATGGATTTTTCTTCTAAATACCGTCTCCCCCTGTGGCCTCAATGAGGGCATAAGTTATGCCCCATTCATTCAGATAACGTTTTTGGTCTGGGGTGATTTTGTGTTCTGTTTCCTGTGCCTTCGACTCTACTATTCTGTGGTGCCCTGCGGTCTGGTTGTCCAAACCGACATGTAGTTGTGTTTCTTTTAACAGTTTTTTTTAGCACTTTTCCTTTTGTATAAAATTATGTCTTTTTTAACAGTTTGTATACATAGGCTACTAATCACTCATGGCCACTTGTATATATTCCAGATTTGGGGACATTTTTGAGCTTGGATGGGGATGCTGAGATGTGGAGGGAGGACCTTTTTACTTCTGCTTGTGATGTGGTGTTTTGGCCTATGGGATTTTTGTCTGATGATGGGGCCCATATGTTTCTCTTATGTCTATATTTTACATCTATATATTTATGTTTATACAATTGAGGCTATAACTAACATGGGATGTACAGAACTGATATGACCAACATTTGGATATGTTTTAATTTCACTCCTAACACGTATTTTATGAATTTATTTCACTGCATGTCACTTTATCACTTGCACTTTGCACTTTTTATTGCACTGGCACTTTTTTGTATCACCTATTGTTTCTCTAAGATTATTTTAGAATCTTGACCAACATTTTACTATTAAGTACTTATATATATCACAATGAACTTATATTTGTTTATTTATTATAAGTATAATTTACACTTGTGCACTTTATTGTGTATAACGTGTCTTAAGAAGTCATCATTGTTGTACGTGTATTCACTTATGAGCATTGATGCCATTTAGCTGTTGGTCATCTATGCAAATGAATTTGCTAGTATGTTGTGCATTTGGCACGATTTACAATGTACTCTATCATTTAAGATGTATTACTATTGTATTATATGCCAATTGTGTTGATATCACCTTTCATCACAACGTATTTATAATATTATACCTATATAGACATATGTTCGCAGCGATATTCTGTCCTCCCTTTAGTGAGATGGTCAGATATTTGTGTGCGATCATGTGACTCTCCTGGGCGAGGTCTCACGCGATTTGCTGCTAAGTGACATCACAGTCATGTGACTGCAGTCAGGTGAATTCTTCTTGTGCGTAATCACACGCGATTAGCCACTGAGTGACCAGTGACGCTACACTGTGGGATGGCTATTTGTGGTCATGTGACCGTGATGATAGGTGATCTGTCTCTCGGGATCTCGTCCGAGATAAGCGGAGTTGATCTATTGGTCCCTCCACATGTGTCCCACATATTCAATTCGTATCTGGGTATATAGTGTGGCCGAGTGTTCAAATCAGATACGCCCCTTGAAGAAGCGGAGCGAAACATGCGCCGGGGTGCGCTCACAGCTGACTAAGGGTTGATTGTACCATTTCCCAGGTATTTTCTGTCCCTTTCCCTTTTATCTGCCTGTAGTTTATACATCCACAGATTGTTTCCTAACTGGTACCCTATGTGGATGTTTGCATATAGGGCATATGGGATTATGAGATAGTCCCCTGGAGATTATTGGTATACTTTGCTATTGCTCTTTTGTCCTTGTATTGAGCAAGATTAGATGTTGGGATCTTGCACCTTGTTAATCAGCAGGTGAGCTACTTCTCGCAGCGCTTACCTGCATTGCTGCTTAACTTTTTTATTATTTTGTCTTGATTCATGTGTTGTTGTAATTATTAATTACCTAATAAAGTTTTTCATATTTTTTGCATGTGTGTCCCTACGGGGCACCAATGTTTATGCAAATATCGATAAATTAATATTCATAAATAGGAGGAGCCGTCTATTGATGACTCTGCCTATTTATACCTATATATAACAATACAATGCTTTGACTATACTTTGCCTTACACTAATCACTACGCTAGCTGCATGCGCCTTACTAAACTAGCTATCGTTAATAACCACACATTACACAGATAGTTACAATACACTAACAATACAGCACTAAATATACAGTACTCAACTACACTACACGTTCCCAAATTCCACCCATAAACTAACTATACAGTTCACACATACACATATTAACAGCCCACCCACCTGGTTCTATTTACTATCCCTATGGGGTACGACGAGGGTTAACAGTGGTCTTACAGGGGTGTAAGCAGACCACAAACATAAGTAGATCAAGGAAGGGTTAACAATGGGGGTGATCAGGGCTGTACAGCAATGCAGGGGTTAATACCCTGCAAGTGTACAGTGAGGGGGTGTGTGGCAGGGCAGGGCAGCATGCAGGGGTTCTGTGCTGTAGGGGTATGCAGGGGTTGCCATCAGGGGTGTAGGTCAGGGGTTATTGCAATGGGATGTGTTGGTGGCAGGGAAGGGGTTATAGGGGGTATGTGAGGGGTAGATAGAGGCTAGACAGGTAGATACTTAATCCTTCCAGAGTTAGTAGGCCTTTTCCATTTGGTCATCATGTAGCTGCTCTCTCCCATGTGTCTCTGATTCTAGTCTGGTTGCAAGAGACCGTCTTCCTTGCTTGGGGCTCCTATATCAGCCTCAGAAACAGCCCACCTCCCCCCTCCTCAGGGATGTGACATCATAGTGTGCCTTCCTCAAATCCCAAGAGTCCTCCCCCCTAGTCCAAAAATGCTGGGAGTAGAAGCATGGCCATGGGGCAGTGGATGTCTTTGGTTAGAAAGCCCCCTGACAAACGGTGCCAGAGAGTCTGATTGTTTGGGCCTGAACAAAAGAGGACTAGATACGAATCAGCTGTTATCCTACAGGCTATCAGCACAAGTTTCACTCTAAACATGGGGGATGAACTGTTGATAAGAGTTCATAGGGAATTGAATACACTTCCCTCTACATATATACATATATATATATATATATATATATATACTTATTTGGAAGCACATATTTTCCACAGGGGCCACAATGAGTCCCTGTAGACCACTAGGGGCAGACGTGCGCAGATGCTGGGCACATCTGCGTACATCGTCCTATGACGTGGCAGTCAGTGCATGCATATATATCACACATACACGCACGTATTTGCATGCATGTATGGATATATATATGCATACGTCTCAACCCTTCCTCAACAAGACCATATCATCCAGTGTCTTCTTTCCTGTGGTTTTCAGTCCCTCAGCCTTCCATGTCTGCTGCTGCACCAGAACCCATGCAGGTTGACCGAGTCGGGCTGACTGATGAAGAACGTAATCACGGTAATACAAGAGGGCTTTGCTTCTATTGTGGCAGAGCTGGACATCTTCTTTGCTCCTGGCCTCTGAATCCGGGAAAAATTTGAACCTAGGATCTGTCGGGGAGGTAACCCTATGTGAAGACAATTCCTTTCCCCCTCTGATTCTCCTGGTAATACTGTCATTAGGAGATGTTTGATTCATGGAGACTGGGCTTCTGGATTCTGGAGCAGTGGATCGTCATCAGATTCATGTTCGACACCTGCAGACAGGGGCATAAACATAGAAACATAGAAACATAGAATGTGTCGGCAGATAAGAACCATTTGGCCCATCTAGTCTGCCCAATATATCTGAATCCTATGAATAGTCCCTGGCCCTATCTTATATGAAGGATAGCCTTATGCCTATCCCATGCATGCTTAAACTCCTCCACTGTATTTGCCGCTACCACTTCTGCAGGAAGGCTATTCCATGCATCCACTACTCTCTCATTAAAGTAATACTTCCTTATATTACTTTTAAACCTTTGCCCCTCTAATTTAAAACTGTGTCCTCTTGTGGTAGTTTTTCTTCTTTTAAATATGCTCTCCTCCTTTACCGAGTTGATTCCCTTTATGTATTTAAAAGTTTCTATCATATCCCCTCGGTCTCTTCTTTCTTCCAAGCTATACATATTAAGGTCTTTTAACCTTTCCTGGTAAGTTTTATCCTGCAATCCATGGACCAGTTTAGTAGCTCTTCTCTGAACTCTCTCTAGAGTATCTATATCCTTCTGGAGATATGGCCTCCAGTACTGCTCACAATACTCCAAGTGAGGTCTCACCAGTGTTCTGTACAGCGGCATAAGCACTTCACTCTTTCTACTGCTTATACCTCTCCCTATACAGCCAAGCATTCTGCTGGCATTTCGTGCTGCTTTATTACATTGTCTTCCCACCTTTAAGTCTTCTGAAATAATTACTCCTAAATCCCTTTCCTCAGATACTGAGGTCAGGACTGTGTCAAATATTCTATATTCTGCCCTTGGGTTTTTACGCCCCAGGTGCATTATCTTGCACTTATCCACATTAAATTTCAGTTGCCAGAGTTCTGACCATTCTTCTAGTTTTCCTAAATCCTTTTCCATTTGGCGTTTCCCTCCAGGAACATCAACCCTGTTACATATCTTTGTGTCATCAGCAAAAAGACAAACCTTACCATCGAGGCCTTTTGCAATATCACTTATGAAGATATTAAACAAAATTGGTCCCAGTACAGATCCCTGTGGAATCCCACTGGTAACATGACCTTGTTTTGAATGTTCTCCATTGACTACAACCCTCTGTTGTCTGTCACTCAGCCACTGCCTAATCCACTCAACAATATGGGAGTCCATGCTCAATGACTGCAGTTTATTGATAAGTCTTCTATGTGGGACAGTGTCAAAAGCCTTACTAAAATCTAGATATGCGATGTCTACTGCACCTCCACCGTCTATTATTTTAGTCACCCAGTCAAAAAAATCTATAAGATTTGTTTGACATGATCTCCCTGAAGTAAACCCATGCTGTTTTTCATCTTGCAATCCATGGGATTTTAGATGTTCCACAATCCTATCCTTTAATAGGGTTTCCATTAATTTGCCTACTATTGATGTCAGACTCACTGGTCTATAGTTGCTCGATTCCTCCTTACTACCTTTCTTGTGAATGGGCACGACATTTGCCAATTTCCAATCTTCCGGGATGACTCCTGTTACTAATGATTGGTTAAATAAATCTGTTAACGGTTTTGCCAGCTCACCACTAAGCTCTAGTGGCAGACCATGTGACTGCTATGGGGCCCAGGGCAAGAGGGGGCCCAGTCTTAGTTGGGATTATCTTCTCTTCTGGAGGTGAAAACTTGGTCAGGACTCTACCCTCTAACAACTTTTAGCAAATGAGGCAGTGGAAAAATGGCCCAAGGATCATTGAATAGGGTTTAGGCAGTGTGGGGGGGCCTGGTTGATCCTTGCTTTGGGGCCCTTATTTCTCTATGTACTCCATTGCCTGCAGAGTCCTTTGAAGTTATTGTCCGTCGATAGAAGGGCTTTATCTAAGTCCATACAGTTCATTACTGAACCTGTAAAATTACAGGTGGGAGCGTTTCATACTGAAGAGATTTAGTTCCTGATCCTCTCCTCCTGGGACCTTCGTGGCTTCATGTTCATGAACCTGTTCTTGACCAGAGAGGTGATTCATTAGGGACAGTGCTGTCTTGGGAAGTGTCTTTCTTCTGTTTAGCTGACACGGTTCTCTCGGGTACCATCCAATCTCCAGGGTCTCCTAGCAGCCTACTATGCTTATGTGGGTGTCTTTGACAAGAAAAAGGCTGAGATGCTACCTCCTCACAGATTTTATGACTGTCCTATTGATTTGGTTCTGGGTTTCTCATCTCCTTGTGGACACATCTATCCCTTGTCATCAGCAGAGACTCAATTCATGTCTGAGTATACCGACTCACCATGTGACGCAGACAGTATGCTGCAGCGGCCCACTGACACTACCGAACAGCAATTACACTGGTTAGTTATCTTCCCTAGCACTTTGGGGTAATGATATGGGGCACGTAAGTATCTCTCACTCTGATAATAATTGACTGAGCAGTATCTATTTGGCATCTCATGTGAGGACGTATACCATTTATATACATTTGAATGTGAGGGGATTATATGGCTAATAGGCCCAACTTTATTATTGTTTTCTATTTGCTGAATTAGTGTCTCATCAAATTTCATTACTAACTCATGACTAACCAGTGTTGCAAAGAAATTGCTAGACACTAGGTCGGATTATTCATGTGAAAAACTTTTTGGATGTTTATTTAAACACTGCATGTGTGTCCCCTGATGAGCCCATGTAATGCATTGGGCTCTCTCAAGGTCCTTTGATGCTACTGATCGGGAGGAGGAGCCTCAACACATCATTCATCCCACAAAAATTGCTGTTTGTCCTGTGAAGTTGTCTGAGATTCCTCCCGGAAAGACTTCTGTTGCGCAGAACGGTCATGCAGGACAATGAAAGACTTTCAAGTTCATCGACGGTTCATCACTGCCGGTCCATCATGTGCCTGTCCAAGCAACGTCCAGCAGGCCCCTTTCTTCCTCTTCCTGTTAGCCAAAAGCAGGAGTAGGTACAAATATTTCCTTCGCATGTCATCTCTGTTTTGGATCCACACCTGCTTTTGCCTTACAAATACTGATCAATTACTGACCAAATATAAATGCGTTTTTGTAGGACTGCGCTGCTCCTATTTTTCAGTAAGTGCTACTTCTAATTCAGAGCCATCCACATGTGTGAGCATAGGAAAACATCGACTTCCACAAGTATCCTTCTTTTTCTCAATGGACACTTCTGTGGAACATCAAACAATCACACCAAAAGTGAAGCATTGTCTCTAAGAGTCAAATAAAAAGGAATTTATTGTACTCACAAACATATTTGAAAAAAAAGCATTTCAAAGAGGATGAGCACCCTCATAATCCTGCCCCGACCCGGGTTTCACTCCAAGCTTCGTCAGGGGCATACACTCCACCCACTTTAGGGATGTCTTTAAATACACAAATAGATCCCACCTCTACCACACGTTATAGATTCACATAATTAGCATTCAATATAAAATTATAAAAAACTTAAAAAATCCATACATTCATATCATCAAATTTGCCATAGTATTAAACTCTTTCCATAAGTCCTCCCGCCAATAAAACCAGCAGCCATTCCTGTTATCCACCTTCTCGATATAACCTAACTCATACACTAATATCCTCTCTTCATTCATAAATTTCTTCCACTACGTCATCCTCCATGGAATGTGGTCACATGGTACATTCTAACCTATCCCTTGCTACACCTCCTCTATTCATCCATAGAGGTCTTTTTTCCTCGATCCTTCTGCCGATAAGGTACCTCACTATTTTTTCTACCAATACTTTCTCATATTAGGCATGGTTTGTAACTCCACATTTAACCCCTGAAGTTGTAGCGTATCCAATTTATACATCCATTCAACCTCACATCGGTTGATTTGCGCAATAGGGTCTCCTCCCCGCCAGTATGGCTTTACTAATTCAATGCCGACAAATACTAAGCCACTCAGATTTTTTGGATGAACCTTTTCAAAATGTTTGTCTCCAACCCCTTTTTAATATTCCTAATATGTTCTTGTATTCTCGTCTTCAATTTTCTCATCGTCCGGCCTACATTTTGGAGGGAACAAGGGCACTCCAAAAGGTAGACCACACCAGTATTTTCACATGTAATTTCTCCTTTTATTTCAAAATCTTGATTTCACTTGTTCGAGTGCACAGTCTGTGTTCCCCTCTGTTTACTCTTTGGTCCTAATTTTACATGGAGGACAAAAACCACATCCTGTAAATGTATTCCCTTTTTTCTTTAAAGATTTTTAGGGATAGAACTATGTACACAGTGATTCCGGAGATTTGGGGCTTTTTTATATTTACCTCCAGACAGTTCTGGATTTCATTCCCTAATACCGGATAATTTTTTAGGACCACCCAGTTTTTTCTAACAGCGTTTTTAATGAGGCCTGCATTGATATTATATTGAGTAAGGAAAGCGAAGCAAAAATATTTATTTTATTTTTCTTAATAATCCTATTTTCTTTCATTATTTTTACCTTCCTCTATACTTTTATTACACTCAGCTAACTCTTCCCTCAAATATCTCTTCTTTAGCGCTCCTGAATTGCCTGACTCTGCTCCCTGAAATCATAAACTTTTGTACAATTGCAATAAATTCTTTTATTTTGCCCCTTAGGTATGGTTTTTAACCAAGGGTCATAATGACAACGGGTGGTATCAATGCAAGCTTTGACGTCTGTCTCTTTAAAAAAGTCTTTGTTTTCAGGCAAGAAGTTAATAGATACATTGCTGATATCACTGGTAAATTTTAGATTCCAATCGTTCCTATTCAATTTAGTAATAAACTCCTCCAAACCCAGTTTTTCTCCCTTCCATATAAGCAGGCAGTCTTCTACTGTATATACCGCCACCATACAATCAATTCACCATATTGTGTTTTCTTTCAACAGAGATGTTTTTTTTTACTCTCTTTCTCCCAAAGAGCCATAAACAAATTTGCGAAACTGGGGGCGAATTTTGCCCCTATCGCCTTCTCAGTCCGCTGTAAAAAATAAGTATTATCAAACCAAAAGTAATTATGACAGAGACAGAAATCAACACAATCAAGAATGAATTCCCCTTGTTTCTTTGACATTAGAGGATAATTTTTAAATTCCTCCTCAATACGGACATATTTGATTTTAGAGCTAACTTTATACGTGAAGAGTCAGTTTTTTCCACAAACTGTGAACAGAAGAAGAGTAATGGTTTGGAAGAATTGTTTTTTGAATTGGAGTGAGATTTGATTAGGGAAATAAGAACTTCCTTGGATATTTTGTCATTGGAAAAATATCTATCTGAAGACAAAATCCCAGAAGGATTAAGGTGGCAGCTACCACTAAATTCTGAAGAAAGTATTGATTTGGAAGAGTGGGAAAAATGTATAAATGATTGTGGTATTAAGGTTATAAGATTTATTATTTGCAAGCTGAAAAACAAACCTGTCTTCAACAATTTTTGAAACCTTACAAAGATCAAAAGGAATATGTTGATTTATGTAGTAAGTGCCAAACTAGTATAGTGAAAATAGAAATGGAGGTCAAGAGCAAAAAAACAAAAAAAGTTCCTTAACCACTTAAGGACCACAGGTTTATACCCCCCTAGTGACCAGGCCCTTTTTTACAAATCGGCACTCCACAACTTTAGCGGTTTATTGCTCGGTCATGCAACTTACCACCCAAATGAATTTTACCTCCTTTTCTTCTCACTAATAGAGCTTTCATTTGGTGGTATTTTATTGCTGCTGACATTTTTACTTTTTTTGTTATTAATCGAAATTTAACGATTTTTTTGCAAAAAAATGACATTTTTCACTTTCAGCTGTAAAATTTTGCAAAAAAAACGACATCCATATATACATTTTTCACCAAATTTATTGTTCTACATGTCTTTGATAAAAAAAAAATGTTTGGGCAAAAAAAAAATGGTTTGGGTAAAAGTTATAGCATTTACAAACTATGGTACAAAAATGTGAATTTCCGCTTTTTGAAACAGCTCTGACTTTCTGAGCACCTGTCATGATTCCTGAGGTTCTACAATGCCCAAACAGTAGAAAACCCCCACAAATGACCCCATTTCGGAAAGTAGACACCCTAAGGTATTCGCTGATGGGCATAGTGAGTTCATAGAACTTTTTATTTTTTGTCACAAGTTAGCGGAAAATGATGATGATTTTATTTTTTTTATTTTTTCTTACAAAGTCTCATATTCCACTAACTTGCGACAAAAAATAAAAAATTCTAAAAACTTGCCATGCCCCTCACAGAATACCTTGGGGTGTCTTCTTTCCAAAATGGGGTCACTTGTGGGGTAGTTATACTGCCCTGGCAATTTAGGGGCCCAAATGTGTGAGAAGAACTTTGCAATCAAAATGTGTAAAAAATGACCGGTGAAATCCGAAAGGTGCACTTTGGAATATGTGCCCCTTTGCCCACCTTGGCAGCAAAAAAGTGTGACACATCTGGTATCGCCGTACTCAGGAGAAGTTGGGGAATGTGTTTTGGGGTGTCATTTTACATATACCCATGCTGGGTGAGAAAAATATCTTGGTCAAATGCCAACTTTGTATAAAAAAATGGGAAAAGTTGTCTTTTGCCAAGATATTTCTCTCACCCAGCATGGGTATATGTAAAATGACACCCCAAAACACATTCCCCAACTTCTCCTGAGTACGGCGATACCAGATGTGTCACACTTTTTTGCTGCCAAGGTGGGCAAAGGGGCACATATTCCAAAGTGCACCTTTCAGATTTTGCAGGCCATTTTTTACACATTTTGATTGCAAGGTACTTCTCACACATTTGGGCCCCTAAATTGCCAGGGCAGTATAACTACGCCACAAGTGACCCCATTTTGGAAAGAAGACACCCCAAGGTATTCCGTGAGGGGCATGGCGAGTTCCTAGAATTTTTTATTTTTTGTCACAAGTTAGCGGAAAATGATGATTTTTTTTTTTTTCTCTTTTTTCCTTACAAAGTCTCATATTCCACTAACTTGCGACAAAAAATAAAAAATTCTAGGAACTCGCCATGCCCCTCACGGAATACCTTGGGGTGTCTTCTTTCCAAAATGGGGTCACTTGTGGCGTAGTTATACTGCCCTGGCAATTTAGGGGCCCAAATGTGTGAGAAGTACTTTGCAATCAAAATCTGTAAAAAAATGACCAGTGAAATCCGAAAGGTGCACTTTGGAATATGTGCCCCTTTGCCCACCTTGGCATCAAAAAAGTGTCACACATCTGGTATCGCCGTACTCAGGAGAAGTTGGGGAATGTGTTTTGGGGTGTCATTTTACATATACCCATGCTGGGTGAGAGAAATATCTTGGCAAAAGACAACTTTTCCCATTTTTTTATACAAAGTTGGCATTTGACCAAGATATTTTTCTCACCCAGCATGGGTATATGTAAAATGACACCCCAAAACACATTCCCCAACTTCTCCTGAGTACGGCGATACCAGATGTGTCACACTTTTTTGCTGCCAAGGTGGGCAAAGGGGCACATATTCCAAAGTGCACCTTTCGGATTTTGCAGGGCATTTTTTACAGATTTTGATTGCAAAGTACTTCTCACACATTTGGGCCCCTAAATTGCCAGGGCAGTATAACTACGCCACAAGTGACCCCATTTTGGAAAGAAGACACCCCAAGGTATTCCGTGAGGGGCATGGCGAGTTCCTAGAATTTTTTATTTTTTGTCGCAAGTTAGTGGAATATGAGACTTTGTAAGGAAAAAAGAAAAAAAATGAAAAATCATCATTTTCCGCTAACTTGTGACAAAAAATAAAACATTCTAGGAACTCGCCGTGCCCCTCACGGAATACCTTGGGGTGTCTTCTTTCCAAAATGGGGTCAATTGTGGCGTAGTTATACTGCCCTGGCAATTTAGGGGCCCAAATGTGTAAGAAGTACCTTGCAATCAAAATGTGTAAAAAATGGCCGGGGAAATCCGAAAGGTGCACTTTGGAATATGTGCCCCTTTGCCCACCTTGGCTGCAAAAAAGTGTCACACATCTGGTATCGCCGTACTCAGGAGAAGTTGGGGAATGTGTTTTGGGGTGTCATTTTACATATACCCATGCTGGGTGAGAGAAATATCTTGGCAAAAGACAACTTTTCCCATTTTTTTATACAAAGTTGGCATTTGACCAAGATATTTCTCTCACCCAGCATGGGTATATGTAAAATGACACCCCAAAACACATTCCCCAACTTCTCCTGAGTACGGCGATACCAGATGTGTGACACTTTTTTGCAGCCTAGATGCGCAAAGGGGCCCAAATTCCTTTTAGGAGGGCATTTTTAGACATTTGGATCCCAGACTTCTTCTCACACTTTCGGGCCCCTAAAAAGCCAGGGCAGTATAAATACCCCACATGTGACCCCACTTTGGAAAGAAGACACCCCAAGGTATTCAATGAGGGGCCTGGCAAGTTCCTAGAATTATTATTTTTTTTGCATAAGTTAGCGGATATTGATTTTTTTTTGTTTTTTTCTCACAAAGTCTCACTTTCCGCTAACTTAGGACAAAAATTTCAATCTTTCATGGACTCAATACGCCCCTCACGGAATACCTTGGGGTGTCTTCTTTCCGAAATGGGGTCACATGTGGGGTATTTATACTGTCCCTGGCTTTTTAGGGGCCCTAAAGCGTGAGAAGAAGTCTGGAATATAAATGTCTAAAAATGTTTACGCATTTGGATTCCGTGAGGGGTATGGTGCGTCCATGTGAGATTTTATTTTTTGACACAAGTTAGTGGAATATGAGACTTAGTAAGAAAAAACAAAAACAAAAACAAACAAAAAATTTCCGCTAACTTGTGCCAAAAAAAATGTCTGAATGGAGCCTTACCAGGGGGGGGGGGGTGATCAATGACAGGGGGGTGATCAATGACAGGGGGGTGATCACCCATATAGACTCCCTGATCACCCCCCTGTCATTGATCACCCCCCCCTGTAAGGCTCCATTCAGACATCCGCATGATTTTTTACGGATCCATGGATCGGATCCACAGAACGCATGCGGACATCTGAATGGAGCCTTACAGGGGGGTTATCAATGACAGGGGGTGATCAGGGTAATCAGGGTGATCACCCCCCTGTCACTGATCACCCCCCCTGTAAGGCTCCATTCAGACATCCGCATGATTTTTTACGGATCCATGGATACATGTATCGGATCCACAAAACGCATGCGGGCGTCTGAATGGAGCCTTACAGGGGGGTTATCAATGACAGGGGGTGATCAGGGTAATCACCCCCCTGTCACTGATCACCCCCCCTGTAAGGCTCCATTCAGACATCCGCATGATTTTTTACGGATCCATGGATACATGGATCGGATCCACAAAACGCATGCGGACGTCTGAATGGAGCCTTACAGGGGGGTTATCAATGACAGGGGGTGATCAGGGTAATCAGGGTGATCACCCCCCTGTCACTGATCACCCCCCCTGTAAGGCTCCATTCAGACATCCGCATGATTTTTTACGGATCCATGGATCGGATCCACAAAACGCATGCGGACGTCTGAATGGAGCCTTACAGGGGGGTTATCAATGACAGGGGGTGATCAGGGTAATCACCCCCCTGTCACTGATCACCCCCCCTGTAAGGCTCCATTCAGACATCCGCATGATTTTTTACGGATCCATGGATACATGGATCGGATCCACAAAACGCATGCGGACGTCTGAATGGAGCCTTACAGGGGGGTTATCAATGACAGGGGTGATCAGGGTAATCAGGGTGATCACCCCCCTGTCACTGATCACCCCCCCTGTAAGGCTCCATTCAGACATCCGCATGATTTTTTACGGATCCATGGATACATGGATCGGATCCACAAAACGCATGCGGACGTCTGAATGGAGCCTTACAGGGGGGTTATCAATGACAGGGGGTGATCAGGGTAATCACCCCCCTGTCACTGATCACCCCCCCTGTAAGGCTCCATTCAGACATCCGCATGATTTTTTACGGATCCATGGATACATGGATCGGATCCACAAAACGCATGCTGACGTCTGAATGGAGCCTTACAGGGGGGTTATCAATGACAGGGGGGTGATCAGGGAGTGTATATGGGTGATCACCCGCCTGTCATTGATCACCCCCTGTAAGGCTCCATTCAGACGTCCGCATGTGTTTTGCGGATCCGATCCATGTATCCATGGATCCGTAAAAATCATGCGGACGTCTGAATGGAGCCTTACAGGGGAGTGATCAATGACAGGGGGGTGATCAATGACAGGGGGTGATCAGGGAGTGTATATGGGTGATCACCCGCCTGTCATTGATCACCCCCCTGTAAGGCTCCATTCAGACGTCCGTATGATTTTTTACGGATCCATGGATACATGGATCGGATCCACAAAACGCATGCGGACGTCTGAATGGAGCCTTACAGGGGGGTTATCAATGACAGGGGGTGATCAGGGTAATCAGGGTGATCACCCCCCTGTCACTGATCACCCCCCCTGTAAGGCTCCATTCAGACATCCGCATGATTTTTTACGGATCCATGGATACATGGATCGGATCCACAAAACGCATGCGGATGTCTGAATGGAGCCTTACAGGGGGGTTATCAATGACAGGGGTGATCAGGGTAATCAGGGTGATCACCCCCCTGTCACTGATCACCCCCCCTGTAAGGCTCCATTCAGACATCCGCATGATTTTTTACGGATCCATGGATACATGGATCGGATCCACAAAACGCATGCTGACGTCTGAATGGAGCCTTACAGGGGGGTTATCAATGACAGGGGGGTGATCAGGGAGTGTATATGGGTGATCACCCGCCTGTCATTGATCACCCCCCTGTAAGGCTCCATTCAGACGTCCGTATGCTTTTTGCGGATCCGATCCATGTATCCGTGGATCCGTAAAAATCATACGGACGTCTGAACGGAGCCTGACAGGGGGGTGATCAATGACAGGGCGGTGATCAATGACAGGGGGGTGATCAGGGAGTTTATATGGGGTGATCATGGGTGATCAGGGGTTTATAAGGGGTTAATAAGTGACGGGGGGGTGTAGTGTAGTGTAGTGTGGTGTTTGGTGCGACTGTACTGACCTACCTGAGTCCTCTGGTGGTCGATCCTAACAAAAGGGACCACCAGAGGACCAGGTAGGAGGTATATTAGACGCTGTTATGAAAACAGCGTCTAATATACCTGTTAGGGGTTAAAAAATTCGGATCTCCAGCCTGCCAGCGAGCGATCGCCGCTGGCAGGCTGGAGATCCACTCGCTTACCTTCCGTTCCTGTGAGCGCGCGCGCCTGTGTGCGCGCGTTCACAGGAAATCTCGGCTCACGCGAGATGACGCCAATTAGCGTAGCCTAGGAGCGCCGCGGAGATGACGCCTTTCGGTGTTAGCGTGGCGCCAAGTGGTTAACGTGAGTGATGATTATAACAACAACAATAGGGTATATAAATGGAAGAATGAGAAGGAAGACTACAATTATGCTAGAAAAGGGACAGCCAATAGAGAAGTAGGTTTACCCACTCAAGGGAATTACATTGAGAATCAGAAAGATATGCCAGAGAATATAGTGAACCATAGGGCCAACCCTATTGCTCAAGAATTTATGGAGAGGAATTATACACAACATAAAAGAAGTTATGATACACGTAATTACAAACCTTGGATGAGATCGCATTATAACTATAAGTACCACACACCAGGCTATAGACGGAATGGAACATACCGATATGGGAAATATAACCAGCAATATAAAAACTATTATTCACAGAGTCAAGAACAACAACAAGCTCATCAGTATAATCATTACCAGAGAGGCGATAATAGTAATCGACAATTTTATGGTTGCAACTGCCAAAGTAGAGGAGAGGACATACCACAACCACATATCCAGAGAGATGAAGTTCCAGATAAACAAAATTTTCCTCACCAAGCGACGAAGGGAACATAGAGGAGTGGTGTAGCGGAAGTAAGGGAGGTGGAAAAACAGAGGAGAATAGGGATGACCCCCAAAAAAGAAGATATGTAGAGGAAAAAGAGGAGGAAGGAAACATAAACCATACACAAAGAAAAGCAGGGGGAAGTAACAGGGATTTTTAACCTCAGTACTTTCTGAACCAGAAAAAAAGGTATTAGTGAAAGGATTAAAATTTGCAGTCACTTATGGATTAAATAAGTTAGCATTTTTTTCGATGTGCACAAATATATACGAAAACGTAATATTGCGAAATATTGTATAAATAAGCAGGCACCTCCCCTTAAGAATGCAGGGATGGAGAATGGGATAATTCACACTCGGCTACAAGAAAAATCTACGTTCTTTCCCAAGAATAAAGAGAATGAATGTATAGAGGCCTTCAAGAGGAGATGGACACAAAGCCAAAACAATATAATTTGACATCAGAAGAGAAATTAGCACTGAAAAATTCTTGAAATCAATTCCAATATTGTCATAAAGCCAGCAGACTAAGGGGGGGGGGGGGGGGGGCTGGTATTGATGGATGCTGACAAATATGAGGCTGAATTGCAAAGATTACTATCAGATGAAGAAACCTATTTAGTGCTCAAAAAGAATTTAAAGGTGAATTAGATAAATTGCTCCAAAAAGGGTTTACAAAAGGGATTATTAATAAAAGGGAATTAGAGTATTTAAAGTTTCCTGATACTTCAGTGATATACCACCTATCGAAGAGCCATAAAAGTTTAATAAACCGCCCTGGAAGACCAATAGTCTCCAGAATTAATTCACTAACCAGCAGACTTATGGAATATGTTGATTACTTTCTCCAAAAGTATGTAATTCAAGCTCCATCCTATTTGAGGTAATCTAGTAGCATCATTTATCTAATCAATAACATGAATATTTGCTGTGAGAATACGTGGCTCGCTACAGTAGACGTAACATCTTTGTATACAATTATTCCGAAAAACTTAGGACTATTGTTGGGCGAGCGAGCATGCTCGGCGGAACACTAATTTTACTCGAGCATCGTGATGTTCAGCACATCGCGGTGTTCGGACGAGTACCGTGTGTGCTCAAGCGCGATGCTCGAGTCTTCTCCCCGCAAGTTTGTTGGCTGCTTCGCAGCCAATAAATGTGCAGGCATGTACTGTTGCGGTGCTGCGGATCCCTTCCTCTCTGTACTGCTGTCCACGCTCGGCTTTTCACCTTCCCATGTTGTGTCAGTGACCTCATCGTCCACCACCTCCTCTTCCACTTTCTCACTCTGCTAATCCTCCTGACTTGACCTAACCACAACCTCAGTAATTGACAACTGTGTATCATCATCATCCACCTCGTGAACAAGCGATTGCCGTTTACCATCGTCATCTTCTTGAGACTGTGAAGGCTCAAGAGGTTGGGAATCAGGGCACAATATCTCGGGTCCCTCTTCAAGCGTGTTGGGCGCGAGGGCCAAATGTAATAGTGGCGCTGGAAAGAACTCCTCAGAATATCCGAGTGTGGGATCACTCGTTTGACAAGCCTCTCCATGGTGGGAGGAAAGATGATCAGAGGGAGGATTCAGTTGACCAGACTCTTGGCTACAGATACTGGACTTGGTGGAAGAGAGAGTGGTCCTTAATCGACTGGAAGCATTATCTTCAGCAATTCAACCGACCAACTGTTCGCACTGGTCCGACTTGGACAGTGTTGTCCTGCGCCGCCCAGCTAAAGTGTACATGAAGCTGGGTTTGGTGGATTTTTTTTTTTCTGATGCACTCGCAGCAGGCACAGTTTCATTGCGCCCAGGGCCACGGCCTCTGCGTGAACAATCAGCATCACGCCCACTTCCCCGTCCCTTAGTGCTCACCTTCTACTTATTAATGGTTTTGTCACTAGATGTGGCGCAGATTGTTTTACTGTCCGCTAAAGACACAGTTTTCGGATGTAGGACACAGAAACCCACAGAATATGGACACTATATTAGGCCCAGATTATTGGAATCTGCAATACACACACTGTTTTCTGATGTAGTACAGTATTGGTTACAGAACACCACAGATTATGGATACTATATTAGCCCTAGATTATTGGAATCTGCAATATAGACACTGTTTTCTGATGTAGTACTGTATTGGTTACAGGACACCAGAGATTATAGACACTATATTAGGCCCAGATTATTGGAATCTGGAATACAGCCACTGTTTTCTGATGTAGTACAGTATTAGTTACAAAACACCATATATTATGGACACTATATTAGGCCCAGATTATTGGAATCTGCAATATAGACACTGTTTTCTGATGTAGTACAGTATTGGTTACAGAACACCACATATTATGGACACTATATTAGTCCCAGATTATTGGAATCTGCAATACAGACAACTGTTTTCTGATATGGTACAGTATTGGTTACAGAACACCACATATTATGGACACTAAATTAGGCCCAGATTATTGGAATCTGCAATACAGACACTGTTTTCTGATGTACTGTAGTACAGTATTGGTTACAGGACACCAGAGATGATAGACACTATATTAGGCCCAGATTATTGGAAATTGGAATACAGACACTGTTTTCTGATGTAGTACAGTATTAGTTACAGAACACCACATATTATGGACACTATATTAGGCCCAGATTTTTGGAATCTGCAATATCGACACTGTTTTCTGAACTAGTACAGTATTGGTTACAGAACACCACATATTATGGACACTATATTAGGCCCATATTATTGGAATCTGCAATACAGACACTGTTTTCTGATGTAGTACAATATTGGTTACAGAACACCACAGATTATGGACACTATATTAGGCCCAGATTGTTGGAATCTGCAATACAGACACTATTTTCAGATGTAGTACAGCATTAGTTACAGGACACCAGAGATTATGGACACTATATTAGGCCCATATTATTGGAATCTGCAATACAGACAGTTTTCTTTTTTTTTTTTTTAAAGCTTTATTGAAAAAAAAATCTGTTACATTTGTATCGATTCAATGAGAAGGAGGAGTAAACTCCCGTTATACAAAGAGTTGTTTTGGTAACAAATAGTAAACACAAAACAACATAACAACAATAAGGATGTATGTTGAGAAGGCTTTTGTTCTGTATACTTCTTATCCGGGCCCTGGAAGAGGACTATAGGTATAAACATATCTGTTTAGTAAGGAAGAATGAATGACTAAGTTAGTGGTAGCCTCTAAAGGACCTCCAATTTTCCCAGAGGGACCAAACTTTGTGGTGGGATCTGTTTTCCCAGGCCGCTATCTCTTCGAATCTATAGATAGAGTCAACTTTGTTGAACCGGTGATCTAGGGAAGGGAGGTCTGTTGACAACCAATGGGTAGAGATTAGGAGTCGGGCGGTTACAATTAGGATCTTGAAGGGGGGGGGGGCTTTTGTCTTGTGGTCCTGAGACAGACCCAATAGAGCCAGCAATGGCGAAGGGGTGATGTTAGAATTGCAAATTGCGTAGCGTTTTTTATAGATATTATCCCACCAGCTAAGGATATTGGGACAAGCCCACCAAATATGAAACATTGTTCCACGGCCTTCTCCGCATCTCCAGCAGACGTCAGAACCACTACTATCATAACGGCAGGTAACATCAGGTGTTTTGTACCATCTAGTTCGTACTTTATATCCATTTTCCTGGATTCTGATACATCTTGAGGATAAATGTGGTGTTTTTAAAAGTAGGAGTTGATCTTCAGGTGAGAAATGGGTATTTAAATCTTCTTCCCATTGGCTTACAAAGGAAGGATTGGAGGTGAAATAGGCGTACTGAGATATCTGTATAGGGAGGATATAGGTTTCCTCGGAGGAGAATGGTTGTGAATAAGGCTCTCAAACCAGGTAAGAGGTTTGAGAAGAGAACTCAGAGGAATGTTTTTGCTGATGTAAGTAGACAGGAAAGAGAGTATGTGAGGCTGGATTTGATCTCAGGGAGGGAGGAGATGAGGGAATCACGGTCCAACCTCCCTTTCTCGCTCTTCAATAATATAGTGAGAATAGGTACTTTAGAGGAACGTAGATTGTTGGGGACAAACTTTGTCTGAGTTCTAGAGGGGCTAAGCTTATCACATCTCTGACCTGGACCAGGGGGGAGGGAGATGGGAATCCCCAATTTGAGCTTTGGAACCATTTCCAGGCCTCAAGAGTAGCTGTCGCCAGGGAATTGTGTTTGAGGGCTGAAAAGATATTATGGTGAGGGTCGACTAGTAAGGCTCTTAGGGTCGGGAGATATTCAGGGGTTTCCATACCAACCCAAAACTTTTGTTCAGGGCATCTAAACCAGTCTAGGGCTCTGGAGAGAAGTATGGCTTTATTATATAATATGGGGTTAGGGAGGCCTATACCCCCCTGAGTTCTCGGTCTCTGTAAGGTATTGATGTTAATTCTTGTTTTTTTGCCATTCCATATGAAGGAGCGATTAGGATGGAAAAAATACGTTTGGTATAGGGATGGGAAGGACCTGGAGGAGGTAATTAAGTCTAGGTAGGACAAGTGACATGACCATGTTTTTACGTCCAAACCAGGAAAGCAAAGGAGGGTTTAAAGCTTCTAGTTGACTTTTGATAGAGCTTAGTAGAGGAAGATAGTTTAAGTTTGTATAATGATGGGATATCAGAGTGGATTTTAACTCCTAGGTATGTTATATAGGGTGAATCCCAATTGAAAGGTGAGGAGAGGGTTAGTTTGGATCTGAGTCTGAGACTGAGTCCCATACTGAGAATGTGGGATTTTTTTCAAGTTTATTTTAAAGTTGGAGAGAAAACTAAATTTATCCAGGATAGTGTAGATAAGCTGGAGAGAGGTTTCAGGGTTGGAGGACATTATCAGAAGGTCGTCAGCAAATGCTGCAATTTTATATTCTTGATATCCTAGTTTAAGACCTTTAATGTCGTTTGCTGTTCGTATGAGAGCAAGGAGGGGTTTGATTATAAAGACGAAGATCAAGGGGGAGAGGGGGCATCCCTGTCTAGTCCCATTCCTTATGGGGAAGGGTTGTGAGGTAGTGTCATTAATCAGCACAGACGCCGAGGCATTGGTGTGCATAGCTTGGATAGAGCGTATAAAGGCTGAAGGTATTCCAAATTGCTTCATGGTGCTGTACATAAAATTCCAATGTACTCGGTTGAATGCTTTTTCGGCATCGGTGCTGATCAGGACTAAGGGTAGATGATGTTTTGAGGCGTGAAGTAGAACGTTTAGTACTCTTGCTGTGTTGTCCTTTCCCTCTCTTCCTTTGATAAACCCTGTTTGGTCTCTATGGATAAGTTGGGGCTAGTCGATTTGCTAGTAGCTTAGCTAATAGCTTTAGGTCTATATTTAATAGAGACATAGGGTGGTAATTGCCACATTCAGTAGAGTCCTTCCCTTCTTTGGGAATAATGGTAATATTAGCTTTTGTCATCTCATGGGAAAGAGGGTCGCCCTGTAAGGTATGATTGCAAACATTAAGCAAGTGTGGCAGGAGGACGGAATTAAAAGAGCGGAAATAGAAAGCCGGGAACCCATGTGGGCCGGGGGCCTTTCCTTTAGGGAGTCATTTAATTGCTAGGAGCAGTTAATCGCTAATGAATGGAGAGTTTAGGGCCTTTATATGAGTTTCGTCAATTTGAGGTATTTTAATAGATCGGAGGAAGAGTCCAATCAAGTCTTGATGTGTAGAACTCAAGGTATCACTTTTCTGGGGAGGTAGGTTATATAGGGAGCAATAAAATGTCGAAAACCACTGAGATATGTCTTGTGTATTAGTGAGCATAATGCCTTCATCACTGCGAATTTTACAAATAAAGTTTTGGGCCTTTCTTTTTTTGATTCTAGACATCATAAAATTGGACACCTTGTCTCCGTGGGCGAAGTATTTATATTGTGCATATTTGTTTTGTAAGTATTTAGCAGATTGGGTATTTATTAGGTTTTTTAGTTCAGCTCTGAGGAGCGCTAATTTTGTTAAATGGGAATCTAGCAGGGATCTTTTATGAAGGGCCTCAATATCCCTAATATCATTCAGGAGGGAGTCAATGTGGGCCAGTCTTAATTTTTTTGTATAGGAGCCTAAGTTTATCAGTTGACCCCGGATATAAGCTTTAAGGGTGTCTCAAAGGGTATAGGGTTGGATATCAGGGGTGTTGGATGAGAAAAAATCTCTCAACCATTTAAGGACCTTTTCTTTATTTTCTGGGGTTTGGATAAACTGTTCATTGAGTTTCTAGTTAAACGTTTTAATAGGTCTATTAGGGGTGAGCATATGAATCCATATAGGGGCATGGTCGGATAGGCTTATAGAGCCAATTTGGGCCTTGGAGCATAACTGAATGTGTTCGGAGGAAACCAATAGATAGTCCAAGCGCTGGTATGAACCATGCGGATTGGAGTAAAATGTATAGTCCTTAACATTGGGATGTAAGGTCCTCCAGACGTCAACCAAGCGCCGGTCATGAAGAGATTTTCTTAATTTGCTTAATGCTTTATTTGAGATAGCGGACTTTTGGGAGGAGGAGTCCACTGGAGGGACCAGAGTAAGGTTAAGGTCACCTCCCATAACAGTCACTCCTTCTCTAAAATGATCAAACATCTGAAGAGTTTTATGGAGCCATGTAGTCTGGATGACGTTTGGAGCGTAGACATTAATAAACGTGTATATCTGGTTCGCTATATTACCTTTTAAAATTATAAATCTGCCCTCAGGGTCTTGAATAGGATCCAAGTAGGTGAATGGGGTGTTTTTACTGAAGCCCACGCTAACCCCCTTAGAAGCAGTGTTAGAACCACAATGATACCAAGTGGAGAAATAGGCGTGGGAGAGGTTTGGATAATGATTAAATCTAAACTGTGTCTCCTGAAGGAAAACGACGGAGCAGCCCTTTTATTTTTTTATTCAGAGAAGATTTGGCAGCGTTTGGAAGGGGCATTAAAACCTTTTACATTGTAAGAGGTAATTTGTAAATCCGCCATACAGTGTTATAGAGTGAGTGGTACTGCTCTGTCGCTTCTCACCGCAAGGGGCACTGATTTACAACCCTCTGCACAGCACGGATAGAGATATAGTATTTTTTCCCTCTGTGGGGATTTGAATGATCTGCAGATCAGTATACATCCTGAAACAAAAGGATTAACAATATAACTGGCAAATAACAGTACTAGCATAACAAGATGGAGAATAGGCATGGTATTGCCTGGAATGGAATATGGGGAGAAGAGAGAAAAAACATGTTAGTTATCAGGTAGTTAAAGAACTGGCGGACATGAGAGATTCAGTTGTCCATAGGGAGTCTTCTGGATGTTGTTCTTCTAGAATTCCTAGGACTCTTTTGGCGCATGGGGGTGCTATGTTTTGGACCCACTCCTGTTTTTGCCTTACAAATACTGATCAATTACTGACCGAATACTGACCGTTTGAAGGCGAATGCTCAAAAGACAGGATCCGTTTTTTGGGAGGGTTGTTCTTCTGATGGATCAGATGAAGGGAAAAATAAACAGTGATGTCAACACAAACTTACTGCGGATACCATCCCCACTCTGTGACTTTGCCACTACTTGTATCTGTGGCTAACAAAATATGTTATCTTTCAATCTATGTGGATGCAGCATATAGTGTAAAATGAGACAACTCTTTCACTCTATAGTACAACCAGTGCCTAACAAAACAGGTTATCTAGCAATCTATGTGGAAACAGCAGATGGTATAAAATGAGACAACTCTTTCACTCTATAGTAGAATCTTAGGCCACTGCACGGTTTATATTATACCTGACGCTAACATTGACCTGTAAGTTTGAGTTCATACTTCAGTTATTTGGTCCGTTAATTACAGCAGTTACTATATGGTGAGCCAAAATCAGGAGCCAATCCTACTTCCAGAAAAGGTATCATGAAAAGATCTGTATCTGACCTTTGTTTTTGAGCCATAACTGACCAAATAAGTGAAATGTAAACTGAGCCTTATAGTGATGCTCAGTTATTCTACAGCTAACAAAAGTGATTCAAAAGCATGTTTTTGCAACATGGCTTAAAATAACCTTTTTTTTCTCCACTATTGTATTGGCACTGCCTCCATGTCTTTCTTTTGTTCCACTAAAGAGTAATTGGGACATAGGTAGAGATGAGGGAATTCGTGTCTTCAAGTTCGGAGTGCAAAGTTCAGATTATCTAAGAATTCCGTTATGGATTCCGCTACCACGGAGCATAAGTTATGGTCCGTGGCAGCGGAATCCATAAATTAATTCTTAGATAACGCAAACCTTGTAAGCCGAACTTGAAAACACATCTCTAGACATAGGTCTTTCAGGGGTGATCAGTGTTTTATTTTCTTCTTTTACTAAAGACTGCTGTATGCTTTTCTTTTGGTTTAGCTAGGGGTTAGCTAGGACTGTTGGTGGCCTGCATGATGATGCGCATGTCCATATACTGTATGAGGCCTCCCAGTCATACTGACACACAGTAACTATTTGACAAAGTACTAGTTATGCATGTTGCTGCACCGCACAGTGATGTGCACTGAGATACACTATCCCTGCAGGCCGGGATATAGCTGATTTAATGCGCATCGTGACAAATTCGGAAGCAAATTTCTTGAAATTTTTTTGCTCATATCTAACTTCATTCTTAAACTCATTTCTGTAGTGCCAAGAGCACTGTTTCCGTTCTCCTCAGCTATTATTATCTAAACCTATCATAATAATCATTGGAAAGTAATTAATTAAATTATATTTTAAAGATTTCGTACAGTCCCTTTAAAGATTTAAGTGCCATTTTATGTCCAGTCATAACATATCCAGGCTTTAAGAGACCAAAGAGTGTATGGCACTATCAAACATTACATTGCCCTAGCCTTGAATTCTCCACACTTCATAACTTACAAGCTAAAGCACAATCTTTGTTGTTTTTGCTAGTGTTGATATTCATAAAGATCTACTGTTAGGTCTGAACAAGTCTTGCTGGCCTCTAAATCATTTCATTATGTATACGGTTTAATACTCCGGTAATGGATGGTGAGACAACTTCAGCTCCAACCCCCTTTAATTCTGTCATATTTTAGAGATTAGTTATCCAACCCCAAGCATGGTGGCTACAGTAAGTGTTTATTTACTGTGTCTATTTCTCGTTTCTCTGCTTTTGTGATTTCTCTAGAGTCAATGCTGGCATCTTTCCAGAATCTTTTCAGCTCTCTTCTCCTAATAGGATTGCTTGTTCACAGATGCATGTATTTTGCTTAACCACTATCAAAAGACGTCACTCCTTATCCTTTAAGAAATCGGCAGTGGTTTCTTCTATCCACCATTTTATAAATTAATAAGACTGCTCTAACAATATAAAAGAGAAAAGAAATTTGCTGATTCTCATTAGTGAAATCACAAAAGATTCAGGTGAACATATGTCACTGAAAGGCACAACAACTAAGGCTGGGATTATATGCAAGATTTTAGTAACATCTGACTTCTGATTCGGTTATTATAATTATATACAAATTGTATAGAGACGGTTCACGCAACAAGATGAGAACGATTTCTTTATAACATTATTCTAAACTAAAGAGAAAACATGGATTGCACATCCACATGCTATGCACTAATCTATTGCTGTTGAGCATAATTTACAAATTGTACATGAGGCACTTTGTATACTTTTCCATCAAAATTCATAAGCCCATTCACCACCTCAAGGTGACCTCTTTTGAGCGGGTTTCTACACTATATTGGCACAGACCCACTGCTGCCTCAAGACTGCATCAACAGAAGGTTTACTACAGAAGCCCAATAGCACCCCTGATATGAGGCTAAGCTCACTATGATTGTGGGCCACACCAATTCAAATCAAAGGGTTGTCTGTGAAATCAAGGTTGGGACAGATCCTCCAGATCAAGAGTTGCTTCGTAACCACTTTTCATTTCTCTTTCTTCAAAGAGCAATCCGGGAGAGGGGGCTTCTTCTATTAACTCAAAGTTCACAAATTGGGAATATAAAAAATAATAATTCTGAACTATACAACGCTTTTTAGAGTTTAAATGTAAATGTCGCTCTTACGGATTAATTAGAACTATAAATTTAAAAATTTTCACTTCGATATTAATAAAGCCTGTCTAAAGTTGGTAGAGTCAGTTTTGCATTGGGATTTTCCCGTTTTTTCAAAATAGCATTGTTGCCTCTTCTCAGTGACTGAGACAGCTCATCAAGGAAGACTTGCGCATATGCCTATAGTCACTTTGAGAGAAAATTGAGTTAGCACACTTACATAGTTGCTTAGATTGCTAAAAGATGCAGGTGCATTAAGTACAACCTCCCTTGATCAACACAAGGTTTCTGGTCTAGATGTCAACATCCTCTATGATGTTATTGTGTGCTCTATAAGGAAAAAACACACTTACCTGTCTACATTCCTGCTATACCTGTGCCCAGCTGATTCTGGTCCCTGCAAGACCAGGAAGTGGTTTGGTCATATGAATGCTGTTACAGGCATCAAGAGTAGGGATGAGCGAACTCGAACTGTATAGTTCAGGTTCGTACCGAATTTTGGGGTGTCCGTGACACGGACCCGAACCCGGGCATTTTCGTAAAAGTCCGGGTTCGGTTTCGGTGTTCGTCGCTTTCTTGGCGCTTTTGTGACGCTTTCTTGGCGCTTTTTGAAAGGCTGCAAAGCAGCCAATCAACAAGCGTCATACTACTTGCCCCTAGAGGCCATCACAGCCATGCCTACTATTGGCATGGCTGTGATTGGCCAGAGCACCATGTGACCCAGCCTCTATTTAAGCTGGAGTCATATAGCGCCGCTCGTCACTCTGCTCTGATTAGCGTAGGGAGAGGTTGCGGCTGCGACAGTAGGGCGAGATTAGGCAGATTAACTCCTCCAAAGGACTTGATTATTGATCGATCTGAAGCTGTGGGTCATTGAGCTGCTGATACTCAATTGCTCACTGTTTTTAGGCTGCCCAGACCGTTTGTCAGTCACTTTTTTCTGGGGTGATTGGCGGCCATTTTGTGTCTTGTGGTGCGCCAGCACAAGCTGCGACCAAGTGCATTTAACCCTCAATGGTGTGGTTGTTTTTTGGCTAAAGCCTACATCAGGGTGAAGCTGTCACACCAAGTGCATTTAACCAGCAATAGTCTGTTTATTTTTTGGCCATATACTACATCAAGGGCAAGCTGCGCCCGTCACCAAGTGCATTTAACCCTCAGTAGTGTGGTTGGTCAAGCTGTCACACCAAGTGCATTTAACCAGCAATAGTCTGTTCATTTTTTGGCCATATACTACATCAGGGGCAAGCTGCGCCTGTCACCAAGTGCATTTAACCCTCAGTAGTGTGGTTGGTCAAGCTGTCACACCAAGTGCATTTAACCAGCAATAGTGTGGTTATTTTTTGGCCATATCCCAGTCTAATTCTGTCAGTAAATCTATACCTGTCACCCAGCGCCTAAATACTAGGCCTCAAATTTATATCCCGCTAAATCTGTCGTTACCGCTGTACTGTTCTGGCTGGGCAAGTTATTTAGTGTCCGTCAAAGCACATTTTTTGTTCTGGGTTGAAATACAATTCCCAATTTAGCAATTTCCTAATTTAGTGGTTTCTGCTGTATCAGAGCTATTTGAAATCTATCCCTAAAAGGGTATATAATATTCAAGGTGCACATAGGGTCATTCAGAATAACTTCACACACACGCTACTGTGCATTTCCAAGTATAATTCCGTCAGTAAATCTATACCTGTCACCCAGCGCCTAAATACTAGGCCTCAAATTTATATCCCGCTAACTCTGTCGTTACTGCTGTACTGTTCTGGCTGGGCAAGTTATTTAGTGTCCGTCAAAGCACATTTTTTGTTCTGGGTTGAAATACAATTCCCAATTTAGCAATTTCCTAATTTAGTGGTTTCTGCTGTATCAGAGCTATTTGAAATCTATCCCTAAAAGGGTATATAATATTCAAGGTGCACATAGGGTCATTCAGAATAACTTCACACACACGCTACTGTGCATTTCCAAGTCTAATTCCGTCAGTAGATCTATACCTGTCACCCAGCGCCTAAATACTAGGCCTCAAATTTATATCCCGCTAAATCTGTCGTTACTGGTGTACTGTTCTGGCTGGGCAAGTTATTTAGTGTCCGTCAAAGCACATTTTTTGTTCTGGGTTGAAATACAATTCCCAATTTAGCAATTTCCTAATTTAGTGGTTTCTGCTGTATCAGAGCTATTTTAAATCTATCCCTAAAAGGGTATATAATATTCAAGGTGCACATAGGGTCATTCAGAATAACTTTACACACACGCTACTGTG